>NC_142132.1:75457840-76082840 GCF_024610735.1 Ursus americanus
TTCTATCTGTGGTGTACTTGGGTCTGTTCCAAGTAGTCTGTCAACTGAGTTGAGCAGTTATATTTTACTACAAACACTAATTACACACGATTTGCCCAATTCTACAGCAATTAAGTATATAAACGTAAGTTTATCTACTGCTAGTTTTTCTCCTATACTTTAAAAAAGTCCTTGTTTTAAGGACTGATTAGAAACTGTTTAAGCCTGATTAGAAAATATTATAAGTTCTAAATAAGATCATATTTTAAATTTATTTTTAGTGTATTCCATGGAGATTTGGCAATGTTCCTGAAAAGAAAAAAGGAAGTCTTGACTTCCATAGATTTTGCCATCTGATTAAAAATATTATTGTGATAACAATAGTACTGGTTTTGAATGTCAAGAAAGTACTAATACCAGTACTGAGAAGGAAAATATCACAAGTAAAGCTAGACTTCAGGAGAATGTGTACAAATCGAGAATTTATGGCAAGACAGCAACATCAGGAAGGAGAAACTAAGGAATGTTTCTGCTTTTACAAGCACAAAAATGCAGGGCACCAAGACCGTGGTTGGAGATTGAACAAAAGGAGCACACCACACAACTGAGACCAACGTGCTCTAGGGGGTGGAACCCTCCCACGATATTGTGGCAACAAGACCTCCATTTTTTTGTTAAGACATCTTAATGAGGGGAGAAAGCCCCAAATTTGAAAAATAGTCACTACCTCAGAGACCACGTATGGTCTCACTGGATCCAGCCTACAGGCAGGTAGGGAAAAGTTAGGGAGATGTTTGTGCCAGAGAAAAATCCAGACAAGTACATGGAAGAACATAGGTCATATAAAAGAGGATCAGGTAAGCGATTATGTCAAAAGAGCATCTGAATTCTGCTGAACCCTGTCCCCTCCATTATTTCATGTCAAATTGATATAGGCAATAAACCCTAATGTTGTATGTCCACATTGTCTTGCCTGTTATGCTTTTAGGCATCATTGTTTGAGGAGCACCACAGCCTGAGAAGAGGTGAAAGGTCTGTCTCTTAATTCCCCATGAAGGTTGGCCGAAATTCACACCCACCAAGATTGGCCAGCTGCTACTGAGATCGCTGTCCCGTTTGTTTCTATTAAAAGAAGAGTAAAAACAACAAAAATAATAAAAGGTACCTTGTTATAATGGGTCCCAATTTCTTATCTAAAAATCTTGGACTAGATGTGATTGGGGATTTAGTAATCTTGAGATTTTAGTAAAGTATTGCATATAATACTGAGCTATAACATACTACATATAACACAGCCTGCAGTGTGTTTAATGCTAAGTCTAGGACAGAACTCCATAACTAAATACGTTAGTATTTCTATAGAATGTATAGGGATATTTCCATAATAAACATATGTATGTCCTTCTTAGAGATGCCTTACATCTATTAGTGTCCTGTCATTTCATGTCTGATTTTGACATCAAATATGTCTTTCTAAACTTTTACTTTTCAAAATGTTCTAGATGTTTTCAAGTTGAAATAGGGATTTTGGTCTTATCACATCATTGTATTAGTATTAAAATTATCATTACATCTCAAAAAAAAAAAAAAAACCCTGAGTGACTTAGTTCTTATTCTTCCCTAGATGTAGGAATAGCGCTGTAAGAGTTTATGAAACTTGCCTATAGGCTCTATCTGATGAACAGCGTGTGGGAGAGAAACTGAAAATGAGCAGTAAAGCACACCATTGGGAGTCAAACTTAAATAGCCATGGAAGTAGTCATTAGCCAGACCAACCATTCTGTGCACTTTTTCAGACATCTCTGGAATCATTTGTTGTCTGGATTAAACAGTTTCAGAGCCATGGAGGTTCCATACTAACTGGTCTCCAACACCTTCCTCTTGTGTAAAGATTCTATTAAATTTCCCAAAATGCACTGCTTACAAATGTTACCCTTGAATAAGTGCAAAATTTTTCTACTTAAAAAAATATCTTCACAGTATACGTATTGCTCAAACCAGAGTAGGTCAATAGATAGGATTACATTATACCAACGTCCATTATCTATCTCGATGTTATACTCTTAGACTACTTGGACCCTTAAAGAAAACCAAATTTCGAACTCTCTCTAATTTCACCCTCTCCAAACCCTGATGCTCATTTAGGATTCTGTATTTCAGTAAACAATACTACCGTTCTTTCTATTGCTCATTCCAAAAACAAGGCATTCTTTAAAAGACCACCCTTGAGAGATTCTGTTTAAAAGAGGAGTGTGATAGTCTCATCCTCTTTCTCAAAACTGATAGTCCGCATTTCAACCAGAGAGCATGGCACATTTCTTCCTACGCCTTCTACATCTCGGTACTTCTGACTGATAGATGTGGTGAAGGTCATGCTCTGAGACTCATGAGGCTGGGTCATAAAAGCCTGACCACTTCTGCCTGGGTCTCTCCTGATGCTTCCTGTTGGAACCAAGCTTCCAGACTGTGAGAAGACCAGGCCATACAAGTAGGTTACAGGGGGGCCCAGCTCATGGGCAGCATCAACTGGCCGCCATGGGATGGAGGCATCACAGATGTGCAGCCCACACAGTCCTTCAGACAACTTCAGCTCCTGTGGAATATGACAGCAGTTACACGTGAGACCCCATAGTCATACTCAGTTAACCCACAGACTGAAGAGAGAGAAAACAATTTGTTCTGGGCCAATATGTTGTCAAGTGTTTTGTTGTGTATCGATAGAGAAAAATACTCTTCACCAAAGATTCAGATCACACAGGGTTTTTTTTTCTTATATTTATTTAAATAGTTTCACAGGAAAATTATATATATGTATGTGTGTGTGTATATATATATATATTTATTTATTACTTGTATGCAAACTTCTGTAAACTCTTTCAGTCACACTGAAAAAAAAAGCATACAGTGTGCTAGTGTGTAGACACATATCCTTGTTTGGAAGTATCCAGACTTGCCCCCAACACAAGTTTCTTGAGCCATGGGCCACCTGCCTAGGGAGATCCCACCAGTCAAAATTACAGATGAGAAGACACCGTGTGGCTTGAATCTGAGGATCCCCCCAAAGGCTTCATGTGAAAAACAGGAGGTTTTTCAATGCAACAATCCAGTTGTTATAAGCATTATATAACTTTATATTAAGGCCAAGAGATGTGGTCCTGGAGACTGGACCCAGACTGGCTTCATGTTCATAAAGTCTGAAAAAGCTGAAATACAATAGCATTTTTCAGAGACCTGAAACAAGAATTTACATGTGGAACAGGAATGGGAATGGAGGATTAAGAACTTCTAACTTGTTGCTTTCCCTAAGAACAGTGAGAAAACTAGAAAAAAAAAATTGGTCAAAATGAACTTTTTCAAAACTCAGAAAATAACCGAAGGCTTGTAATGATCAGCAAGATGTTCGTTCAATAAAATAGTTGAATCTTGGTGAGAACGTTACAACTGACCCTATTTCCATCTCCTTGTCCAAGGTCTGTAGTAACTTTAAAAACCAATGCGTGCTTAATACTGGCAAAAAACAGCAGCCTGGCAGCCACTGGAGCTCGCAGAATGGGTTTGGAGCTCCTTAAGAGCATTATTTTCAGGGAACTGTCATTATTTGGCCTGTCTGGCAGGTCCCTGGAAATCTTCCTCATATGGTTTATCCTTGATTTGACCTCATTGAGAGATCAGTCAGTGCAAACAGCCTTTTTTCAGGGGGCATTTGTCAAAAACAGTCAGCAGCAATTGCTTAATATTGCAGCTGCCTGTGGCAGTGATAACTCTTGGGGCAAACAGAAAACTGCCAAAAAAAAAATGTGAAAGGAAATCTTTGGGATTGAGGTGTCCATTAAGGGCTTTGAAAAGTTCCCACGTATTCTGGGGAATCTAGAAGGCCACACACATGTAGAGGACTGTGCACATGCCCAAGGCTGTTTATATTCCCAAGGAAGGAGTGAGAATATCTAAAAGTATCGCTTCTGGTTGACCTTGAGGCTCTAAGCAAGCAGGAAAAGAAGACTGAAGCAGAATTGTAAAGTACCCGGTTGAAGGTAAATGCACACACAGTCCCACAACAAAGAATGGGAGACTTACTAGTTTGAAGCATTTAAAGGAAAACATGATGAATTGGACCATATCATAATTAAAATTTCTGCTCCTAAGAGACTCTTAAGCCACAAACTGAGAGAAACTATTTGCAAATCACATATATGATAAAGGACTTGTATCTAGAATATGTAAAAAGCATTCAAAACTCAATAAGAAAACAAACCATTCAAGAAAATCCAACAAAATCCAATTTTTGTCCAAAGGACAAAATTTTGAACACTTTACTAAAGCAAGCAATTGAGGAATCAATAACATGTGTCCACCCACCTACGGGCATACTACTGAGGAACACAAGGAATGAACTATTACTGTCACATGCAGCAACATGAGTAAATCTCAAATGCACTGTGCTGTGATGAAGACAGAGGCAACATTAACAGATTGTAGAGTTCCACTTACAGAACATTCTTGCAAAGGCAAAACTGCAGCAACAAAAAACAGCTATGTAGTTGCCACATGCCAGGGATGGAGGAAGGTTGATGACAAAGGGCCGTTCTGTTTCTTTATATATATTTGTCAAAACTCACTGACCCAGGGCACCGAGGTTGCTCAGTCCGTTAACCATCTGCCTTTTGCTCAGGTCATGATCTTAGGGTCCTGGATCAAGTCCCACATTGGGCTCTCTGCTCAAGGGGGAGTCTGCTTCTCCCTTTCACTCTCTCTCTGTGCTCTCTCTCTCTCCTTCTTAAAGTCTTTTAAAAAAATTTTTTAAAAGATTTTAATAAAAAGACTAAAGAAAGAAATAGGAATGCCTGGGTGGCTCAGTCAGTTAAACATCTGCCTTCGGCTCAGGTCATGATCCTGGGGTCCTGGGATCGAGCCCAGAGTCTGGCTCACCGCTCAGTGGGAAATCTGCTTCTCCCTCTGCCCCTCCCCCTACTCATGAAGAAAAAAAAAAAACCCACCATCAACTTCATTTAAATAAATACCATATAATATCACTGGTGTGGTTAGAAGGAGGGTGGAAAATCATTGAACTCAATGTTTGTACCATAATATTGAAGGATATGATTTTAGTGTGGTATATAAATTCAAAAAATTCTAATTCGGTTTTTAGTGATCAGTGGGCACATCCCACAGACATAGAGAACTTTAATAGGTGGTTTCACGCATTCCCTGAAGAGACATCTGTTTTTCTGCAAGGCAGTGCTTTCCAAAGCCAGCCAAATTAAATAGAATATTACACATTTGAGTCATTATTACAGCAGTGAATGAGAATGCCTAACTACATTTTCCCCAGCAAGGACAATGATTTTTTGCAAGATAATTTTTAAATTCATTCCTTCTGCGCTACTGGCACCCTTCGTAATGATTTTTTTAAAAGTAGTTCTATTTTCCTAAGTGCTCAGGGCTTGGTGTTGAGTGGTCCTTCAACCCACACAGATCATTCTTCAAGTTCAAGAGCCACAGACATGAATAGGCGTAATTTTTACAGCTAAACTATCCATTTCAAAGTAAAAGCTGTTTATATTCTTTTTTTACATTGTTGTCATTGAAATGGAAACATTTTCATCTTTTTTCATGGCATTAGCTCTAAGGAGGGCCCTGTCCTTCAAGAAGAAAAATGTACATGGACTACTTGTCATTTACCTGGAAATAAGGCAATGTTGTTTTATGAGGTCTTTCCTTCTGCTTCGGTTTATCCATTCCCCTCCTCCCCAGCTTAATTACTTAATTTGTAGCGTAATATCAGCACCAGATTAAGAGATCATTTGACAGTGGCTGTGATCGCCCTTCCTTGAGGCTGAGATGGCAGATCTGTTGGTTCCTTTTGCCTTTCCACGGGGACTCAGAAAACAAAATATTTTAAAGCACGTGCCAGCAGTTAAGCACCCTATTTACAGGATTATTTTACTTAATCCTCCCAAAATTTCACTGAAGAGTGTACCATTATTGTCCATAATTTAGCGATATGGAAAATAAGACAGAGAGATTAAGGAGTTTGCCCAAGGCCAGGCAGGTGCTAAGCAGCTGTGGAAATAAACCTTCTCTCCCTTCTCTTAAGAGAGGTGTAAACAAAATATTACTTCCCCTTTAACCAAGGAAATTACAAAGCAGAGACGTCAAGTGCATCTCACATTCAGGGTTCTTCCTGCACACACAGAGACGCACAGACTCACACAGGAGGGGCAGAGGAAATTCTAGAGGTGGTGGCTCTGTTTATTACATTGACTGTGGTGATAAGGCATCATCGCAGACGCATGCTATCTCCAAACTCTTAAAATTATACACAGTAGATATAACCAATTTTTTTCTCTATGAATTATTCCTCAACAGATCTGTTCAAAAAAAATAAGAAATGGTGATATCCCTTTAAGCATGCAATCAGCTTTAATTAAGGAGAAACTATAAAACAAATCAGGTGGGCCCATAAAAGCTTTGTTTTTCAGGATCTAGATTATAAAACACTTCTCTGCTGATAAGAGGGGCTGAGGAGATAAAATGCTCAAGATTCATGTTGTTTAACAATGAATTTACCCAGTAGCTCAAGAAAGTAAAACTAAAACGTATTTCTTTGTGCTCATGTACCTTAAATTTCCTTGACTGCGTATTTTTTTTTTACCATTGAGTTAAAACATATTACATATTTCTTATCAATATTTTACAAAGAGGGCTGCAGCTTCAATGTAGTCACCAATATTTATTTTTTTAATTTTATTTATTTTTTAAGATTTTATTTATTTATTTGACAGAGAGAGAGAGACAGCCAGCGAGAGAGGGAACACAGCAGGGGGAGTGGGAGAGGAAGAAGCAGGCTCCCAGTGGAGGAGCCTGATGCGGGGCTCGATCCCAGAATGCCCGGATCACGCCCTGAGCCGAAGGCAGTCGCTCAACGACTGAGCCACCCGGGCGCCCCAGTCACTAATATTTAAAATTAAGACAAAAATTTGAGTTCCCGTGTTTGTTCGGGCCCTTCTAACAAAAATGCCTTAGACTGGGTGGCTTAAGAACAGAAACATGTTTCTCATAGTTCTGGAGCCTGGGAAGTTCAAGGTCAGGTGCGGACCAATTTAACTTCTGGTGAAACCCCTTTTCCTGTTTTGCTGGTGAATGATTCCTTGCTGTATCCTCACAAAACGGTGAGAGATCATTTTTCTCTTATCTCTTGTAAGGGCACTAATCCCATTCATGAGGGCGCCAAAGATCCTGCCTCCAAATACCGTCACAATCTGGTTTGGGCTTTCATGTATGGATTTGGTGGGGGGGGGGGGGGGACACAAACTTCCACAGCAGTCATCAGAGCGGTTTTCACAGAAACAGTGTTAGTTTATACTATTTTTAACAACGTGCAAATGATTTCTTCCATCCTTTCTTTTTTCTTCAAAAATATAGAAAGAATACTTATTTTTCTCAGAAAACTGCTCTTATTATGTGCCTCTTACAAAAGTTTAAAAAGATAGATTATTTATAAATCATTAAAAAATATTCAGTTCTCTGATAACTTCTAAATACCTAAATAAATGCAAAACTCTGTCTTTATGTCAACTGCCAATAGATGGGAATTTGAGCATGAATCCTTCTGGCTCAGGACCCATGATCTTAACCAAGAAGCAACAATAACTGTGTGTCTACTTTGTTTCATTGTTTTTGCAGGAGATACAGTTAACGTCTAGCACTGTGTGCCCTGGGGTAGCGTGGCATTTCTGAAAGCTGGTCAACTTTTCTGAGAGAAGTGAACGAATTTTTATCTGAATTCTTGCTGTAAATACAGAAAAACCACAGACCTTTCAACACGCTCGAAAATGTTCATAAATAGCGTGTCATTTAGTGATAGCTAAGCACAAAGTGTGATTCAGATTATCAAATTACAGCAACCTTTTTATATAGCAAAACTCTTCTTTGCAAAACTCTAGTTACAAATCATCTGAAATTATCTTGGCATGAGATAGAGAAATTCCTTATTTTTCCCCAGAATTAACTATTTGCTGAAAATGTCACTGCTTTATAGGTGCATTTGATTCAAGGTCAATTATCTGCTGGTTAGAATTTAAATCTCAACACTAGTAGAAAAGTCATAAAGGTACCAATTTTGCGCTAGCATTTAGCATAAGACTCTTTTTTTATCATCTATTTTAAGCTGCTTTTCAACACGATTCACAGTTTCGCCTCCGCAGGTGTTCAGCTTAAGTGCCTACTGTGTTCAGCTGTACATCCTACTGTATACTTCAGCACTGTTGAGCCCTTGATTATAAGTTACGCAGACTTGTCATTTTAGGGGGACATATTACTTTTCTGTTTTGGCATTTACTTTAAGATTTTGCTTGACACAGAATAAATGGATAAAAGAACAATTTTTTAAAAATATATTCTCTTCATTGACTAAGTACAAAATATGAGAAGATTAGACAGATATTTTGCATATACATGGACCCTGCATCATTAAAAGGGCAAACAAAAATAAAGGTTTTGAAGCAGGTAATTGAGTTCATTTTTCTCAAAAAAAAAATAGGATTTTTATTATGGAGAATGCATGTATTTTCATTTATTACTGTTTGTTAGTTAAATAAGTTAGCATTTTTTCTAAAGATATAGCACTTTTCCCTAATTGAAGCATTTAGTCATTTTGAATGCTTTAAAAATATTTGTTAGTTCTTTATTAACTACTGAAGTAAATATTTATGGCACGGGTTAACCACTGGAAAACTGGTTGTAGCATAGTGTTCAGAGAGGTCCTTATAATATCTTATAGACTGCATAATACATTTAACAACAGACTTAATTCAGTGTAACTAAATTCTCATTAGCTTTTTACTAAGAGTCTAATGCCAAGAACTAATACAATAGAAAAACTCACGACAAATGTACTAATAAAACTCTCATTTTCAAGAGTGAGTAATTTCTTATTCTGCTTAATTTTTTCTGTGCCATATTTCATTTCTATTACTCAGTGGTGGAAAAAAATCCAAGCATAATTGATGATATTGTAATGTTCATAATATACTTGGTACCTACAATCTCAATTTTAATCAGTTTTATCTTAGAATCTTGTTACTGTACAGGTAAGTTATGAAAGGAAGCTCACACCATGACCCTCTGAATCTTCCTGCCACAATAATGTTTTAATAAGGTGAGTTGGTGGTAAGTTCTTTTATGGGAAAAAATGAAAGTGTCCCCAAATACTCTGAACTCTCACAAGCCAATTCACCGAGGTAATTATAATGTGGCTCCAATATTTGGTTAAACAAACAAACAAAATCACTTGCACATTTCAAAAAGTTTATATAGTGGTAATTCATTATAATAAGCATATAGTTTATTTTCAGATATGTTCATGTTTAAAGATTCTTTGTATTATGATTCTTCTGTCATTATTGACCTCATACCGGTCTGGTTTGGATGTTGCCTCTGTTGACTCCATTACCCGCCCACTGTCATCCCTTTAGCTCCCAAGGACTTTTTTTTTTTTTTTAAAGATTTTATTTATTAGAGAGAGAGAGAGAGAGAGAGTGAGAGCATGAGAGGGAGGAGGGTCAGAAGGAGAAGCAGACTCCCACTGAGCAGGGAGTCTGATGCAGGGCTTGATCCCAGGGCTCCAGGATCATGACCTGAGCCAAAGGCAGACGCCCAACAGACTGAGCCACCCAGGTGCCCCACCCCCCAAGGACTTTTTGAATTCTAAGTTGCTTGAACACAGATGGGGAATCACTGCAAACAAAGAGAAGATATCCAGTTCCAGAAAACTCTGTTTAACAAATGAATATGCTGGGGCGCCTGGGTGGCACAGTGGTTAAGTGTCTGCCTTCGGCTCAGGGCGTGATCCCGGCGTTCTGGGATCGAGCCCCACATCAGGCTCCTCCGCTATGAGCCTGCTTCTTCCTCTCCCACTCCCCCTGCTGTGTTCCCTCTCTCGCTGGCTGTCTCTATCTCTGTCAAATAAATAAATAAAATCTTAAAAAAAACAAAAAACAAAAAACAAATGAATATGCTGCTAGCATCTTTAATTTTTGTATCTTAAGTGACTATGTGTTTTAAGCAAGCCTTTTAAAATAACCACACTCTCTCTGCAGAGCTAATTAATAACCCATAAATGTAAATTATATTTGCCAGGTTAATTTCCATTGAGAACTATATTGCAGGAAAGGTTTACACGTGATGAATAGTTTCTCATTCGAAGAGTCACATATGGAACAAAGAGAGAAACATAAGAATCTTAGAGATATAGACTTTCCAAGGCTGGGAGTTAATCCTGAGGATAGAATTTGACACTTACTCATGGGGATCAGTTGCCCAAGATTTGCTTTCAGCCTGCTCAATTTATCTTGTCTTTAAAAACAGTGGTTTTATTTACTTGATCTCTACTCCATAAATACTATTATCAGATTTTAAACAATTTTTAGAATTTAAATTGTATACTTTGATAAATTTTGACACATATGTAAAGCTTTCACAGCAATCAATATCTCTATTATTCCCTAATTGTGCCCCATTGTAACCCCTGCCTTCCACACCTCTGTGCTTCATTCCCCACTAACCAGAGACTGGTTTGTATTTTCTAGAATTTGTGTACTCTGATCTGGCTTCTTTTACTCGGCATTATTATTTGAGAATCCCCAAAGTTATATTGTGTATCAATATTTCATTCTTTTCCTACTGCCGAGTATTTCATTACATGGATGTGGCATAGTTTGTCTCTTTGCCTGACCATGAACATCCAGGTCACTCCTGATTGAGGCTGTTACAGATGCACCTGTTGTGAGCGTTGGTGTAAAGTCTCTTTATGGACACACACTTTCTGGCATCTGGGTTAACACTTAGGAGTGGAATGGCTGGAGCATACAGTAGGCGTTAAATTTTCTATATTCTCATCAGAAGTTGATGGTCATTCCAGTTGCTCCACATCCTCACCAATACTCGGCGTCGTCAAACTCAGCCTTTCTGATGTGTGCAGAGGTATGCACATCTCGCTGTGCTCTGAATCTGCCTGTCCTTTACGACTAATGGCATCAAGCATCTCTTTATATGCTTATTTGCCACCATTGTATCTTCGCTGCTAAAGTGTGGTGCTTCTGTGAATAGTATTTTTAAATTTCAATTTCTGATTATTGCTAGCCTATGAATTAATTTTTGTGTATCGATTTGGTATCCTGCAACCTTACGAAACTCCTATATTAGTTCAAATAGCTTTTTTTGTTACGTGTTTTTTATAGATGCCATAAGACTTTTTATAAAGATAAAAACAATGTCACTTTTTTGTTTCCAACATGGAAGTGTGCCAGATTTTCTTTTTCTTGCCATACTGTGCTGATTAGAGGTTTACAGGTTGTGTATGTTCCTTTGTATTCTTAATTTAATGATAGTTTTTATCAAGAATGCATGTTTAATTCATTTTGTCTAATGAGAAAATCATATAATTTTTTCCTTACTGCTTAACATGAATTGTGTATAATGATTTTTTGGTAACAGACTATTTTTTAGAACAATTTGAGATGTACAGAAAAATTGCGAAGATAATGCAGAGAGTTCCCCTGTATTACTGCATTGAGTTCCCCTTATTAATAACAAATATATATGGTATATTTGCTAAAATTAACGAACTAGTGTTGATACATGTGTATTCAGATTTCCTTAGTTCTTACCTAATGTACTTCATCCCTTCCAGAATCCCATCCAGGATGTTACTGTATATTTAGTTGTCATTTCTCCCCAGGCTCCTCTTGGCTGTGATAGTTTCTCAGAGTTTCCTTGCTTTTGATGCCCTCCACCGTTTGAGGTGTACCCTCAGGTATATTGTAGGATATTCACCTATATGAGGAGTTTATCTAATGCTTCCACATAATTATACTGAACTTATGGATTATTAGAGGGAGACCACAGAAGTAAAGGGCCATTATCATCATACCATATCAAGGGTACACACTAAGGACATGATTTTTTACTGCTGGTGGTGTTCTTGCTAACCTAGCGGAAGGAGCGTTCGTTAGATTTCTCCACAGCAAAATGATCTTTCTACCTCTCTTTGCACTCTGAGCTCTTTGAGAAGAAGTCACTGGCACAGCTCACACTTAAAAGTGGGAGTTATGGGCTCCTGAGTGGCTCAGTCGGTTAAGCGTCTTCCTTCAGTTCAGGTCATGATCCCAGGGTCCTGGGATCGAGCCTCACATGGGGCTCCCTGCTTCTCCCTCTCCTGCTGCTCCCCCTGCTTGTGCTCTCTCTGTGTCAAATAAATAATAAAAATCTTTTTTAAAAAAGTGGGAGGTATGAGCAAGATGGCAGAACTGGAGTCTTCTACCATCGTCTCCCTACAGTAACATCAATTTTGATAGCCACCCACAGAGAAGAGTACTTTTGTGGGGGTATGGGAGTATAGCAGAGAAGTTCCAGCACACCACTGGAGATAAAATTTCAAAAATACACACCTTGAAGAGGGTAAGGAGTATCACTTTATTCAAGACAACCTCTCCCCTATGTAGCTCAGCTCAGCTCCATGAGAGGACCCCTCAGTCCATGATTTCTCCCACAGGGAAAAATGCGAGCAGAATGAATGAGGAGTCAACTTCCCCAGCTGTGCAAGATGCTGCCCACAAAGGGAATTTCTTTCTTGCCTCACCCAGAATACTGAGGTGGTAAGCATGGCTGAGAGGTAAGGAGGGGGACAAGAGCTGGGAAAAGGGACAAGAGATGGGAGCCAGGGCCCAGAAATTAGGAAGGGGCCACAGATCCTTCTAGCTGCTTTGTGGATGCCATCTGGGGGTCTGTCCCAGAGCCACTGTGATGCCTCACTGCACACCCCCACAAATGTCCCACAGGTGTCCCCGATGCTCCAGACGCCTCCCTCCCTTGGCTTCTGTGGCTGGCTCCCTGCCCATGCCACTGCAGGTGGCCTGTGTGAGCATTTGCTGATAGTTCACAAATATGCACAGAAAGCTGGCTCGAATCTGCAGGATGGAGAGTGGGCACGTGAACTTCAGCATTTCAAGGCACCTCTCTACGAAAAACAAAATGGAGGCTCTTAGCCCCTGGCCTGGCTTTGTAGGGATTGGGAGAGATTCTTAAGGATTACCTCCCACTCCACCCTACACACACACATTCACACACACATTCACACACACAAACACAAGAGGACACAAGAAGTGTGGAGTGAACAAATCCATAGAAGAAGTCTGAGAGAGCCTCTGAATGCCAAACAAGGCTGACTGTTGAAAGTGTTTCTCACCAAAACTAGTCAGTAAGGGCTAGAGGAAGTGACCGGTTCTTCAAACATGAAGAAAGCAATACGAGACTTCAAGAAATATGAGAAATCGAGGAAAATAACACCACCGAAGTAACACAGTAATTTTCCAGTAATCCACGCCAAAGAAATGGAGATGTACAAATTGCCAGACCAAGAATTCAAAATAAGTTGCAGGAAGGGGATGCATTTCATAATCTTATGGTTAATTCTCTCTCTCTTAGTGGGGCTGAGCCACTGGGCTGCGATCTCACAAACCAGTTGTGTCAAATGTTGCTGCTGAATGAGTAAGATAAAGCATGAATGTTGACCATGGGTTTGGAGAACGTAGAAGTCACTGGAAAGCTTGACAAGATCCACTTCAATTGAATGGTAGAGACAGAAGCCTGAGTAGAGTGAACTCAAAAAATGCAAGGAAAGAACATGGAGACAATAAATACAGAGACTCTCTTTGGAGAGTTTAGCTCTGAAATGTTACAGAAAATAGGGCATTTGCTGGCAGTGTGCTGTGGGAGTCAGTGGAGAATTAAAGAAAAATTAAATATGAGATGTTGCCACACATTTCTATGATGATGGAAAGGATAAATTTAAGTCATGATTTAGGAAATGAGGGCAAAATTTTGGAAGAAAAGCATCCAGAATCAGTGAGAATGGATGGCTTCCTACGCACAGGCTTTATAATCCAGGCATGGACAGTTCATGGTTACAATAGGAAGGAGGTAACATATATGGACACAGATATAGAAAACAAGTTTAAGGGTGAAAACAGGAGCCTGTGGTAAGACTGCTGATTTTCTTCTCATATATCCGTGCAATTGAAGCAAGGTCACATGCTTATACCACAGAGAGCAATTGATGTCCTTGTACAAAACATACCTGTACTTGCTCTGCTGGATTTATTCTGTTGGAGTAAGAAGAGTAAATAGGTTTATTATCATAAGGATAATTTAATTCCTCTCGGACTTAACCGGAAGACATAACATTGTCTATTACCCTAAGTAAAGATAATTACATCTGCCGAATAGAACAGTAAACAGCGGGTTCACATTGAAAGGCTTTTGTATCTCTGATGGTCTAAGTTATACACGGCTTCTCTCAATAGCCTCTTCTCACACTTCTGCCCCTTCCCACACACATCCGCGCCCTCACTTGAGGCTTGTAACTGTTTTATGAAAATCAAGGCATGCAAGATTTATTCAAAGCTTTGTATTTCTAAATGCTACTTTCGGTAAAGGGCAAACCTGGCATTTCAACAAGTATTCATTGTGGTATTTCAACAACATTTGCTATTTTGGGTGCATACTTTCACCTTTTACACATCAATTTATTCATGCGCTCTCCAAAAAGAGGCCAACAAATAGGTTGCTTAGAAAAGTTACATCCCATCTATTTGCTACCAAAGCTCCCTCCCCATTGATGTTTCTACTGTAGTGTCAGACAAACTGCACGATGATGATTTTAGAACACATTAAGGATGTGTTATTTTTTCCCTGAAATAGGCAGAAATTGATACTTATTATTAGGCCTATAAAATTTCACAATGTAATTTCAGTAACCTCTGTGAAATATTTCCTCTCTGTAGCTGATTCCCATACAAAGTTTTATTCCAGCTTTTACTACTATTTGTAATCTTTTCTCCATTCTGACTAGAAATCAAAACCCAGCTGCTTCTGCGTACCTACTTCCTCTTCCATTCACTGCTGTAACTACCAACAGCAAATATGTTAGGCCACCTTCCTCTGGAAAGTACTATACTTGTCTGTACTATTTGACGCTTAGTAATAGACTCTCTTGAAATGATATGTCTCAAAGAGACTTTTCTTTTTTGATTGGGTAAGTTCCTTACATACAGAAATATTTTTACATCCCTCACAGAGCCTCTCACACTTAAAAGACCATGGTAGAAACTCAATATACATTTGAATTTATGGGCGCCTGGGTGGCTCAGTTGGTTAAGCAACTGCCTTCAGTTCAGGTCATGATCGCAGAGTCCCGGGATTGAGTTCCACATCGGGCTCCCCACTCAGCGGGGTGTCTACTTCTCCCTCTCCCTCTGCCCTCTCATGCTCTCGCTCACTTTCTCTTGAAAATAAATAAATAAAATCTTTAAAAAACTATATATATACATATACATTTGAATTTAGAAACAATGAAACAAATTGAGTGATGGTCATTAAGAGGGCCACGTGATGTGATGTGTTATATGCAACTGATAAATTATTGGACACTGCATCTGAGACTAACGATGTACTGCTATATGTTGGCTAATTGAATTTAAATTTTAAAAAAAGAAACAATGAAACACATCAGTGTGTGTGTGTTTAAGAGTAATTACCACCCTCTGAAATTTAAATATAATTTCCTCAGAGAAATTTTTGTGCCTCATTGGTTTAGGTCCTTCGTTTACAGAGTTTCATCAGACTCTAAGGTAGGTCCCTATTATCATTTGTTAGAATTGCAATGGAATATTTACTTGTCCTTTGTCTTTATTCTTTACCTTTCCATCAGTCTGTAAGCACCACGAGAATTTTAAGAACTGTACTGTTTTAGTTCCAGGTTCACAATAGGCACTAAGCAAATAAATTATTGAATTAAAAATATAAGTGGAAGATCGATAATTTCACGGTGCTATCCTAGATTGATCCAAATCCATGGTGTAAACTTTAAATATGTGGGCTGTGTATGTTCGGTTTGAATAAATAGCATTTCATTTTTTGTTTATTGTCAGTTTAAAGATGATCTTATTTCATCATTTGACTAGATGCACGAACTGTCACATTGAAAGGAAGCACCATAAAATACTTCAGTGACTTCGATGAGAGTGATGGGAAATGCTGAGCAAGTAGGTGAAGCATAGCAGAAGAGCCGTAAGAGACGGACAGCCAGCCAAGTTTTCTGGGGTATGGAAACCAACACACCTCAAACTTTTGGGAATAGACAATATGATTTTTATACAATAAGATAGGCAAGAGTAAAAAGGGAGAATCAAAGGATATTCTGTGCAACTGAATTTTATGAATTATTTAAACTAAAAATATTAAAAAGGTTTGCTTTTGAACATGACTCTGCATCTCACCTTTGAGAAGATGTGAGCATCCCCTGAGGAGAGAGAATCAAAGTTGTAAGGTAATCGTCACATACCATTTATTGCAATCCAATTACTTTACATAGGAGGACTGAAATTGAGAACATTTTTTGTTTTGTTTTGTATTTTTTAGGGAGAGTGCAACTGGGGAGAGGCAGAGGGAGAATCGCAAGCAGACTCCATGCTGAGCACAGAGCCCCAGGCAGGGCTCGATCCCACAACCCTGAGATCATGACCTGAGCCCCAGTCGAGAGTTGGACGCTGAACCAACTGAGCCACCCAGGTGCGAGACTGAGAGCATTTCAATGACTTGTCCACACACCCTCGGAAGGTGAATCACCACTCACGGTCTGTGCACCAAGGCCTCCTCGTGTCACAACTGGGTTTTCAGTTACTTTCGGTTTCTGGTACCATGTACTTCAATGTAGCAGAGCCTTAAATAGCCGGAAAATCATTTATAGGTGACGTTATTAGGCATTTTGTACACATGGGCAGGTGATTTGCTTCAAGTGACGGAGGCTTGTGCCGAAGAGGGGAAGGTATGGCTGTTCCCTCCTGGGAGCAGTAATGTATGAAACAACACCTAGAATTCCATGTTCTTTGTGTCTGCTCATGCTTTATTCCTCTTCTTCCAGCAACCCCGCCCAGATTTGGCTTGAGAACCCATCTTTTTTCCCCCACATGCTCAGGCAGGCTTGTGAGCAGTGTGTGAGTGCAACCAAATCACTAGGCCATTAACTGAAACCACGTGTCCTCAGAACAACCCTCCCAGACAATTACTATTATCTTTTTTCCCCCATTTTGCTGAAGGCGGGCTAGAGATTTGAAACACTTTGCCCTGGTATCTCGTTGCTAGTAAGTGATAGAACAGGTATGAAATACAGGTAGTTAAAGTAAGAATTGCACCAGACAAGTTAAACAGGCAAGGAAGACAGTATTCACGACGATTTCAGTAAGACAGAGAGCCTGAACTCAACTCCAGTGAAACAACAAAGCAGGAGGGTGTTCAGCCCTGAGTGAGCCCCTGGAAAGGGACTGAAGATGCCATGGGGAGGGGGTTTGATCACTGGGATACACAGACACACTGAGCTATTCTTGAGTTTGCAGATGTGATTGGGCCATCTGTGCCTATTAATTGTTATTTACTGAAGTTGGGCTCCTCAGCTCCCACGGAGACTGGAAGACCAGGCTGTTATCTCCTTCAGTGCTTCCATTTCAAAGCCACAGTCCTCAGGTCTTGGAAGAAGACATTTCTGGGCTTGTAAAACTGGCCAGAGCTTGGGAGACTGACATTCTCCCAAAGGGAACAATTGCATGTTTTCTTAGTAAATGTTCTTTAAAAAGGAGGAAGGAGGGGCGCCTGGGTGGCTCAGTCGTTAAGCGTCTGCCTTTGGCTCAGGGCATGATCCCGGCGTTCTGGGATCGAGTCCCACATCGGGCTCCTCCTCTGGGAGCCTGCTTCTTCCTCTCCCACTTCCCCTGCTTCTGTTCCCTCTCTCGCTGGCTGTCTCTCTCTCTGTCAAATAAATAAATAAAATCTTTAAAAAAATTTTAAAAAATTAAAAAATAAAAAGGGGGAAGGAGATCAGAAACAAAAGTGTCTAAAATTTAGGGACATTGATGGGAACGTGGAGACCATTCAGGGTCCACCATACACTGAAGCCTGTCTTCTTACCCAGATGACTATATTCCTGCTTTCAGTGGTCCTCCTTGTGCTAAAAACCAAATCTCCACTGTGCGTGGAAAGAGAAAGCAGTGTTCTCACGACGTCTGGGACGGTGGGCAGGTAGCTTTGTCTCTCGAAGACACAGAAAATCTTTGTCTCAGATTCAGAGGAGGCGACCTCTCTTAAACTCCTCTCTAAGAGGAAGACTGGTTTACATTTATTGTTAAAAGTTATCCCACATATGTGTGCTATTTTAAGAATAAGATGCAACACCATCTTTTAAAAAACACTTGGACACAGGGCTGAGAACTCCCGTTCTAAATAACTGTTTATTGAGTGACTCCTCATACTCTCAAAAGAGTGGTTTTCAGATCTGGATGCACCTGGGGTTCATCGGGGGGCTCTAAAAAGGACCAACGCTTTGGTCACATGGGCAGAGATTCTGATTTACCTGGTCCAGGTAAATGCAGCCGGAGCACTCCAGTTAAAGCCTCTCCATGGGGTTCAAACGCACAGCCAAAGTTGAGAACCACCGTCAGAAAGGGATAACCTCCAAAATCCTAGAAAAATTTTACTTAGTAAGAGAAAGAATGAGGAACATTTGCTGTGGCACAAAAACATTTGGCAAAGTCAGTTTACCCCTGAAAAGGATAGTAACTTGCAAGCTTTTTCAATTCCCCTGTGCCTCCCAACACTCTTTGAAGAAGCCACCTGACCCACAAGCAAGCGAGGTGTCTGACCCAACCTTCTATCAGTTCAGGCGGGGCTCTTACAACCTACGTTTAGTTATCACGTGATTTCTTATGACTCACGAGGAGTAGCCTCTTTTTTTGTACCACTTGATCCACAATGATTACTTTTTATGAAAGAATGAAAATATGTATTTGCCCAATATAAATAACTGACGTGTTGGGGACAGACTCACTGCATCATGCAACCATCCAGAAACTGAGATTGCAATTTTATAGCTGCTTTTCTCTAGACAAAACTTGAGATGATAATATTTCCCTATCCAGGGGTGCCTGGGTGCTCAGTCGGTTAAGCATCCAACTCCTGATTTTGGCTCAGGTCATGATCTCAGGGTTGTGAGATCGAGCCCTGTATTGGCTCCGCACTGCATGTGGAGCCCTGCTTAAGATTCTCTCTGTCCCTCTGTCCCTCCCCTCCCTCTCTTGCACTTTCTCTCTAAGAGAAAAAAAATTCCCCATCGTTAAATTTCTTAGAAATATCACAGCAGAAGGAACATTTTTAAAGACCACTCTGTATATTACATTTCTAGAATAAACTAAGTTTTAACTAGTTCATGATTAATCAGTGGTGTTTAATTGAAGACTTTGGATGCATGCAAGCATAAAGGAGTCGATTTCTTAACATTAACTTAAGGCATTTTCCCCAAGGAGTCAATTAAATATCAGCCAATTAAAAAATGTGAATAATATTTCATGTATGTCTTTTTGTGATCATATCTTATATACTTAATATTTCGAGACCAGCCAAACTTTCTTTTGAAGGAGGCTAGATTTGCATTTTAAATGAAAGTCAAGTCAGTTTCCTCAACCCAATTGTCCTCTTACTTGAGACCATATTCTCCAAGGCTCAGCAGAAATTCCACTTTGGTGAGAAACTCCCTTAACTCAGCATTTGCCAGCATGGCTTCTGTTATTCCATAGGTGAATGCTTGGGATTAAAAACTTCAGCTCCTGGATGAGGCTCTGATAATCTCATTAACTTTGCTGTGCACAGCAAGGGGTTGGCACAGAAGAAGCATTCTTTTTTTTTTTTTTTTTTAATTGATTGTGTAGTTCTTCTCTTCCCAAATTAATGAATATACTTCTTTTATCATATTGCATTATACATCAAGGGCCTAAGTCTTACCCATCCTTCCTTCCTGAGTTCTGTCACAAAAAAAAGTATATATTCACAGCCCTCAAACTACCTAAGATATAAAGCCGCTCAATATATCTCAGGGCAGATTCTGTCTGGAAAAAACTGACGGGTGGAACACAGCTGAGGCCTGAAGCCAAACTTGGAATTTTTACTTCTTTTGACTTTAACAAGAGAACAACCTGCAGCAAAGACTGCCTTGATTTCTTGCTTTTAGGCAAAGAAGCTGGGGTGGTGGTGGTGGGGGGTGTGGACCAGAGGGAGGGACGGACATAAGGAGAGAGAGACAGTGCTGGATATTTAGTTGTTGGCAGGAACCAAGGACACTCCGAGCTTCGGCAGGTGTGAGAGGAAGCGGGGTTCTCTGCCACTGAGGCCCGACATCCGTGAGCACCAATAGGTCAAGTCTTAGTGGGTGGCAGGATGTTACCATTCAAATCGTCTCTGCCTTTTCCCTTATAGATAAGAGGAAGACCAAGGGTCCAATCACCTGCCCTGATCCAATGGACATGCTCAGGCCTATTATATAAAGTACATTAGTCCCTTTAGAATTATGGAATTACGAAAGAAATACTTATGGACATCCTCAAAGGACTCACTTTCAAATTTCTTAAGGAAAAGACTGTAGGAAGCAATTATTTTAAATACAAAAAACAAATACCTATTATCAAGCTCATGAGGGAGAGATTATACTCAAATATGACGTGGATTAAATTTTCCACAGTAAAATGACTGCATCGTAAAAATAATAAGGTTATTATAAATAAAGAAACAGAAAAATGGAGAAGAGACTGTTTATAAGCAATCTGATGTAGGGAAATTAATGTGATTTCTTAAAACTTCAGATCCTGTTCTGTGGTGACAGTCTTTTTAAAGCATAATCTTTCTTGAAATAAAATGTTAGACGTTACCAAGAAAGTAATTAAGCCAGGAAAAAGAAGTCAAGGATTAGAGAAACATCAACTCACCAATTCAATATGCCAAATCTTATCTCTCCTACTGGGCTCTGATTCACATGTGAAATCTGACGTGACTGTTCTTAGAACCCCCAGGAATTTTGTACAATTAAGTGCCCAAGCTAATTGCCTTATCTGTGAGTACATTAAAAGTTAATAAGAAGACATTTACTTAGGTTATCATGTCAGTGATTTTTAAAAAATATTAATCCCATCAGAACTTTCACCTCTCAGTTTAGAGACTAAGCCTCCCCTGAAATAATCCTTGGACCACTCGATCCCATTCAGTCTCTCTTCTCATCCTCCCGGAGTCTTATTTTCTGGCCTGATTGCGACTCCGCGGCACCGAGTGTCTTGAGGAAACTTTTTAGTGCCAGATTCACCGTTGAATTCTCAATCTTGAATTCTCAATCTCAAGCCCAATACCTGCTACAAAATACTTCTGAATCACTGTGATATGAATAGACTGTCTCATGATTGAAAGGATAATGGTTGGCGTCGGGCTATATATTGGACTTCTTTTTCCTGTCATTAAGAGCAAATAAATAACTCTTACAGACAAATGTAAACAATCAAACAATATAAAACTGGATAAAGAAGAGAGTAAACATTTAATTAAAGGTCTATAACTTTCATTAACTTGAGTTTTCTAGAAAAATATCTATCTGAAGAACACAAGATATGACAGCCTCTTCATTACCTTATTTTTATTATTATCATTACTATTATTATACTTAGGACCAAAATTAAGCTACGATGAAATTTCATTACTTATATCTGCATGAGTTTCTGAAAAAGCTATTTTTTTAAAAAATTAGATTTTAATATAGAAGCAGATTATTTTATTTTTTATTTTTTAAAGATTTATTTATTTATGAGAGAAAAAGAGCGAGCGAGAGTGCACATGATAGGGCATGAATGGGGGGGTGGGCAGAGGGAGAAGCAGACTCCCCGCTGAGTGCCAAGCCGGATGTGGGACTGGATCCCAGGACCCTGGAATCATAACCGGAGCCAAAGGCAGATGCTTAACCGACTGAGCCACCCAGGAGCCCCTATACTAGCAAATTTAAAGACATACATGTGCAAAACAAAAAAGCAAAATGAAACATAACACCCTTTTCTTGAAGACTGTGTCTAAACAAATTTGACGAGACTCAGAAGCGTTTTATCTTAAAGTAAGTCATAAGCAGTTCTAGTGCATTGATGAATATGATGGTTCATCCCCTAAACTTCAATACGAGTTTTTTTCCCCTAATCTTTTTGAAAAGGATGTTGAAAGGAAATCGCCTAAAGCCCAGTTACATCAGTTTTACCCTGCAAATTGTAGTACATTTAGTGCTGTACCTCAAAAAAAAGATACATCCAAGTCCTAACCGCCAGTACCCTGAATGTGACCTTATTTGGAAAAGGAGTCTTTGCAGGTGTAATTAACTTAAGGATCTCAAGATGAGGTCATCCTGGATTAATCCGTTGGGTCCTGAATCCAATGACAAATGTCCTTATAGGAAAAGGAGAGACAGGGACAGAAGAGAGAAACAGGAAGGCCCCGAGGTGGGGGCGGAGACTGGCCCTGTGGGCCTACTAGCTTGGGCACAGAGGTTGAAGGCAGCACCAGCAGGTAGGAGGGAAGCACGAAGCAGATGCTTCTCAGAGCTCCAGAAGGAACTGTCCTGCGGACACACTGATTTCAGACTGCTGCTCCCAAAAACTGTGAAACAATAAATTTCTGTTGTTTTAAGCCACCGTTCGTGTAATTTGTCAGAGCAGTCCCAGGAATCCAACAGGTTAATGGAGAGAAAATGGGCCCTAAGTGTTCCAAAAATAATTCCAATTTGTTATCAAATGCATTAACAAATTTACCTTCAATATGCGCCGAAGTAGTTGTATCTTGAAAATAAATTTGAACGGACTAGTCCAGAAACTTACCTGGATTTTTTAGTACAGTTTGATGAATGGCAAAACTGATGCCTTTCATTCGGAATGAAATTATTTTAGATTGCCCAGAACAATGACTATCACCTTATAGATAACCGACTTGGTTGCCCTTGGGGGAGCTGAACACCCACATGCTTATGGGGTTGTGTAGGTCATGTGATTGTTGAACTTGAAGCCCACTTTGCAGAACTACCTTATTGCCTTTGTGCCAACAGCTGGCACTTGGTCCTGCCAAGGTTTGAAAACAAGAGCGTCTTCATACTTGAAATACTGATTTTCAAGATATCAGCATTAATATTTACTCATCATCCTTCCTGATCATTCCTGTCTTCTGGAGAAGGAAGCTGTAACACAGAAACTCATTTGCACCAAGGGTCTAACGACGGTAGGAGGTGAGTGTTAGTGTGGCGAAGGCAGTCAGCCAACGCGAGCATTAAGGAATGCTCTTCCCCCCAGCAAAAGACAGTTCATTTAAGTTTCAATTAACATTTCTACGTTTGTAGTTGCTAATCTCAGTCCCCAGGGCTCGTGTGCTCATTAAACGCACTGAAGAGTTGTACAAATCTCTTATCCTAGAATATATTTAATTCGTGAAGTTGGACATTCATACAGAGGAGTTACCCATGGCTCATGTACTTAAAACAATCCTACAGGTTAACTCTTTTTTGGTGTTGGCATTAAGAAAGAGAGCCCACATTTACTTTACTTTTTATTTATTTATTTTTTTAAAGATTTTATTTATTTATTCGACAGAGATAGAGACAGCCAGCGAGAGAGGGAACACAAGCAGGGGGAGTGGGAGAGGGAGAAGCAGGCTCACAGCGGAGGAGCCTGATGTGGGGCTCAATCCCATAACGCCGGGATCACGCCCTGAGCCGAAGGCAGACGCTCAACTGCTGTGCCACCCAGGCGCCCCCCACACTTACTTTAAACCTTACCACGTATATCAGCTTCATATAGTTAGCACTCATATTGAAGAGCTCAACATTATTTCCATAATCTCTGATTATTATCAGCGAGAATCTTCCACATTTCATAAGAGGTTCGGGCAGAACTTATTTATCTTCAGCTCTCGGCATGCATGCTTACATTGCCCTTTATATATGCTCTATCCTGAGAGATAGAGTACTGTGATTTGGTTTCCTAGCAGAGGCCACAGGCAGAGCCCACCTGTTACACACTCGGTTGGAGATGCTCTAAGGGCGTGGGTGAGATCGGGTCATCCGTTCTCATTCTGCACCCTCACCCCACCGTGCAAACAGACATTCAGTGCTCACTCCACCTGTGAACAACTGGGTGAGCACGTAATTTCTGTTTATCGGTGACCTGATACTCAGAAGTAAAATGCTGTAGACCAGGATACACTCGTGGGGGCGGGGGACAAGTTGTGGGGATGACTGCACTTAGAAGTGCCAAGTCTTTAACTTCGGGGCTGCTGTGGTGTCTTGTCAGCACTGTAGTAAGTTGTTAAAGATTTCACAGAGGTTCAGCAGGAATGAAGACGATTTCTACATTTCACTTGTTGAATACCGAAGTTATTTCCTTATCATAAATATATTTAGCCGTATTGCGACGTACTTTTGTTGATTGATGTGTGTGAGCTCACAGGTGCTATTCATCAGTTATAAAGCATTTTGAATAGTTGGCAACGTTTGACCTTGGCATCAAGGAGTCCAAGTTTCAAATCCTGCCTTTGCCACTAATCACCCAGGCAGCTGTCGAGGATAAACATACTCCCTATGTCACAATGTGTCTGCAAGGATTAAATCAGATATTCAGTGTAGAATGCTTAGGCTGGAACCAGACACATGTAAGTGCTCAGGAAACAGTGCTCATAATGGAAATGTTGCTTTGCACTTTCATTTTCAGTACTGGGAAATCAGAAGGGTTTATTTCAGTCAGAACAAAGTATTTTCAAAAGGTGAAATCAGATCACGCATGGCATGCCTCCTTCAACTCTCCAAGGACGTTCTCCATATTTGATAGGTTCCAAGTTCTTCATAGGGTGTGCAAGACCCCACCTGCTTTGGCCCTGGCTTGGTTCCTGCGTCGCCTGCTTGCTCAGAGTTCCAGCCACACGACCTACTGCTGCCTCTGCCGCTCATCAGGCATGCTGCCCTCCCAGCTCCTCGGCCCTGGTCATTCCCTCTGCCTGCATATGTGCATGGCTGGCTTCTTTATGTCCTTCAGCTCGTGCTGGATTATAGCATCCTCAGCTACGTCTCTCCTGACAAGCCGGTCCCCTTAGCCTGCACGTAGGTCCACAAGTACCATACAGGACTAAATAGATGCCTCTGTTACGTCAGTGAAATATCCGTAAGATCAGGGATATTGTCTTATCTGCTGCCTTACCCTCAGCATCGAGAACAGCGCATTTCACACAGCGGACCCAGTTTTGGTTGAATGAATGCATGCATTCCAGATCCGTGTTACTTTCCCTCCACGTTGCTATTTGATATGCATTTTGTAGCCAGAGGAGAAGGAGAAATCCACGTCATTCACTGAACGCCATGGCAATGCGATATGGTATAATGGAGACAATCCTAGGCCTGGAGCTGGAAGTCCAGAGTGTGAATTACAGCTATGCCTCTTATGGCTGTAAGACTGCGGACAAGCCTCAGTTTCCCCATTTACACACAGATTGTGAAGGCTGCGACGTGTTGAAGGGTAAGTGGGAAGAAGTGCTTAGAAACAACTATCCAACAGCATAGTGCGCTTAGAAGCTTAATCATGGGAAACGAATATATGGATATACCATAGAAAGGATAAAAAGCATTCTGTGTGCTTATTGCAAGAAAACAGTGGAGGATGTATCATTTTATCCTGACTTTACTGATGAGGAAACTGGGATTTACAGAAGTTAAGTAACCAAAGATATCATTAAACATTTTCGTTTAAATTTACATTCCTATAAGGCAGGTAGTTGCATGTGGATACCTTACAACTTATTTTTTAATCATTCATTTATTTACTTACTCATACAGCAATGTTTTATTTTTTACTATTTTTTAAAAGATTTGTATTTATTTGACACAGAGAGAGCACATAAGCAGGGGGAGTGGCAGGCAGAGGGTGAGGGAGAAGCAGACTCCCCACTGGGCAGGGAGCTCGAAGCACGACTCAATCCCAGGACCCTGAGATCAGGACCTGACCTGAAGTCAGACACTTAATTGACTGAGCCACCCAGGCGTCCCTCAGCAATGTCTTATTTTTTTTTATTTTAATGATTTTTTATTATATTATGTTAGTCACCATATAGTACATCCCCGGTTTCCGATGTAAGGCTCGATGATTCATTAGTTGTGTATAACACCCAGTGCACCATGCAATACGTGCCCTCCTTACTACCCATCACCGGTCTATCCCATTCCCCCACCCCCCTCCCCTCTGAAGTCCTCAGTTTGTTTCTCATAGTCCATAGTCTCTCATGTTTCATTCCCCCTTCTGATTACCCCCCCTTTCTTTATCCCTTTCTTCCCCTACCGATCATCCTAGTTCTTATGTTCCATAGATGAGAGAAATCATATGATAGTTGTCTTTCTCTGCTTGACTTATTTCACTTAGCATTATCTCCTCCAGTGCCGTCCATGTTGTAGCAAATGTTGAGAACTCGTTCTTTCTGATAGCTGAGTAATATTCCATTGTATATATGGACCACAACTTCTTAATCCAGTCATCTGTTGCAGGGCATCTCGGCTCCTTCCACGATTTAGCTATTGTGGACATTGCTGCTATGAACATTGGGGTGCATATGGCCCTTCTCTTCACTACGTCTGTATCTTTGGGGTAAATACCCAGTAGTGCAATGGCTGGATCATAGGGTAGCTCAATTTTTAACTTTTTAAGGGACCTCCACACTGTTTTCCAGAGTGGCTGTACCAACTTGCATTCCCACCAACAATGTAGGAGGGATCCCCTTTCTCCACATCCTCTCCAACAATTGTTGTTTCTTGCCTTGTCAATTATTGCCATTCTAACTGGCGTAAGGTGGTATCTTAGTGTAGTTTTGATTTGAATTTCCTTGATGGCTAATGATTTTGAACATTTTTTCATGTGTCTGTTAGCCATTTGTATGTCTTCATTGGAAAAGTGTCTGTTCATATCTTCTGCCCATTTTTTGATTTGTTTATTTGGTTCTCGTGTATTGAGTTTGAGAAGTTCTTTGTAGATCTTGGATACCAGTCCTTTATCTGTAGTGTCATTCGCAAATATATTCTCCCATTCTGTGGGCTGCCTCTTAGTTTTTCTGACTGTTTCCTTGGCTGTGCAGAAACTTTTAATCTTGATGAAGTCCCACAAATTCATTTTATCTTTTGTTTCTCTTGCCTTTGGGGATGTGTCATGAAAAAGGTTGCTTTGGCCGATGTCATAGAGGTTGTTGCCTATGTTCTCCTCTAGAATTTTGATGGATTCCTGTCTCACATCGAGGTCTCTCATCCATTTGGAGTTTATTTTTGTGTATGGTGTGAGATAGTGGTCAAGTTTCATTCTCTTGCATGTAGCTGTCCAATTTTCCCAGCACCATTTATTGAAGAGACTGTCTTTTTCCCACCGGATGTTTTTTCCTGCTTTATCAAAGATTAGATGCCCAAAGAGCCGAGGGTCCATTTCTGGGCTCTCTATTCTGTTCCATTGGTCTATGTGTCTGTTTTTGTGCCAGTACCATGCTGTCTTTGTGATCACAGCTTTGTAGTACAGCTCGAAATCCGGCATTGTGATGCCCCAGCTTTGTTTTTCCTTTTCAACAGTTCCTTGGAGATTCGGGGCCTTTTCTGTTTCCATACAAATTTAAGGACTATTTGTTCCAGTTCTTTGAAAAATGTCCTCGGTATTTTTTATCGGGATAGCATTGAAAGTGTAGATTGCTCTGGGTAGCATGGACATTTTAACTATGTTAATTCTTCCGATCCATGAGCATGGAATATCTTTCCATCTTTTTATGTCTTCCTCAATGTCTTTCAAGAGTGATTTATAGTTTCTAGAATATAGGTCCTTTATGTCTGTGGTTAAATTAATTCCAAGGTAACGTATGGTTTTTGGTGCTATTGTAAATGGGATGGATTGCCTAATTTCTCTTTCTTCGGTCTCGTTATTCGTGTATAGAAATGCAACTGATTTCTGAGCATTGATTTTGTATCCCACCACGTTACTGAATTGCTCTATAACTTCTAATAGTTTGGGAGTGGCTTCCTTTGGGTTTTCCATATAGAGTATCATGTCATCTGCAAAGAGAGACATTTTGACTTCTTCTTTGCCGATTTGAATACCTTTGATCCCTTTTTGTCGTCTGATTGCTGTTGCAAGGACTTCTAGTACTATGTTGAATAATAGTGGTGAGAGTGGGCATCCTTGTCGAGTTCCTGATCTTAAGGGAAAGGCTTCCAGCTTTTCCCCATTGAGAATAATATTTGCAGTAGGCTTTTCATAGATGGCTTTTATGAGATTGAGAAATGTACCTTCTATTCCTACACTCTGAAGGGTTTTAATCAGGAAAGGATGCTGTATTTTGTCAAATGCTTTTTCGGCATCGATTGAGAGGATCATATGGTTCCTGAGTCTTTTCTTGTTGATATGATGTATCGCGCTGATTGATTTGCGAATATTGAACCACGCTTGCATCCCAGGTATGAATCCCACTTGATCGTGATGGATAATCCTTTTAATGTACTGTTGGATTCTATTAGCAAGTATCTTGTTGAGGATTTTGGCGTCCATATTCATTAGGGAAATCGGTCTGTAATTCTCCTTTTTGAGGGGGTCTTTGCCTAGTTTGGGGATCAAGGTAATATTGGCCTCATAGAATGAGTTTGGTAGCTTTCCTTCTGTTTCTATTTTTTGAAATAGCTTTAGGAGAATAGGTATTATTTCTTCTTTGAATGTTTGGTAGAATTCCCCAGGAAAACCGTCCGGGCCTGGAGTTTTGTTATTTGGAAGGTTGTTTATCACTGACTCAATTTCTTCATAATTAATTGGCCTGTTTAAGGAATCAATTTCTTCCTGTTTCAATCTTGGTAGTTTATAGGTTTCCAGGAAGGATTCCATCTCTTCCAGATTGCTTAGTTTATTGGCATATAGCTGTTGATAAAAATTTCTAATAATCCTTCCGATTTCAATGGTGCTCATCGTGACCTCTCCTTTTTCATTCATAATTTTAATAATCTGGGTCCTTTCTCTTTTCTTTTGGATAAGTCTTGCCAGTGGTCTGTCAATTTTATTGATTCTCTCCAAGAACCAGCTTCTAGTCCTGTTGATCTGCTCTACTGTACTTCTGGTTTCTGCTTGATTGATTTCAGCTCTAATTTTGGTCAACTGCTTCCTCGTGCGTGGATTAGGCCTGTCCCTCTGTTGCTGTTCCAGCTTCTTGAGGTGAGAATATAAAAACTGCATTTTAGATTTTTCTGTTCTTTTGAGTGAGGCTTGGATGGCTATGTATTTCCCCCTTAGGACTGCCTTTGCAGTATCCCATAGGTTTTGGACTGTTGTATTTTCATTCTCATTGGTCTCCATAAATTGTTTGATTTGATTTTTGATTTCCTGGTTTATCGAGTCATTCCTGACCAGGATGGTTCTTAGTCTCCAAGTGTTTGAGTTTCTTCCAAATTTTTCCTTGTGGTTGAGTTCCAATTTCAGAGCGTTGTGGTCTGAGAATATGCAGGGGATAATTTCAATCTTTTGGTATCGGTTGAGACCTGTTTTGTGTCCCAGAACATGGTCTATTCTTGAGAATGTTCCATGGGCATTACAATAGAATGAGTATTCTTTGGTTCTGGGGTGTAGTGTTCTATATATATCTATGAGGTCTAACTCGTCGAGTATGGCATTCAAAGCCTTTGATTCTTTGCTTAGTTTTTGCCAGGGTGTTCTGTCTATTTCTGAGAGTGGAGTGTTGAGGTCCCCTACTATTAATGTATTTTTATCTATATGTCTCTTTATTCTGGTTAAGAGTTGGCTTGTGTATCTTGCTGCTCCCCTTTTGGGGGCATATATATTTATAATTGTCATATCCACTTGTTGAATACTTCCCTTAAGAATAATATAGTGCCCTTCTGCATCTCTAACTATAGTCTGTAGTTTAAAATCCAATTTATCTGATATGAGAATTGCTACCCCAGCTTTCTTTTGAGGTCCATTTGTGTGAAAGATGGTACTCCATCCCCTTACTCTCAGTCTGAATGCATCTTTGGGTTCGAAATGAGTCTCTTGTAGACAGCAAATGGATGGGTCATTTCTTTTTATCCAATCTGCAACCCTGTGGCACTTTATGGGATGGTTCAAACCATTTACATTAAGACTGAGTACTGAGAGATATGATTTTAATGATGCCATGTTGCCAGTAAAGTCTTTGTTTGTATTGGCTGTGACTTTCTGTTCTGTATCACTCTTGGGGCCTTTTTACTTTTATAGAACCCCCTGTAATATCTCCTGTAGGGCTGGTTTTGTGGTTACAAAATTGGTTAGTGATTGGCGATTCTGAAATGTCTTTATTTCTCCATCAATTCTGAATGACAGCCTTGCTGGATAAAGGATCCTTGGCTGCATGTTTTTCTCTGAAAGAGCTTTAAATATGCTCCCCCAACCCTTTCTCTCATTCCAGGTCTGTGTAGACAGGTCTGACGTAATTCTGATGCCTTTGCCTTGGTACGTGAGAAATTTCTTTGCCCTGGCCGCTTTCAATACTGTATCCTTGCATCTAATATTTGTGAAATGCACTATGACGTGACGTGGCATAGGTTTGTCGTGGTTGAGCTTGGGAGGCGTCCTCTCTGCCTCTTGGACACGAATGTTTGTTTCACTAGCTAGATTAGGGAAGTTTTCAGCTACAATTTGTTCAAATATCTCTTCTAGACCTCTGTTTTTCTCCACCCCCTCGGGGATGCCGATGATTCTAACATTGGATCGTTTCATTGAGTCAGTAATCTCCCGAAACCTACATTCGTGGGCGTGGATTTTTTTTAAGACCATCTTCTATTTTCATTTTTTCCTCTATTAACCCATCCTCCAATTCACTAACCCGTTCCTCTGCTTCTGCAACCCTGGCCGTCAGAGCCTCTAGTTTTGCCTGCATTTGGCTCATAGAATTTTTAATTTCTGTCAGATTCGTTCTCATTTCTGTCCTTAGGGATTCTATATTCTCAGTAACCTTTTCGTTAATAGTTTTTTCAATTCTACTCATCATTTTGACCATCGTTAATCTGAATTCCATTTCTGATAATTTGGTTACATCCATATCCATTATTTCTGTGGCAGAGGCCACAGACTCACTGTGTTTTCTTTGCTGGGGGGGGGGGGGGCTTCTCCTTCTTGTCATTCTGATGAGGAGAGGTTGTGGGGTTTCCAGAGCCCAAATTATTGACTGGGTCCCAGGCCGTGCCCCTTGTTTTATAGGGATCTTAGGGATGTGGGCTTCTTCTTTAAAGATTTTATTTATTTATTTATGTGGCAGCCAACCAGTGAGAGAGGGAACAGAAGCAGGGGAGTGGGAGAGGAAGAAGCAGGCTCCCAGCGGAGGAGCCCGATGAGGGACTCCCTTCCGGAACGCCGGGATCACGCCCTAAGCCGGAGACAGGCGCTCAATGACTGCGCCACCCAGGCGCCCGGGTTGTGGGCTTCTTGATTTTTCAGCCTGCCTTCTGTGTTCTGGGGGAGGGGCCTGCCGCGCCGATACTCAGGCAACCCTGTTTGGGTAGAGTCTCGGCGTCCCCTGCGAGGGGGGATGGGGGGGCACTCTCTGAGCCGGTATTTCCAGGCTTTTGTTCTCTGGCGGCTTTCCCTGGCGGTTTGCTGTGCCTCCTCTGAGAGTCAGAGCAGCAGCGGCCAAATTTCAGCCTCTGTCACAGAACAGAGGGATTGCGGCCTGTTCTCTACTAACGTTCTGGCCACTTTAACTGTTACTGTTGGTGCTGCTCAACCCTGCAGCATCCCGGGATGTGCGCCCCACACCCGGCGTCCCTGCCCTCACTTCCAGGGCCGGCGCGTCTCTGTCCTTTGTGTTTCTAACGCCGCCAGCCGCCAGCCGCCCCGCGCGCGCTCCGGAAGCTCCCGGTCTCAGTCTGGATCCAGTGAGCGCACCGGGATTCCGGGGTTCCGCGAGATGCCTGGTGGCGCGCGCACCCGGCTCACGGTCTCAGTCTGCTGTTTTGCAGTGCCATCCGCAAGCCCCACCTGCTCCCCAGTGCAAGTGGCTACCGCTTCCCGGCGCCCGAACGCGGCGGCTCCCTCCCCCTTCCGTTTATCTTCCGATATCTGTGCACGGTTTCATGGCTCCCCGCTTCGTACCTCAATACTCAGCGCTGGAGATGTTCATTTGTAGAGATCTAGATGCGTCTTCCTGCGTCTCAGGCTGGTTCCGTGGTTGTTTAGGCTGGTCTGGTACCTATCCAGCTCAACTCGGGGGACCGGCTGAAAATGGTGTCTCCTACTCCTCCGCCATCTTAAACTCCCCTATCTCAGCAATGTCTTATTGAATGTTTGCTTTATTTTCTGTGCTCAGCACTGGACTAGTCGATACATACAAACAACATGTAATACTTAACCGATTTAAGTTGAGAAATTATTTCACATTTCAGTTTGCTGGAAGGTCGGGCTGGGAACAATATGGCATCTGAGACTTTTTTCAAGATTTCCTAGATATTGTCCTTTTTTGTTTGGACTACAGTTGGAAAGTTGAAAGGGGAAAAAACTCTGTCTGAATTGAAGTCCTCTGATAAATGTCCCTGTTTTTAAGTGACAAAGCAGAAGTTACAGCCCAATTAACCTGTTTCGACAATAGTGGTTAATTGATAATTTGAGCATTAACTGGATGAATGATTCAGATGGATTGAAAACTGGCCTGAACACCTTCTCGTCCCAAACATTTGATTGACTGATTGATTGATTATTATAATCAATGGTTAGTGACCATACAAAGATTTGATTTAGAATCTGACTTACCTAGTTAGCACCGACTCATCAAATGAGCACTACAGAAAGTTCTCATGAAATAACTACTAGCATTTTAAGAAAGCCTTTGGAAGTTTGGAGATAATCTTCTGGCTAGACTGATCATGCATTCTTTGGATTCTAACATAGATCCAAGCCCAAAATTGACTCCGTTTCTTTACCTTTTTAAGTATCAGGAAGGTGAGGACCCCCAGAAGTTTGGATAAATTCAGAAAATCACATCCACAGACCTCGAAAGCCCCATCACTGGAAAAGTTGCATGTGGTCACCTCTGGTTTACAAAGCAGTCGTGAGCAATGAGTGGGCCAGTTGTCATCTATAAGAGCTAGGATGTGATCACAGAAGAGACTCCTTCACCAACATGACGATATCAAAATCAGAGGACCCTTTAGACAATCACCCAGTAGTTACAGATCCCACTATGCTCTGAGTTCCGTGGGAGGACTAACACTGTGTCTCTGGCCTTCTGACACCATCTCAATATCCTCTAAATCACCCACTCTGCTCCTGTCTGGTTGGAACATTGCACTGGCTTAAGGAATAACAGTGTGTCTACTAAGTAACCTATACTTGGCTTTTCACACTCAAGAAGTGCATAGGTCTTTCACAGAATTTCCTTTAAACCTTATCTCTGGTATTCGCTCCTAAGCTTACAACATCTTAAGCAGGCTGACATCACAGTATAGACACACATGAAGCATAAGTCAACATTTTAATAGGACAATCCATTCTTCCCACTTTCTTTTCTGAGGGAAACTCTGATTTGGGAAGACAGCTGACCAGTGTTGGGCGGTTTTGCTCATGTCAGATGGTCCGGTTCACCTTCAGCCCACATACACGCCACGTGCCACGTGCCACAGATCCAACTCCAGATTCACGGTTTCCACTCTACTTGACTTGCCACTGACTCCTCTGGCTGACCTCTCAGGCACAAGGGGCCCTGGGACGTCATGCTTGGGTTTTTCCCATCACTATTTTAAAGACTTCCTAGGTCATTGCTCTCTAGATTTCTTTGACTGTGACCCACGGTAAGAAACGTACTTCACATTGTGATCCATTACACACGTGAACATGAATTCACATTTGAATTCATATGAAACATAAAATACATATGAAATAAAAACATACATGGAACAAAAAGTTCACAAAACAAAATTAGTCTTTATTACATGTGATACAATCTTATATTTCCTATTCTATCCTATTTAATTAATTTAAAAGGTCCTGGTCACATCCCACTAAGCTGACTTCAAGATGCATTAGTATACCTCTGGGTAACTGAATTGTATTTGTCTGAAATGTAGCATGCCACTGCCTGCCCACCATCCTCCCCCATAGCCCCCCACTATGCTTGTTCCTTTCCTGCCCAGGCTTTCCCATTCCAGTGAGTGGCATCATCCTTCTCCCAGAAATTCCCACCCCCAAAGGCAGGTGTATCCTCGATTCTTCAGCCTCTGTCCCTACATTAATTTTCTTGTTTCTAAAATATACCAATTGGCTGCCTTCTCAGTCTCTGCTGCTTCTACCTTAATCCAAGTCACACCATGAACTTTGGCTTCAACTTCTATGGTAGCCACCTGACTAGGACTCCTGCTCTCACTCACAGGCCCCATATAATCTACTTAGTCTCTTTCATACAAAAAGATTCATGTCAAGGGAACATTAGCTCTATTTTATCTCTAGAGCACATGAATTACATTAACAACTCAAGTAAATTGGAGATTCGAGAGCATATCTAGAGGATTCAGTGCAATCCCACCTCCCTCCCCTTCCCAGGGTTTTCCTATTGCCCTTAGAATAGCCACCTACTCACTTCTCCGTTTTAATGTCCTAATACTTTCTTTCTTGATTAACATTCAACAGACATACTAGTTTCTTGAATGGAGCAAACTGACTTCTGCCTCAGGACCTTTGCTCTTGCTGACATGCTTTGTGGGGGTCTCCAACTTAAGGCACTGCAGGACCGACACCCTTTCTTTTCCAGATCATTGAAAAGTCCCCTCTTCAGAAAAATCTTGAATATATAAATGCTATATGTCATTATTGCATTGTGAGTTTTTATTTTCTTTATGTATTTCATCAATATTTGAAATTATGTTATGTAGTTATTTTACTTATTTATATTGTGATGCTCAGTGATGGAATGAAAATTCTGAAAGAACAGAAATTTGTCCTGTTCATAACTATGTCCTCATCTTCTGAAATCATAACAGGAAGTCAGTTAAAATGTGTCAAATGATTAAATGAATATTATTTTTAGGCATTAAATACCAAAAAAGTAGTTTTTCATGTATTTAAATCATATCTATGTAAAGTGCAGATTTATCACATTCTTGAGAACATGCTGGGGAGTGATCACTCAAATGTTTATATAAGCAGTGGTCTCCAAAGGCTAGAAAGGCATGAACCACTTTTAATTTTGAGTGTCCCAGTACATTTAAAAATTTAGCAGTGGAGAATGTTGGCAATAAAATGTGTGTTATGTGTGTTACATGAAGGAATTAACAAATTACACACAAAAAATTTATAGTAACACCATTTGGAAATAATACCAAAGTTTAAATTTTAGATAAGTGGTTAAAGTGGGCTCACAATCAAATAGTCCTCTTGGATTTCCTTATTATGATGCCAGTAAAGCACCGTGTGCAAGGCACGAGAGACATGAATTAATTTGGAGGAATATGTCTTTACTACAGAAGGGGACCAAGACACATTTCCCCCTTAATAATAGTAAAACTTTGCCATAAATTAGAGATGTCCAAAGACAGATTTGCCTTAGGAGGAATGACTCTCTAGGTTTCTGAGGCATTCAAACCAAATTTGACAGCTCTGTGTTACAGATGTAATGGTAGGAATAAAAGCACAGGATGAGTGCTTGACTAGGATGACTTTTAAATTTACTTCCTGTCAGGAGAGTCTATGAATCTAAAATTAGCTTACCTCTTGAACAAATGTCAAATTTACCACATAATTTTTAGCACTTTAACATTTGCTTAATGTCAGACTTTCTACATATATGACCCCTTGATTCTATTAGTGGATTCATTTCAAATTTTGAGTCTGCTATTTCTAAAGCTAGTATACGTCTGGGACTTTATTATTTAATAGTTTCAAAAGTAGCATCTTTAAAGCTTACAGTTTCTCTCCATAGGAACCATTCACACATTGTCAATCGTCCTCTTTTGATTTCTACTCTTAACGAAGACCAGAACTTTTGGAATATTTTTATCAATATTTTATTTTTTTAAGAGCAGTTTAAGGCTCACGGCAAAATTGAAGACGAGGTACAGAGATTTCCTGGAGGATCCCTACTCCCCCACATTGTCACATTGACGGACCTCTGCTGACACGTCATAATCAGCCAGGGTCCATAGCGGGCATCCCAGGTCATTTTGATGTCGTACATCCTATGTGCTGAGGCATATAGGACATTAGACGTTATATATCACACTTTATCACGTATACTGACGTGCATTCATCGTAAAGTGACTTGCAGTGTAGTTTCAATGCTCTAAAAATCTTCTGTGCTCTGCCTGTTCATCTCCGCCTCCCTCCCAACCCCTGGCAACCCCTGATCTTTTTCCTGTGTCCACAGTTCTGCCTTTTCCAGAATACCACATAGTTGGAATCACACAGTACGTAGTCTTTGAAATCGGCTTCTTCCCTCAGCAATATTCCCTCCATATCTTTTCATCGGTTTATAACTCATTTCCTTTTAGGGCCGACTAGAATTCCGGTGTCTGGGTGCACCCGTGTATTTACCTGTTCACCCACTGAAGGCAGAACCCGTATCAAGGATCTACATCATAAAGAGGGACCAGAGCAAGTAGATTATTTTGAAAGTCATGAAAATCAAAGTGGAAAGCAGAATTCTAAACATAAAAATGAGAACACAGCACTTTAAAGCTTCGTTGCTGTTGGTATTCAAAGGGAGAAATTCGTGACTGAATATACCCGGCAAATAATGTGCTTATCTCTTTGAATGAAAATGTTTTGGGTGGCAGAGAAGGGCACTAAATAATCTCATATTCTCCCTGAAAGGAGAAATGACTAGCAGACCACTGATTATTTTGTAGTTCACACTTTAAGGCATAAAGAACCAAAAGGCTGTCCTTTCAGAACTCTTTCCCACTGGACATCCCATTCTCCTTTATGGCCGGGTCCACATTTTCCTCTAGAGATTCCTTTGTCTGTGATATTTCATGGCCATTTCTGGTTTCTGGTTCCATAAATCTACGTCTGGAGAGGGAATCAATGCTACTATATTGAGAAGAATTTCTAGCTGGACTCGCACCCTGCATTTTTATTTCTTTTTTGCATTGACTTGAGCCACACTTTTTCAATCCAGCCGCTCTTGAGTATAAATGAGAATTTCTCCACCACGACAAAGAGCAGCTGAACCTCATGGAGGAGATGGTAGCACACTCAGGGTAAAGAAGATGTTTTTCTCCCCGGAAAGGCTGTTTGCTTCAGAGGGTGGGGGGTGGATTGCCTTAAGCTTTAAGCTGATTTCACTGCAATGAGATCTGACTCTTTCCTGCCCATATGATGTGGACCATTGGAAGAACGATCTCCAGCAGCGCAGGGCCACGATGAATGATACGGGGCGTCGGTGAAGGGCTTTTGGATGAGAATCCCCACTAACACTTACCTCTGTCTCTGGGGGAAGTTCTGAAATTGCTCTGTGTTGATACATTTTTTTCTTCCATAAAATGGAATTAATGGATCAATGACGCACCTGCCTCGTAGGTTTGCCGTGAGAAGGGAGTTAAGACGTATTTCTTGGTACGTAAACATTCCGTGCATGTTAGCAGTCTTTATCATCTTAAACAAGGTCCTTTTGTACTTCCCTCACCTTCGCGACACCCGGCTCTGTGAGGACCTCCTCAATGAGTACATTTCATTAATCTCCATTCGCCTCTTCTCTTGAGTGGCCCTTGGGCTCCTGCCCCCGGAGTCTCACTGATCTCCATTCGTCAAGTATCCCTGCTTTTCAGAATGCCTTTATTCTGGATTCCCCTCTTCTTCCCTGGCGTATGCTTCTGCCCTGAGGACAGCCTTAAAAAATAATCTGGTTTTTAAGAAAGTTTCCTGATTCTACCTGACTTAGAGGCTCTTTAACTTTGGGTCCTCCCAGTCTCTGAGCTGTATCTATTGACGCAGAATGGTACACATGTATTCATTCTCTTTTCTTCTATTTATATTCTCAAACTAAACTTTCAAGTTATCGAGATAAATTCTTTCTTTCATAACCTCCCATTCACCCAAGAGCCTTTTCCCAATGTTAAAAACACAGAGAGTGCACATGAGGGACTAGCGGCTTTTTCCTCTAAAATAACTTAGCATTGCACATAGAGAATTATATCCATTGCTTTTGTTTTCTTTTTAGGTATTATGATTGATGTTAGAACCTGAAGCGTTTTCCGTTGGCATCCCTAAATGTCTTCTTCTAGGAACCATGCAAGTAAATCATTGAGCATGAAGTTCACAAGATTATTAGATGTTTGGTTTTGCAGGAAGGTAAGAAGCCCAGAGAGTACATGTGTCTTAACCATAGGCTGCTTTGTGCTCCAGTCTTTTCACATAGCAATGAGAAAGACTTTGTTTTCCTCCCCACCGAGTCTACTTTTCCCTCTCATCCATTAATTTACACCCCACAAATAAGTGGGTGCCAAGTCAGAAATCACCATGAATAAAACATGGTCTCGGTTAACTGGTTTTATTGTGACTGATATCACTCCACAGGTTGCTGGTAAATATTAATTTTATTGCAGGAAACTGCTGTGTTGACAATTGCCCTCTGGGTGCATCCTGAATGGCTTTCCAGTTAAAACCTCATTCCCCTAATGTCTCATTCCAGTTGTAAACAGTTGTGCACCCAATCTCAAATCTGGCCCTAAAATGGTGAAGCTTGTCCCTGCAGTATCTACAAGAGCCCTAGAGGGGACAGAGACTACACTTCCAAAGAGGAAGTTATTTGTATTTATCAGTCCAGCCCCCACGAATAGGGAAACTGTTACTTGTAAAAGCTGTTCCAATGACAGGAGTCAGCTCTACCTTATTAATTTAATGTACATGCAATTGTAGAAGGCTGCAAGAGAGCTTCCTACAATTTATTGACCTGCTCATCATAAAGTCAGACATTAAAAATTACTAGTATCATTGAGCATGGGACCGTGCCAGAATTTGGTAGCTTCGAGATCTCTCAGTCGAATGTGAAAGGGAAGTGTCTGTATTTGCGTCTGGACATATTCTCAAGCTCTCAAGCATTGGACAAGGTAACTGAGAAAGTGGGAGTCGGAGGGCCTTCAGAGATGTAGTCTGTGACAGAGATAAATAGTTAACACACGATATCATCGAGGAGCTAAGGGTCATGCTAATGGTTACAATGCGATGCTTTGAAAGCCTAGAGGACAAACATTTAGCCCAGTTTCAGCCCAAATTCCACTTGCTGCAGAACGACTTTGCTCTATTCACTAGAGGCAACACCTCGCCACTTCTACCGATTCTCTGCTCTCATTCCTCATTTCTCAATGGCAACAAGAACCAAGCGGAAGAATTGCTGGATGATGTTGAGTTAGTTCTTCACGGTGAGGACAGGACCCAGCCCCACCTCACACGCTTCCGTTGCCATGGATTCCAAATTAAATGTTCCCCTGATCAGAGCATCGCAGCCCTGTTCTATTCATCATCATTTCACCACACCAGCTAGAGGGCCTGTCTCGGATCCCTCTTGCTCCCTACGGCAGACGAATGCAAGTGATCAGAAAACACCACCTGCTCGGAGTTTAACACAAAGGAAACAATGTAGCCATTCTGTTTGGAATGGAGATTCATTAGCTTCCGCTCAGCATGTCCCTTATGTTGCCAGCCATGCAAAGTGTAAGCTCCTGGGTTCATGCAGGGAAATATCCTGTGACAGGGTGGGACCGATGTGGCCACTGGAAGTCTCTTTCCAAATCACCACAGTCACCATAAGGGGCATGGAAATAACAGTGGTTGTTTGGAAAATAACAATTTATCAATAAAACACTGCAGAGGGCCCCGGAAAGGGGTCAATCCGACGTTCAGTGGTGACCTACAGCTGCCCTGGTGTCAATAATGAGAGAAAAGATGTTTTTTTTTTTCCTGCTCAAAACCGAGAAACTTTTGATTTATTACTACAAGGAGAAGGGAGGAACACAAATCATTTTGATTTGCCTTAATTTTTGAGCAAAATCGATTCAAAGGAGCCATCAAGCTGCCCATAAAGAGAGGAAACTCTCGGAGTAATCGCTGGCAGACTGACGTCTTAGTGCCTCTTGCCTGCCTGCTTCTTCTGTATTCCAGCTCATTTGACTCCTCCTCTCTTCAAATTCCTCACTTCGGGGCAGTGTTTAATTTCTTTTCCAGATTTCCGCTTCAGTTACTCAGGTGGTAATTCATGCCGCAGGTGTATTTGACTGGCAGTCTGTTGTTTTATTAGAAATTTGGCCTGGCTCAAATTTGGAAGGCATCTATAGGTTTACTGTTTTTAAGAAAGCAGGTCAGATGCCACCAAGACCTAAACGATAGAATTCCTAAATCAGTAATCTGCTGACCAGTCTTTTGATTGCTAGGACCTAGGATGTAGTGAGCAAGCTGGAAGGAGGGATCTGAGTTTGGAAAAACGGGCTGGGTTCTATTCTCCCACAGCGTATAGAGGAAGCAATCAGGGGTGATGGTGATTAGTTGATGATTAAGTCGTGAGTTAAAATCTATTTAAACATCTACTATGAGTCAGACATACTATCAAGTACTTTCTATGCTTTATAGCTTAACCCTCACAGTGATTTTGTGTGTTGAATGTCTGCGGTAGGCAGAACTTTAACATGTCCCCCAAGATTCCCAGGCCCACACGTCTATGCTCCCAATAATCCCCTCCCTGAGTGTGAGCAGGACTTGTGAATATGAGGTAACGTTGCTCCCAGGATTACATGACTCTATATCACAGATGGAATTCTACAGGCATATATAATATTCCCAATCCGTTGACTCTGAGTTAATCAGAAAGGAGATGTGCAGGGTGGGCATGGCCCAAGTAGGCGAGGGATGAAAAAAAGAAAGAAATTCAAAGCATGGGAGGTTGTCTGTATCAGAAGGAGCAAAGTGCCCCGTTGTGGGGGAAGGTGGTGGCATCTCAGAGCTAAGGCAGGGGACTGTGGTCAGCAAGGGAGCGAGAGGGCAGGGATCTTGGTGGTAAACACCAGAGAACTAAATTGTGGATAACAACAGTGATTCTGGGAGGGACTGCAAACCTCAGGAGAAATGGGAAATCTGGTTGACTCCCTGATTTCCCAGCAGGCCTCTGAATAGCCGCCCAGGTAACCCTTGCTGTCCCCCTGGGAAGACAGATCGTGACATCATCAGTCAGTGCAGTTTTCAAGGGCTCTTGCTGGGAAACGTTGCTACGCAGCAATGGAAACTAAGGAAAAGCCTTGGTACATTAAATTTCCTTCAGTTTTTCAAGTAGGAACACTGTAATTAGAGGCATTTAAAAGTTAGGCTAGTTCGCACGGGCTCACAAGAGGGACTCTGCTTCCCCAGAACCCCTGCAAACCGCGCGGCAAGGACACCAGTCCATGGAAGCACACATCTGATACACCAGGTGTAGGGACAGACACCCACGAGCAACAGGACATAACGGAGGAGCCAGAACCTGGTCCAAAATGGAGAGCGAGGGGGTGATGAGCATGAAGGGCTGACAGAGCTGCAGGGGTGCAATTGTGGCCTGAAGGGGGTTGCAGCTGCAGACTGAGGGGGGTACACCTGCAGCCTGAGGGAGGGTGCACCTGTGGCCTGGGGGGCACACCTGCAGCCTGGGGGGCACACCTGCAGCTTGGGGGTGCACCTGCAGCCTGGGGGGGGCGCACCTGCAGCCTGGGGGGCACACCTGCAGCTTGGGGGGCGCACCTGCAGCCTGGGGGTGAACCTGCAGTGTGACGGGGGTGGGGGCACACCTGCAGCCTTGAGGGGTGCACCTGTGGCCTGAGGGGCCATGAGCCTGCAGCCTGCCCTGTGGAGGCCAGCTGGGACATTCTGCCTATGGCTAAACAAATCAGCCACCATTGTAACAGAGGGGCTTGTAGAGGAAAGAAAGAATCCCCACAGAGTTTAAAGCATGTTTTATTCTATTCAAGAGAATAGAGAAGACCTGTGGCTCAGGATGAATCAAAACAAGAGTAAAAGAACTGAGGTGAGCTTTAGAAAAAGAGCCAATGGTTTGGGAATTTGAGGACAATGGTAACTACTGGAAATGGCAGTTCTGGGGAATGTGACACTTTCACATATAAACAAAAACATTGTACATAGATAAGATTGAAAGATCACTTTTTTTATGTGTGCTGAGAATACTTCACATCTCCGTCAGCAACTTTCAAGTTCCCACCCACGGTCACCACCACGCTGTCCCTCACATCCCTAGCAGTCATTCGTCTAAATGGAAGTGTCTGCCCCTGGACCAGTATCTCCCAGGTGCGCTCCCATATTTGAATAAAGCCGGTTAGCAAAAGTATGCAACTTTCTCCTGAAATGTCTGGTAGGGAAAACAAACAGGGCAGATGTGGGAAGACAGCAGGTGGAGACAGTTGGACACTGAGCGATTTGGAGAATAGGGAGGTCGCAAGGAACTGGTTTCAGGACCAGTTGAAATGCAAGTCTAAGAAAGAAGGAGTAGACAGGGCATCGAGGTGCTGATCCACAGACCTTTGCTGTTCTTTCCACCAAAAAAGAGCACTCCCAACAGGAATTTGTTCCTTTTGCAGACTGCATGGGAACGTTTATCACTCTTTCTTGTTCTTTCACAAACTCAGGCAGCTAAGCCACTGGAGAGGCGGCTTCAAATCTGTGTCTCTGTCTCTCTGTCCCCCCATAATAGGATTTATGTAAAACTATGAAATTTACTCACATGAACAGTCAGCATAGCACATATTTCTCATAGAGACACAAGAGGAAAAACTTTCCTATGTGAAGTTAGTAATAAATAGCTCTCAAAGTTGTGGCTAAAACCGCGCCCCTGAACGACCTCATGAGGCTCCCAGGGCAGGGATGCAGGGAAGATGCAGATGACGCATGGCTATGGGCTCCCCGTTCCATGTTCTATGACTCACTCAGGGCACCATTACCTCACCATCTTACTGCTAATATGCATCCCTGTGTACTTGGCAAAGCGATAGCCTCTTACACAATGACTTACTAGTAAATCAGAAAATGGAGCCTAGAACTGTTCTCAGAGACTCATAGATTGTTTCCTGCAGGGGAAGAATACAGAGGGCATGAGGAAGAAAAATAAAATAATTAGAATCAACTAAAAGCCATTGGGAAGGGACTAGTATGGAGTCTAGACCATGATGTAGTCGACTGTTATCAAGTTGGTCACCAAGCCCTTTTCTCAAACATAAAGTGGCCTTTATGAAGAGAACGTGACTTTGACACACTAGTCAATATTACCCCCAATTCCATATTTGAGATTTCACAAGCTCTATGCTCCTTCTTAAGATAATGTGAGTTATGCCAAACTCCTAATGAACTAAACAAGCAAACAAACAAAACTGTGTCACTGTAGTCCTTCTAGTTGAAATTGTCTTGATTTTTAAAGGAAAATTACAAAATGATTTTGTAAAAATGTCTTCAATTTTTAAAAAGATGTATTTATTTATTTGAGAGAGAGACAGAGTAGGGGAGGGAGGTGCAGAGAGAGAGGGAGAGATAGAATCTCAACCAGACTCCTGCTGAGAGCAGAGCTCAACACAGAGCTGGATTTCATGACCCCGAGATCATGACCTGAGCTGAAATCAAGAGTCAGCCACTTAACTGACTGAGCCACCCAGGCACCCCAAAATGTCTTTAATTCTAAAAATAATCTCGGAGGTTGTCATCCAAAACTATTATCAAAACCACTCATGAAATGCATAAATCATTATACAAATATAAATCATGGCAAGACGACTTTTGAACTTTCGGGAAATATTGTACTATTTGAGGCTAAGCACTGCCAAATTCTACTGAGTGTAGGAAACTGAAGGTATCTCATTGTTGGGTCAAGTGGCAAAAGTCATAAAGAAAATCCAGAAAGTGAAGAGGACAATAGTGTGCATATAATAGTCGCAATAATTAATTTGAAGAGCAGAGTCATTCCAGAAACAAAGAGGATTTTGTGTGGTGTCACGCTGCGGTAATGAGCTAGCCCTCCAGCTCTGCACTGATGGGGTCCCACCTGGACTACAGCATTTAGCTGCTAGAACACTCATAAAATAGAGTCTGTCAAGTCAGCAGTTCCAACCAGAAAGGTGAAAAAACCTTAAGTTTATGTGAAATCATTAAAATAAGAAAAAACTTTGGCATTATTGTGGGGGCAGAAATGTGATGATTTTCTTTAATAAAAAAAAATAAGCATACTAGGGTTTAGGAAACAGAAACAAAATAAATACATATGTGTTATTGAGACTATATTTTAACAAAAACCATACAATAAAACAAATTTCTACCCAAACTGCCCAGACATGGGAATAGTTGGCCAAGATAGTAAGGAGCACACCATCTGAAAGGTTGTTCAGGCATAAACTTACCCATCACTTCTCAGGGATGCTGTGGCCAAATCCAAGCATCATGAGAAACTGTATTTGAGTAGGTGGCAACTGGGTGGTTTGGGGGCTAAATGCAGCTCCATGATTTCTTTGTTTGGCTGTAAAATATTATTTAAAAAGAAACAAATTGAAGCACCTGGGTAGCTCAGTCGGTTAAGCATCTGCCTTTGGCTTAGGTCCTGATCCCAGAGTCCCAGGATCAAGCCCCGCATGGGGTTCCCCGCTCAGTGGGGAGTCTGCCCCTCTCCTTTCCCTGCTCGTCCTTTCTTTCTCTGTCTCAAATAAATTTAAAAATCTCAAAAAAAGATACAAATTTGTTTGCATATAAAATTTAGAACATTAAGCATGAAAATCTTAATTTCCTGCATCTCTTAGTATATCTCTTGGTACTTGAATATCAGAAAAAATGGCAAAATTGGACTGTGTTATTTATGGCAACATAAATAAGAGGCAAGGAGTTACTGGCTCCTTTAGACAAATTTTCTTGTCTCCATGTAACCACAGATAAAAGTGCTTTCTCGTACATTCCCAACATTAAGTACTAATTGTTATTTCTCATCTTACTTGAGCTGTTGTTACCGTTTCTTCACTTTAATTACCTACACGGCTCTATAGGCATTCTGGTTTTCTATCTTTGGACTAGATAAGGTAAGATCCCTTCCGACCTGGAATTTTTAAAATTCTTTATTCTGACTTGATAATAGAAACTGCCAGGTCCCCACCAGTTCATTTAAGCTAGTATACATCTAGCAGAATGATTTCATATTACTAATGAACTGTTAATTCAATAAGCAATTCACCCAAGAGCACACAGCTAGTTAGTGACAGACGTTAACACAGGGCCCTTGACTTTTTTGGTAAATTACATTCTTCTGCAAGTTCAGTTCCAAATAGCCTTGCTACTTTTTTTTTTGATTAAGAATGTATCTTTTTACAGAAAATGGCTTGTTATCATGTAGGTACACCCTTTGAAAGACCAGAAATTCTCCAATGCCATCTGTGCGTCATTCCAGTAATGAGTTATTTTTTCCCAGTAATGAGTTATGAATACCAGTGTATGAAAAGGTACAAGCAACCAAAACCATATTGGAACATATATTATTCAATTATATTATTTAGAAGGGAAAAATAGAAAGCCATGCACAATGTCTACTGTGTTCATACTTCCTATCTGATGGTGCACTAAGGTTCTGAGATTCAGTATCTTAATCATCACAGACATACTATTAATTAGATAACTTCATTATCCCTGTTTTGAAAAACAGAAAACAGAGACCTAGGGATATTTTGGTCACAAGTTAGTCGGAGCGAAGCAGTCTAATTCCAAAATCCACGGACTACAACTGTGTACAGTTTTTGTTTTTTGGTTCTTAAAAAAATTTTTTTATTGTGTTCAATTAGCCAGCATATAGTATATCATTAGTTTTTGATGTAGTGCTCAAGACTAGACAACCCTTCTTCTCGCTCACTTGTCTTTAATATCATCTACTGAGTGGACGTGGTGGTAGGTGCATAGGGCCATGAGTGGGCACACATTTGTTTATGTTCTGGGTACGCGTGGAGGGAAGTAAGGGGGTTGCAGGTTGGTATATGCAGAGCCTAGAAAGTGATAACACCAATCATTGATTTCCACATCTTTGAAGTAACTTAGGACCTAGTTACACATTGGTCCCTCGCTGTGGTGGCATTTCAGAATTATTTATCTATTAGATAATCATGTGATATTCTGATGTTAGAACTTATCTAGTGTGGTCCTTTGAAACTCACACGAAATCTGTCAGAAACATCTTCCCATTGCCTCTTACGTGTTCAGAAAGGATCTGGAGAGGACACTTGCTTCAGCCACGGTGGAGCACAGAGACAGACACAGCACCTTCCTTGGCCTAGAGGCTCATAGGTTAATGAGAGCAACCCAACCTACAGTGATAAAGCTAAGAAATGAAATAGTGCAGATTCGGAATAAGAAAAACATTTATAGTAACATAAACCACCTGGTTCTGGACCTACTTGCTAGTTTTATTTGACCTAAAATAGAAGAGTTATGGATGGATAAAGTAAAGCAGTAAAAAAGAAAACTAATTACAGAAAAAGATCCTACCCGAGATGAGTGTTTTCAAAAGTCATTAATTTCAACACATATAAAAGCTGTGAATAAGCTTGTGTGAAAAATTGAAGGCTTGAACAAGGAAAGCCTCTGCGTGTGTGTGTGCGTGTGTGTGTGTGGGGGGGTATGGCATATGGGGGGTGTAAATCAGCTCAAACAAAACTTACTCAAATAAACAACACAATAATGTTACCAATAGGCAAAGGCATCAAATACAGAAAAGAGAAAAGGCATTTAAATAAGTCTTGACAGAAATGTTGAAAATAAATTCATATAATTGTGTTAAAGTGACAATACCTTTGTGCCTTGCAAGGACTGGAAAAGTGATCAAAGGGAAATTATTCTCAGAGCCAGAGAGGCTTTAATGCGTCATCGCCAGGGCTGTGTTGGATGTCCCTAAGGTGTCCTTGAACACCACTTCCATTCTGGACACTGCTCAACAGAGACATTTTCTCCACTAACACCATTCCCCAATTCTTCTGGGTGTTGATTCAATTCACAGCTCTGCTCTGCCCATAGCAGAATTCTACACTCAGAAAGTAGATTAAGTCCTTATGGATTATAGATGATGTTATCTACATGGAGGAACCTGGTTTAGAAAGAAAGAAAGAAAAAAGAAAAAGAAAAAGAAAGAAAGAAAGAAAGAAAGAAAGAAAGAAAGAAAGAAAGAAAGAAAGAAAGAAAGAAAGAGTGGAGAGTTCATTCTGCTATAGTTTTATTCATCTGATGGCTTGTAGTTTATTTGTCTCCGTTTGATTTGAATAAATACAAAATAAGAGGAAAGAACTCTAGATTTTCCTACATAGCCTTACAGAGTTTTGTTAGCATCAGACCTCTAGAAGCCAATGACTAATCCAGCATGAACTTCCTCTACTGAAATTTATGACCATATAAAAGTCTTACCAGCATAGAGCGGGGTTTTAAACACAGACTCTGGGGCAGAGCTTGAATTACGGTTCTGCCAGTAGTTGACCTTTCAATACCGTAGTGACCTCATCTAAATACGGGGCAGAATGAGAGACCTCCCTTTGTTATGGGTTAATATGCACACAATCTTAACCAAGGAAACCAAAAAGAGAATTGGGCTCTATTAAACTAAGCTCAGCCCTATTAGCTTGACTGTTGGAGAAGGAGGCTAGTTGGCAGGTGATGCCATGCCCTTCTGACTCCCTCCCAGAAACTTCCTGCCAGGTCAGCAGCAGGCAGAATGCCAGTCGCTTAGTATCTCCATTAATTATCTGTGGCACTTTCAACAATGGGATGCCAGCGAGGGAGGGAAGCATTTCACACATATATTGTTCTCCTGCCTCCGGAACAGGATGCCTGCAAGCGAATGATGAAGCTCATCAGGAGGCGAGCTGGGGAAGGAGCTCTAGCCACTCCCATTCGGTGCTGCTTAGCCCTACCAGCCACGGACGAATGCCCACTCCCCAGCCATAAGACATGTCGGGTTTCAACGCCACCCTCTTACTAACACACATCTTAAACATGTATCTTTTCTTAAAGCAATGTAATATCTTAAACACATTTCAATGCATAAGTTGCTATTTGCTTTCTTAGGTGTGCAAAAGGAAAAGAGAAATTGCCAGTGTCCTTTTGCCAGTAACTTCAATGCTGTAACTTTTACTTACTACAGAGATAAGAGGTTCTTTCTGCTACAGATGTGATCATGAAACAGTTCTGAGTCATAAAATTTCGCCTTCAGTTTTCTATAAATTAGCTCCCTTGTGAAACGGAGGGACATAGCTGTGTCTCCTACTCATTTTCATTCATAATACCCAGATCTTCTGGATTTGACTTTTGAAGGAACAGACTTTAAAAAGCCCAACATTGTAATTATTTTGATATTACACTTTTCTAGCTCTGGTTGATTTAATGAAGTAATCATGCAAGATTGCTCATTTCAAAAATTACATTCCAGAGAGCACTACTTTTAATGGTGGAAAATACCTAGCTCTACAAACACCTTATCTGAGACTCTCGTTTATCAGGTGAAATAGGAATAGGACTGTATTTAGAAATCTGAATCCCGCTGCCTCATTGGCTCCCTTGGGTTTTAATGTAGAGGATGCAAAGTTGTTCTTGCTGTTCTAAAGACAGGCAGTAGGAGGCAATGATGAACTACCAGCCAGTGTAATTGCAGTTAAATGATCTCTGTAGCATAGACTCAGGATCAGTGAGGTCATGTCTGCCCTGTTCACTTTAAACAACAACCCTTTTCACTTGGTTACCTAAAACTTGAATCCATGAACGGTTGCTGTTTGCCAAATACATATTCATCAGAACTGGAAGAGGGGAAAGAGCGTTCATTCTCTCATTGACTGATGATTGCAGAGGTGAAGCCAGATATGCAAAGTGAAGACAAGTGACGTAAACAAGGCCAAGACTCATCTCTGCCTTGGAGACTAAGCACCTCATGGGTGACAGAGATAGGCAAATAGGCCACCGCAATCCCCTGGAGGATGTTTTACCATAAATTTCTGGAAAGTATGTACACGAAAGGGGCCAAAACAGGCAGAAAACTTTTGCCCTTCAGGAGACTCACTACACAACCGGAAAAAGGAAACAAAATGCATATTGCATTGAGAGACAGTCGTGCTCTTATCCACCACTGTATAACCTTGGTGTCTGATTTCTACTGTAGTTGTTGCAAGTTCTACGATTAGGAAACTATGTACCAACAGAGTAGAGAATAAATCCAGGACTCCTGAGCTGCCATGAATGCTTTCTTTGGGAAATAGTGGAAATTAGTAGAAATGGGAACTTTCAGTAAAACTTTTTATTCATTCTTTAATTATATATTTATTGATAGATAAATAGAAACTTCTCAAAATTTCTATGAAAACTACCCAATAAATATCTAAAGATAGACATGGGAAGATCAATCAAATGGATGTCTTGCAGGAGAAAAATTATTTCCCTTGCATTGTTATAAAAATTCCTTGATGATCCTGGAAGTTACAGCCATTTTAATAGAAACTCTATGTGGAGCCCTTGTTGACAAATTATTCTATCTTTGGTAGGTGTAGGGAGAAATGTAGTTCCATAGCTAGGCAAATTCTGTGGTATTTTATGGTGTTATAAGATTTATTATAACCTGAAATGATATATTGTATATCTTCAGAAAATCGTTTCCCTAGTGATTTAGTGGAAAAACACTTCCCCCCTAATCTGTGCTACTGTAAGAAAGTGACTCATTATTGTGACAAGTAGATCTATCAGAGGTACCTGCAGGCCCAGGCTGCCCAGATTAGTAATGACCTGGGAAATAAATTGGCCATTCCAGAACTTTCTACTCAGATGGAGGAGAGGTGGTGACATCACAGCCTCACCCCAGACTCTGATGCTCCAAGTAACGGGCTTGAATCCCAAGGGCTTACTGAGCCGCGTTAGTATAATGTCCTTACCTTCCAAACTGATTTACAGGTCAAGTGCAAGCCCAGGGTCAGGGTGTCTGAAAAATACCAGCTCAGTGTCATTTATTTTAGAAGCAGAATAATTTTAAGCAGAACATATGATTAAAATGATTAGTGACTGGTCTCCGGGTTAGCAGACTTGTGTCTAAATCACCGCACTGTCATTTGCTAGATTTATGACCCTCAGAAATTTCCTGTAATGTTCTGCACTTTGATTTTCTTGGCCCCCAAAGTGAGGTTACAATAATTTACGTCTCATAGAGGTGTTGTGAGCTTCCATTCAACGCCTTCTTTGAACGGCGATTTATTACTAGCTAGATGTGGTAGGCAGACCCTTTTCTCTTTAGCTTGCATCCTGGTTTATGGCCATAGCCAATAAACAAATTAATAAGAAATATATAGATGGTGGCATCTACTATACGTATATTATATGTACTGAGATATGACAGAGTGTAGGTGAAAGAGGCATCATGAGAAGGTGACATTTGAATGAATAAGAGAATGTCTTCTGTGTGAAAAGCTTGGAGGGAGAGTGCTCCAAGTCGAAAGAACAGCAAATAAAAGCCCCCATGCCCAGAAAAACCTTAGAATATTCAAGGAACTAAAAGAAGGACATTACAAGTAGAGGAAAACAAGCAAGGAGACAGGACTGAAGAATCAGGCAGGGCTCTGATAAGACCATGGGATTCCACTTAGGAAAAGTAGGAAGATGTTCAAGCAGAGATGGATATGATCTGATGGATGTTTTTGGAAGACCACCCTTGCCGCCCTGAGACGAAGCGTCCAGCCTGGACTGGAGGCACAGACACTGAAGCAGGTGAAAGCAGGAAGTGAGGTAAGAAATACCTGGATCTGAATTAGGGTGACAGTAACAAAGATGGAGAGAAGCCGTTGGCTTGAAGATCTACATAGGAGATTTGGATCCACAGGACTTAACAATAAATTGGATGCAGGAGATCAGAACATACTCCATCCAGTCTGACCCACAGGGTCCTGGCCTGAGCAGTAAGGCCATATTGGTGCACATGCCAAAGATGCAGGCAAGTGGAGGGAAGCAGGTGCTCAAGAAGGAGGGATGCTCACAGTTAGAAGGGACAGCTGGGCATCCAAGTGTTGCTGTCGGACCTGCCCAGAGTTTGAGACTCATCAGGGGGAAATGGCACAAATTACATAGAATTCACAGCTCAGGGCTTGGCTTGTACTAGAAACTTAGGAACGGTACGCTTTTATAAAACGGGGACTATTTTGAAAGTGAGCTCTACAGGAGAAATTTCTATTTGGGGATGTTCTAAATCTGGACTTCTAATGACGATCAGCATGCGGAGGAGGCCACTTCTACTCTCACGGGCAACTGTTATTTAATATCCATAAGGACGATAGGAAGAGTGACACCTACAAGTCATCCTCACAGTCTGGCTCGGTCAAATGATAACTGTGAGTCCAACAGCATCATTGCCCGGCAAGGACGGCGAAAGGCAAGTCCACGTACGTGTTAAATGTGGCCACTGTTGTCGCATGGAAACTCCAGTTCCGTGATCTCCTTTGCTCTGTCATGACAAGGTAGGTCCCGAACATCTCTGGGCCTCGACTTCCCTGTCTGCAAAATGCAGGTGATAACAGCTATGTCGAGGGCTCTAAAGGGATTCACGAAACAGGGTGAGTAAGTCAGATCGCATAGGAAACCTAACAAATTTTCCTAAGTGTCAAAGGTAGGGCAACCAATAGCACCGGCAATATGTGGAAAAAGACTGTCAAGGGAAATCATAGAATTAACAGAAGAGCATTTTAATAAATTTAAGTGTTAGAAAATAAAACAGGATTTCACAACACACAGGTTGGCCTTAAAGAGGGGCAGACACCTTATTATAGAGACATGCTGCAAGGTCTGGGAGAGATTTCTCAGCAATATGTAGTTGCCGAAATAAGCAGCTTCACTGTGGAGTTACTCACCATAATGGGGAGAGCATTTGAGCTTATGCATTATTCACATTTTTCTGAATCCGAACTAAGCAACGAAAAATAATGAAAGGGAGAAGCTTGTAATAGATTTTTTAAAAGCTGGTACAGGCTTGTGTTAAATTGATGCACCTCGCTACATGAGAGCCTGTGTAAGCATTATGATTCTGTCCATTTCTTTCGGTGAAGAAGTAACAGACTCTCCTACTTTGGAGACTGATTTCCCTACTACTTTAATTATTTTCTGTAGGGAAAAAAAAGGCACAAAATCCATCCAATGGGACTCAACAGCTTTCATATATTTTTTACCCATTTAATTGGCAGAAATTTACATAAGCCGCTGTTGTGTTCTCTGAAGCCCAGGTTCAATTTCTGCAAAGGATTTAAATTTGGGAGCTGATTTTGTGTAGGGTATTTTGTATCTGAAAAACGCTATTGCTGATGTTGCTCACATGGGCACTGATGGGACTGAAAATGATGATGTCCGTCCCTTGATTCCCGTTTCTGCCCAGAGCTTGTTTTAGCCTCTCCTGCAATTGGTAGCTGAGCCAGTCACCCCGTGAGCTCTGACCTTTTGGTATTTTCTGTGAGGCCCACTTCTTATTTTTCCTTCAGAGTTTTCCCTACAACCCACTTCTACTTTCCAGGATTTTAAGGCAGGGAAGATTCACCGCTCAACAACTTTCCCATACCTGAAAGAACTTTATTCATTTAGCAAGTATGTACTACGGTCTTATTAATACGCTCACCACTGCACAGATTAAGTAGAAAAGGATTTGGCACCACACCTGCTGAAGAGGAAAAGCAAAATCTCTATCTAGAAAGATAAAAGAAGAGAAAATGTATCATGTTTCTCTTTTGAGCCCGTAATCCCACTTTTAGGGATCTATCCTAAAATTACACCTCTGACCCTATGAAAATGCATGTTGCAGAAAACTTTTCATTTGAGCTTCCGTTGTAATCCCAAAACATCCAGAACAACCTCAGTGCTCAGACCTGGAAAGTAAATGGACACATCCAAAATTAGAATTCTAGGCTGCTGTAAAAGAGAACGATGTAGATGTCTGGGAACTTACACGGAATGATTTCCATGTGATATAGTTAAATGTAGGAAGCAAAATATGATAAATTACCATATTGCTCCACCTATATTGTGAAAAGAAGAAATAAAAAATAAAAATAAATATGCAAGTGTCTGCTCATCTGAGCACAAGAAATGGAGAAAGAATAAATCAATGAATAACCAGATGGGTCATTTACTGGACAAGAGTAAGAAAGTGGTGGAAAGAATGGAAAGGAGTTGAATGCCTTCTCGATTCTTTCTGGTACCATACTGACTTTTGAAATCATGGCAATGTTTCATGTACTCTAAAACTAAATAAATCAAGTCAACAAATATAGGAGGAAATTCAAAACCGTGTATTAATGGAAACAAATGAATATAAACATAGCAAACAGGAAGTGTGAGGCAAGGGCTAACCCAGGTAACTTTCAAGGCAGTGTTTGGACTAATCCCCTCAGGCTAAAGACAAAAATAATTTAAATCAAATATTAGGCTTTAAGGTTTAGTTTTTTTTTTTTTTCTTAAATGTGTATTAGTAATGCTAAAACTAGTTTTGTTTGTCTGAGGATTGAACAAATAAGTAAATGTGTCATGGATAATGAGAGCCAGGTTTCTCCTATCAGAGAGTTACATATATGGAAAATAGAAGGAAGGATAGAATAAATCTTGCCATGTTGGATTGGAATTAAAGGTGTCAGTGTGAACTCATGGGAAGATAGATTATAGATAGATAGGTGACAGATACATAGATATATAGACAGATGTGTGGGGATATGTATCTAAATTGTGGGTATATGCTGTAAATGTATGTGCTCTATTTCCTGCTCTGCCCATTAAGAAGAACTAGAAGCAATAAAAACCAAGCAGCAATGGCCACACCTGCTCACATATCTTGATTTCTAAATACCATTCTTACCTAAAGGAGCAGAGGTTCCTTTAAATAAATGACCGATTCCAAGTCTGAGACTCATAATAAGAGTAAAATTACTTTCTTTTCCAATAAGTGACATTCCATGGACAATAAGGAAGATCTGAGTAAGATCTACGTGTTAGATCAGAGATCAGAAGATTATGACCCATGAGCCAAGCCATCCTACCAGCTGTTTTTGAAAATGAATTTATACTGAACATAGCCATGTGCTTTTATGTACATATTTTCTCTGGCTGCTTTTGAAATAGAACAGCTGAGATATGTAGCTGCAAGAAAGATTTGCAGAGTCTAAAATAATTACTGTCTGACCCTCAACTGAATGAGTTTGCCACCCCCAGGATTAGATAATGGCATTACATCAATGTTAAGTTTCTGATTTGGTAATTGTATTGTGATTATGTAAAATCATTTCTTATTTTTAGGAAATACATATGTTAGTTTTGGGGGATAAAGGAGTATCCTATCTGCAGATTGCTCTTCAACAGTTCAGGAAAAATGTATGTTACCATATATAAATTATGTATATCTCAATAGATAAACGATAGACAGGTATCATGACTGACCTAGAAAGTGGGACGAATAAGTTTTTGTAGTAAAAACTGTAATTAAATGTTAGCATTTGGTGAGTCTGGATCTAAGGTGTCTAGTAATTTTTTGTACTATTTTTGCAAATTTTTATAGTTCTGAAATGGTATCAAAAATGTTAACAAAGGAAAGAAAGTGACGGGGGATAGTGCTTAGCTGCCATCTTTGCTCTGTCTTGTTTTCTCCGAATGCCCCTCTCAGTTGGCTGAGGTTTCTGCTCTTTTGTGGATGTCTTTTCCTTAGACTGCCTCTTAAATCATTTTGTAGTTCCAGTGTTAGCAGAGGACAACTTGCCTTAAGGTAATTAAATAAATATCAAGAGTTCTTCTTTTTCAGGTTCTGTAGGAAATCTAATACTGTCCATAAGATGTCTTCAAGTTCTCATGGCAGGGTAGGTACTCTCATTATCCTTTTTTTTTTTTTTAAGATTTTATTTATTTATTTGACAGAGATAGAGACAGCCAGCGAGAGAGGGAACACAAGCAGGGGGAGTGGGAGAGAAAGAAGCAGGCTCATAGCGGAGGAGCCTGATGTGGGGCTCGATCCCGGAACGCCAGGATCACGCCCTGAGCCGAAGGCAGACGCTTAACCGCTGTGCCACCCAGGCGCCCCCTCATTATCCCTTTTGAAAACACCAACTTCCTATGTGGCAGAAACCCCATTTCACTTGTACCACTAAACTTTCCTATAACTGTCTTTATTCCTCTGTTCTTTGCCAACCCACATACGGAATTCAGCCTCCTTTCCAGGCTATCTTTCACACACACACACACACACACACACACACACACACACACACACACGGTGCCAAAAGAGATGTAAAATGAAGATGAGACATCCCTCATCTACAGTGCTTTTCTGCTATCATAGTATGCTCTATTAGGGATATCACACTGCTTCTATTTCTCATATGCTCCAGATCCCTGGTTGTCCCCCTCTTCCCTTGGATCTTTTCTCCCACAAGTTTACTCCTCCTGTCTTCTTTTGAAGAGCCATGCAACTCTATATTCTCAAGTCTAAACCGACATTTGGTTTCCAAAGCATCACTAATGTCTCTGCTACAAGGATGTCTTGATTCCGGAGTCTCACCTTTCAGCATAAAATTATGGGAATCCGTTCTCTTTATTCCATGTAGATAAGAGCTAAGTGGCATTTACTGAGTCATGAACTAATATTTATTACGCACATTTTTACTTAGGAAAAAGCTCTGGAACTTCTAAAACTCAGAGCTCATCTTGAAATATTGGACATTAAGGCTATGAGTAGAGCCACCTTTGCCAACTAGAAACACATAAGCAGTAAGAGCCTGGGATCTTCACACAGGCCACCTGCCTTTGTAGTTTCATTCCACTAGGCAAGTAAGTGATCCCAGGCAAGCTACCTGAATGTCCTGTGCCTTCTTTTCTTCCAGCGTTTAATGGCAATCACAATGTACCTACTGCACGGTCATTCACACAGGTGGCCATTGCAGCAATTTTATGGTAATGAACCTGGAGACAAACAAAATGGCCATCAATAAGCAACTCTTTTTTTTTTAAACATTTTTTTAAATTTATTTATTCGACAGAGATAGAGACAGCCAGCGAGAGAGGGAACACACGCAGGGGGAGTGGGAGAGGAAGAAGCAGGCTCACAGCGGAAGAGCCTGATGTGGGGCTCGATCCCACAACGCCGGGATCACGCCCTGAGCTGAAGGCAGACACTTAACCGCTGTGCCACCCAGGCACCCCAATAAGCAACTCTTTAACTAAATAATACTCCATGAAAATTCTGTAATACTCTGCAGTCATTACATGAATGACATATATTTTTGTTTGCTGATTTTAGAAAAGATTTGATTAAGGAAAAGAACTTTTTATATACATTTAATATCTAATATTAACTATCTATAAATATATGAATTACATATAAATATATGTTTACTATTTAATATATGCTAAATATAAATATGTTATATATATATATGTGTGTGTGTGTGTGTGTGTGTGTGTGTGTGTGTGTGTGTGTGTATATATATATACATACATTTAAATCTGGGAAGAACCACCAGAAATTTGATCACCTAACATTAAGGAACTGGGTAGAAAGGATCTCATTTTTATTTTGTACCTTTTCATACTATTCAGGTTTTCTAACCACATAATATGGTATTATTGTTTAAGTGACCAAGGATATATAGGCAGAGAAATTATGGGTAATTTTTATTTTATTTGTGGTTTACTACATAATAAAAAATCTAATATATGTTCTAGTTATATATTATGAAAGAGAATAAATTATTAATAGCCCTGATGCCAGGGATTGGCTATAAATTGAAAAATGTTCTTGTGAGTTTTTGACATTTATAGGGATGAATGAAAATGAATGTGACTGTATTGTCAAAAAGCAAACAAAAGATAAGAAAATGCATATGCATGCATTTAGATTACTTGGCACATGACTGGTGTAGAATACATGTCTTATACATCTTCACTCTTGTTATTTCTGTTGTCCTATTGTTGAGGTGAACGTTAAGCCACAGCTGACATCAGTGTTTTAAATATGGGTAAACAGGGTGCAGCACTGGACAAGGGTGAGAACATGAGCTCATTTAACATGGTAATGATTTCAAGAATACGGTGATCTTTAAAATATTTCTAATACAAAGTGAGGAGACTATTGCTTCGGGAAAGGAAAGGCACATATGATTTCTTCTCCTATGTTGACTTAAATACTAAGTCTGTGCTTTGAGGCTTTTAAGAAAAATCTGTGACCTTGGAGCAGAGATAACTGAGTTTTGAATATGTTGAGGAGAGACTGATTCTTACTTCTCTCCCATCCAGGACTGTTACGTTTGTAGAGACAACTATCATGATAAAATTGTGCTTTCCCTTTGGTACCCTGTGCTGATGACTCTGAGAGAGATCAGTAATCAACACAGGCAAGGTAAGTCTATGGCAGGATGTTAAAGTGGGTATTTCTTGGGGCGCCTGCATGACTCATTCAATGAAGCATCTGACTCTTGGCTTTGGCTCAGGTCATGATCTCAGGGTCAGTATTTTGGGCTTGTGAGATTGAGCCCCGTGTTGGGCTCTGCCCTGGGTGAAGAGCCTGCTTGGGATTTTCTCTCTCCCTCTCCCTTTGCCCCTCCCCACCACTTGTGCTTTCTTTCTCTCTCTAGCTCTCAAATAATAAGAATAAGAATATAATAAAGTGGACATTCCTTAAGGTGATGAACAGGGAGTTCAGCTCTGTTCCAGAATTAAATTCTTTGGTAAGAAACAGACCGTGCAGTAGCAGGTGTGTATACTAATAGAACGATTTTGGTTTTAATTAGCAGCATTTCCCTGCAAAATAATTACATATGTTGTTTACTCAACTTTTTTTTTTAAAGAGCCATTAACACGTTTGTAATCTCCTTTCTTCCCAGACTACACTTTAAAAGGCTTTAAAAACTCTTGTTTTCATTATGAAGGGAATACGGAATAGGAACTATGCTGATGGCAAATTTGTGTTTCCTACAGGATATTTCATCCAGAGATTCAAATAAACATGCTTACAGCCTCACAGGCAGAATTCACTTCGAATTTACAAACTTTTGGGGGCTTTTTATTGCAAAGAATTGAGACTTAAAACCTGCAGCAGAAAAAATTGGAGATATCCACAAATGGGCATTACCCAAAAGAATCTTCTACGGCTGCCATGAGCTCTCAGGTGTGCCCCAGCGGAAGAGTGAGGGGCAGTGCATGATTCCGCACACACAGCAGGAAGCTGCACTGAGAGTTGCCTTCTGAACCAAGTAGTAGTTGATTGAATCCAGGCTTCTCCTATGGTAACACCCAGAATGGAAATACGTCTGGAAAAAGTTCTTGAGAATTTGCTATAAGGTCATCCTTTGAATTCAAGATCTTCTGTGCGCTTGTCAGGCTCATAGACTTTTGCTCCAGGGCAGAATCAACCTGACTCCCTTGTTTGAAGACTGAGCTATCTATGGGCAGCTCTTGGAATTGTGTTAAAGAAGGTTGTGTATCTCAGAGAGGATGCATGTCAGAAAATCAACTCCCTGAATTCTTCTAAAGACATAGTCTAGGAGGGTCTGTGGATATCAGCCTCTAACATCTTATGTTAATATGCACAACTTGACATCTGTGGATCCTGTGTCTCAGGGCTTCTGATTTTTATCTTCTATGGTGGAATAGTGAAATCACAGGAGCAGTCTTACTATGCTCATGTGGCAAGATAGCAGTCATTATGAAAAGAAGGAAAATGTTTAATTAGATTTAATTAGGAGTGTGAACAGAGAGATCATCTACATTATGTGCTTCCATATTCTAACTGTATGACACTATGTTAGATACGTAGAGCAGTTCAAAACTGGAAGAAAATGTTTGATAACACTAAGCCATTGATTTATTTTTGAGAAAAAACAGTACTGGGACAACTCTGTCAGACTGCATGGGGAAAGGCACAGAGTGTGACTGGCTGTTGAGAGGAGCTGTCATAGTTGGCTAGATCATGGTGTCCTTCTCTCAGAAACAAGGCCCTTGATCTGTCCAAGTCAGATATTCAAAAGCCCCAGCCTCACAATCATCAAACAGATAGAGTCCAAATGTAGTTTCACCGTATGTGCCAACTTAGCGATAAGCAGTGTGTTCGCTTTCATTGACTGACCACATTCTAAGGAAGAAGCTACTCCTGCTTTCTCACAGGGTGAATAGAAAGCATAGTTTAAAGGAGAATTATCTGGTGTAGATAAGCCACGAGGGTAGAGTCTACGGTAGCTGTGATCATTTTCCTCAAGTGGTGTTCCTATGTTGCACGGTCGCACATTTTCTTTAAGATCAAGCATCAAGTTATTCTTTACAGTTTAGAATCTATTGTAATTGAAGCAAAAGCATAAGACAAAAGTCTGAAAGGGCCTTGGGCAGCTGCTGCTTTACTGAAAGAGGTGATGAATCCATTAGATTTAAAAACTGCTCCCACTCCAACCATAGGTGCTATCTCTACCCTAAACTGAAACGCGGCCACTGCGTGGATTTCTGCCATTCAATAGATTTCTCTTACTCTTCAGGGAGTGAAGGAGCCTTTCACTCTGCCCCCGATACAATGTTGTGGATTAAATGTACCTAACACTTGTGAAACCCTATAAAGATGTGCAAAATTGAGGCCAGATTTTAAATCCATGAAAACAGGTCTTTCATGGAAGAAATTACCTGGGATAGCCTCTCATGTTTCTAATAGTTGCTTAAGTGACATAGTTTTGTAAATGAAAATAATGAAAGGCTTGTACACCAAAGGAAGATATCCTGGATTAAATTTATTGGAAATGTAAGCAATTTAATCAAGACATTTGATAAAGAGACTCTGCCCTTTTATGCGAACAGCTCTCAAAAAGGCTCAGGAGACCTGGTCTCCAGTTTTAGTGTAATCTTGGAAAAGGATGTGGGTCTCAGTCCAATGGTTTAAAACAGAACAAGAAAAAGAACATTTGCTTGTAATTGTGGTCTTTGAGATTTCTGAACCGTGTGCAAAGATCCCAGATTACCCAAGATTTTTCTACCTCTTTTGGTAGCAAGCCTTTCTCCAGGAAGTGAGAGCAGAATTAAGCCACCATTTAGCTAGAGGATTCAGCTGTCCTTGTGTCTCCAAGAATTTGCTGGATGGAGAATGGGAACCATGAATCCATCCCTTTGCCTCCTTTGTACCTGACACAGTGGGTAGTCAAAAAGGTTTCGTGTGATTTATATGAAAACCTCAGCTGAATCTGTAACACATATCTAAATATAAAGAGAAATTTTCCTCTACAGTTAAAATCACAGATAGATACATGTATAATTGTAAAATCTTGTGGCTTTAGAATGCTAGAAAGAAGAAATAACACTCAATTGGGTCCTCCTAAGAGGAATAAATTGAGAATGTCACAATTACCTAGTAAATCCTGGCTGTAGGCAGTCAACCTTGATAATTAAAGCCGAAATTTAGGCTTAATAAGTGCCTTTTCTTTAGACATGCTGCAACATAACTTGAAACGTATCTTGTCAATAATGAAGTGTGAAGACTGCAGTTTGCTGGCGCATAATGGATACTGAATACACTTTGTTGCATAACCAAACCTTAGCATTAAAACGAGTCTAGATAATACTTAGAGCAATATTTGATTTGGTTAATGCATATATAACCCACTGGGTTATGCTACATTTTAGTCTAATTAAATATAGTCTTGTGCTCTAGTCTCACAAGAAATCATGAAAAAAATTAATATAGTTATGTGTGGTCATACAATCTATCCATTTGTATTTCATTTTATCATAAGATCATTTCTTTTACTGTTTCAGCTGCAAAAACTAAGCTGGATTTTCTAAGTAGGGCAGTTAATTGGTTTGAGACTCCCTGGTCAGTGTATTTATTTTAGCTGCAAACATCTTTTTCTTAAGAGAAAAAAAGGAAAAAAAAAATCTGACTCCAGAGAAGCTATAATTAAAACAGATAACCAGGAAAAAAAAAAAGTAAGGGAAATATAAATAGGACATCAATTTCACAACCAAATATAATTGCCCTGGTTTTTGTTGAAAAATGGTTTTCTTATAATGGGATCTATAGAAATTTCTAGAAATTCTTTTTAAAAAGGTCAATTTCATGGGGTAGGTAAAGTGTTTTATCTCTACAGGTTTCATCACTCTATGCTTCTGGAGGAACATCAAACACTCTTCCAATTTTTAGAGTAATACAAACAAGCAAACTCAATCTGAATGGTTTGTAAAAATTTGGGGTCCTGAAACATGTCAGCAGAAGTACAAATGATTCAGTTTTAGGAAAATGCAGGCTACTTTCCTAAATAAAAATGTATTCGGGAAGGAGCACTTCAAAGTCCAAATCTGCCAATAACCATTATGTGCTGGCTATCTATTACGTAGATGACACGAAACGGTTATTTGATTGAACACTCTTTGACACCTGCAACAGGCTTCTTTTTCTTCAAAGTTAGGTTAGAAATGCACACCGATATGCAGACGTGTACGTATCCTCTCTTGCACCTGGGGTGCTGATGGATGTCATAGTTTAAATAAATCATCCCCTAGTTTACTCCTTTACATTGAGGCTTAGGTAAGGAGTTAGAGTAGATTGGAGGGATTTTTTTCTTTCTTTCCAAGCAGGGAATTGGAAAATCTGGTTTTGTCTCATTTTTCCAGAGGAGGAGGAACAGAGGTATCAGTCTCTTTTATTTAATCTTTTTGGCATCATGAAGGAAAGGGAATGAAGGGAATAATGAAGATGTATAGAGAGAAGAAAGAGAGATAAGAGGACTGGTAAATTGGAGATCGTCTAGCCAATTCTCCTCACCTCCAAGGCTCCATGCAATCCGCGAAGTATCCTGAGTACTGGCTGGGACTGGGTCAGGCCGTACCGATTCCCTGTTGCTAACAGAGGAGATCAGAGGACTTAAGCTGCTGAAAGCCGACGCTGGACAGTGTGGGGGACAGGTTCCCTAAATGTTTCTCATCTTTGCCATTCATTCCAGCGTGCAACAAACTGAGGGCAGCTCTCTAGGGAAAAATGGGGGAAAGGTCAATAACGGAAACTTCATTTGTTATTTTTAAACTAGTCTTAATTAATATTGAATAGCAATAAAAAACAAATCAAATTTATAGCCTTTCTCTAGCATTTATTTTCAAAGTGGAGATTTGGGGAAAGTCCAGCCAATACAATCAATTTTACCTTTTTCCATATTTATACAACTGTGTTCCTACTCCATATGCAATAATGTCACTTTCCTTTTGTTTAATATCATAGCATTCTACATCATTACAGACAGAGAGATAGATATACTTGTGTTATTCTTTGTTTATGCATGCTAGCCCCCAATAAGGACATGATAGTCTTTTAACTATGTAAACTTTGTTTTAAAGATTTTATTTATTTATTTAACAGAGAGAGAGGGCATGAACAGTGGGGAGGGGTGGAGGGAGAGGGAGAAGCAGGCTCCCTACTGAGCAGGGAGCCCTATGAGGGACACATTCATCTATAGATAGATATAGATACAGATATATAGATATATAATATACAAGTGAAGTTTCACTCTCACTGTATTTTGTCATGTTTTTGTTTTATCTGTTATTTTGTGAATTATCTGTTCACAGCATGAGCCAAAATTCTATTGTCAATGTCAATGTCAATATTTTTATTTGATACCACATTTTATGGACTTTTAATCACTTGCCTCTTAACTCAGAAAAATATAACCAGTTGTTGGGGTCCTGGGATGGAGTCCCACATCAGGTTCCCTGCTCAGTGGGTAGTCTGCCTCTCCCTCTCCCTCTGTCTTTCCCCCTGCTTGGATGCTCTCTCTCTCTCTCCCACACATGGGCAAATGAATAAATAAAATCTTCATATATATATATATATATATATATATATATATATAGCCAGTTCCTTTAAGATAGGAGTCTTCTAGCAAGTACAAAACAAATTACACAGAAGTATCTGGAAAGGATGCTATTTCAAGTGGCATTATATGTGTTTAATGGAATAGGATAAGAGTAGAACACCATACCCCTCACTCATCATCCATTGTCTCATTTAACAGCACAGGTAGAAGGTATTTTAAGAAGAGAAGCTGAGAGTAGGAGTAGACTATTCTATAAAGTACCCTCTTTATTTATTGAAATGATGCAATCCTTGTCCTATTACTACACAGACACATATATGATTTCTTATCTTACACAGCTTACATCTTAGATTTCTCACACTATCTGCCACCGCTTTTGTAGTTACATGCTTTCTCACCCTCATGAGGTGTTGTGACTTTGTGAGGTTTGTGTGTGGATGAGGGGTGAGGTTGGAGTGAACTGCAAATTTACAAGACAGCATTTGAAGAAGAGTCCACCTGTGCAGCTAGAAAAAGCATCTACGTTCACAGACATATTTTATAAGGTAACCAAAGTCAGTAATTTTGGCAAAAGCATCTTTGGCCTTTTCAATGGGTACCATGATTGTTTTTTCTAATGTTAAGTTGTTTTTTGTGTTGTTTTGTTCTTTAAGTAAACCTTACCCCTTAATGCGGGGCTCAAACTCATGATGATGAGATCAAGAGTTGCATGCTTACAAACTCAAACTGAGCCAGTCAGGTGCCCCTATATTAAGTTTAAATCTTAATTCCAGTGTAGTTAACATACAGTTAGTTTCAGGTGTACAAAATAGTGATTCAACACTTCTGTACATCGCCCTGTGCTCATCATGAAAAGTGCATTCCTTTATCCCTATCACCTGTTTCTCCCATCCTCCCACCCTCCTCCCTCCCGTGACCATCAGTGTGTTCTCTGGAGCTAAGAGTCTGTTTCCTGATTTCTCTCTCTCTGTTTCCTTGGCTTATTTGTTTTGTTTTTAAATTCCACATATTAGTGAAATCATATGGTATTTATCTTTCTCTGACTAGTTTATTTCATTTAGCATAATACTCTTTAGCTCCACCCATGACATTGTGAATGGCAAGATTTCATTCCTTTTTACAGTTAAGTAATATTCTATTGTATATATACACCACATCACCTTTATCCATTCATTAGTTGATGGACATTTGTGCAGTTTCTATAATTTGGCTATTGTAAATAATGCTGCTATAAATATAGGGGTGCATGTATCCCTTTGAATTAGTGTTTTGTGACACTATTGTTTTGGTCAGGCCAAGCAGAGGCCTTGGTGCTGATTGGGGATGGGGCCTGAGTCTTAGTTACTGATTTTATTTTTAATAAGTCTACCTTTGTTTGTTACATTGGTTCCCCAATTCAAAAAAAAAGTAACTATGATCATTTCGTATACACCCAAAGTAATGCAGGGGCATATCAGGCTTTCATTATTATATGATAACAAAAGCTAGAATTGAATTAAACCTACCCAAACAGAAATCAGGCTTTTAACTTACTCATCAAGCAAGTTAGGTCACTCAATAACCAAATTAAAAAAAAAAAAAGATGCGCAGATATTTTCTTTAATACTGTCAAAAGTAGACCATTTCTTTAAAATATTCACTATTTCCTTTGACTTATTTATACATATATAAAATTGTGTGTGTGTGTGTATGTGTGTGTACATGGACTTTTATTCTACTATATTGATACTCTCAGATTCTTTTCCAATTGCCGCTTTCTGTGTGAGAAGGTATGATATGAATCAAGCAGTGTGCTGAGAGGAGTGGCGCTGAGTGGGGATAGTGGCTGGGAGTCTGCCGTGGTTGGCCTGCATCTGTAATTAATGTATTCCAACGGGTTGGTGTAAGACCCAGGTCCACGGCAGGAAACCAATCCCCTAGGAAAATGTGTTGGACAAACATGTCACCGAATTTAATTGGAAAAGGCTTTGTTTTAGAAACCAATGTTCCAGAAAATGCCAAATTAAATGGACAATTACTGTCGATTGCCTTGGAGATAGCTTTACAATTTAGGCAAAAGAACCAAAGAACAACTTGTTCTTTACAGAGAAAGTATCTGATGTGTCTTCAGTTATACACAAATGCCATTAACAACCCCAGACAAAAATATAAAAGATCTGAATTGCATGGTAGAGTTAAGGCAAGTAATCTGAGAAATACGAAGACAGAAGTCTAGCTTGAGTAAACCAACCCCTTATCTTCTAATGTATTTACATCTGGAAAGATAGGAACTCTTCCTTTTCAAATAATCAGAAATAGTCAAGCAGACATAATTGCTCTGGATAATGGTATCATTTTTCATTCAAAATTTCTTTCCAGCTCCACAACTGTATCCACACACAACTGGGAAACAAGTTTCCATCAAAGACTGACGGCTCAGCTGAGTGCGCCAATCACAGGGCCCTTTATGAACATATGGATTTACTGATTCTTGTGAAAAGACAGTTTCCTGTCATGTTCAAGGGTAAAATGGGCAGAATAGTTTGAGATCATCTACTTGTCATGTGCAATCTTCAGATCTCTCTTTCCCTCCGAAGCTCCTAACAGACTGATCTATGCCTCCCCTCTCTGCTATATTTAATTACATGTTAGTGTATAGTATCATAGTTAAAATTTTGTATGCACTCTATCTTCACCAACACATACATCAAGTTAGAAACTTCTTTCTTCCTTCTTTAAATATCACATGCAATAAAAAGTGTTGGCTACCCATATCATACTACAAGTACAATCAGCACAGATAGACCAGAATAAAATGAGAAATGGGGAAGGTGAATTCCTACAAAATCAATAAAGGAAAGCATTCCCTTTATCAAGGAAGAAGAAACATCATACGAGGACAAATACACTGGAGAAAGGAATATGTTGAATATACTTCAAAGCATAGGGAAAAAGGTGACTGAAATCATATACCACAGAACTAGAATCTAGAGAATTCTAGATCTCTAGCAAAGAGAAGACTTGAGCCTTGTAAATGGCTGCAGGAACTCTACAGAATAATGGCTTCACACTCTCCTGGGCCCTCCAAACTCTACAAAGCACGTGTCATTGACAAACTGAAGACCACAACCATACAATCTAAGGTTTTTGGAAAATGTAATTATGGCTTTTCCTCTCATTGAAGGGGAACTTAGAAGGGAGTGGCTGTGATATTGGGTTGACAACTGACAATCACAGACAACTCTTTTGCCTCAAATCAGATGGGTTAAAAAACTTCCATAAATAGGGAAAGAGTGAAAAGAGACAAACTTTAGAAACTAAACTGAGATGAACAGGATTTATACCCCCTAAAATAGCCAAGAAGTCATTATGTAAAGAAGTAATGTAAAACTTAATAGAAGCATTTAATGTTTGGAGGAGCAAACAGGAGCAACTGGAAAATAGAGTTGAAAGGAAGCATTAAAGAATTAACAAAATCTCACAAAAATGGAAGGGAAAAGAGAATTCAGGTGTATGTAGGATCAATATTGTATTAAACTTAAAATCAAATTGTGGGGCAAGTAGGGCTATAACAGGGATAGATTATGTTGAATTTAAAGAGGTGTTGTTTGTGTTCAATCAGACTGAGTTTGGAGAATTTCATATAGGGAGGACCAAGGAGTGAAGACATTTTCCTTTCACACAGTGTAGAAAGATGTTAGCTTGTGATTAGGAAACACACACACACACACACACACACACTCTCTCAAAGAACGAGCATTTCAAAATACACCCCCAAACTCAAAGTCAAGGTGAAGTAATTAGGGATACAAAAATTCCTGCACAAAACAAAGTGAGAATATGGAAGGCATTTTTTTGGAGGGGGGCTATAAAAGTGGGAATACAAAGAACCATAAATTTACCTTCATGAAATTCCAACTATATACAGTGGTTCTGTAAGGCTATGGCAGATATTTAACAAATAAATATCTCTATTTTTATGGAGATAAAAATCTCTATTTTACAGAGAGAAAAGAGAGAAAGGTAGTACAGATCCACAGGGACGTCCTGATAAGCACAACACATGGGGGTGGGGGGGCTATTTGCTCTTCCCTCCTAGATCTGTTTTTAATTAAGTTCTTCGTACTACCGAATTATCAAATTAAGCAGACGTTGTTCTGCTGTTATATCATTTTTAAACATGACTTTCTTTGTATCCATACATTTGTTCTGCAGTTTCCCAATTCAAATTATTTGAATCGGTGTTCCTCAAACAGCTACACATCTTTTTCCAATTTTTACTTGTTATTAGTAATGATAAAACAACGAATGAGTTAACAGAGTGAGAGCAAATGAAGAGTTAGTCTCAAGTCCTCCTAAAGGCACTGGTTATTCTCATGTTTTAATATAAATGGTTTTACTTTATTTTTTTGGTTTTGTTCTTGCAGCTTCTTCCCTGACTCCCTTGCTAGTATTTATACAGGAACATCTAAGTTGTTTGCCTTCAGAATGGCTCTTACTTACTTCTCTCCTGTGTGGGAAGAACACAGTACTCACATTTTTCTATTCGTACAGTTTTATGTATTGGCCATTATCAAGTTTGATGCCATTCTCATTTTTTTCGTGAGCTGTGTCTAAATCATCTGAATGTGGACCCTGTTCTCCACTACTTTCTTCTCCCAACTTAGACTCCCGTGACTCAGCAGCTGACTTAGAACGGGAAATTGTTTAGGGCATTCAGGAAAACCTTTCACGATTGAAGATTCTCTCTCTGTACACAGACCCTGTGACCAGATCAAAGCAGAGAGAAATTAGCAGTCCTGTCTAGACAGTTTGGTACTTGACTCTTTCCCGGGCTGTGGTGTCCTCTATAATTTTGTTAGTTTTTTTTGACAGGCAGAACACATTTTGCTACGTGAACACGTTCCCATGGACACTCTGTGCAGGTACAGGTGCAGGCAGATGGGCTTTGGGCTGGGTAGGAACAAGTAGTGCGTTTAATTAAAGTAGCATGGGCTGCGAAGAGGGAAATTAGCTCACGGATCATTTTAATAACCTGATAAATCTAAAATTACACACACAGCAGGTTGAGGGGATTTATAAAGATGGCCAAAGATTTTATATACCATGTAGTCGGTGGGTTTCCTATGGATACAGTTGGATTAAAATATTATGCATTGTGTGAAGAAAATAGCCAAATCTTGAAAATTTAAGCTAGAAGTGAGGTTCTAAGAAATTTGTTTCAGGAAAAATCTCTAGAGGAAGTTGAGGATATCCTTGTTCTTGATCCATATGTCCGTTAAATGTTAACACTGCAGGTCCAAATACTACATTCATGTAAATGCTTCTGTGTATGAGAAACATTTAAACTGCAGTCATTAAAACTGGTGGCATAAGCTCTTTATTTTTAATATCTCAAAAACAAATAGAATATCCATTGTTCGTTCCTTACTCACTATTGAATTATGTTCATTTATTTATTATGTTCAACTATACCAGGCAATTGGCAACATGTTGTAAACATTTTTTTAATTCATGAGAATGAACAATTTATACATATATTGGTAATTTGCACTTTTTTCCCTAAGAATTGTCTGTTTATGTGCACAGAGTGGTAGGATGTTTCTTATTAATCTGTGCGACTTTCCACATGTGTAGCCTTTATCCGTGATATTGGTCCAAAGAATTTTTTCAGACTGATATTTGTTTTAGTAATTATGCAATATTTGTTATCTTTTTATTCTAAAATACCCATCACTAGTAACAGTCCTTTTCATGTTTAAGAAGTTTTCTCCTCTGTGTATCAGTCCTGGTCTCTCTTCTTCCACTTTTTAAAATATCTCCTTTGTTTTTCTATATTTTAAATGTTCATATATATGCTATTAAGAGCAAAGTTGACTTATATTATTTGCAAACTGCCACTTTTTTCCAAGATCACATGTAGAAAAATTAACTCCATAATCTTAGATTTTTAGATTTTGTATTTATTTGTTTTTTTGTTTATTGATTTTCAGTAGGCTGCATGCCCGGCATGGAGCCCAATGCAGGGCTTGAACTCAGGACCCTGAGATCAAGACCTCAGTTGAGATCAAGAGTCAGACTCTCAACTGACTGAGCCACCCAGGTGCCCTGAGATTTTATATATTAATACAAAAAGAAAAAAAATCATTTGTTCCACTTATTATTCTTCTTGTTTTGAAGACCAAGCATCTTGGCCTTCTGTGGAAGTTTACATGTAATCTCTACTTTCCTTTACATATTATTCTTTTTGTTTTAATGCTAGAAGTGAAACAATGCTGTTAACTTTTTCTTTTGTAAAGACACAGGACCATCATACAGCTTTAGCTAGCTAACCTGGTTTTCAGCTTTAGATCAGGATTATTCACAACTATGTAATGGAAATAAAAATATTGAAAGGTGAATACTGAAAATTCCTACTCCTTTCTGTATCTGCATGCATCGTCTTCCATGCTTCTGACCGGGATCATTTACAAGAGACTGAATTGGAGATGTGCCGGTGAGGAGCAGAAGAAAAGAGTGGTGAATAGTTGGGTGGGAGGAAGATCAGAGGCAGGCAGGGCAGAGACAGTTTAGAGAACAGAAGTATGAATGAGATGATAAAACATTTGGGAAATTTTCTGCTGTGTTTTTTGTCACATTTCATGCCTTGCAGCCTGTTCAAAGATTTGCACAGTCGGTGGAGGAAGTAGCTGGCCTGGTGCCCGCTGAGCACAGAATTGAGAAGGCTGCTTGTTACGTCACCAACACATTCAGTACCTGAGACAGAACTCCGTCATGTTCATAAGCTCTTCTCATTATTATTAGACATTCAGATTTTATCTCATAAATAATAGTGCAATAAACATATTTATGAATAAAGTTTTTTCTTTTATTTTAGGATAAATAAGATTAGTACTTTCTCCCATTCTTTTTAAAAAAGATTTATTTATTTATTTATTTATTTTAGAGAAAGGGAGAATGAGCAGCGGGGGGGAGGGGAGAGGGGGGAGAGAGAATCCTGAAGCAGACTCCTCACTGAGGGTGGAGCCTGACTTGGGGCTCAATCTCATGACCCAGAGATCATGACCTGAGCTGAAACCAAGAGTCAGAGGCTTAACCAACTGAGCCACCAGGCTCCCCTCACATTCTTATAATACGTTTTCCAACTACTGGTCTAAGCAGTTTACACTTTGTTGCATTAATGACTTCCAGAAAGAAGTACTATTTACACTACCAACAGTGATATATGAATATAAGAATTTCAGTAAAATCTAGAAAAGCAGAAAAATATTGTTAGTATAGATAGGCAAATAGTTTTGTTATTATTTTACATTTTTATTTGTTTAATGGGTGTTTTGTTTTTCTTTCATCTGTGTCCTCCTAATTTAAACTCTGCTTGTTAAATATATTTTGCTGTATTTGATACTACTTGTATCTCCTCTTATGGAAATAGTCATTTAAAGTCATATGCCAAAAAATTTTCTTTAATTTAAAAATTAAAAAAATAAATTCATGTGCCTATTTAACTTACTTATATTTTAATCACTTAGCTTGAAATAAAATATAAGAGAATAAATATTTCTCAATTATAATTCCTACAAACATTTACCTTAATATAGTCTTCTTTAGCTCACATTAGGCATGTCATTCACATTAAAATAATATCTTATTTGTTTATAGATGTATCTATTGTTCATTTCCCTTGAGTATATTTTATCTCAAGTACGTAAAATTGTATACAATATTACTTTTAGAAAGTCAGGCATATCTACCTTACCCTGAAGAAAAGCTGGCTCCGTACTTCTCAGTAAATAATTACACTCAGGTTTGATTCCGTTGGAACATCCGTGGCCTCCTGGGGAAGCATTAGGACCCGGTGGTACCTTGATGTCCCCTTTGTGATTCTGCAAAAGCCACACCCAGTAACAGCTGGGTCTTTTCTCAGTTCCACTGAGTGGCTTATTTACCTAGAGGAGGAGAAAGAAATAGAGATTGTGGTCAAAAAAATCACTATGGTATTACAACAGGGAGAAGAAGGAGGGAGTATAGGTTCTTAAGGAGTGAAACAGAACAATGAGAATAGGTGGCCGCAAGGTAGGTCTGGAGTCATTTTCGTGGGGTCTTTCGAGAGTGATAGGTTTGTCTAGATCTATGGGGGTTTTGGCCATCACTGTATTTTTCCCTCAGCACATGAGAGGTAGGAATGAAGTCTTTCCCTCTCTCTGGAAGGAAATCCCAAGGTACTTCCTCTTGGGACTGGGTTCAGACTCACAAGTTGCTATTGTGTGTTTTAAGACTGTTTTGTTTGCTTGTTCGCTTGCTGTTAAATCTACTTCATTTTAACAGCACATCACTTCTGACACAAGCAACTTAATACATCTTTTCCGGTGCCTTGGGGCAACTTTCTCCCCCGGGTGCACCAAATGTCACTGGACCGTCATTCTAGGGATGCAACAGCTCTTTGAAGATTTAATGTTATCAAAATTTCATTTTGTAACTATGAGCTATCTTATAAGCGATTATAGGCTTTGTTTCTGTTTTCTTCAATATTTTTCTCTTGCCAAGAAAACCTCTCGCCTGTTTTTAGCATCTTATTTCACCCATCTCATTTTGTATAAGTTATTTGCATGTCTGTCCACATCTTTGGTGAACCTTAATAGAATTTTTCTGATACTCCTGAGACCACATAAAAGGCATCTCATTTTTTATGATGATCTCTATGGCTAAAGTAATCTCCATGCCTAGAAATCATATCAACCAGGTCATATTCTATAATAAGCTTTCTTAGTTTTTCAATTCTTCCAACATAAATCCACAGTCATATGGATGTGTAGCAATTTCACACTGCCCCAACATTAATCAATCCATTCCAAGGCTAGCGATGGATGGATGGTGAAGTTTAATGGCACCCTTTACTCCCCCAGTAAGTGGTAGATGAAAGAGTGACAGGCCTTAGCAGTAGAAAGCATTGATTTTTGTTTGTTTGTTTTCCACCTAGTGAACTTTCCCATGCACAGAGCCCAAATTTATTCTCTTTAGAGAGATTTTCCTACAGATAGATACACTGGGCTAGAAAAAATGCGATCCCATTCAAACCCTGCACACATATGCATGCACACACACGTACACACATAGAACACACACATTTTTAAATTTTTATTTTGATACTGATATTTCAATGTGCGGATACTGTTTGAGTGGATACGCCCATCTGCCTAAGTATTCCTGTCCCACTGTGGAAATGGCTTATTGCTACACAAACCTTTCATATCATTGAGTCTTGGCTCTGCACGTTGACCCTATAGCCAAAGCCCAGAATTCTAATCTTGCCTGTCAATCACTTTTGCGGTGACTTGGGGTAAATCATTAACTGTCTTTGTATTGCTTGGAAAAATATGAATTTCCGGTGACAGGTAATGACTCTGCCACAGTAGGATTACTTAGCAGGAATGCTTCTAAGCCTCAGTGTCTTCCTAGCCCTTAAATGGAGATAAAGATACTGTTAACAATTAAATAAGGAGGCCATCAGACTTAGGTACTCTCATGCTCTAGTGGTCTATGTGGGTAAACCAAATCTAGTCCTGTAAATGCACACAAAAGGTCATACAATTGAAACTTTGTGACAACCAATCACAAACGGTCAACTTGGCTTCAAGTAACAGCCAATAGGTAATGTCCTTGCTTTGCTGCCTTTTCTCTATAAAAGTCTCCCCCCAGCTCCTGACCAATTCCGGTGTGGCCCAATTCAAATCCATCTTTGCTCAAATATGCTCTTAAACATTTTAATATGTTCAGTTTACCTTTTAGCAGTCCCCAATGTGCAAGTGAGTGTGAGAGCCCCACACAAAGTCGTCACCTAGTAAATGCAAGTCCTGTAACATAACACACACACACACACACACACACACACACACACGCACGCACACTTTAAAATACCAAAATATCCCACAAGGCTAGGTGGGTCTGTTCACACAGGCAAAATGCAGTGATGACATTTAGAATAATATCTAAAAATGTGTAAACCTCGAATATGATATCCTTACCCCTGTAAGACTTAGTTCTACCGGAATATAATAATTTTTAAAATTGTAACTTAATCCAATTTCTCTGTTTCTAAAATAAACCCTTGCTACCTTCCAATTTTGGCTTTGGGAGGTAATCTGAAATCGTTTTACTTAAACTGCAGTCAGGGATGTGGACTCATCCAGATATCTTCTGATCGTGCCCAGAGGGATGTCAGCATCAGCTCTGCTGTTGGATGGGGGCCCTCATTTCCCAGAGTAATATTCCTTATTTCATGCAACTCACTCTGCCTGATGCCCATGTTCTCGGACCTGGTGCTGTTGGATGGAAATCAATGCTGTTGGTACATGGAGTTGGCATGAGGGGATCTGATTTATTTTTTCTGTATTTATTCCTAACAACAGATTACAAATGGTTTATACTTTATAATTATGTCAACACTCACTGCTGGATGTTTTGAAACATTTTTATCAGCTGCACTGTGGCCTTTGTCAATGTTCTTTCCTGGGGAAGCTATCAGGCATTTAATGTGTTTGTCACACATTGCATGCTTTAAAATTATTAACCAAGACTTTTTTTTTTAAAGATTTTATTTATTTGTCAGAGAGAGAGAAAGAGCATGCACAAGCAGGGGGAGAAGCAGGCTGCCCACTGAGGGACTCGATCCCAGGACCCTGAGATCATGACCTGAGTTGAAGGCAGACACTTAACTGACTGAGCCACCCAGGCGTCCCTAACTAAAGCTTTCCAGGAGAGCATAATGTGCTCTGATTAGCTTAAGCTAATAATGAAAGCAAAAACAAAAACAAGAAAAAGAACCACAGAAATGCTCATGGTCTTCAGAATAAAATGAGTTTTCTTAAGTAAATTTGAAAAATATTTTTATGTTAATCCTTTAAAGTTATAAATTATGGAAACATCTCATTAATTCTAGGGTTTGTTAAAAAATAGTCATAATAAATCTAAAAGGCATAAAATGATTTATACATTATTGCTTGAAATTTTTATTGCATAATTGAAATTCCGTGTCAGCCCCAGCATACTTTTAAAATTTCTGTTAACATGTAGACATATAGCGTCCTGAGTGGCTCAGTCGGTTAAGCTCCTGACTTTTGATTTTGCCTCAGGTCATGATCTCAGGGTCATGAGGTCAAGCCCCGCATGGGGCTCAGCTCCAGCTGTGGTGCTTGCCTAAGATTCTCTCCCCGTCTCCCTCTGCCCCTTTCCCCACTAAAAAAAATTAAAATTTCTGTTAAAATAGAAAGACTTATCAGAAAGTCTTTTTTTTTTTAGTCTTCTCACTATGTGTTTACTGGTTCTTTTACTTCAGGTTAACTTTCACAGATTTCCAGTTTTTGTTATTAGAGACAAAAGTAGATCAGATATAAAATATTATGAGGTAACAGCATTTTAATAAAACCACTAGTCTTGATACAGAGTTACGCAATAAAGTTCTGCTGTTCAGACTATCACCGTACCTACAATTTGAATGGCATTTTAAATTTAAATAGTCCCATGAAGACATTTGTATTCATAATATAGAATCTCATAAAAGAGTGAAGGAAGACCTTTTCATCCATAATTTAAGAAAAAAATGGGGGGAAAATGAGTGATTTTCTCATACTTCCTTTCATAATCCCTGTGTTGCAATTGAGTTCAGGGAGTAGAAAAGGGGAGAATTTTTAGCCAGTACTTGAGAAAAATCTGAAGTTCTTTCTTCAAATACTAATCAAGTTATCTTTGATTACCCTGGGAGTGTTCTGTTTTGTTTTTTTTTTTTAAAAAACATATCTGTAGTGCTTCACGTTGATTGCATTCACTCTCAATGCACTGAATTATAGTATTTGCTTTTTTAGGGGAGACGTTACATTTTCATTTAGATTTCAAATTGTTGGAGTAGCCTTATAATGATTTTGACAGAGACTCTCAATAAATATTTATTGTTTTTTATATTTCTTTAATACAGTCTCATAAGTTCACTAATCTCTCAAATATTTCATGCATTGGGGAATTCAAAACTGTTTTGCCTTCATTTGTGTTGAAAACATGATATTACAATTTTTAATGGAGCAGGACCAGAACAAGTATGAACTACCAATGCAGTGGGGGGGCAAGAATTATATTATACAGGATCCTTACACACAATCTGCTAGAATTAAAGTAGTTTCTCCTGCAAAACTCAGTAATAATTAATAATTCAGAGTACAGCAATAATTAAATGTCATTTTTCATCTCCCTGTCTGAATGTCAGTGATTAAATAGGGTTCTAACTCTCAAAAATGTTAAAAGTTAATGAAAGGTAGTACTTTTATTTACTAAGGGATCCAACTATTTGAGCTAATAATTACACTTCTGAGAATTTATCCTGAATAATAGAGAATCTCAAAAGGAGTTTTTAAGACTCTTCATTGCAACATTCTCTTATAACAGTAAAACAAATTGTACCTTATGAATATTATAGGTGGATTTTCAACATCTATCCTAAAAAAAAAATTAGCAAGACAGAAGTAGAACCCTTTGTGACACTGTGGAGTTCATACTCCGTTTACTGTTGGCCTGTGGACTTATTTTATGTGAACAATATATTATACATAAGCCACTATTATATGGGTTTTCTGTTAGATGACCTGAAACAAATTCCTTTTACTATGGAGAATTTAAGAAACACTGGAGGTGGTAAGAATTCCTTGAGAAATAGTCCGTCGTTTTCCGACATCTGAGACAACCCTCCCCTCCCCTCCCCTCCCCTCCCCGCCCTCCCCAGCAATGACATTACAATCAAGACCAATGGTACGAATTAAGATATGATTAACATCCTCTGACCTTTGAGAATTTTCACATGATATACAGCGATGCATTTGTATAACAAACTGAAGGCTTCAGAGAGGAGGGGGTGGGGGAATGCGATAGGCTGGTGATGGGTAGTAAGGAGGGCACATATTGCATGGTGCACTGGGTGTTATACGCAAGTAATGAATCATGGAACTTTACACCAAAAACTAGGGATGTACTGTATGGTGACTAACATAATATAATAAAAAATTATTTAAAAAAAGAATTTCATAGACTGATTTTTATAATAGATTCTTGGAAATGAAATTGTGTCATATATTAACATCATCTAGCGGGGAAAATGGTTTTCCGAAAGAGCTGAGGTTATTTTATTATCTTCCATCATAAGCATGAAGGACGCTGCTGCCATGTGCTATAGTTACTGTTCTCAAAATAATTCTATTCTAGTGAACTCCCCACAGTCAGTCCACATGTCTCATAAAAACACACAAATGGTGTCAAAGGTGATGCAATGAGCTTCTAGTCAGAGATTTTTAGACAACAGCCAAATAAGGTCTTTTTATTTTTTTAATTTTTTAAAAATATTTTATTTATTTATTTTTGAGCGAGAACGCACAAGCAGGAGGGGGGAGGGGCAGAGGGAGAAGAAGACTCCCCGCTGAGCAGGGAGCCCAACACGGTACTCAATCCTAGGACCCCAAGATCATGACCTGAGCAGAAGGCAGATGTTTAAGCCACTGAGCCACCCAGGCACCCAGTAAAGTCTTTTTAATGTGAACTTTGACAGTGATTTTTGTCTTTGTTTTGAAAGTGTGTGCAATGCTGCATACAGACCGCCATCCTTCACTTGGTTCTCATATTGAAAACATGCAAAAAAAAAGTCAACATAATGGCAAAATGTAAAGTATAAAAAAATATAGTTGCCAAGTACCTGCCATGTGTAAATCTTGTAATAGATGCTTCGGAATTTATTACTAAAGTTATAATGAATTTATGTTGTGCTATATTTTCATAGTGTGTGTGTGTGGTAGTATGTTTAGTCTTTCATGTATGAAGCTAAAATCCTTTACAATCTCTACTAGCTAATAAGGAGACGACATAAACTTCCCTTTGGGGGGATCCACGCCACCTTTCTTCTCTCGCTCAAATTCCACCCACCCCCACTTGCCATTGCTTCAAATGAATGAGTCAAAATCCAGGGCAAAATGCTGCACCTTAAAGGAGGAGATATTGTAAGATTTGAAGATTCTGATGGTGGAAAATTTCAATGATTGCAAAAATCAGCGTGTATTGCATGCGTTCCTCTATTCTCCACCCCCTCCCCTCATTCTTGGCATCTTTAGTCAAGGAGAGGAGCCCATTCTACAGGTAAGAAAAGACTCAACACTTAATACCGCTCTCTCTATTCTTTCCACATTCACACACTGTGTACACATAAATTACTTCTCCTCAACTAAAAATACAATTTAAATAACCTCAACAAAAATTTAAAAATTAGTGCTACCCTATGCACAGAAATAGTAGTGCCCAGATTCTTTCCCTGATTTGAGAAAACCTTCAGTCTCCATCCTAAGACAGCTAGCATCAAGGTATGGAGGCCAATATTCTCTCTCCTCCTCTCCCATCTTCTGTCCCCCCAACCTTCCCTCCCTCCTAGCTCCTTCCTGTATGTATGGAGATACAGTAGGACCAGGCCGTAGAGGCCTAACTAAGGGTGGATAAAAGAATCTAATGCAGTTTAGTCTACTAGATTGAACTACGGGTTCTTAAAGCCAACGTCCTGGGTAACAACAGAGGGGTGTCTTGCTTTCCCTGTTGAGGTTCTATGCACATACTCTCCCCAGGAGCTGTGTGGGAAGCAACGAAGGATCAGGGACAGAATTTGGTTTTCTGTGGTTCACTGGCCAGAATGCTGTTACGAAATTTCATCTAACATGTTCCTATTGCCTTCCTTTGATTAGAGCCCATATAGATTAGCTTTGGAATCCATCACGCATCTACGCAATGCCCTGGTCTCCTTCCTCATGTCATGGACAGCTTTCCACGTCTCTTCTATTTATTTTCTAGGCAAAATTTGCTCTTGGATGGCGCCACTTAGCGTAATGTCCATGGACCTGATTGCAAATACCAAGCGGAATTTGGCATATTTAAATACTTTCTAAAACTTTGCATATGTCTATGTTAATTTAGGGTAAGTAGGGGTAGAGTCAAAAGATTTCATCAACCTTTAAAAGGATATCATATTTCTCTACCTTTTATTTTAAAATTTTTCCCTACTAAACATGTAGTAATACAGTAATAATGATCGTGGCGATATAATATACTCATAATCACAGTCATTCACTGAGGCAGGGTGCTGAGTGCTTTACATAAAGTCTCATTTGATTCTTACAAGAAAGCCGGAAGTAGGATTAATGGTCCCCATTGAAACGAGGAAGAATCTGAAGCTGAAAAGTGAAGGAACCTTCTTAAAGTATCACATTAAGTGGGGGTGATGATGATTATACACAGGCCGGACAGACTCCAGTGCCCATATTCTGAACACACTACACCACATAGAGGTGCCTAGGTGGCTCGGTCAGTTGAGCGCCCGACTTTTGATTTCAGCTAAGTCATAATCTCAGGGTCGTGGGATAGAGCCCTGCGTCAGGCTCTGAGCTCAGCAAGAAGTCTACTTGAGCTTCTCTCTCCCCCTCTTCCTGCCCCTCCCCCACCTCTCTTAAATAAGTAAATAAATCTTAAAAAAACCCACACTACACCACATTGATATCACAGGCAAAATGACTGAGTGGATAGCCTCTTTCAGGATAGGTAATAATAGTAAGCATAGCATATGTCTATACTTTATGCTAAGGAAAAACATTTCTAATTGAGTTTATCAGTAAATGGGGAGATAGTCTCTCCTTAGAACAGAAAACTATTTCACTCAACACCCCCCCTTAAATTATAACAAATAGGCTACATGGCTAAATGTCAGTGTGATTCCAGGCTAAATCAGGGTCTTATTCTTTTTTGTCTTGGAAAAAATAAAATATTTTAAAACAAAGCCTTTTTATTAGGAAGCAGTGAAAATGTATATAATAAAGTCTGAGCTCTTTAATTGTCCTATGTCCTGAAGCTGGTGCAAGGAGGTCAGCATTCCGGCCACCCTTCTCATACTGGCACAGGCAGACCACCGTGGACCAAGAGTTGTAAGAGCCAGGATCTACTTCTGGGTCAGCCGCAAGCCATATAGTATTGTATATGTCCACACAACGCTCCAGGCCTCATCCCCCTCAACGTACAGAAGGATAGCATTGCTTTTGTCTCTTACTTCACCGGTATGAGGCAATTTGACTCAGTTCCGTGCTCCTTGTTGCTAAAGTCTGATGGAATGTATTGTCAGGCTACCACGTCACCACTTTTATTCAATTACCACTTAATACAACATCAGATTTGCAAGGAATTTAGTTTTTGCTGCTTCTTGCATTAAACACAAGCCTACATTAACTGTGCATAATTTCCCTCTTAAATTATCTTCTTTTCCTTATCAACTCTAACAAGTGCAGAGGCACTTCACAGATTTAGCCTGATAGATGCCTTCCAAGTGAGTACTGACTGCCCTTCACAATTCTTCCCTCTCTCAAGGGTCAGCTTGAGACCCTTATGTAATAGACTTTTAAATAATTAAAAGTTTTAGTATGATTTCCTGTATGAATTGTGAAACCTAGTATCGTAACAATCTGTTTCCAGTCAAAAAAAATTATAAGACTAGCAAAGAACTCACTTAAATCTGTGCTGAGGTTGCAAACGTCATGTATAAATTTGGTCACTGTAATGGAGAAACCATTCTATCAAAGATAAAATAACGTACCATGCTATTTTACTTTGGAGTGCCTCAATAGTTCATCAACTATGGAAACAACCATTATGACAGAATATTGTGAACTTATTTTCAAACAGCAGAAAGGAATCTTAGGAATGTCAAGAAACGTCGCAATGCGCGCAGCAATCCTTTAGAGGCTGCACGTGAATTTGCTGGAAAACGGTAAGGTCTGAAAACGTGGCCTCTTGCTCTCATTAAGCTATGTCTTGTGGTCGGTAAGCTGCCACAGTGTCTAAAACCTGTATCTGTGTAAGCGTATGACTTCTTGTGAGCTTCCATCTGCTCCATTCATTTCTGTACAATATGCTTATTACTAATCTTTTCACAGTACTATGATAGACACAGTAGGGCATGCCCTGTGGTGTATTCGGGGACAGCTAGTGATCACGGGATTAATTAAGAAACTAACGACTTTTAATAATATGAAGTAGAAGAGAAGGAAGAAATTGAAAAAAATATCATTGAGTGGTGAATAAATGACAAAAATGTGTTGACTATTTCTGTTTTAAATATATGGCTCTTCTAGCTCTTAAAACCATTATCCATTGGTTTTAGGAAACAAACACAGGAGTAAATAACAAGAGCAAATTTCCTACTTAGCAGCATTTATTAAGGACCTCTTGTCAAACCCCGTGCAGGCAATAATAGTATTAGTGGCTTAAGCATTAATGATCTATCTGCAGTGGAGACAGAGGAAGCTTCATTTTTTTTTTCTTTCTTTTCTTTAATAAGATTTTATTTATTTATTTGTCAGAGAGAGAGAGAGAGTACAAGCAGGAGGGGTAAAGGGAGAGGGAGAAGCAGGCTCCCCGCTGAGCAGGGAGCCCAATACGGGACTCGATCCCAGGACCCCAGGAGCGGAAGGCAGACCCTTAACTGACTGAGCCATCCAGGCATCCCACCTTCATTTCTGACATGACTCTGCAAAGCCCACAAACGTTCTGTTCTACCTGCTTACAATATCGAGTTTTTAGTATATCCATCACTTGAAATATCTCACTTAATCTTATAAAGAGCAAGAGTACCCAGCTAGGATCACAAATGGTGAGGGCAGGACCTGAAATGACATGAAGTGATTTTGTCCTTTGAGATGAGGGTCAGGACAAGATCTGATTCAGAGAGATTGGGTTATAAAAGGAAGTGTGATGGGGGCGCCTGGGTGGCGCAGTTGTTAAGCGTCTGCCTTCGGCTCAGGGCATGATCCCGGCATTCTGGGATCAAGCCCCACATCAGGCTCCTCCGCTGGGAGCCTGCTTCTCCCTCTCCCACTCCCCCTGCCTGTGTTCCCTCTCTCGCTGGCTGTCTCTCTCTGTCAAATAAATAAATAAAATCTTAAAAAAAAAAAGAAAGGAAGTGTGATAATAAAGGCAAATAAAGTGTCTTTTATCAGAGAATCAAATCGACCAGAGCCTTGGGACTGTTAATGTATCATTTATGTCAATCTCAAGGAGGAGAAAATTAGTAGAGAAAAAGGATATTAAAATATTCATGGCCAAATTTCCAGTGAATCTTTATCAAATCTCTCATTTGGGATGAGAGTTCATCTTACCTATGGGACATTATATAGTTTGCATTTAAATCCATTCAGCTAGCTATAAAGGCTTCCTGCAGACAATTTATCTCTCTGATATTTAAATAAACTAATGAGTCCTTTGACTTATACCTTCCTTAAAATAGATATGTCTTCACTGAGAAGTATATGCCCTAAATGCTATATATACTCTTCATTTGGAAATTGAAGCAAAATTGAAATCTGAATTATCTGAAGAAATAATTATAATATATATATTTATATATATATAATAAATAATGAACAAATAAATGATGTGTTTGATAGAAAAGTTCCAATTGGTGCAAAGAGAAATTACATTTGTATTAATTTTGTTATAAACATTCTGTATATTTTATATATTTTCAAATTTTATACATTTTTAATAACAGTATATTACATATAAAAATTATCTTAAGTAAAATATTAACTATTTTTTTGAGGGCTAAATACTTTCAGAGAGAATTTCTCCCACAAACCTCTTACTTTTTTTTTTAATGGGATTATTTTAGTTATAGTTTGCCAAATGATTGTATAGATGTGAGCATTTAAATCAATGTTTTTTTATAATAATTTTTTATTATATTAGTCACCATACAGTACATCCCCAGTTTTTGATGCAATGTTCCATGATTCATTACTTGTGTATAACACCCAGTGCACCATGCAATATGTGCCCTCCTTAATACCCATCACCCGGCTAGCCCAATCCTCCACCACCCCCCCCCCCGAAGCCCTCAGTTTGTTTCCCAGAGTCGATAGTCTCTCATGGAATCAACAGTTTTTGACCAGGGGTGATTTTGTGCCCTAGGAGATATCGGTAATGTCTGGAGATGGTTGCTGTTGCCACAACGCAGAGAAATGCCATTAGCATCCAGTGAGGGGAAGCTGAGAGTTCTCTAAATACTCTACAATGTGTAGGAGGGCCCTCCGTAACACAGTGCTATTCAGCCCCAAACGTCCATGGTGCCAGAGCTGAGAAGCCCTGATGCATGTGGGTCCTCGGGCTTCCCATCTGGCCTCTGAAACCCTTCAAGTCCTGCACAATTGTCGCATTGAAATATGAGGAAATAATTAAAATGCACAAGTCATTCAGTACGTGTGTTTCTAAGTAAAACAATCTCTAGCCCATGTGGCTGTCTTTGCCTACATGAAAAACATTTTCATATTATGAATGTCTAGAAAGCATATGAAGATAGGTGAACGTAGTAGCTTTGGGCTGGCGAATCAAGCCCCAGTTCCAAAAAACACTTTCCTGGGTCCAGCATCCGAAAGAAGCCTTAATGGACCCCAAATAGGGCCACACAGCTAATGATGTCAAGGTCCCCTGACAAGTTTGAGCAATAAAGTACTTTGAGTTAAAGCTAAAGAAAGTTTTTTTTTTTTAAGAAATTTCCTATCTAGAGCAAACTGATGAAAATACGAACATAGTCTCGAATTCTAACGCTTAATTTTGCTAAGTACAATGTTTCGACTTTGAAAGCCACTGTATTTTCTGGTTTTAATCTGCAATGAACGCTGATTAAAAAAGTAAAACTCAGTCAATTTGTAGGTCTGCATAAGTGTCCGGTTTCCCTCACTGGGGAAGAGCAGAGCGGGCAGGGGCGAGATGTCTGCCATCAGACTGCCTGAATGCAAATCCGTGCCCAGTCACACAGAAGTTAGGTCCACTTGGTCGGCATACGTTCACTCCAAAAGGGGTAGATAGTTATGTTTATCCTGAATGCAGTGTCCATTCCACACTATGCGGCCCACATTCAGCTCCCACTAAGTGTTAAGCATCGAGGAAGGGGGACAGGTCTGCGTCCCCACCGCTGATGCACGTTGTGTGCTGTGTGGGACCAAGCAGTGCTCTGGAAGCCCCCCACTGTCACAGAGGGCAGTGCTGTGGGTCAGGGGAACAGCTCCTTGTGAATTCAGAGACCAGGTTGGAATGCCATTTCCTCTGCTTACTAGGCGATGTCATCGTTGACATCATCCCACTCAGAAAAGTCAACTGAAACTGAAAAAACTTACAGGTGTTTAAGTCAAAAACAGTAAGAATGAAGAGTTCCTAGTATTAATGGCAGCACTAGATTATAGCTTTTCAGAATCACATATAATCTCACAGATGATCATACATAACTTAAAAGAAAATGATCCTTCAGAAATTCACACCAAGACAGCATGCGACTGCAGGAGATTTAATCAATGGAGAGTTTCCTCACAGCCAAATCACCTTTGTATTATAAATAATAAAATAAAATATACACTGAAAAGCTTTACTTTGAAGCAAGGGCATAAGGTGTCAAGTCAGAGCTAAGGCACAAGTACCTGGGCTCCGGGATTTTAGTGGGGCCCTGGAAAAAGCCCGATCATAGGAAGAAAATGCAAGGTGTTGGAGGGGAAAAAGAAATTCCCCCGGAAAAACAGGAATCTGGTGCAAAATAAAGGCAGCCCAGAAGCCTAGATATCCAAAGGCCTTTGTCGTCCTGAGTTGGTGTGACTCTGCTTTATGAACTCACTCTGTCTTGGATCCTGGTTTGCACATCTATTCAGGGCAGGAGAGAGCGGGGAGGTACAACTCACACTCTCCTTCTTGGGGGGAGCCTCTAATGAAGGGCTGAACTCTGACGTGGGAAAAGGAAAATGATATTCTATGTCAACAACCAAGCAGGGCACGGGAAGGCAAGGCAGAGCCATAGGAATGGCCTTGGTTTTATGTGAGATGCACGGACCCACCTCCACTTCCAAGCCTACTCTTACCCACAAAATACACTCTTTATTTTTATTTTTTAAAGATTTTATTTATTTCAGAGAGAAAGAGAGAGAGAACGAGACTGGGGGGGGGGAGAGGAAGGGGCAGAGAGAGAAGCAGGCTCCCGGCTGGGCAGGGAGCCCATTGTGGGGCTCGATCCCAGGACCCTGGGATCATGACCTGAGCAGACGCTTAACCGACTGAGCCACCCAGGTACCCCCAAAACACACTCTTTCGAAAGCCCCAGAAGGATGCTTGATGGGCACGGCTATTTTATCAATGGACCTTAGAGACCATACGGTAAATGACTTTATCTAGATTAACATAGCTAGAACTTAATGCATCTGTCTGTCTGTCTGTCGAAATCTATACAGATGCACGTGCATGTACATATGTCATTCCTACAGACAGAGTGATAGCTTGAATGCTAAATGCTCTACTGATAAAACTCACAGCAAGTAGATTTAGAAAAAATGTAAAGGAGTGTTCACATTTTTTTCCAGAAGGTAAAGTATAGAGAAGTTTGCCTTCATGACACAGATTATCGTCAAACGCCTAATAGTAAGTGTTGTTATCATTACTAGGATGGCAGGTGCACGGTGGGTGCTGAAGAAATAGAAATGATAGTCAATTATTTCAACTGGACGTTTTCCTCAGTAGTAGAGAACGGTGAGCATTATGATGTAAGGAAGTAAATGAAGGATTGCCTGGAGGGGAGAGAGAGCATCGTTCTTAATTCTGTATGGTTTAGCTCTAGCAGCTGTCACCTCCCAGACAGGGTCTACACTGCTCCTCCCGGGAAAGGCAGCATCTTCCCTCCATGGGAAGTTGGCTTTGTTATCTATTTCCTGGCTGGCTATTGCTGAAAGCAGCAGGAATTATTTTTAATGGTACCTTATAAGGATGTACTTCTTGAATGAGTACAAAACAGAATGGAATGAGTCGGTACGAGGTATGTTTACTTTTTTAGCATTATTATTTCAATAAAAAAATGTGACAGATGATTTAAGTCCAGTGTTAAAATGCCAAAGGGATTTTGGTAAAAGTTAATTATTTTTATCTCTTGCTTTGAGAAAGGGCACGGAAGTCTGGCGTGATTATTTATACTAATATAATAATTAAGTAGGATCATTAGTAAATTTGTTTTTCCACATAACTGAGCTATATAAATAACTGAAATTCACAATTTAAGTGCCAATTTTTTCTCTAAGCACTAATATAAGAGTTGTTTTCAACATTTAAAAAAAAAATCCATGGATCTTATTTTAGCTTTTTCTTTTGATAAACCAGTACAGCTATATTATAAGGTTATTATATAGGGCTGTGACTCATTAGTAAATATATTCTACTGAAGTGTTTAAGACAACTTACCACCACAAATTGTACATTTTCTTTTCTCTGTTTGTTTTCTTCTCTCCCTGCCCTCAGTTGGGGTTTTGGATCAGGGAATTTCCTAAAGTGGATACAGGTGTGCTCCTTTTGAGACAATCTTTAGGCACTGATTGAAACTGTCTCTATTACTAAAAGATGTAGAATTATTTTGATATTGAAATACCCACCATACACTGTGCGTATTAACATTGTAAGTTCAGGTGCACAATTTTAAATGCCCTCCTTAAAAATTGTGCCAATTACATTCTCTTTCTGATGCATGACAGTAAGCACCTCCTCACGTCCTCGCCCGCCCTAAGTGTTATCATGGTTTAAACCTCTGATTATGGTTTATCGATGAGTTTCAGAAGAAGCTAACAAAATGAACTTTAATTTCTCAGATAAATTTTGAGTATTTATAGGTTGTCCCTCTTGGGAGTAAGGGACAAAAATATAAATTTTGAAATTGAACTGAAAAAATTGCTCACTATAATCAAAATGAAATACTTCATTTCGCAAATACACATGGAGTCCTTACTTTGTTAGGTTTGAAATAAACACTGGTCTACATAGTAAAAAAGGCAGGTGAAATCCTACAGGCCTAAAATTTATGATGGGAGGTATAGATCTCCTTATAGATCTTAAATTCTAACGGTGGGATGCATATAATAAACTAATAAATAGATTAATAATAACATTTATTACAGCTGTAGAAATATTTATTGAGTCCCTCTTAGAGATAAAACCCTGAACATAGCAGATAAAAATCTCTATCTAGCTTGCATTCTAGTAATAATTACATAACATATAAGTAAAATTTAAAAGCATATACGTGCTATGGAAATCAATTGATCAGAATAAAGGAATTATGTGTTGGATTGGGGTAGGGTTACTAGGACCATGCAGAGAATTGCTACAAGGTGTATCATAAATAGTAAACATGTGTAAGAAAGTGTCACAGCAGCTCAGACTTGAATGACAGGAGGGAGACATCTATTTGAAGATCATTGGGAGCAAGACCAGAAGAAGAAGAATATTTGTACAAAGTCTGTAAGGCAGAAACTACTTGCATGTTTGAGGTGGGAGAAGAGAAGGCAGATACACCAGATGCCTGCAGACCACTGAGTCACAGGTGCGCAGAGGGAGGCATAGGCCAGATCATGGAAGGCTATGCCAACGTGGGCGAGGCAGACACATATAAAAGGGTATAATCAGAATTATATTTATAATCATATAGTATATTCATCTCTGAAATCCGTATCTGTTGAATGCGTTCCATATTTCTGAGTTTAACCATCTGCATCTGTAAGTTTGCATGTGTTTCTGAAACACCCACTAAAAACATAAATGAAAGAGAGGGTACCAAGTTCACTTTACCACTTGCTTTCCCTGAGTTTTTCATAGGATTGGTTGATTTCTTTGGATCAGTGTTCCACATGAAACGTCACGAGCATACCCAATTGAGTTGTTCCACACAGGGTAGTCGAGGGGCATAAACATAAAGGCAAGGCCCTCATACATGGAATAAGGTGATGAAGATGCAGGTGTATCAGAGAAGGGGGGAAACACAAGAACAGAGAGCACGGCAGGTTACCGAAATGTCAAAGCATCATGCCAAATAGTTGATAAACGTTCAGTCCAGTGATTGGGTGTCTTTGGAAGGGAAATGTATTTATATATAATCATTTTACTCTATTTCTGTAATGGCTATTTTATAATTTTTTGTAACTCTTATTTCACCAGAGTAGAATAAATAAATTCAGGCAATCTTGCATTCTCACCCATTCCTTATGTTTGTAACTAAGATCCAAAGGGGGCTTACAGTACACTACATCGTAAAGGAATAAGGGGAAGAGAAGGGTCTTCAGAGACATCTGTCCACACTCTCACATTCATGTGCATTGTCTAGTCTGGGTCCCATCCACAGCTCCCTTTAAATCCACTGACGTTCCAACATACCAACATACCAGCCTAGAAGCCCATGATTTATCCACGGTATAAGGAAGTCAGTTGGACATCAAGTTGCAAAGGGCTTCTTTACACGTCCCTTCCTTGAGGTACAGAAGTTGATTTAGCTGTTTGGTGTTGATGAAGAGGTATGCAATAAGAGACCAGGGTCTAAAAGTCACATACAATGTGAGAAAAAAAAATCAATTACTTATTAAAAAATATTTGCTTGTCACACCAATCGATAATATGGCAAGATGAAATCCTAGATAAGAACACAACATGGAAAAGATCTGCCATAAAAGCGAGCCACACTTGCAGAGAATTAAAATACTTACGCGTATATGTCATTTAAATGCTTGGCAAACTTCAGCCATAGAATAGAAGTATTTTTTTATGTGCAGGAAGTTTAATTACAAAGAAGGGAAAATACTGAAATGCATCAAAGCCTTAGGATAAAGAATCACCAAAAATAATTACTAAATTAAAAAAATCAAATTGAAAATTAAAATTTTATTTATTTCAAGGTATAAGAAAATAAATCCTTTTTCCCCATTTGCCACTCATTTTAGTGTAATATATTACAGTACTTTGAAAGAAATCTTACCAAAGACAATTTTAATTTGGTTCACCTCCAGTGGCAGCAAAATTTTGAGAAGAAAGCTAGGTATAGATTTGCTGGAAGGGGAATTTACTTTTATATCTAGAAAGTTGAATCTTTATAGACTTCTTTTTAAAGAACATTTGACTATAAAGATTTCTCGTTAGAAGAGAATGTTCTCATTTGATCTTTTACTCTTTTAGTTTGTGCTTCACAACAAACCAGTATTAAAAGTGTTTTGTATACAATCTAGTTTGATGTGTGTCTTTAATTTTATAAAAAATATTTCAAATCTGTAAAGGAGCTAATATATATATATATATATATATATATATATATATATATATATGGGGGAAAGATATGAAGTTTCCTCTGAGAATAATTAATAATATAATTTAAAAGCTCAACAAGTGTTTTAAAACTGTTGAATCAAATATAGAGAAATTGATCTCATATAATCACATGTATTTAGCAAATGACATGTTACTTTTATCATTACATTAAAATCCACATTTCACTATGCAAACCGTTCTGTACTAACTTCAAATTTTTCTACAAAATAAAATTGTCCTAAACATTGACTTCCTAACCAGATACTACAATTCCTTCATATATGACTCTGTTCCTGAAAGGGAACACAGGGCATAAATCTGATAAAAATTAAATTCAAGATATCAGATCAACTCCATGTAAAGATGTCAGTTCTTTTCAACTTGATCTATAGACTGCAATTCCAATCAAAATCCATGTCATTTTGTTATCATCAACAAACTGATTCTAAAGTTGATATGAGGGGCGCCTGGGTGGCTCAATTGGTTAAGCATCTGCCTCCAGCTCAGGTGATGATCTCAGGGTCCTGGGATCAAGCCCCATGTCGGGCTCCCTGCTCAGTGTGGAGCCTGCTTCTCCTTCTCCCTCTGCCCCTCTCCCTTCCCCACTAGTGCTCTCTCTTTCTCTCTCTCACACACTCACTTTCTCTCTCTGAAATAAATAAAATCTTAAAAAAAAATAAAGTTGATATGAAAAGGCAAAAGACCTGGAATAGCCAACATACCATTAAAGAACAAAGTTGAAGGACTGACACTACCTAACTTCAAGACTTATTATAAAGCTACAGAAATCAAAACTGTGTGGTATTGGCAAAAGAGTAGAAAAATAGATTAATGGAACAGAGTAGAGAGCCAGAGAAAGACTCACACAAATATAGTCAATTGGTCTTTATCAAAGGAATGAACATAATTGGGTGGAAAAGAGTCAGTCTTTTCAACAGAAGGTGTTGGAACAACTACACATCCACATGCTTACACCTGTCACAGAAAATAAAACAAAATGGATCATAAGCCTCAATGAAGAATCCAAAACTATAAAACTCTTAGAAGATTAACATAGGAGAAAATCTAGGTGAACTTGGGTTTGGCAATGTCCTTCTAGATACAACACCAAAGGTATAATCCATGAAACAAAAGTGAATATTAGATTTCATTATGATCAAAAACTTTCGCTCTGTGAAAGACGCTGATAAGAAGATGACAGTATAAGCCAAAGACTGGGAGGAAATCTTTTCAAAGCATGTATCTGATGAAGCACTTGTGTCCAAAATATACAAAGAAGTCTTAAAACTCAACAATAAGAAAACAGTTTCATTAAAAAATGGACAAAAGATGTGAATATCACCTCCCAAAGAAGATGTAAAGATGGCAAGTAAGCATATTGAAAAGATGCTTAACATCATATGTCATTAAGGAATTGCAAAGTAAACCCTAAAACGAGATATCACTACACACCAATTAGAAGGACCGATATCCAACAGACTGCAGACGCTAACACTGAGGAGGACGTGAAGCAGCAGGATCTCTCATTCATTCATGGTGGGAAAGCAAAATGGTGCAGCTACTTTCTAAGACAGCTCCTTACACAGCTAAATTTACTCTTATTATAAGATTCAGCAGTCACACTCCTTGGTATTTATTCAGGTGGGTTGAAAACTTAACATCCACACAAAAACATGAACACGGTTTATAGCAGCATAATTCATAATTCCCCAAATCTGGAAGCAACCAAGATGTCCTTCAATATACACATGAATAAACAAATTGACCTACATCCGTACAATGTAATATTATTCAGCAATTAAAAGCCATAAAACCTTGAAAAGACATGGAGGAAATGTAAATGTGTATTGCTAAGGGAAAGAGAGCCAATCTGTGTTAGTCCCATTATACAAAATTGCATAAAAGGCAAAACTATGAAAACTATAAAAGGATCAGTGGTTGCCAGGGGCTCGAAGGGAAGGAGGGAGGAATGAAGCCCAGAGGATGTTCAGGGTAGTGAAACTATTCTGTATGACAACATATGGTGGATACATGTCCTTATACACTTGTCAAAACCCAAAGAAATGTATAGCCTGGAGAGTGAACCCTAATGTAAACTACTGGCTTTAGTTAGTAATAATGTTCATCAATTATAAATATATCAATATATATATAAATATATCAATAATGTTCATTCATCAATTATAAAACAAATATATCACAGTAATGCTGTATGTTCATCATAGGGAAAACTCTGTGAGGAGGCAGAAGAAGTAATGTGAACTCTATATACTTCCTGTTAAATTTTTCTGTAAACCTAAAACTGCTTTAAAGATAAAGTCTACTGATTTTAAAAAGGTATATATGTTTGTGCAGAGATAGCCAGCAAGGAAGAAGATTGGATGTTGCCTTGATTTAGAACTGGCTGTGATTTTTAGTGGAGAAATACTTGGCAGCAACTATACGAGAGAAATGATGAACCAATTTCCTATGTCTTCTTGAAAGCAAAAATAGACAAAAAGAAAGAAACAAAACAAAGGATTGAAGAATTGGATGGCTCATATCCTTAGAGATTTAACTGAAAAGAAATTCCATGTCTTAAAGCTCAGAACACAGCCATTTTATTGTGTAGTAAAATCAAATGTCGTTTTGATTTAATTATTTTTCATTTATCCACTCACGTATTCATTCCATTGACATTTACTGAACACCTACTGAGTGCTAAATGTTTCAGATACTGTTAGTTAATGAGTATGCTATAGTTAAGTAGACATGTTTTTTGCCCTTGAAAGGATTATACTGCAGAACTCGGACAAGTAATCACACCATTACAGGAGACTCTGCTAAATATTATGGAAAAGAAATAACAAGTTTCTAAGAAGGTGCCAGAAAATGAATAATGGAGGGGTAGCAGTCCAGAATTGGGGCGGGGGAAAAGACATGGGAAAAAATAAGTAGGTAGAATTAGCAAAGAGGATAAAACTGGTAGGTAGCTTAGCAAACAGGGAGAGAATATTCTAAGCATAGGGAACAGCTTTATGCCAAGCTGTTCCTAGAGGTAAGAGAGAAGCTTATTTCAGGAAATTAAAAAAAAATAGTGTGTTTGAAACATAGATTTGGGAGTGGGAGAGAGAGATGGAAAATGTTAACGAGTTGAGCAGGTTCAGATTTGAACAAATAACTCTGTTTCAGTATGGAAACTGGATTGTATGAAGGGAAGATCAGTGAAGAAGATTTTGTGGTATTTTCTGCAGGAGAAAATGGCAGTCTGAGCAATGGTGATGGGAAGTAGTGTATGGATTCACAAAATTCGGGAGTTATGTGTTACAGAATTTAGTAATCTATGGGACATGGGAAGTTAGTTAGAGGAATGGATGAAACATGGCTCCAGATTTCCCTCCTCGTACAACTGGGTGGGTGGCAGTGTCCTTCATCCCTATGGAATTCATGAACATTGGATTCTATAGGGAGAAGGCAGTAAGGTCAGTGTTTCAGGAATTTTTTGTTTTGTTTTGTTTTAATGCAAGTCCAGGAGTAAATTAATATATGAGTTGAAAGTATATATTTGGGAGTTATTAAATGGCAAAAAAGCCATGGAAATGGATAAAATTAGGAGATTTCCTTTAGAGATAGAGTAAGGAGTCTAAGAATTGAAAGAACTTAAAAGGATTTCAACATTATGAAACAGGAATGACTTTTCTAGAGTTTTGACTGGCAATGTTTTCAGGCTGGAAGCAAAAATATAAATACAAACATAAATCTACAAGAGCAAAATGCTTCAGGCAATCCCGATTTAATCATAAACGTAATTCAAACTGATGTCTCCATAAATTGATACACTGTCTCTCAAAATATTTGCAATTACAAAGACCTAAAAAGTGAGCTAGATTAGGTAAAAATTATTTTCCAAATTGGTAGTTATATTATAAATTGGTAGTTATGTATACATTGGTAGTTTTTTTTTTTTAATTTTTTATTTTAGTTTTATTTCCTTAGAGAGAGAGGGCACGTGTGAGTGGAAGTGGAGGGATGGAGGGAGACAGGAGAGATAATACCGAGCAGGCTCCATGCTCAGTGTGGGGCCTAAGCAGGGCTCCATCCCAGGACTCTGAGATCACAACCTGAGCCAAAAGCAAGAATTGGCCACTTAACCGACTGAGCCCCCCAGGCACCCCTACATTGGTAGTTATTATATCTGTGATATCTCTTGATACAATTAGAAATTTTAAATTATCCAAATTGAAATGTTTTATATCTCAGAGCTTCTTTCAAAACCCCAACCAAACCCTTAAAAGAAATAAATACAGTGGAAATAAAGACTGCTTGAGAACACTGCTCTATGCCTGCTCTACAATTTTCTATCCCAAAGCTCTTTATCTAGAGGACCCTGAAGCTCAGTTGTGATTATAGAACTGTTTTTCACAAGATTACATTCTTAACCTTGTAACTAAAACAGATGAAATTGTACCAGGTTCTCTTCTGCTCCGGTCAGTGGCAGAGGGCTGGATTTATGATGCACTGTTTTCTCTTCTTTTTACAAGCTTTGTCACAGGAATTGGATGTTGGGATTTTATGGCCTCATCTGTCCCCTGGAAGATAACACTTAATTGTAGAACTTTGACCTTCTCCCTGTTCTGTAATCGTACTGAATCATCGTTCTGATTCTTCCCTTTACCAGTTAGCTCTGTAGCCCCTGACAAGAAAGGAGTCACAAAGAATGCCATTTGTCATTGATAAGTGGCCAAAGACTGGCGCTCCAGTCCCATATTTCTCATAACTCTCTTGGCTTTCTCGGGTTGGATTCTCCTTCTTGAAATAGTCATTCAACTGGAAGCAAAACAAAATCCTAAAGTAATGCATGAATAACTACCAAGATGAGGAGGAAAGATGATTTCTCTTGATTGACAGAAGAATCTGTCAGCTAGATAATGAATTTAAGCTATGGGTCCCATTAAGAAGCAGGACTAATTCTCTCACAGTTCCCATACCTTCGTGGCACCATCAGTGATTACTTAAATAAACAGGTAGGTCCTGTCACCATTAGCATGTCAGCCACCGAAGTATATAAAGAGTTAGGAGACAGAGTTCTGCTGACCCAACATCTTCCATACTATGCAGAGATGCATAATCTTCAGACGAAGATTGGAGTACAAACGAAATTGCTCTTTTTCAGTGACAGGCTTCGTGATGAAGATGTGAAATTCTGGATTCCCAAGAGTCATGGGAAACATGCATTTTGTATGATGGCTCCATATGACACATGCAATAGACAGCCACCTGCTTCCATTGTTTGGGGCATTCAACTGCTCAGTGTGAAGAACCTGGCCCAGTTGAAAGCCGCACGGCCTCTTCGGTCCTGAGATTCTCTGATTCAGTGCTGTCAAGATGCACCCTGGCCCATAGCTACTTGTGTTTATGCATATTTTATCATTCTAGAATAAAATTATTGAGAACATACATTTGCATTCCAGATATATATATGGGCAAAGGCCAAAATACATAATACTGTACTCTAAATTGTTAAAGAAAGCATTGGCAGCCAGCCATTTTGACACTGAGAATAACACACATCATTAAAAGATTTAGGTTGAGAGGAAAAATGATTTGAAAGTGAGTAACATTGAGATTCCTCTGCTTTGAAAACAGGCTCCAGGAGGAGTTGAAAACTGCCATAAAAATCTCAGGAAGTTTTAGGTGGTCTGGTTCTCCATAAGAAAAGGATTTATCCAGGCTATTTTGACTTCAATGATTTCTTCAATGAATCTGTTAAGTTGCAAAGTAGAGGCCAAGTGGCTCTTGGTTTTTCTTTAGCTGAAACTGCATGTGTGGAATGGATCAGAACAATACATCCAGTTTAAAAGATTCAAAAATAAACAAATATTTCATATCTACTCTTTGTTATACCCTAATCATAAAGAAGGAAAGGAATCAGAGAAACCATATGAATAAAATGTGTGAAGACTTTAAATGAAATTTAACATCCCTCTTTCCCCCCTTGTACCAAAATACAAAATATACCTTATTTTATAAGTTGATTTATCTTATAAACTTGTCGCTTTATCTTATCGACTAAATGCATAGAGTCTTCACTTTTCAGTTGTCATATTGGTGTGCCTCTTAATAGGTTCTAATTAGATCTTGGTTTGAAATTAATAGACAAAGAAAAATAAGAAAACTTTACTCGGAAAACAAAAACAAAAAAAAGTCAATTATCCAAATTCATTTAAATGGTCTTTTTTCAACAGGTCTTTTCTTCTCCTCTAGATCTGTCAGTTTTCAAAGTTCACAGCTCAGAATTTTGTAGGAAAGAGAACCTCCTCATTTGCCCCAGTGCAAACTTAGGCCTGCGAGACCCAGTTCTCTCACGTGCTTGTTTTCTCTTGTATCTTCTGTAAGTGAAGTTTACCAGCCTCACATTTTTTCCCTTGAGTTAGAAGCAAGTTCATTGGTTTCCAGATCACTGATCTCTTTAAGTCTCAACTCTCTTTTTCTCTGTTCCTCTGTCTCTTAATAGAAGACAGATCAATGATAGACATAGATAGATAGACAGATGGATAGATAGATCGATGATGGAGATAGATGGATAAATAGATCGATGGTAGAGTAGATGGATAGACAAACGATAGAGAGATGATAGATAGGCACATAGATAGATAGATAGATGATAGATAGATGATAGATAGATAGATAGATAGATAGATAGATAGATAGATAGATAGAAAGATAGACAGATAGATAGATGATAGATAGATACAGGGATTAACATACAGTTTTCTTGTAGTTATTAAGTGCCTCTCCTCTAATCCCATACTACTAGATCTTGTCTGGGAATTGCTTAAAGACAATACAAGCATGACATTGTCTCATAATTATTATTAGAAAAATAGGGACACCTAGGTGGCTCAGTTGGTTAAGCAACCAACTCTTGGTTTTGGCTTAGGTCATGCTCTCAGGGTCCCGAGATTGAGCTGTATATTGGGCTCTGTGCTGGGCATGGAGTCTACTTGAGATTCTCCCTCTCCCTCTACCCCCCCAAATAATAAATAAACAAGTAAGTAAATAAATAAATAAATAAAATCTTTAAAAAATTATTATTAGAAAAATAATTAAGCTTCTTCCATTTTACTGAGTACAAAATAAAAATGGACTAAATATAGATTTTCATATCATAGATGCTAGGAACATATTTCTGTTTCCCTCACTTGGAATTATTTTCCTCTTCTTAACCCTGCCCCGTGGTCCAACATCCCTCAGGTATCAACTGAAGTATTGTCTCCCTCAAATAGTCTTCCTTCACTCCTAGATGCAGTTAGCTGATCCAGCAAAATACTCTTATAACACAATGTAATGTTTCCCTTGTGGTATTTATTCTCGTCAATTGTCATTGCTGTATAATCATCACTTCTTTAGCAATCACCTGAACAAGGGAACAGAGTCTGTCTACCTTGGTCAACGGACACTCTGGGCTTTGCATCATGCCTTGTCGACAAATACTTTATCTTTAAAAATGAGCAAATGAATAAATATGAAGACTACTGTCAGTCTGTAAAACAATCAGAATCTCTGTTACACTAATAAAAAAAATCTGCTTATTTAACCAGCTGACACATTTAACAAACATTTAAAAGACATGAACTGGAAACCACTGGGTTTTTCCCAATCTGGGTCTATGACTTTAATAGGATGGGCTGTCCCTGGAAATGTTGAATCACTGTGATGAGCCATTCCTAGTACAGAAAGGCTTTCAAGAAGTTTCATTTATATTTCTAAGTTTTTGTCACTCAGGGCTTCCTAGAATTACATGAGCTGAATCTCGAAGTTATTACTTTTTTAAAAGGATTCTTGAGAACTCGAGCAGTTTAAATAATTTTATGAACTCTTTTGAGAATTAATTCCTGGATTCCATAAAAATGGGCATTCACATGGCACTTTGCTTACAATTTCAGAGCACTAACAGACCTCCTTAATCGGTGTCATATAATGAGTCTGCCCATTCAGAAAGGTGAGGACAATCTTCAATCGAGGACATTTTAAGCTTCAGTCATAGGACCAAATACCTTAGCTCCATACCTTGACCCTATTAGAACAATTCCTGGTGAGGGCTCTAAAGTAAACCATTTTCCCAGTTAATTATCCATCAAAGTTCTAACAGAAAGCATCTCTGTCCTGTGTCTATAAGAACATTGTAATGCAATTGTAAAATGTGTCTGCAAGCTCAGAGAAAAGGCGCTAATGGTAACTGTGTTTTACCAGCAAAACCCAATAAGCTGTCACCAGACCAACCCCTACATTTGACAGCTGGCTTACACTGAAACTCAGATTGTAAGCTTTTGACAAGGGACGTATATCTATATTCAGGGAAAACTTTTCTAAACTCTCAAATAGGACTTCATTTTTTTTTATTTCACAGGATCCATCCTCTGACTGAGAGAAATATGCATTTAGAAGAGAATGTTTCTATGACAGTGAATACTTAAAACTTAGGAATTCCTAATAAATCCTTAATGGTCCTCCTCTACGTGGATGGTCAGGAGGTAAACCTGTTAAGACATGTGAGAATGTTGACTCTGTAGCTACAGGACAATGAACTCTAAGGTTCACTGCCATTGTATAGTGGCATTAAACTCCTTAAACTTACTATTCCTCTCCCTACACTCAACAGTTTCTAATTTCGAGTTCTGTCCCCCAAAGGTAGCATGCTGGGATTCTGTAAATTAGCAAAGCCAGTAAGCATATACGAAGTCATCCAGCTGCAGGGGAGGTCGGTATTGCCGACTCCTATATTGTGTGCCTCCAAGCACAAAAAAGAATGACTTGGTGTCTCAAGTCCCCGAAGACAGAGCTTAAAACAGCTGCAGAACTCTCTTTTGATATGCGTACTTTTTCTAAAACTAAAAATAGTATCCCTAGTTTGTATTTTATTATATAAATCTACAGAGACTTCAGGAATGATCAACACAGATGAAAGATCAAGTAGGCTAAACATTTGTTATACTGAACACATGAATAATTTTGCATTCCTTAAAACCAATAGGGAATAATCCTATTCAGCACATATTTGGCGGAGAAGCCTTGCTCTACTTCAGGCAAAAGTAGAGAAGGAGGGAATCTGGTCACAGTGCTCAGAGTGACGGTTACTTTCTTGTGTCCAGACATTAGGCTGTAGATCTAAACTTTAACTTGCCCATTAGGCAAAATGAAAACCATATTATCAACAAATGGGGACTTGCCATATTAGAACACAATTTAGCTACTACCTCTTATACAGCATGTCCTTTGGTATTAACACTTGAATAATGCTTTTTCTGAATAACATTACCCGATTCCATCATATTTCTGGTAATACTTAAACAACCCTGTAAATCGGCATGCCAAGAACTTGTGCAATGATCGTCCTTTATTCATTCTGTGTTTTAACAAGGTGCTCATATTTGTTATTGTGACTTTTTGGATACTCTGAAAGTTATCTCTTACCCCCATCGACACTTATGCTTCAATTTAAGAAGTATAGAATAAACTGAATCCCAGTTATTTTACAGAGAAATAGAGTGAGCCAATGACACATGAACTCACTTATCCAACGACAACACCATCTAACTGGAAACAGAGTTCATGAGCTAGTAAGTGCTTGTTTTCTCCCAGGAACAAGTGAAGAGCCTTAAAATCTTTCATTTTTGTGGTACCTATCATTCATGTAGAATCTTTCATTTGTAGTATTGATGGTAGGAAATAGAGAGTGACCACAAAGTACTAGAAACTACAAGAGCTGATTTATTAGTTAGTTAAAAGTTAAAAAGTTAAAAAGAACAGTACTCCCTGTTATCTATAAGGGATACATTCCGAGACCCCCAGCAGATGCCCAGAATCACAGACAATACAAAATCCTATATATATACTACATTTTTTCCTATACATACATACCTATGATAAAGTTTAATTTATAAATTATGCATGGTAATAAATTGACAACAATAATTCATAATAAAATAGAACAATTATAATAATCTATTGTAATAAATGTAGCGTGAGTGTGGTCTCTCTCTCTCTCTAAATATTGTGCTGTTCTCATCCTCATGATGATGTGAGATAATAAAAATGCCTATGGAATGAAGTGAAAAGAAGTGAATGACTAGACAGTGTGACATAGTGTTAGACCACTAGTAACCTGAGAATACTAGGAAGACCATCTGCTTCAGACCTCTGTTGACCATGTGACCTCAGGTAACTTAAACCATAGAAAGGGAAACCCACAGAAAAGGGGGCACCACCACACGTGGAAACCTGTCTTGGCCATATCAGCACATGGCCCGTAGGTGTCAGATATTGTCATGTGTTTTCAGATACTGCAGAATGATTTATAGCCATTTCTTGGCTGCTTTGTGATTTTTATTACTTAGTAATGCTTTCTTCAGCAACTTAAAAACATTTTATTCTTCACTATCTGATTTATGGTTGGTGGCAATATTTTTTTTCTTTTTTGTCAATGTTAAGATTAGCTAATAACTGTTTAGGGAGGAACTTTTTTTCTTCTATCCTGTATTTCATTTATTAAAAAAATATTTTCTAGATAGATTATTTATAAATTGTGGACTTCCTAAGTGAAATACTATATGAAGTGCTTTGTTCTTTATCAGCTGCTTTTTAATTTCCAGAGTACTTGATTTTGCATGTCAGGTTTTACTTGGAGTATGTCCCAAATGTCTCATGGGACATATTTATCCTAAAATAAATCACTTATTGATTATCAGAAATTAACATTTAACTGGCTATACTGTATTTTATCCTATGTTAACAATCTTACACTAACTTGCTTTGGTTCTAAATATATGCATGATTAAACCTGCTCTTCAAGAACATTTTTTAAATGTAAAATTAAAACTATCATACAGAGAGTTTTATAAAATACACACAATTTTTAGTATATTATTTTTCTACTAACTTCAAACGGCCATAAAAGGATTGGCTAAGAAGTCTTGAATGGTCACGTTTGATTTTTCTCTCATATCTCCTTTCAGTACTGATGATCTGTTACCCCACCACCCACTCTTTAATTACAGACTTGATCTCTCTAGTAATTATAAGACTATTCAGAATATCTATCTCACGTAATTGAGTTTTTTCAGACCAAGCGTATTTCATGTAAATTGTTATATTCGTGTGCACAGTTGTTTTTACAGTATTACTTTTTATCCTTGGTATAGGTCAGTTTCATTCCTGAAATTGGTATCTTCTCTCCTTTTCTCTTTGTCGGTCTTACTAGAGGTTTACCAATTTTATTGATCTTTTAAAGAATCATCTTTTTCATTTCATTGATTTTCTTGATTGTTTTCCTGTTTTCAATGTTATTCATTTTTGTTCGTATCTTCATTTCCTTCCGTCAGCTTTTGTTGGCTTTATTTTGCTCTTCTTTTACTGGTTATTTTACTGGTTTCTTGAGCGCTTTAGATTTTTTTCTTTTTCTAATACAAACATTTTAATGCAATGAATTTTCTGCTAATTACTGCTTTGGCTGTATCCCACAAAATTTGATATGCCATATTTTCATTTTTATGCAGTTAAAAGTATTTTCTAAATTCCTTTGAGACTTTTGTCTTCAAGCAATGTATTGTATAGGAATATGCAGTCTAATTTTAAAGCGTTTGGAGATTTTCTGTTATTTATTTCTAGTTTATTTTCATTATAGTCAGAGAACATACTTGTATGACTTCAATTCTCCTACATTTTTTCAAGGTTTGTTTTATGCCCTAGGATATGGTCTACCTTGGCAAAAACACTTAAAGAGAATATTTTTCTGTTGGTGTGTGTAGGAGTCTATAAATGTCTAATAGATTGAGTTCATTGATAGTAGTTTTAGTTCTTGTATATCCTTGCTGGTTTTATGTCTATTAGGTCTATTATTGACAGAAGAGTGTTTAAGTCTCCAGCTAAAACTGTGGATTATCCTATTGCTTTTTTCATTCCTTTCCATTTTTTAAATATATTTTAAAGCTCTGTTTATATATGCATAATTATTTAGGATTGTTATGTCTCCCTGGCAAACTGACCCTTTTATCACAATGTAGTATGACTTTTTGTAACTGAAAATCTTCTTTGTTCTTAAGTCTAATTTTTCAGATAATAGATTTGATTAGAGTTTGGATGGCATAATTTCCCCCATTCTTCTTCTTGTAGCCTACTTATTTCATTACACATAAAGTAAGTTTCTTGTAGATGACATATAGTCAGGTATTACTTTATTATCCAATCTAAGAGTGTCTGTTTTTTAACTAGCATGTTCAGATAATTTGCATTTAAAGTGATTACTTATGTGTTTGGATTTAGGTCCCCCATAGTATTCCTTGTTTTCTGCTTATTCCATTATTTTAAAAATTAATTTATTTCCCCTTCCAGCTTTCTTTTGAGTTATTGAGGCATTGATGCATCTACTGTAGTGTTTTGGTTAAATCTCTTTGGGCACTCACAGATGAGTTTAAGAAAGTCATGGTCTCAGGCTTCAGGCCAGCCTTTGCCACACTGGCTACTGTGGTGCTTCTCTGGAATTTCCAATGTCTCAGCCATCTTCCTAGATGAGTTTTTAGCTGTTCACAGCCTGATCTGATTTCATATGAGGGTCACCAGGACAGCTGCACTAGCTATGGAGCCAGAGTTGAAACCCACCATAGAAATGAGAAGCACAACACTTTTGTGCCTTAGGTAAAGCTCCACATTTCAGTTAGAAGCAGATTTCACAGGAAGAAAGTGACCCACTGGCCAATTGCAACCAACAAGAAAAATAACCCAAAAGACACTCCTGAAAGCCAATGTTAATGAATGAGGCACACAACTCAGCAGAAAACAAGGCTACAAGAGAGCTGAATAATAATCTTGGAGTGAAAATATCTAGAAAAAGTTTATATATACTGGAGGAAGGTGACCATTTGAGATAATTTTGGCCAAGAAAGATCAAAGCCTCATAACACACTTAAATGTAATTCTTTTTAATTAAAAAATATATAATGAAATATATGATGGCTATAAAATATAATCTGAAGCACCAAAGGCTGGGCCTGGTTTTCCAAAATTTTCTGAGATCCTATAATTTTTACTATTTTGTTGTTTTCAGAATTCCTCCTGATGATCAAGATAATTTATTATCTTCATGAACAGTAAAATGGGAAATGTTTGAAATCATGTCAAAAAAATTAAAGAACTTCATGATGTGATTTTCAATAAAGAGTAAGGACAGTTTTAGAGAAATCAGATAAAATATTCTCTCTAGAGAAGAAAAAGATGGTGGAGGAGTAGGCGACCTTTTTTCAGCTGGTTCCCTGAACCGAGCTGGATATCTACCAGATCATCCTGAACATCCATGAAATCAGCCTGAGACATAGGAAGATACATCTAGATCTCTACAAATGAACATCTCTGGCACTGAGTATTGAGGTATGAAGCGGGGAGCCATGAATCTATGCATAGATATCAGAAGATAAATGGAAGGGGGAGGGAGCTGGCATGCTTGGGCCCCCAGAAGCCATAGCCTTCTGCACTGGGGAGTGGGCTGGACTTGTGGACTGGTAGCCGCTGAGAAACCAGACTGAAACAGGGAGCTCGGGAGTGCGTGTGGGAACCAGGGGCGGCTGGCGGTGTTAGAAGCACAAAGGACAGAGACCTGCCAGCCCTGGGAGCGAGGACTGGGAGAGTGGCTGTAGGGCTCACAACCCAGGACAATGCCGGGTTTTTAGCAGCACCGACAGAAACAGAGTTAGAGTGGTCAAGAGAGCTCAGTGGAGACCAGACTCTGTTCTGAGACAGAGGCTTGGATATGGCCACTGCTGCTCTGACTCAGAAGAGTCACAGAGAGCCCCCAGACAACAAAAGCCCGGGAAAACCAGTTCGCACTCTGCCTATCCCCCCCTCCCCAGGGGACAGGGCAACTCTACCCAAACAGGGTTGCCTGAGTCTCAGCCCGGCAGGCCCCTCCCCCAGAAGGCAGGCTGAAAACAAGAAGACCACATCCCTAAGGTCCCCATAAAACAAGTACACATTGCTTGGGTCCTGGTCAATAATTGGGGCTCTGTATATCCCCACAAACACACATCATCAGAATGACAAGGAGGAGGAACCCCCAACAAAGGAAAGAAACAGAGACTGTGGCCTCTGCCACAGAACTAATGGATATGGATATAACCAAACTGTCAGAAATGGAGTTCAGAGTAACAATGGTCAAGATGATTTGTAGGCTTGAAAAAAAATATTAAAGAAATTATTAACGAGAATATAGAATCTCTAAGGGTGGAAATGAGAGTGAATCTGGCAGAAATTAAGAATGCTATGAATCAAATGCAGTCTAAAATGGATGCTCCGACAGCCAGGGTAAATGAGGCAGAAGAACGAATTAGTGAGTTGGAAGATGAGGTGATAGAAAAGAAGGAGAAAGAGGAAACATGGCTTAAAAAACTCCAATTTAAAGAAATTAGAATACAGGAGATGACTGACGCAATGAAACATTCCAACGTCAGAATCATCAGCATCCCCAAGGGGATGGAGAAAGAGAGAGGTCTAGAAGAGATATTTCAATAAATTGTAGCTGAGAACTTCCCTAATCTGGCATAGGAAATAAGCATTCATGTCCAAGAGGCAGAGAGGACCCCTCCCAAGATCAATGAGAACAGATCAACACCACGTCACATAACAGCACAATTTGCAAATCTTAGATCCAAGGATAAAATCTTGAAAGCGGACAGGGTGGAAGAGAATCCTCACGTACAGAGGGAGACACATCAGAATAATGTCAGACCTGTCTACAGAGACTTGGCAAGCCAGAAAAAGCTGGCAAGACATATTCAGAGCATTAAGTGAGAAGAACATGTAGCCAAGGATTCTTTATCCAGCAAGGCTGTCATTCAGAATTGATGGAGAGACAAGGACTTTCCAAGACTGGCAGAAACTGAAAGAATATGTGACCACCAAGCCAGCCCTACAAGAAATATTAAGGGGGGGTTCTATAAAAGTAAAAAGACTGCAAGAGTGATACAGAACAGAACTTTACAATCTATAGAAACAAAGACTTCACAGGCAGCATGACATCATTAAAATCATATCTCTCAATAATCACTCTCAATGGGAATGGCCTAAATGCTCCCATAAACGCCACAGGGTTGCAGATTGGATAAAAAGACATGACCCATCCATATATCCATATGCTGTCTACAAGAGACTCATTTTGAACTAAAGATACATCCAGACTGAAAGTGAAGGGATGGAGAACCATTTTTCATGCCAGCAGACCTCAAAAGAAAGCTGGGGCAGCAATTCTCATATCAGACAGATTAGATTTTAAGCTAAAGACTACAGTCTTTAGAGTCTGTTAGAGATACAGAAGGACACTATATTATTCTTAAAGGGTCTATCCAACAAGAGGATCTAACAATTATAAATATCTATGCCCCCAACAGGGGAACAGCTGGATACACAAGCCAACTCTTAACCAAACTGAATACAGACATAGATAATAATATGTTAATAGTAGGGGACCTCAACACTCCACTCTCAGAAACAGACAGATCATCTAAGCAGAAAATCAACAAAGAAACAAGAGTTTTGAATGACATACTGGACCAGATGTACCTCATAGATATATACAGAATGCTACAGACTAGAACAACAGAATGCCCATTCTTTTCAAATGCACATGGAACTTTTTCCAGAATAGACCGTATACTGGTCCCAAAACAGGTCTCAACTGATACCAAAAGACTGAGATTTTTCCCTGCATATTCTCAGACCACAATTCTTTGAAACTGGAACTCAATCACAAGGAGAAATTTGGAAGACACGCAAACACTTAGAAACTAAGAACCATTCTGCTTAAGAATGATTGGGTAAACCAGAAAATTAAAGAACTTAAGCAATTTATGGAAACCGATGAGAACAAAAACACATTGTTCCAAAATCCATGGGACACTGCAAAGGCGGTCCTAGGGGAAAATACATAGCCATCCAAGCCTCACTCAAAAGAACATAACAATCTAAAATGCAGTCCTTATGTTCTCACCTCAAGAAGTTGGAGTTGGAACAGAAGAACAGGCCTAAACCACGCACGAGAAGGCAGGTGATCAAGATTAGAGCAGTGATCAATGAGTTAGAAACCAGGAGCACAATAGAGCAGATCAACAAAACTAGAAGCTTGTTCTTTGAAAGAATAAATAAGATCGATAAGCCACTGGCCAGACTTGCTCAAAAGAATAGAGAAAGGACCCAAATTAATAAAATTATGAATGAAAGGGCAGAGATCATGACCAACACCAAGAAAATAGAACAACCATTAGAAACTATTATCAAAAACTATATGCCAATATATTAAACAACCTGGAAGAATAGATGCCTTCCTGGAAACCTATAAACTACTGAGACTGTAACAGGAAGAAATCAATTATCTAAGCAGACTGATTAATTATGAGGAGATTGAAGCAGTGATCAAAAACCTCCCAAAAAACAAGAGTCCAGAGCCTGATGAATTCCCCGGAAAATTCTACCAAACATTCAAAGAAGAAATAATACCTATTCTCCTGGAGTTGTTTCAAAAAATAGAAACAGAAGGAAAGCTACCAAACTCATTCTATGAGGCCAGTATTACCTTCATCCCCAAACCAGGCAAAGGCCCCATCAAAAAGGAGAATTACAGACCAATATCCCTGATGAATATGGATGCCAAAAATCTCAACAAGATCCTAGCTAAGAGGATCCAACAGTACATTAAAAGAATTATCCATCACGACCAAGTGGGATTCATCCCTGGGATGTAAGGGTGGTTCAACATTCGCAAATCAATCAGTGTCATAGATCATATCAACAAGAAAAGAGTTAAGAACCATATGATCCTCTCAACTGATGAAGAAAAAGCATTTGACAAGATACAGCATCCTTTCCTGATTAAAACCATTCAGAGTGTAGGGATAAAGGGTACAGTCCTCAATTTCATAAAAACCATCTATGAAAAGCCTACAGAGAATATCATTCTCAATGGGGAAAAGCAGAGAGCCTTTCCCTTAAGATCAGGAACACGACAAGGATACCCACTCTCACCATTATTATTCAACATAGTACTAGAAGTCCTAGCATCAACAATCAGACGACACAAAAGAATAAAAGGTATTCAAATTGGCAAAGAAGAAGTCAAACTCTCTCTCTTCGCAGATGACATGATACTTTATACGGAAAACCCAGAAGACTCCACCCCCAAATTACTAGAACTCATAGAACAATTCAGTAATGTGGCAGGATACAAAATCAGTGCTCAGAAATCACTTCCATTTCTATACATGAACAATGAGACTGAAGAAAGAGAAATTAGGGAATCGATTACATTTACAATAGCACCAAAAATCATAAGATATCTCGGAATAAACTTAACCAGAGAGATAAAGAACCTATACTCTAGAAACTACAGAACACTGATGAAAGACATTTAAGAAGACACAAAAAGATGGAAAAACATTCCATGCTCATGGATCAGAGAATAAACATAGTTAAAATGTCTATGCTACCCAGAGCAATCTACACCTTCAACGCCATCCCAATCAAAATAACAATGACATTTTTCAAAGAGCTGGAACAAGCAATCCTAAAATTTGTGTGGAACCAGAAAAGACCCTGATCTCCAAGGAAATGTTGAAAAAGAAAAACAAAGCTAGGGGCATTACGTTGCCTGATTTCAAGCTATACTTCAAAGCTGTCATCACCAAGACAGTATGGTACTAGCACAAAAACAGACACGTAGACCAATGGAACAGAATAGAGACTCCAGAAATGGACCCTTGGCTCTATGGTCAACTAATCTTTGACAAAGCAGGAAGAAACATCCAGTGGAAAAAAGACAGTCCCTTCAATAAATGGTGCTGGGAAAATTGGACAGCTATATGCAAAAGAATGAAACGACCACTCTCTCACACCATACACAAAGATAAACTCCAAATGGATGAAAGAACTCGATGTGAGACAGGAATCCATCAAAATCCTAGAGGAGAACATAGGCTGTAACCTCTTTGACATTGGCCACAGCAATTTCTTTCATGACACCTCTCCAAAGGGAAGAGAAACAAAAGAAAAAATGAACTTTTGGGACTTCATCAAGATAAAAATTTCTGCACAGCAAAGGAAACAGTCATCAAAACAAAGAAGCAATACACAGAATGGGAGAAGATATTTGCAAATGAAACTTCAGGTAAAAGGCTGGAATCCAAGATCTATAAGGAACTTCTCAAACTCAATACACGAGAAAAAATGATCAAATAAAAAAATGGGCAGAAAATATGAACAGACACTTTTCCAATGAAGACATACAAATGGCTAACAGACACATGAAAAAATGTTCAAAATCATTAGCCATCAGGGAAATTCAAATCAAAATCACACTAAGATACCACCTTATGCCAGTTAGAATGGCAAAAATTGACAAGGCAAGAAACAACAATTGTTGGAGAGGATGTGGAGAAAGGGGATCCCTCTTACACTGTTGGTGGGAATGCAAGTTGGTACAGCCGCTTTGGAAAACAGTGTGGAGGTCCCTTAAAAAGTTAAAAATAGAGCTACCCTACGACCCAGCAATTGCACTACTGGGTATTTACCCCAAAGATACAGACATAATGAAGAGAAGGGCCATATGCACCCCAATGTTCATAGCAGCATTGTCCACCATAGCTAAAGTGTGGAAGGAGCCAAGATGCCCTTCAACAGACGAATGGATAAAGAAGATGTGGTCCATATATACAATGGAGTATTACTCAGCCATCAGAAAGAACGATTACCTAACGTTTGCAGCAACATGGACTGGACTGGAGGAGATTATGCTAAGTGAAATAAGTCAAGCAGAGAAAGACAATTATCATATGGTTTCACTCATTTATGGAACATAAGGAATAGCAGGGAGATCAATAGGAGAAGGAAGGAAAGAATGAAGGGGGGTAAACAGAAGGGGGAATTAACCATGAAATACGATGGACTCTGGGAAACAAACTGAGGGTTTCAGAAGGGAGGGGGAGGGGGGATTGGGCTAGGCTGGTGATGGGTATTAAGGAGGGCATGTATTGCATGGAGCACTGGGTGTTATACGCAAACAATGAATCATGTAACACTACATCAAAAACTAAGGATGTACTGTATGCTGACTAACATAACATAAAAAATTTAAAAAAATTATTCACTCTAGGGAGTGTCTCTGCTTAAGCAAATGCTATAAGGGGGCTTGAAAACATTTGAGTGGAAAATCTCCAACTCAATTTGGGAACAAAGAAAAGAGTATGAAAATAATTGAAAGGTGCATTTTGATGGAAATATTGCAAGTTCTATGGAGTATTATTGAACTCTCAGGGGGAAAAGAGTCATACAAAAAGCTAACCCAAGGACAAAAAAGCACAAGTATGTCATTGGTTTAACATTGCACCCCAAGAAGGAGACTTCCAGAGCTGTTCTACAGAAATGGATTCTAGAAGAGAATTTGGAGAGAAAGAGCAGAAAATCTTAGAAGTTAAAATATAATAATATAGAATTCATGAACTCAAGAAAAAATTACTAAAAACCAACCATCCAACCAGTTAAAGCCTCATAAAACTCTTGTATTTTAAAAAGAGTACACAGCTACATGATAACTTCTCATGTTTCAGAAAGAACTCTTTCTGAAGAGAGACACCAGCTGCCAACCTGGAGATACATCAAAAGACAAGTGAACCAAATATGGTTCTGCTTCAAAGGTGAGCTCCTAAAAGGTATTTTTATCAAATATTTTCAGAGAAAGGAACTCTAAGGCAAGGGAGCTTCATGTTTTTTCTACCATCACTGATAGGCCACCCTGCATTTTTTTTATCTTTCTTCTTAATGAGAAACATGGGTCTGTGTTTAAAACCATTGGTCCATCTGGTGCAGCAGCAGACCTACCTTGGATTTGGAACCTGGAGCAGCTCCAGCATCTCCTTCACTCTGAAACATGGTGCATGTTACCCGAACACCCCAAACCTCAGACCTTGCACATGTGTCCGTTATTAATTTCCCACAGGACGATGGCACTCCCCACGTGATTAATCTGGACTACACCCTCAAGTATAGGGCCTTGTGGCCCTCCATCCCTTCCTCCTCTTCTGATTCCAGTGGGGAAGTGTCTTCAGGAGGCCTCACGGAGGTCCTCACCTGGAGTAAGGGGCTTGCCTTCTAATCTTGAGTGATTAGCCATAGACACACACCTTAGAATTCAGCTCTGAATGTCACCGTTTTGGTAAAAAAGCAAGTGTTCATCACCCATGAAGACCACTAAAAGCTTTGGAATCCTATAGATTTAGCTGACAATTACAATTTATATTGTGCACCTCATCTACAGAGAGAATGATTTTAAAATTACAATGAATACACCTTTAAATATGTGCCTTTGTGTTTTACACGTAAATTTTCTCTTGCCTTCAAAAATGATCACAAACTATACCCTTAACTCAGAAATTGAAGTTGTTTCTTTGCATATTAAATAAAGGAACATACAGTTTCTAGTATACTTGGTGAAAGCTCTTTTGCGTTTAGATCTTTTGCACTTTGATTTATTACACACACTTCAGATTAGCAGCTATAATCTGATTTTCCAGCCAACAAATAATCTCAACTACTGCATTCACTCTAGATAAATTACCTCTGCACTTCCCTTAAAAACACATCACAAGAAATAAAAGGTAGCTGTCTTCTGAACCGTAATCATTTGCTGCTAAAAGTTGGTGTACAAAGCCTCAAATGGTGAAATGGTAGACATAAAGAGCAAATGATCCTTTAATCACCTCATTGTAAATGTTTACAAGAGAGAGCACTGCATGCCTGAAATGTGAACTTCTTGTTCCCTTTACTGCAATCTCCAGCAAAATTATCGTTAAATGCTTTGCTAAACTGCCCCATTTACAACACATGTTCTTATATTACTGCCATTTCTTAGTTTGATGGAGCTATACATCCTGGGATATGGGCTGAAACAGAGCCTACCCATGTTACTACAGCTATATGACTAAGTTGTCAAATAACTTGTATCCTAACCATTACAACATCTGAACTAATGTGCTTGTTGGAGCTTTTCTGAGTTAGGCCATGGAATAAGAAAAGGGCAATTTGAAAATAATCTTTGAGCTCCTCAAGAGTATAGACAATATTGTCTGTTGTACACATTCATGTTAGAATAAATAGAAGCAAGACCATCCAAAATACATGATATGTATTAAAGTTTAACTTACATCTCTATCAAATGTAATTCCAGATTCTGCTTCAGGACACATGCATATGCTGCCCTCTCTGATTCTCCTCTGTCATCCATTCTCAAATATAGTTTACACAATGTCATTGGAGCATTTTGTTGGCAGAACAGATCAAAAGGACCTATGGATATAATATCTAAAAGCCAATAAAATTCTGCACACCTACTATTGAAAGGGAATTGTTTTAATTTAACCTAAACATAAATCTGTTTACCTATTATCTTTAGAAATCTTTTCTTTCAAGCTTTCAAAATTTTCTATAAACTTTGCAAATAAAAGCAAATCTGTTTATACTGTTTCCTCGATATAAAGGTATTGATTTGAATACCATTCTCTGTTTTGATATTTATATATATATATTTATATAATATTATATATTATTATATATTATTTATATATTTATTATATATTATTTATATTATATATATGTATATAATACACACATATATATATAGTTTAAACATACCTAAACTCACTGCAAAGAAAACAGTTTATAAGAATCAGTGTCAGGATACACTCTGGAAAACATAAATCTTCCAGGATTCACAAAGAAAGGAATTTTGTACCAGGAATTCATCAAAGGCAAGGTGGCGGGGAGCAACATTCAAGGAAGGCTGACCTAGGGACTATCAATGGTCAGAGGTGCCTGCAGCCCTGAGAGGGTAGTTACCACCCAAATCACTGACCATTGCAAAACAACATATCTGCTGGATGAAAGACCTAAATGTGAGGCAGAAATCCATCAAAATCCTAGAGGCGAACACAGGCAACAACCACTTTGACCTCGGCCACAGCAACTTCTTGCTAGACACATCCCTGGAGGCAAGCAGAACAAAAGCAAAACTGAACTATTGGGACTTCATCGAGATGAAAAGCTTCTGCACAGGGAAGGAAAGAATCAACAGACTAAAAGACAACCTCTGGAATGGGAGAAGATATTTGCAAATGACATATTGGATAAAGAGCTAGGATCCAGAATCTATAAAGAAGTTATCAAACTCAATACTCCCAAAATAAAAAATCCAGTCAAGAAATAGGCAGAAGATATGAACAGACATTTCTCCAAAGAAGCCATTCAGATGGCTAGCAGACACATGAAAAAATGCTCAACAGTACTCATCATCAGGGAAATACAAATCAAAACCACAATGACATTTCACCTCACAACGGTCAGAAGGGCTAAAATTAACAAGTCAGGAAACGATAGATGTCGGTGAGGATGTGGAGAAAGGGAAACCCTCTTACACTGTTGGTGGGAATGCAAACTGGTTCAGCTGCTGTGGAAAACAGTATGGAGGTTCCTCAAAAAGCTGAAAATAGAGCTACCCTATGACCCAGTAATTGCACTTCTATGTATTTATCCAAAGGATACAAAAATACTGATTCCAAGGGGGCACATGCACCCTAATGTTTATAGCAGCAATGTCCACAATAGCCAAATTATGAAAAGTGCCCAAATGTCCACTGATGGATGAATGGATAAAGAAGAGGTGTGTATATATACATATACATATGTACACACACACACACACACACACACACACACACACACACACACACTATGGAATATTACTCAGCCATCAAAAAGAATGACATCCTGTCCTTTGCAATGATGTGGATGGAACTAGAGGGTATTATGCTAAGTGAAATATGTCAGAGAAAGATAAATACCATATGATTTCACTCATATCTGGAATTTAAGAAACAAAACAAATGAACATAGGGGGAGGAAGGAAAAGTGAGATAAAATCAGGGTGGGAAAAAAAGCATAAGAGACTCTTAAGTCTAGGAAGCAAACTGAGGGTTGCTGGAGGGGAGGTGGGTTGGGAGATGGGGTAACAGATCACCGTGCATTAAGGAGGGCACGTGATGTAATGAGCACTGGGTGGTATATGCAACTGATGAATCACTAAATTCTACCCCTGAAACTAATAATACAATATATTAACTAACTTGAATTTGAATAAATAAAACAAATAAACAATGAATCTGACAAACTCTGTCACATACCCCTGGGTGGCAGGAGGAGAAAGATAGTTTCTGCTGCTCTTTCACCTATCACATCTCTCTTTTCCATTGGAGCACTTTGGTTCTCAGAGTCTGCCCGTTCTACACAGGTGAAATTTAAAAAGTCACTGGGGACTCAAACAATTAGGAACAGCTTGGGTAACACCTATCAAATTCTTAACACAAAACTTGACAAATAGCAATGGATGAAAACAGCAGAATAATGGTGACTAAATGAGTCAAAAAAAAAAAAAACCCACCCCCCCCCCAAAAAAAACCCAAACCTAAAAAACTGATTTTTTTTTTACCTACTTAGCTAATTCTCATTACAAGGGTATGAATTACAGTCTGCTGAAACTATATATATAATTGCCTGTGTGGAATCAGCAGTCTACAAACTCATTGTTGATTCTGGTTGTATTACTTACACAATGTTTACTGTAGGGTCTGTTCATTTACCTGCACTCTCCTATTCCTGGCCAGCATTAAGCACATACTTTCTGTATGAAATGTGTTCAATAGATGCTAATAAAATTGGTTTCCAAACCAGTGTTGTGGCCCCTCTATTGAGGGACCGCAGAACGAAACCTAAAACGACTATAATTCCAGGATGACCTCAAGTAGGCATGGTCTAAACAGAGCTAAGGGGGATATTTCTGAGAAAACCTGAATAATTCAAATATATTTGCAATAATATCTCAGTTAAAACGGACTTTTTTCTGTGTTTAGTTTAAGAGGGAAGCACTTCAGCTCTTATTTTTCTTTGCAAAAAATATCTTCATGTCTATAGCCAGAAGGAAGCAAATGCACATTTTTAATGCAATTTTCAGGCATAAATCCTTTGCTCCTTACTTTAAACTTCAGTGGCGCTGCCGTGAACTCAGCAGTGCTCACGTTTTTAAGAAGCACTATTGAAGAAATAGTCAAAAAGTTAGTAATTGGGAGTTTGATATAAAAATGGAAAGTGGTCGGAACCGTACCTCACTTCTTCTACTCTAACTTGCTTTTATGTTATGTCACATTGTTATTTATTTTCTCTTTCTATGGTAGTTCAAATTTTTCTGTACAGATGAATAGATTTTGGGCGGGTAGATAGATTCTGTGTATGCCAAGAATGACAAATTGTCTTTTGCAACAGAGATTCATCTACATCTTCCTGTCAAGATCGGTTACAATAATTACTGCTGCAAATAAAATGGAATTTAGCCTAAAAAAATAGAACATAATAACTTTGCAAAGAGTTCCATAAATTGAGATGAGAGTCTGAATTGGTAATGTAGCTACAGCAGCCTTGACAGGAGTATGTTTAAGTTGTCCTAATCATTGGAATTCTCTGGAAAATAAATGACTGCAGTTTAATTACCAAGTCTAAATCAACGAGATTTGGGGGGTAATTACAAGTTTTACTCTTAAAAGTAGAACTTAAATTTACTTATACATGAAAATCAGCCAAGACAGAGAAAAACTTCTCGCTGAACTGGAAATTATTTTGTTAATTATCACATAGCTATTTAACATAAATCAATATAAGAGATCAATAAATGCACCAGAAAACAAAGAAATTATTTGTCTTTTACTATTTTAACCCACCCTATGTAAAACAAACTGCAAATGCATTGCAGTTTTACTAGTTAAAAATCTATAGGAATGTTTATCACTCAGAGAGGTGCTTTCCATAATCAATTTGTGAGCAACCCGAAGTATCTCTCAACTGTTACCAGATAACCACCTGTGTCTAAATCATCTGGGTTGGTTGTTTATGGTGTTGATGTCTGGGTTCCTTCCCAGACCTACTGAATTGGAATTTGGGGAATCGCAACTGAAATTTTGCAATTTTAGCACACTCCTCTGCTTTTTCTTATCACACCAAGGTTTGAGCATTACTGTTTTATAGGATAAAAAATGTCTGTTTACCAACTTCAGGCATATTTGTAAACCATGAAGATTCATCACAGAAGTGATAAGAAGGGACAATTTTAAAGTAGAAGAAAAAAAACCTCTATTAATTAGAGATACCCTATGTATAGATCTTTAGGTACAAAAAGATGTATTAGTAAAGGGAGAGAAAGAGAAGTAGTACTTATACATTCATTTATCCAATAAATATTTATTAAACACCCATTGAGTGGCAATGTTCTAGAAACTGGTGCCCAGGATTTTGTTTTTTAATTTAATTTATTTATTTTTAATTTTTTTGAGCGTGTGCATGCCCATGCACATACAAACAGGAGGCAAGGGGTGGGGGGTAGAGGAGGGCAGAGGGAGAGAGAGAATCCCAAGCAGGCTCCACATCCAGCATGGAGCCCCACACGGGCCTCAATCTCACAACCCTGAGATCATGACCTGAGCTGAAACCAAGAGTTAGATGCTTAACTGACTGAGCCACCCAGGCTCCCGTGGTGCCCAGCATTTTTAAAAAGGACAAGAATGTATGCCCTTATGAAGCTTACAGGAAAAAGTCAGACAATAAAACATAGTGAACCAGGAAGTGAGTTAAAAGACAATTTGAGTGGAAAAGAGAAAAAATAGAACTGGGTAAAAGGGACCAAGATTGCCAGGGAGAAGTGGTGGTAGAATTTAAAACAGGGTGGTCAAAGTCGACAATATTGACAAATAGCCTTTGGAAAAAAGATTTGAAGGAGGTGAGGGAATTAGTCATGGTGAACAGTCCAAGTAGAGGAAATAATCGTGCAAAGGCCTCATGGGTTATACATTCTTTGCAATCACATTTTCTTTAATATCACCCACTTTACCAAAGAAAAATAATTTCTGGCATTCCTTCTATGGATCAAAGACCCCTATGATGCTTGCTGTAGTTAGTTACCTTTTTACTGTGGATATCTTCCGAGAGGATTTCAGATACTAACTCTTAAATATCTTTCCCTAGGGATTGATTAAGGTTGACTTACATACTCTGGCTATAGTAAAATATAAATTGTAGAAAATATAGTAAATGCCACATTAGGGGTTCACTGATGGGAAAGGCAGGTGTGATTGCACACAATGTAAATTTTTTATGATTATCACTTCTTTCTCTTTTTATACTTTAATACTTCTTCTTGCCACAGAGTATAGATAAATTTTAGTTAGTTAAATGTCTATGTGATGATACACCATTTTACCAATAGCCTGGACAAAAGTAAATAGTGCTTGTACCTATGGATGCTATTGTGTTAATCACAGCCCACATAAAATATATGTTCAAATTCAGTAACAGATTTTTCATTTGGGGCATAAAATCATACATATATATATATATTTCAAAAGATTTATTTATTTATTTGAGAAAGAGAGAGAAAGAGAGAGTGGTGGGGAGGGGCAGAAGGAGAAGGAGAGAGAGTCTCAAGCAGACTCTCCACTCATTATGGAACCTGACACAGAGCTCGATCTCATGACCTTGAGATCACGACCTGAGCCAAAACCAAGATAAGGACATCTAATCGAATATATTAGGCCCCTAAAATTAAATATATTAAAAATATGAAAAACCCAGTAGGATAAAGAAGAAAAAGGATGAGATATGCATATTGAAAGAACAGCATTAGTTTTCACATGTTGTCAATCCTTAAAATTAGAAATTTTGTTTTTTAATTGAATCTTCATTGCAATAATGAAACCAACATTTGTGCTTTGTGATAGCTTTACTTAAAGTTTTACTTAAGGATTAATAGTACTAATAATATTTTACAGAGTATAAGGGAACAAACTAATTTTAATCTATGACAAAACATTTATTCATAGTCTTGATTAACAGTACCATCATCAATGCAGAAAAAGAAAGGGAAATATTTTTATCTCACCTTTCAGAAGAAAATTAAGCTCAAAGATGAAATAATTTACTCATGATTAAAGAATTGGTTTTCAAAGTAAAGTCTTCTGATTATAAAAGCTGCATATTTTGTTTATCAAACCAATTTTGATTGTGACTTATAGTAAGGGAAATATTTATCTTGTAATCATTTGTGGCAGCCAGCCCACAAGAAGGCTTGTGCTGATCACTATGTCCTGGTATTTTCATCATCTCATTGTCTTTTCCCACATTACATAGGAGTGACTCTTGTAACCAAAAGGGAATGGTGCAGTTGATGGAATGTGCCATCCAAAGCTGATCCATAAAAGACATCAGGGCTACTGTCTTTTTCTTTTGAAAATTTGCTCTGGGTGAAGGCAGCTGCCATGTTGTAAGGAACTGAGGCCTCCTGTGGAAAAGCACTTAAGTGCACCGTCTTGGAAGTAGACCATCCAGCCCCAGTCAAGCCATGGGATGACTCTAATCCTGGCCAGCATCTTGATGGAAACCTCATGAGAGACTCTGAGGCATTCCCGAACTCCTGATTGAATGATCCACTGTGAGTTAATACATTTTTTTTTGTTTTAAGGCTTTCTTTTGGAGAACAATTTATTATAAAAAATAGATAACCATTGCACCCAACATACACATGTTAAAATGTAAACAAAAATAAATGTTTCCAAAGAACAAGTACTTGCCCTTAAAATGTGAGAGGTTTTTATTCCTCAATTTTATTCTCTTTTATTAAAATTATTCTGTTTATGACTCCTAAAAATGCATTATTTCAAGGGTTAATCAGCCCCACCATTACTGTTTCCCAAGGAGAATCAGGAGAGTACATCTTCAAGTCTTACTCCAAACCATTTGGTGCTCCTGAGCCATTTCCATAGAGAAATTCTGGATTCTCCCTGCTTGCCATTTGTATCATTTGTTTATAAAATTGTGACATCACATTAAATTTCCAATGAAGTCTGAAACTAAAAGAGGAAAACCTTTCCTTCCTATAAAATGGAGAATGCTCCTGTCTTCAGTTAATGTATTTGATGATACCTTTTAGAAGTAGAATCATGTCTCAAGCACCTGGGGTTCAATTCCACAAACCGTTGTCTAGCATGTGACATTAGCAAGATCTTGTTGTATCACTGAAGAATGAATAAAGGACATAACAAGCCATCAGAGCCAAATTGCACACTAGTTTGGGAAAAACACTTAACTCCTGCACCATGCTTTCCTGACTGATGCTGGCTATGAGGCCCCTAGTAAAAATTTAAGGACCTGAGAGACAAGGAGATCTTATTGGGGAAGCAGCATAAACTGATGGTGTTGGGAGATGAGGTATTTGCATTTACCTAAAGGCCTTTCAGGTGGATGGGGCTGAATGAACCTTGGCAGGAGTATAAATTGTGTCTGAAGTTGTGGGCAATACGATCATTCCCATTTTACAAGTGAAGAACTAAAGGTAGAGAGCAGTTACTAGTTCAGGATTACAGTTAGTAAGTGCCCAAGCAGATACGTGTTTACTAGCACAGTGCCTGGAACACAATGACAGAGAGATATCTCTTTTTCTTTCTTTCCTTTTTAAAGATTCATTTATGTATTTGAGAGAGAGGGAGAGAGAGCAAGCGAGCATGGGGTGGGGGGAGTGGAGAGTAGAGGGAGAGGGAGAGAGTCCCAAGCAGACACTGTGCTGAGCACAGGGCCCTATGTGGGGCTCTATCCCACAATTGCAAGATCACAATCTGAGCTGAAACCAAGAGTCAGAAACCCAACCGACTGTGCCACCCAGGTGCCCCAGAGAGATTTCTTTATTCTTATAATTTATTAGAATTGCAGTATTATTCAGTCATAGGGTTAAGAGGATATTCGTTATCACTTGTCTAGTTAGAAGATCAGTTGATGATGATTTAAGCATCAGTTGGGGGCCTTTATGAGATTAACTTTTCTACTTTGTATACTATTTCTGAATAAAGATAATCTACCTTTGACTTGAACAAGCCAGGAACATGGGGGTCACTCCTTTCAGAAAACCATGTTGAATTTCACTAGTTCAAAAATGTCTTATAATAGATTGAAATCATGTTGAAGATCTCTTCAATCTTCTACATGCCAGTTATTCACGTATGTAATTACTCCCCTGCTTTCCTTTAGATGTCCTTAAAGGACCTGGCTTCAGGAATCCTCCTTTTCTTGGTCCTCATATTTTGGACATACCTTTGTTGCTGTTGTTTTGTTTTTTTTTTTGCATTATACTAAACGCAATATCTTAGATGATATAAGATTGGTATGAAGCATGATATGATTATAATTTTGATATGGATCTCAACCATATTACTGCCTTCTGAGGCAATTGTTTGCTTGTTATAAAGGGTTATACTTCAGGCCACTGGGCTCTACTATTCCACGTCCACGCTCAAGCAGATGATACCTTGGCATCCTGTTTAAAGCTCAGAAAGCTCAGGATCATCTCTTTAGTTTCACTGCTGTGCCCTCCACCATGCCCTGAGACCCCACTGCACCATGAGTTTGCTGCCCCTCAGTTCTGCTCTGTGGTTTGGGGGAGTATGAGGGCTGGATTCCAGGAAATCTTCAGGAGCCACTGATCATGAACAAACTGTCCACCATACCTTGAAGACAGTTGACAGAAACATAGGGTGCTTCTGAAGAAGTCTACAATGGAAATGAGGAACATGATATTGACAACCAGAGTAAAGGTTATTCTTGTTATAAAGTGGTGAAGAACTTTTCAAAACACATAAAAATAAAAAAGTGAGTTATGCTGCTGGCTAATATTAAATTACGGCAGATCAATACTTGTAATCATACTTTTTTCCCATATTAAGAATGATCAAGTCATGTTACACTTTTTGTATACATGCACACTAATTTTGTAGCCTAATTACAAGATTTTACGCAAAATAAGTGACTAGTGTCAATCACAACTCCTGAGAGATGGGGGAATTTATTATTGGAGAGTTGGTTCAACACATGCGCCTGGCACCAACTTCTTGTGCTGGATACTTGGCACATTGCTAACAAAAAGTGTGAGTGTTGAAGAATTGCTTAAACTTTATGTGTCTCATTTTCTTTTCTTTTTTTTTTTTTTTAAAGATTTTATTTATTCGACAGAGATAGAGACAGCCAGCGAGAGAGGGAACACAAGCAGGGAGAGTGGGAGAGGAAGAAGCAGGCTCATAGCGGAAGAGCCTGATGTGGGGCTCGATCCCATAACGCCGGGATCACGCCCTGAGCCGAAGGCAGACGCTTAACCGCTGTGCCACCCAGGCGCCCCTATGTGTCTCATTTTCTGATCTATACAACAGGGGTAAGAATAACTGCCTCACAGAGCTATCATGAGACTTAAATATGCTAATGCATTTTTTAAAAAAGCAGTTTGGCATCATCTTTGACTTTAAAGAATGTCATAGGACTGGTTCCCTCCCAGCAAATGTAAGGCCCTCTAAAGAGAAAATATCAAACATAGACTCTGTCAGATGTAGACCTCATCTGCTATTTGGCCTTAAGAAGTACTAGTTATTATCTCTTGCTTTTATGGTCCCCACTCTACTCACCTGTGGGAAATCTAACAATTATTTATGTTACTGACTACGCATTTGGATGAATGTTCTATATGTGTTACTTCCTTTAAAATTCACTTCAATCTTGGGGCACCTGGGTGGCTCAGTCAGTTGAGCATCTGATTCTTGGTTTCAGCTCATGTCATGATCTCAGGGTTTTGAGATGGAGCCCTGAGGCGGGCTCTGTGCTCAGTGGGGAGTCTGCCTGAGATTCTCTCTCTCCCTCTGCCCCTCCCCTTGCTTGCGCACTCTCTCTCTCTCTAAAAAAAAATAAAAATAAATAAAATAAAATTTACTTCAATCTTGCAAGAAAAGAATAATTATTTGCATTTTCTAGATAAGGACACTGAAACTCAAGTAATTTAATTCACCTGGAAAAAGACACAGATATTAAGTGATAGTCCAACCAAGCCAAGCCAAATTTATAAATTGTCTAGTTTAGCCAGAAGGTCAGCTACTGATGATTTGAGCCTCGGTTTGGGGCTGGTGGAAAAGTTATCACAGGACTGGTAGGGAAACCAGAGAATGGCTGTCCTGGTTCATGCTATGAACCCTCTCAGCACTGGTTTGGTCCCCATCTATTTTCCAGGTCATGCAAATGTCTTCATCTAGGTTTCTAAAAAAATCTCTTTTTACTGATCTTCAATAATCTCTCTTCAAAATGCTTCAGGTGAAGAAGCAGAATCAATTCTGAAAAAAATAATAAAAAGAAATATTTTTGGGAAATGCAGGTCTCAATTACACATCAAAGAGAAGCTTGGAGAATAAAAAATTTTGGGATTTTTTTTATCTCAAAGGTGGACAGCTGTAGTTACCATCATTGGAGCCTACCCCTTGTTTTTTATTTAAAGAGCACCTGGTTGTCATGCCCTTTTGAAATTCACTAGAGGTCATTCCCCCTTCCGGTGTCAGCCTGAATTCAGTAATTCTGCAAAGGCTTGACTCTGCCCAATCCGGGGCAGCTTTGAAGGGCTATCCCATCTCATGGCAGGGGGTTGGCTGAGACTTGCAGAGAAACAACATCCCTGCTCCAGCTCATCCTCTGTCCAATCCTTCCTTCCTTTTCACAGATGTTGATCTTAAGAACATTTCTACCAGACCTTCTGCATGCTAATTTCCACCTCAGTGTTTCCAGGGATCCAAACCGACGAAAGCGAGAGTGCATTTCCTAAGAAAACCTTCCACCAAACAAGCTCTATACCCAAATATTTTATGGGCCATCAGTGGAGTGGTGTATATTTGGAGCAGCACTTTATTGAAATACATTTTTCATTCCATTTTGATTTTTAGTGTTTTTTTTTTAAATATGTCAAAATGGCTTAATTGGCTGCCTAATGCAACTTCAAATTTTTAATTTTTGCAAATGCCAGACAATCTGACTTTCCATAATTTTTTAAAAATAATTACTAGCTCTGGATCTCAGTCATCATTAAAACAGAGAGTTTTGAAATAAATCTTTCTTGAGGTTGTGTAGTAGAGAGATTTGGAAATGACGATAGTCTCATTTCCTATCCCCATAATAATATTCAGACATTGCAAATCCAATTTAGTTTACATTTCTTTTTATCTGGAATTTCCATCAGACAGAAATTTGAGCCGTTTGGCAGATGTTGAAATTTATTTCTTGCTTCTGAATTTATGTTTAGCTATAAAAAAAAATCCCCTGTGGTCTGATCTTTTCTGATTCTTAACCACTTATTCCCACTATTGCACGTATCACATCACCATAGGAAGAAGAATTTGTTCTTACCCATTTTTAAAATTTTGTGATACGAAGATATAGAATGGATTTATGGCTAGACATAAGCAGAAGGCAAAGGCTCAACCTTCTAATCTTCTAATATGATGGCTAATTACATGGAGGCCGATGGCCAGATGTCCTCTCTTTCCCTTCAGCACAGAACAAGGATAAGCAGGTTTAAGTTCAATGTGGGTGATTCAGAAATCACACTCAGAAAGTCTCCAAGCAGTCAGGCTATTCTCAAAGACGACTGCATTTACAATTCACAAAAAGAGAGCGACCAACGCTTTGCTGCTAATCCTCATTTTAAGGAGATTCTACATTCAACATGAGACAAAGTGAAAAAGAGTCGAAGTTTAGGAAAATGTGTGTGGGTTGTTCAATAAAATGGTTACTGGGAATTTCTAAGTATAATTCATGATATATTATATTGGTTCAAATTTTAATGCATTGGGTATTTATTGAGTTCCTTTGCATTAAAATTTATGCTAGGGAAATGAGTAGGGACAATATAGCCTCTCAGGATTCTTCTGCACTGTAATGTTCAATTTCAGGGCCCATTTGAAAATCAAATCATAGAGCCCAATTCTCTTCTACATATAAAACCAAAATAACTGTTGTCCAGAAGTCATGTGGGAAAATATCTCCAGATCTGACTGCATATTTATTTTAAGCTGTCACGATGAACATAAATATGTAACATCTAAAGAGCAAGAATCAATGGTGTATAATGAGCTTATGCAAATCAATACAAAATGTCCAATAGAAAAATTGGTAAAAATGAGAACAAAACCAGAAATAGGTAAATTACCAGAAAAACTGGTAAATTTCTAGGCAATATGAAAAATATACCCTAGGGGCCCCTGAGTGGCTCAGTCGGTTGAGCGTCTGACTCTTGATTTCAGCTCAGGTCATGATCTCAGGGTCCTGAGATTGAGCCCTGCGGCCAGTTCTATACTGGGCAAGAAGTCTGTTTGAGATTCTCTCCCTCTCCCTCTGCTCCTCCCCCCCACTCATGCTCTTTCTCTCTCTCTCTCTCTCTATACACACACACACACACACACACACACACACACACACACACCAGATGTGGTATAGAATAGAATATTATTTAGCCTTTAAAAGGAAGGAAATCCTGTCATATTCTACAACATGTATGAATCTTGAAGTCATTCTACTAAGTAAAATAAGCCAGTCACAAAGAAGAGGAATACTGCATGATTCTACCTACTCGAGGGATCTAAGATGGTCAAATTGATAGAAGGAGAAAGTAGAGTAGTGGTTGCCAAGGGCTGGGAAGAGGGGAAATGGGGTGGTGTTTAATGGGTACAGAGTTTCACACAATGAAGAAGTTCTAGAGATCAGTTGTACAACAATGAACATACTTAACATTAGTGAACTATATGCTTAAAACTGGTTAAGATGATACATTTCATGTGTTTTTATCATAATTAAAAGGTTTTTAAAAACCACACACACACAAATTATTAAAATTATTTAATGGAGGTGAGGTTTTTGAAAAGTAGATATTTTCTTTCCTTTTAGGTGTATTACTTGATATAATATTTTAAAATTTCAATTTGGTAATATTTATCATTTAAAATTTGTATTTCATTTTGAGTAAAGAATGTTTTAGAATTTATCATATATCCTTTCTTACAAAAGCAAACAAGTATAAACCAACATTTGTAGAAAGGACTTTTATTAAAATACTATCAATATACATTTATCAACAAAGTAAGGTTCACTCATGTAACAGATAAACCTCAAATTTCAGTGGCTTAATACAGTAAAAGTTTATTTCTCACATGTAAATCCAACTGGTTATTCCCAATTAGCGTTAAAGATATAGGCTTTCCAGTTACGGAATGAATAAATCATTCATTATAATGATTCAATTCAATATTGAATTACTCAGTAAATCCAATATTCAATACTGAATTATTAAAAAAAAACTTGTTCTGAAAATAAATCATGGAATAAGAGGTACAGCACAGGGAATATAGTCAATGGTATTATAATAGTGTTGTACGGTAGCTACACATGCAGTGAAAACAGGATAACATGTAGAGATGTTGAATCATTGTGTTCTATGCCTGAAACTAATGTAACATTCAGCATCAACTATACTCAAAGAAAAAGAAAGGAATGTGCTCATGCAGTCAGAGACCCAGGCTGGGGAAGAAAGACTTTGTCTCCTTCAATGCATGCCTTCCATGGTCATTTTCAGCTGACAGCAAGGAAAGAACAGTGAAGATATGGAGCATGGGAGATTTCGATGGCATCTCCTTTCTGCACCCAAGCATGGTCCAGGGACAAGAGCAGGGGCAGCCCTGCGAGGGCGCTACGGATCCACTTGTGCAAGTCTCATTTCAGACCAACTGAGTCAGAATCTGTATTTTAATATGATCCCCAGGTGAATGATATTCATATTAACACGTGAGAAAGCAGTGCTTTAGACAAGGGATAGGCAATGTTATTGGCCAAATAGGGCCCCTTATACTCCAAAAGATTATTACCTTTAGGGATTAGGACAAGGGAGAGGATATGAAGAGCTTCACAAATTATTTCCTATATTTCCGTTTCAATGGAAATGCCACATTTTTCATACACAATTTTTGTTTTTGTTTTTAAGATTTTATTTATTTATTTCACAGAGAGAAAAAGAGAGAGCACACAAGGGGGAGAGGCAGAGGGAGACGCAGAGGCAGGCGTCCTGCTGAGCAGGGAGCCCAACATGGGGATCCCAGGACCCTGAGATCATGACCTGAACTGAAGGCAGACTCTTAACTGACTGAGCCCCCCAGGTGCCCCCAAGTTTTCGTTTTTAAAGCCGAAGAAATTACTATCTTGCCATCTTAGTGTTCACCTGGATCCCTGATGATGGATTAATCTTGAGTACGTCTGGATATATAAGATTTTAGGTCATGGAGATAATCTCATTTAATCTCTCTGTGCTCACATTTAGATAATATTATTCTGGAAAAACAATACTCACAAGGATATTGGACAGGTTGTACACAGAATTATGAAAAGTATTGAAAAGTATTCTGTTAAAAATGGCAAAAAAAACATTCCAACTGGAGCAAGTAAATTTGCTTTTGTGACCACTCTGAAAGAATATGAACATGTTGGCAGTTCAATTTCTTCATGTTTAAATTGGAAACACACACACACTAACACACACACACACACACACACACACACACACACAACTTACACACATCTTATATTCCTATAACTCATGGAGGTTCTGAATAATCAATAGAAACATACTTTACCAAAGATGAATTTTGTGAAGATAGTTGACAATTTTCACAATAGATTTTAATGTTATAATGGCATTTTGAACAAGCGGTACTATCGTATTTGGAGGTTTACCAGATTTAAATATTAATGTTCACAACCAAATTAAAAATACGTGCTTTCCCCTAAATCCGTGGTGAACAAATCTAAAACAAAACAGTATTAGAGCGCCCCCTGCTGACACACCGCCGCAGCTAACCAGATGCAACCAGCATCTTAGCATGGCCAAGTGGTTGAACCTCGAGATTAACGCCTTGAATGACTAGAAGGGTTCTATATTTTAATTTTTATAAATGCTTCTTCTTTTTTAGTAGGTCGTAGATAATTGTTTAATTCTGTAAAACATTAAATAGGAGGCCTTTTTCTTGACACTGTTTACCAAAATAAATGGCAGCTGTTTTGCAGTAGCGCTTGAATTTTTTTAAGGTGACCCTTTTCCTTTTTTTTCTGAGAAGAATGCTTGAGAATGTTTACCATCAAGTAGAATCCTAAAATTTCTCCGTAAGAGATCTTGGATTTCAACTCTTTCAAAAGTTTATTCCCCAATGAAAAATCAGGGAAGAAAGCATTTGCCAGAGTTCGTGCAGCCAGACTGTATCGGGTGAGTTAGGACCGCGTCGATGCCCAGCCCATTGGTTAGTCTACTGTTCACTATTCATTAGAATAACTTAGTTGAGTTTGTTGAACAAAAGACTGTTTGTTCTCCAACAGTTAACAAGAGTCAAAAATCAGAGGAAAAGTGACATAAAGTTTATCTCACAATTCATGTAACAAACACACCTCATTTATTAAGTTAATATATTGTGGGTCCTATTATCTAACAAAGAATACAATCACTCTAATTTTGAATATAATGGCCATAATCATTAGTTTACATAATAAAACCCACTGCATTGACTTGTGGTTGGTCAGGCTGAATATTTTACTTCCCTGCCTGGCTATTTTCGTAAGCACTTACCCCATCTAAAATGCCACATGGAAGGAGCACTAATCAACTAAATTTAGAAAATTCAAACTGTAAGAACCGTTCTACTTCATTTTTCTACTTCTCTGACCATCTTCTAAGGAATTCAACTTCAAAAGGGAATTGCCATGAATTTCTACAATAATTTTAGTTGTGCATGCTGCTTTCTGAAAAACATCTTACAGAAAAACAAAAGTGGCTTGCTACAGGGCAGAAGAACCAACAATTCTTCCCTGATGTATTTTAAATGCCTCACCAATTCTAGGTAGTAATAACCTGGTAAAACTCACTATAGGAAGATAATAAAAACATTTCAAAGAGTTAAAAATCTTTTGTTTCTTCTTTTGTATTGCGGTAACTATTTTAAGAGCATTAAGAAAGACTCCTTTTAGGATTAAGAGTGTATGTATGTGATTAGTCAATAAATGTTTCATTGTAAATATCCTTTCCTTACCTCAGGCTCTATGACAACATAAGAGGGTAAACTGTACACAGATATGTTTAAGTTCATCACGATATTGGATCTGTGAAAGGCTTCCTTTATAATGGAAGATCTATTTTTGGCCAGCATGTGGTACTGTCCATCTGTATGTTTGCAGAGCATTTAACTAGCGGTGTCAAGAAAATGCAATGAAAGATTTCTAGATGAAACTTGCACTTTAAAGAATGTGACTGTGTTTAAGAAGATGAAGCTGACAGTGTATAGGAAAGGAGTGATTCAAGGATCATAGAATTATCTTACATGGTCCATCAGCAAAGAAAAGAAACCGAAGACCCTGAAATAAATTGATCCATTGTACTTGGTTTGCTTGGAAGACACTAGCTTGGAAACCATTAGGAAAATACAGCAATCATATGTTTAATTCAATATTAAATAATGGAATGGAAACTTATAAAAAAAGTGGTAGCTTTTTATTTAAAAGAATCAGTTCTACTAAAGCAGTTTGATACAAAAATAGAATTGAAGAGGTCACTTTTAAAAAACACAACAAGGGGCGCCTGGGTGGCACAGCGGTTAGGCGTCTGCCTTCGGCTCAGGGCGTGATCCCGGCGTTATGGGATCGAGCCCCACATCGGGCTCCTCCGCTATGAGCCTGCTTCTTCCTCTCCCACTCCCCCTGCTTGTGTTCCCTCTCTCGCTGGCTGTCTCTATCTCTGTCAAATAAATAAATAAAATCTTAAAACAAAAATAAATAAAAAACAAAACAAAACAAAGCAGGAAGCTGTTGAAAACATGCAGAAAGTGAATTTAACCAAACTTGTCAGTTATTAGTACAGAGAAAACAAAAAATGAAGGAATCCATTATGTTCTATGTGGAAAATAATTAAAAATAAAGCCTAGAAAATATATCTAGACCAATTTTTAAAGCTTAAATTCAGTTGAAACATTAACCATACACACTTCTCTTGAGTGGTTTTCCCAGGGCCAAAACCCTATCTGTCCATGAACTTGGGCAGGTAAGAAAGACCCTCTCAAGCAGGCACGCACATTGTCTTAAGCGTCAGTTGTAAATGAAGGTCTCCTGAGCCGGGGTAGGATTTGGTTAATTTCACTGAACAGCGCCTTTGTTTGAACATACTGATCAGAAGGTGATCTGGTGAAAGGAGACATTTATAAAAGGCTGTTTTGCTAATGTTCCCAGAGTAATAAAGAGATCAAAGTGCTACAAATCTCATTGGGAATTCTATTCGCTTGAAACTGCTTTTCTAATTTAATCATCTTGTCCTCAAGAGGAGAAGGGTCAAGTGAGTTTCTGAAGATTTGGTACTTAGCTAAAGGTGTAAACATGCTAAAATCTGTTTTTTTTTTTCCCTTTAAATGATTAAATCTCCACTTTTAGTACCAGGATGCCCTTATTTCTGATATGATCAAGGGCAGTAATTTTTTAGTTAATTAAAAGAATGATATTCTAGAAAATCACAACTCTCTATGAATAAATATTCTAAATATTTTATTTTAAATTTAAACACACACACACACCCCGCATTTGATGTCCAGCTGAGGCCATTCTAGTGCTGTAAATTCCCAGCTGGAGTGTTACATGATTTCAAGTTAACTAGAGTCACTCAACAATCAGGAATTAGTTTTTAAAAGTGCAATGAGAAGTTAAAGATCATTCCAAAGCCATCTGAGGGCAGAATCATCTAGACCTTCATTTCTCCTTGTCACCACTTCCCCTTTTTACAATAAAGTCGCCTATGTCTGATTCAACAAAATTCATTTTTTTGGCATCTATTTTTTATTGAGTCAACCCAAAGCACTGGCTTTTTAAAACAACTCTCTTACCGGGGTATATATATGCTTGGTTTGCACAGCACTTAATTAAATTGTGTAATTCCAAATAGCTTGTTTAACTGGCTTCGTGAGTAGGATACTTTGAACATTAATCAGTAAATATTTGCTTACCTCTCCTTCCTCCTGTGGGGAGAGAATGATCCCATGTCTCATTGACGTTGGCCGTGGCTGGGAGATTTGATTTGGTCAATGGGCTGTTACTGGATGTGAATTCAGCATGGGCTCGAAATACACCTGCTCTCTTGCCTCTCTGTCATCACAGTGAGAATGACATGCCCTGTGTGGCTGCTCCTGCCAGAAGAAGGAGAAACACAGTGAGGAGAGCCACACCAGCTGACCCACAGATGTGTAAGCAATAGAATGCTGCTGTATGCCTCTGAGCTTTGGCGTATTTGCCACGCACCAATGTATGAACACTACAGAAGTCAACTCAAATGACTTTAGGAAAGCAACAAATCAGCTGGTTAAAGCAGATACATGTGGATGGAATAGAATCCTACTAACTGTAAGTGTAAGCATGGCATGGAATCAAAAACTAAAAATGGGGAGGGATCTTATTTCTGTTTGTCCCAGAACTTTGTACACTGGCTTGGACTGCTCTTCTTCACGATCAGAAATAGTGTGGCCAACAGTGTTTACGACTAGTGTTGAGCTATGCTGCACTCATGATGTTATTTCAAAGAAAGATCACACTTTGATTTTTTTATGGTTGTTGTTGTTGAAGCCGATATTAGCAAAGCCTGTCACGAAAGCCGCCTTTTCAAAATCCTAGCCAGCTCAGTCTCTGTATGGAAAACCACCATATTTTGTAGCCTGATCTACTAACTGTCTCATCTCATGCTGATCTTAGGTGTCCTTCCTGTTCCCGTCGAGCCATGCACCTGGTGTAGAGTGCCTCGTTTCTAGATCCTTACGTGGCCGTGGCAGAATGCAGAGCACCTGCAGAGGACCTCTTCATTACAGAGGACCACTCACCATGACTGAGACATATTAATGTGTATCAGGGCACCTGGAGCATTTGTGGTTCCTCCAGCCTGCTCTGTTCCCCGCCCAGTGGAGTCTGTTCCATCACGGGACTTTGCCCAGCCAGCTGTCTCATGTACCTATCCCGTACCCCAACCACCAGATGCCCCTTCTCCTCAGAGCGGCAGTCTGACCCCTTCAATGGGATGAAGGCATCTGCATGGCTCTCACACCTGCTTCTCAAGCATCATTGCGAGAGCACCATCTGCATTACATGCCAGGCATCACTCAAGAGCCTGGAAGACAGCCGTAAGCACAACACGACAAAACCCCTGGCTTCAAACACATATATTCTAATTCAAACACAAAATACAGTCAGAACGGTGGATATTAAAATGCAGTAACAATTTTCATCTATCAAATTAGCAGACACAATAGATTTCTTTTTTTTATTTTTTTTATTCTATTTTAATGTTTTTTTATTATATTATGTTAGTCACCATACAGTACATCCCCGGTTTCCGATGTAAAGTTCGATGATTCATTAGTTGCGTATAACACCCAGTGCACCATGCAACACGTGCCCTCCTCACTACCCATCACCAATCCATCCCATTCCCCCACCCCCTCCCCTCTGAAGCCCTCAGTTTGTTTCTCATAGTCCATAGTGTCTCATGCTTCATTCCCCCTTCAGATTACCCCCCTTTCTTTATCCCTTTCTTCCCCTACCAATCTTCCTAGTTCTTATGTACCATAGATGAGAGAAATCATATGATAATTGTCTTTCTCTGCTTGACTTATTTCACTTAGCATTATCTCCTCCAGTGCCGTCCATGTTGCAACAAATGTTGAGAACTAATCTCTACTTACTACTACAATTACTATTTTTTTTCCTTCAGTGGAAGAAAGAGCGGGGAAGAATGTGTTATTATACATACAGCCGGATGCAAGCTGGTAAGACTTAACAGAAAGCCAGAAGAGAATTTTTTAAGGGAGAAAAAAAGAAAAATTTAAATGAAAGGCTTTCTAAATCTCAAGAAATTTTATTTAACTCTACTTTTGAGTGTTCTAAGGACAGTTATGAGTGGGCATAGTTATTTAAATAAAATATGCTTATTTCAATTAATTACATATAAATGGGGAGGGAAATCTCAACACCCAAAGATAATGATTTTAGGTAAATAAATTCTGTAGTATTTTTTAAAAAAGATTTATTTATTTATTTGAGAGAGAGAGAAAGAGAGTGTGCATGTGAGTGGGGGGAGGGGCAAATGGAGAGGGAGAGAGAGAAACTCAAGCAGACTCCATGCTGAGTGTGGAGCCTGACGTGGGGCTCGAGCCCACAATCCTGCAAGCATAACCTGAACTGAAACCAAGAGTCATATCCTTAACCGACTGAGCACTCAGGCACCCCTAATTCTGTGATATTTTTTAAATGGAGATATATGGAGTTACTGAAGTTATAAATTTTACTGACATAAAAACTTTTGTATACTGTTAACTTTAGAAATTATACCCACACAATACACTATTGTTTTTTTTTTTTCTGGAAAACTTCCATGGATGTCATATATGTGTGAAGGAACACATGAATTCCAGTATTGGAATATATATAATATAATATAAAATATTATTTTATCCCTGAGACAACAGAGCCTATCAATAAAAACTCAGTTTTTTTCTTTGGTTCACATAAGAGGATATTAAAAACTGATGAACATTTTGCTTTTTCTGTGAATAAACATTAGAAAGCTATAACCACATGGTCATTATGGCCAGATGTTCACATGTATTCATAGGTTTATGATTCATATCAAGACAGTATATTCAGACAGTTATAGCTTTTATTTTGTGGAAATTGAAAACCATTTTGAAAGAATAACACTTAGAGGAAAATTAGAAGTCTTCTTGTTTTCCCTGTCTCAGATTTACATATTAAATACTTAAGAAAAGACAAAGGGCAGTCAGAAGCTACACCAAGTATCTTGTCAGAGCCCTCCAGCAATTAATATATTTCTATCTGTAGTTTCATCATATTTGTTCAACTTGAGTAAGTGTTTCAAGAACTGAGTAAACAGCAGTGCCTACTTTTCCTCAAATCAGAAATTTTTACTCTGGTCACTTCTTTTTTGTTTGTTTTAAAGTATAGCCATCATTGGGGCACCCTGGTGGCTCAGACAGTTGAGCGTCCAACTTTTAGTTTCGGCTCAGGTCGTGATCTCAGGGTCATGGGATCGAGCCCCACATGAGGCTCCACACTCAGCGGGGAGTCTGCTTCTCTCTCTCCCTCTGCCTCTCCCCCTGCTCGAGATGTCTCTCTAAAATAAATAAATGAATCTTTAAAAAAAAGTATAACCGTCATTTTACATGAGATGATAGGTGGGTTCCTAATGGCAATCAGCAGCTGTGTGTTTTCTGACAGAACTAAAGCCCTATGTCTGGGCAGAATCCCTTAGCAATTTTTAATGGAATTGTGTAGGAGACGCAATGAGCCTCCTGTGAGGCCGCTCAGACTGCAGTTATGGCTAAGATCCTACACAGGCTGTCACAGAACCTTCCACTGGGCTCCTTCATCCTCCTGCATTCCAAGTAAACACATTCAGTGAAACAAAGCAAAACAAAACATGCCAGCAAACAAAACCCCTGGAGTCTGTGGATGAGGAAAATAAAGACCTCAATTTCAGTTTCAAAGAAGTGCTAATTAGCTAAATAAACTCACTGAGATCTGAGTTTTAATTCCTGTCTCCAAATCCCCAACACTTTATCTCGCTTTGTCACTCTGTTCCATGGTAAAGGTTTTGTAGTTATTTTATTGATTTTTTAAACCAATTTAGCCTACTATCAATATAAATCTCTTAAATTAGATTAAAATTCAATTTGCAACCAATACTTATTCAAATAACCATCTCATCGGTAAATTTTAATGATGCTGAGTTAAATATCAAGAGAGCTGCTATTTTATTTCCATTGATTTTCCTATTGATTGCTAATACCTCGATCTGTGATGCTCTCATCGCATTTACATAATGCCTATCCATTATGTAAAAACTGAGACTTAATAACCATTGTAAGGTAACCTTTTACTTTTCCTAAGACCTAAAATCAATTAGCTATTATAAGTGTTCATTCATTTACATAATTACAACAAATATCACTAGTGCAGAATTTATCTGAAATCTAAATTACTAATGGCTGAAATACAACTGATGAGTGTGTAGTCTATCTCCAATGACCCCCCCACACTCTTACATACCCCAGGTGCCCCCACCAGACTAACTCCTGCAGAATCCCTTCCCTGTACCCCTGTTGGTAGGTATGGGTCAGTGTGATTAGTTGGGTCCATGAAAGCATTTACTTCACTCACACTGAATGACACAGTGTCATATAAAGAAGTAATAACATATATAATTCTCAAGAAGGTTTTCACCACATGAGTCCAGGACAATTTCTTTACAAACTCTTGAGTCTGAGCTTATTCTTTCTTTGTCTATTGCCAAAACTTTCCCAACTCCTTGGCCCTTCTTCCAAGCTAAAACTGTGTTAGTCAGTTTGGAAGAGAATGTATTATCATGACTCTTATAAAATCCATTATTGGTCAAAATGTCTTATGGGCTCCTGATGGCCAAAATTGTTTCCATGATTGGCAAGTTTCTAACCTGCTCTTCCTGGCTTATTTCACTTCCCTGTATAACCACATCAACATTCGTGATCTCTTTCCACTTCTTATTTTCTTCAAACTCTGAAGATTCTTCCTTTTATATTTCTCTTCATCTTAGTCATCAGAGCAACTCAGACTAGCCTTTAAAATAGTCACATATCTTTTGCACACTAGATTTCCCTCTTGTCTTTAACTTGTTAACAAATAAAATTGTTAAATTTTAAATTACATTGCTATGCCAGTATATCCACATGCTCCTATTATTTCCATTGTAATATAATGCATATGATATAATACAATATGATACAATTCAGTTTTTATCCTATCTCGTCCTTGATGACATAAACAAACTTCTTTGTTCTATGAATGCTTATTTACCCAAATTGATAAACATTTGCTAATAATAATTTCATTATCTATAAATAATCTATAGGTTGGCTGATGACATCAATATTTGTTTTTCCCTCTAACTCCTGCTCCAAATTTCTCAGACCTTCACTGAAAAGAAAATTGTATTCAAAAAGTATCTATACTGTACCCCAAAAAACAGCAAATGCTTTAATTCTGAAAAATGGAAACATAATAATGTGCTTGTGGAAGATTGAGATATTTTAGAAATATGGTAAACTGCAGTATAATAGAGTTCAGTGTTACACTTAACATCTAAAAATCACACAAATTTAACTCAAAATAGCTGCTTCCAAAAGAATCTTGAAAAATGCATTTAAATTCAGGCAGTTTTCCACATAAATGCAGAGTGACAAAAAGGCACTGTTTCATATAGGATAATTATTTTTTAGCCAAACTCAGTTATTCACTGCTCTCAATTACCCAGATTTCTTTGCAATACATTCTTAAAATAAATCACAGAAAATTAGAGGGCATATTTACAACTTACAAACTATACTATATGCAATTGAAGACAAGTTCGCCTAACTTTTTTTTTCTTTCATATAGTTTTGGCTTACTGAGTGCTTTTAAAAACAGGAAGTTTCACCTAAAGATTCAGGTCTCTGGTGTCAACAGGAAAAATCTGAAGGTGAGACCACACATTCCTGTATGTCAACAATCAGTTTGAGCGGAGCTGCCCCCATCTTAGACAGGTCATATGTTTTCCAGGCCACCATTGTGCTCACTGCTCCCTCATTGAGGTTCTGCGTCATCCCCCATTGAGAAATACTAACTCCTGGTCTACCTCTCAATTGCTACTTATTTCCTGAAGTCTTCCCAATCCCTGGACTATTTGGAAATGTAAACATTAATTTGCAAACTCTTAGTTCTTTTCCACCTCTGGTAGTAAGTGCAAAGTCTTTCATAATTAAAAAATGTTAAATTAGCATCATTGCAGTTGACCAATGTCTTTTGAAATAGATTTATAACAATGTAGAAAAATCGCTGAAAGTTATTCAGAAATTTCAACTAATGCATTTGTTGCAATCTAAATGAGAGTAAATCAAGCTTTTTTTTTTTTCCCCTAGAATGAACTGTGCATTATAAACGCTATTCATCATGGTAAGAACTGAAGTTTCAGGTATACAAATATATTTTTGTATTTGTTCATCAAATCCAAGTATTTATGTTAATCAGTTAAACAGGAAAGTATACATTGACTCTAATTGGAATACTCAGATACATCTTTAGCAATGAAGAGGTGATCAGATTTGAATGTGTGTACCATATGCATCTATACATGAGAAACTTCAGATGTCACCTCCTTAGGGATCCATACCTTCCAGAGCATGAATCATTCTTGATGACAAATGGGGGTTTAGGCACAAAAATTTAAAACACATCCTTTTTGTTTGTTTGGGAGAGAGAGAGAGGGAGGGGAAGGAACAGAGGGAGAGAGAATCTCGAACAGACTCCCCCCAGCCCCAGCAAGGAGCCCCACGCAGGGCTCGATCCCACAACCCCAAGATCATGACCTGAGCTGAAATCAAGAGCCAGATGCTTAACTGACTGAGCCACACAGATACTTCTAAAACATATACTTTTTATAAGCAACTTAATGTTTCATTAGTAGAAATTGTTCAATTTTTCTGTTGCTGTACAGCGAATCAGCACAAGTGTCAAAGTTTAAAATAGCACCCGGTTCTGAGCTCACAATTCTCAGGTCAGAGGTCTGGAAAGGCATGGCTGCATTTTCTGCTCGGGATATTACTGCAGGGTTGGCACACCTGTCTGAGCTGGGCTGAGCTCTCCTCTGGAAGCTTTGAGAAGAAATCCACTTCCAAGATCCTTGTCGTTGTGGAAAGAATTGCCTAGGTTGTGTTGTAGAATGGAGGCCCCCTCTCGGCCTGTCTGCTAGACTGCTTTGCTCCCGGGGCCATTTTCAGGTCCTTTTTTCTTGTGACACAATAGGCATGGATGTTTACTTTCTTCTAGGCCAGAGTGACTTTGTATTTTTCCACCAGCTGGGAACAACTTTCTATTTTATGTGATTAAAATATACCTGGATAATCTCCCTATTTTAAGGTCAACTGGACTGTATAACATAACCTAATTGTGGGGGTAGAACCGTCATCTCTACAGACCCAGCGATTACGAAGGGCGCCTACAGCAGGATGGGGGAGAACCTCGCAGGCCTTAGAGTTCAGCATGCCACAGGGTCATTCACAATGAACTTATGTTACAGTACAGTGATGCCGACAAATCCTATTCAGATGAGTATGTTCCTTTGTCTTTTGTCAAAACGCTCCCGAATAAAATATGGATGATTGCTCCTAAATGTAACTTGTTTCACTTTTCCAATAAACTCGTCCTGTTTTGCAATAAACTCTCGCTTTCACCATTTTTACTACCTACAGTAGTTTCCTTGCCTTTTCCCCAAATTTTATTTATAATTTGCCTTAAATTCCAAATCTGCCTTTCGATATAATGGAGGCTCCATCAATATGCACAGTTAATGGATTTTTAGTTCCCGTGTCTGACGACCCCAGCTTTGTTTACGTGGAGGTGCTTTGGCTGTCAATAGTCACTCACGTTGCTCTATTACAGAGCATTGGAGGTGAGTTCCCAGACATGCGGCGCGTTGCTATTCGACTCCACGCCTTACATTTTGAATTCTGGAACGCTTCTGAGAGTAGCGTGTGAGTTGTGATTCCTTTCGCCCACCCACTGTAAGTTATCAAGTTTGAGAGTGTAAAGAACATACAAATACTGACTGCTTGGGGATTTTTAAATAAATTAATAAATGATAGATAGTCCCCTAGCAGGCAAAATGGTCCAGTGAAGAGCCCAAATCTTGGTTTCACGACTAATGAACTGAGACACCAACTGAGACATATTTTATGTCTTTGAGTCTTGACTTCCTTCTGGTAGAATAGCAAAGATATAGCTCACTGCCCTGTTACAATAATTACATGACAAAATAAGGATAATCAGTGTTAATAACAACCGTGAATTTGAAGACACTGTTTTGTTAAACATTCTACGGAACGAACATTTCTCAAAATAACCTACAACAGTGTACTCCTGTGTCTTTGAGAGGATATTTCATTGCTTTTCTCTCACATATTATCTTCCTTTCTTCTGGGAAACGTTGAATTTCTCAAGGTTCATTTTTGAATTAGAATCAGGCTGATGGCTGGCATTTACTGAGAGCAGGGCATCCATTGATTAGAATGAGTACCAGAGAGTAGCGGACGGTGAAAATCTATTTCTTATGCTGGCTTCACATTTGGCAATTTGGGGCACCAATGGATGATCTCTTAGCTTCTCTCAGAAAATACAATTTATAATCCTTATCTGTTGAAGTGTTACAAGGATTAGTATTTGTAAAACATTTTTTAAATCCCAGTGTAAAGCTATTTTATGAGTATCAAAAAGTCATCACACAAGCTTAATTTCCAATTCCACAGGAAAGGATATGCATGGGCTCTTTATTATTAAATAAATATGCTGGGTGATCCAGCTTAGTTACTGATTGTGATAAATTCCATCCTCGTGAGGATGTTTATTGATGGAGACTTTTATAGTGCAAAATGCACACACAGACCTGGGACAACAAAGCTGGGGTGAACCGGAGAGTTCAAGGCAATGATCTGCAAAGTAATCTAAAAGAATTTCCATGAGAAATTACAAGCAGGCCCCCTTTCCCTAAACTTAACCTTTAAAATTACAGTTACCACGTATCACAAGTCTATCTAGTATTGAGACTTGAATAAAATTTCAAATGTATATATACACCTCCACCCTCCATTCCCTGCCATTCACACACACCATTAATTCCTTCTTTTGTATGATAAGTAAATACGGATCATTTTAGGTGGAAAACAGAATTCAGAAGGAATAAGCAGACTGCGAAGAAAGATAACATTTTAGATGCACTGAAAGGAGTTTTATTTATGAAAACCAAGAACTGATTTACAATAAATTATAAGGATAAAAGCTGTAGAAACATTAAGCCGGAAGGGAATTTCATTATAAAGCACTATATGCTGGTCTAAACCACCTCACACAGTTGGTGGTTGGGAACAAAAACTAAATTCTATGTGAGGATATTATGAACATAAGAGAAATCAATGAATGTGGAAATATATGTAATTTTATATTGCAAAGTAGAAATTAAAAATAAGAAGCTACTGGAAGGCATAAACTAGAAGGGTGTAAAAGCAAGAGTGTCATACCCCATCCTGCCATTTTGAGCATGCGATAAAAACTAACTCATTCAAAGTTAGGAGTCCTTAACCATTGTTGAATCATGGATTTAACTTCAAAGATGACCCTATCAAAAAGGATATGTTCCCAGACAAGAACAAAGGTGAAAAATAGGTGGCATCATCACAACCCCTCAGAAATGGTGAGGTGAATATGGTGAATACGGAACTGAAAATCCATAGGTCTCCACTTAGATTCATACCTACCCAAACCTCAGAGATCTCAGACCATTCCTTTAATTCTTCCTGGGTAAAGGAGGAATGATAACTACTGTATCATTGAGTTGGCAAGATTGCTTTGATAAGACAATAAACAACAGGTGTCACTTTGCAAGTGAACAAACACATTACATACTTGGGATCCAAACCAGGCTACAGGGCAGGGCGGGCTGACAGCTCTCTGGAAGAGCCTCTGATTCCAAGAGAGCCCCACATTGTTTGTTTGCTTTTTTTCTTTTTGGTAAGAGCACTTAACATAAGATCTGCTGTTTTAGCAAATTAACTGTACAATACAGAACCATTACCACACACACACACACACAATATTTTAAAGAATAAATTAAAAAACATTAAAGGAGACAGGTGGACATTTTTGGGAGGTGATCGATAAGTCTATGGCCTCGATGTGGTGATGGTTTCATGAGTGTATTTACTGCCAAACTCAAGGAGTTGTATGTAGCACACATGTGCAGGTTTTTGTGTCGATCAGACCTCCAGTGTGGTGGTTTCAAGGAAAAAGAGAGACAGCCCCATAAAGACACGCACCTCCAGCTGCCCCTGCCTGAAGGAGAGCACGTGTGGCTGGGACTAACTGTATAAAGGTTAAGCCGGATGGTGATCAATGTGGAACTGAATGCCTTCCAATCCAGAGTGTCCCAGGAAATGAAGGAAGAGGAGGCATGAGGTATCTGCATGCATTTTCCCCTACGGTGTGCAGGCAAAGGAAAACAAACACTCATTAGCTTTCTGAAGATTGGAATAGTCTCTTTCTCATCATTTTATCTCCACCTTCCAGTGCAGAACCTAGCAATTCATAGGTTTTTAATAAGCATCAATTAAGGGGCAACTGGGTGGCTCAGTTGGTTAAGCATTGGACTCTTGGTTTTGGCTCAGGTCAGGATCTCGGGATGGTGAGATCAAGCCCTGCACTGGGCTCCATGCTCAGCATAGAGTCTGCTTGAGATTCTCTCTCCCCCCTCCTCTGCCCCCAACCCTGTAAGTGTGTGCTCTCTCTCTCTCTAAAATAAATAAATAAATAAATAAATAAATCTTTTTAAAAAGCATCAATTAAAGTTTGAATGGCAGTTAAAACAATAACTGTAAGAATATGTGAGAGGTTGGATTCAAAGTTCCTAAGGCTTTGTGATTACTCTAGAAAATGAGAAGACAGGATCGCGTCTTAAGAAAATGTGGTTAATCCTGTGGACCAGCATTACAATCCCCTGTCTATACTTCATGTGTCTCAAACCTCTTGATTTCCATTCCATCTAAGTCATAATTACAAACCTTCTTGTCTGATCCTTGCCTTTTCTCAGAGACAAGATAGTCCTTATTTAACGTACTCCTGAATATCTTCTTTTGGAAAAATCTAGCAAAGAACTTCATTTTTCACTTGGGTAATGTATTCCAAATAGGTTTTAAGCTGCTTCCAGGAGGGTAGGGGCCTATTAATTTTTAAAAAGAGATCTTATTAGGGCACCTGCGTGACTCATTTGGTTAAGTGTGTGGCTCTTGGCTTCAGCTCAGGTCATGATCTCAGGGTCGTGAAATCGAGCCCCAAGGGGAGCTCTGAGCTGATCAGGGCATCTGCTTGAAGGTTCTCTCCCTCTGCCCCTCTCCCACTTTCTCTCTCTCCCAGATAAATAAATCTTTAAAAAATAAAATAGATCTTAATATTTTAGAGAAGTTTTATTTTTATTTATTTATTTATTTTTAAAGATTTTATTTATTTATTTGACAGAGAGAGAGAGAGACAGCCAGCGAGAGAGGGAACACAAGCAGGGGGAGTGGGAGAGGAAGAAGCAGGCTCCCAGTGGAGAGCCTGATGTAGGGCTCGATCCCAGAACGCCGGGATCACGCCCTGAGCCAAAGGCAGACACTTAACGACTGAGCCACCCAGGCGCCCCTAGAGAAGTTTTAGATACACAGCAAAACTGAGTGGAAACAACAGAGGTCCCTGTACAGCCCTTGCTCCCATGCACAAACAGCGTCAACCACTACCATGTGTAACTCCCTGTCCCTGAGTGTGGGCTAGGAATCGTGACTACTTTCCAAAGAGTACAGTGTGGGAATATGTTATGTTGAAGAAATATGACAAAACTGCAGTGGGTGATCAAGGTCAGTATCGACAGTAAGAAGTCACATTGCTATTACAGCCTTGATATGGTGTGATGAGAATGTCACTTTACCCTAGTGGCTTTCCTCCCAGAAAAAAGTAAACCCAGTCTAATTGTGAGGAAAACATCAGACAAATCTGAATTGAGGGACATTGTACAAAATATCTGACCAGTACGCCTCAAAACTGTTAAGATCATCAGAAGCAAAAATGACTTAGCAATTGTCACGGCCAAAAGAAACCTAACTGAACATGACAACCAAATGTCATGCGGTACCAGGATGGGATACTAAACTATAAAAAGAACATTAGATCATTAGATGAAAACTTAAGAAACCTGAATAGAGCACCAAATTTGGCTAAAAATAATGTGTCAGTATTGGTTCATTATTACTCCTGTAAGATGTTACTAATCTAGCATATTAGTAGTATGGTAAACTCTGTGTGGGAAACATCAGATTCTGTGCTATCTTTGTAAATTTTCTATAAATCTAAAACCATTCTAAAATTTAAAAGATTATTAAAACATTGATAGAATCTGAGATAGTTATGATCCAGGAAAATAAGAAAATGATGTAATATTTCCAATTGCTAATGAAAATCTCACCCATTTATTTTTTAAATTGAATTGGAAGTATTAAACCACTGTGTCACATGTATTTATATATATATATATTTAAGTATTTGTTTTGCTTTACAATGTTGATCACTGAAAATTACAATTTTATAAATTACTTAACTCTGTGATACAAGGTTTTAGATGCTGACTTGACTTCCAATGCCCTCTCTCAAGGATACACATGGCTTTTCAAAACATTTTGGGAGTTCCTGGAGAAAATACATTTTGAATAACCTCTATATCCAGTAAAGACTCCGTGATTTCAGAATCACCTAAGACTTGAAGAGGGTTTGCTACTCTGATAAAACATTTCAAGAAGATAATTTTCTTATTCTTGGTACAAGAGAAGCATCACCTTCTGAACTTCCCAGCAGCACTTCCCCTTCCAACTATGTTTAAACATGATCAAGTTAATGATACTCTCATTTCATATTTTGTATAGCAACAAATGGTGTGATTACAATCTGCCCTTCTTGTTTTAAGCAATACTTTTTTTCTGTGTGTCTAGTGCAATATTAAGCATCAAAGAAGTCGCAAAGCACCAAATACTTGGTGAAAAAGTAAGTATCACTAGTGGCATACGGAGAAATGTAAAAAAAATAGGGTGTTAAGTCATTTCATCAACTAAACTGTCCATAGAAAAGAGGTATGTGCTGCTTCTAAACTTTCTAACTTATGAGCCTCTCAAGTGCTTGCAGTGCTCTGGTCTCTTGAAAGGAATGGGAGTTCTGCAATCATTCCTGCATTTTATAGGTGGGTAAATTGAGATTCCGCAAGATAGTCACTTGCTAGCTCACAAGGAGTGAAAAGATGCTCCACAGATAAAAATCCAGGTCCGTCAATGGAGGCTGCCCTCAGCACCTGGAGTCCAGAAGTTCCTTGACATCCTGCCGCTCTTTGACCAAGGAGCAAACAGTCCCAAGGGGAGGGGATTCAATAAAAGCATGAACTCCAGGAGGTGGGGATCATGCTGGGGGGGTGAGGTGACACCTAGAGGGTCTGTTCACTAGAGTTCCCAAGAGATAGGGTTTGGAAAGTGTCTATTTTTTATTCAACCTACTTTAATTTTTTTTTTATACTCTCTTCTGTGGATAAGAAAACTATACTGGTTTAGTAGAGTAACCAAGGCCATGTGACTAGTGATATTCAGAGGAAGGCTCTGAACCCAGTTCTTGAATTTCAAATACCTTTGTGAAAATCTTGCTTTACCAATTTGTTTGCGATACTTTGAGAACATTAAGGACAGCATATGCCCCTTTGGTACTGCTATGAACATTTAAAAATGTGCAGCAGATGTGTTAATATTTGATATGTTCATACACATGATGACAGAAACAATAAGAAGGCTCTAACAGAACAACAGAAGTTGAAGCTGGGTGCTGGGAGTCTGACCAGGGTGGCCTTAATGTTCCCCCGAGCTTGACTAAACCTTAGGCTTCTTCCTGATTTTAGGACACTGACATTCCTTTTCTTAGAAGATTTACTTTAGAAAACTTGTCCTTGTAAATCCTTCTCTGCCTTTAGAGATGTAAATCTATTATTTTTATTTTTTTAACGATTTTATTTACTTATTTGACAGAGAGCACAAGCAGGGGGAGCAGCAGGCAGAGGGAGAGGCAGAAGCAGACCCCCCACTGAGCAGGGAGCCCAACAGGTCCCAGGACACTGGGATCACGACGCGACGGGAGCAGACTCTTCAAGTCTGAGCCACCCAGGTGCCTCTTGAGATGTAAGTCTTTTTAAAAGCCTCTTGCCACTCTTGCAACCCAGGACTATCTTTCTCAAGGACATACGAGCCATCCCACTGAAATGTCATCATCAAGGAAAATAGGTTCTCTCCCTCCAGTTCCTATTGGAGGGTAGGAGTCTAATTTTAGCAGATTCCTAAGTCCAATTTGTAACACTACCTCCTCTCAAGAAGAAAAAGTTTATTTTTCCTTTGGCTAAAGCCAATTAGCCAACACAGATGGCTTACCATCTCCCCTTCACCCCAGTTTATAAAACTCCACTGTCATTTGCTCCAGTGGAGTTGAGTTTAGACTCCATTCTGGCCTCTCTCTGTGTTGCAATAGTCCTGAATAAAGTCTTCCTCGTCTGTTTAAATTTGTCCAGTGCCACTTTTGCTTTCACAAGTCAAATCTCAATTCCTAACCGTACATTCAGAAATGCTTTAGGAGGTAAGTCCAAATAAGGTCTCGGAATCAAATGGGATTTCTGCTCATTTAAAAGGATTCCGCAAATGTTCATCAGCATAGAATGATCTTTGAATGCTGGCTTTGCTTTGTTTTGATCCAATTTAAATCTAAATTCACTTTTCCCACTGGTCTCAGAAGTAATTTTCCTTATGCTTTCATCAAAACAAGCAAGTTACTGTTTCCTAGGCTCTACCACCATTGTGGCTCTCCTTTTTTTGGCCAAGGAAAGCTGTAATCTAGTAGTTGAGCTCTGCCCTCAGTAAGAAGTCACTGTTTCCACCTTCACTGGAATTGAGATGAAGAAGTGACCAGAAGACAAAATTCCTCTGTATTCCATTGCCACTGGGAACCCTCATTCTTGATCAAGCTAATGCAGAAGAGCTGAAAAGGATATCAGTGAAGATGTTAAGTCCTACATGAGAGCAGAGAGTGTTTACTGGGTGTTTGCTTTGTAATTCTGGGCAAGCTTTAGCTTTATGCCAGCATAAGGCATGCAAAATAATCAACGGTCACATAAAACTATGACATACACATTTGCATTATTTTAATTTAAATTATTCATCAGAAACAAGAGAAGATTTTTTTTTTTTTGGATTCTTACTTCTATTTAAACACAAGTGGAAAAGCAGCTTGCAGCCTGGCTTTGGGGTGTCACTGTATGAAAAAAATATATATTTTTTGTTCTGGCATGTGTCTAAACAATGGGTCCTGACATATAATAAGTTTGTCCTTAGGGTCCAAGAATTTTTCTACTTAGGAAAGATCTGAGACTGCTCTAATTAAGGTCAATATGGAGCCCAGGGGTGTGGAGCTCTGACCGGTGTCTGGTGATCAGGATCCAGTTTCACAGTCAGCGGATCTGGATGGGATTCTAGGTCAAAGTGAATGTTTGAGGAGACGCGCTTGCCACACCCCTACATGCACACAAAAACTGCACTGCTGTTTCCAAGACATTCCTTTTGTCTTTCTTCGTGTCCACCTGCAGGGGATTTTGTAACTTTATCCACCGGTACGTACCAATCTTTTCATTTGACTTTTTTTTTTAAATTAAAGACAAATATAGGCAGAAGACTGTTCTCTATAGTCATTTGTGGATATGCTTGTATTTCTTTTTCAGTGTCTCTTTGGGCTGCTCTGGATCCTTCTTTATTTTTCATCTTTTTACCAGGGCACCATTCACATCTTTTGTGATTGTTCTTTCTTCCCTACATATGTCTTTTCTGTAAACTTACTTGGGCTAGAGCAAGGGGCACTGCTTGCAAGGTAGATGATAATTTTTTTAGGAAAAAAAAAGTAAAATTTGGCTCTCTCTAGGGGTCGTGCATGTTGCAAATGAGTGAAACAATCTGAGTATAAGATAAATGACATTTTTTTTTGCATATTAAATTCTAAAAATAGTCTTCACTTGAAACAAAACAGAAGTGTGCTCACCAAACCTCCCTGAAATATGCAGGCTTTAAGTCTAAATATTATTTTCCTGCTTGTGAGAGGGATTTTGTCATAAGACATTTTTGTCTTCTGTAAAAAAATAGTTGTTTAAGAATAATGACAACTGATTCTGGCATCACTGCTGTGAAGTTAAAAGAAAGCTGAGGAATGCTCTGAACTGACATGTACAATGCCCTCTCTCAAGGATGCAGTGTTTTCTAAGCATCTTTCGGCTTCTGGGAACATAGGCCTAGTGAGGCCAAAAGGTCCACTATTTCAAGAAAGATAAAAAATATGATTTTTTTTAAAGTGCGAATGATCCAGATGTTAAAAATACTTCCTTCACTTACTTTAAGAAACTTTGAAGATCAAGCAAAATACATGTTTGCATCATAGAGAGCCCCTGGGGCAACAATTTTCAGTCTTTGGTGTTGAAAACAAATGATAGGAAACAAACCACACTAGCACTAAGTCATACTAGCGCTTACTGCAGACAATTCTAATGTGCTCAACAAACAAGTGTGTGATATTGTGGTGAGCACAACTGCCTAGCCCACAACGCGCTGACGTACATGACTCACTACGCACGACTCCAGTACCCAGCTCTCTAACTGGGATGAGATGGGACGTGGCTGCTCAGGAGAAGAACGTTCACAGACAAGTTGTTGGGGAAAACAGTGAGTTCTTGCAACCTGGGTGCTGCCTCTTGTTAATCTGACACCTACAGGGTGTTTTCTTGGCATGAACACAGAAGATAATGGGCAAAATCACAGCGTTTCCAAATTCATGTAGAGTTAAACTCTAATATGAACATAGTAAATTTAATCAGATGACATGACTGTAATGTTTCTTCTAGGTGTTTTTTGTGCAAAAAAAAAATAAATTGTATTAACGCAACTGTTTTCATGCAAAAGTAAATGGCCTTGTTTTAATAGTATTTTAAATGCTTACATATTTTAGCAATTCATTGATTTATACATCAAAAAGGGAACAACTATAGTTGTACATCTTGGCTGCATTCCCATGTGACCAGCACCCAGATTACTGGCAGCACAGACCCCTTCATTCCTCTCCCTCCACCCAGAGTTACCACTACCTTGACTTTCACACTACTTGTGCAGCTTTTGAGTGCTGTATAAATGGAATCAAACTGTAATCATTTTGAACCGTTTTGAATGATTCTAATCATTTGAATTATGTAAATGGAATCATTACCTATTTGTGTATGGCTCCATTTATTCAATGTTAGGCTTGGGTGTTTCATCCATATCGTTAGTTGTAGCTATCATTTGTTCATTCTTATGGCTGCATAGTATTCCATTGCTTAAACAGGGAAGTGTTGTCATTTATCTTTCTTTTAAAATTACAATTCTCAGGGCTTCTGGGTGGCTCAGTCAGTAAAGCGTCTGCCTTCGGCTCAGGTCATGAGCCCAGAGACCTGGGATCGAGCCCCGCGTCAGGCTCCCTGCTCAGTGAGGAGTCTGTTTCTCCCTCTCCTTCTGCCCCTCCACCTCACATTCTCTCCCTCTCTCTTTCAAATAATAAATAAAATCTTTTTAAAAAGTACATAAAGTAAAATTACAATTTTCAGAATGCATCAATCCATGGCTGGGCTTTCTAGAGACAAAATTATCAAAAAGAGAAAACTAAAACAAGAATAAAAATGTATTTACAGTTTCAACTTCTAGTCATAAAAAATATTTGAGTGACAGTTTGTAAGGCATTTTTAGGGTCCAGGGACAAAGCAGTCCACAATTCTTGTCCATGCCATAAACAGAATACTTAAACCAATTCAATCACTTTAAGAATTACTTTTTTTATGCAGACATCAAAAACAAAACAAAACAAAACAAAAAACCCATCACACACTTCTCAAAACTGACTCCGAACAATATTATAAAAACGGGATCCTGAATTAAATGAAGTATTGTCTTCTTCAGTATGAAATTTCCTTTATTTTTATCACTTGAGTTTCAGATAGTCCCAAGTAATTTGTTTGCTGAGAGAGACAGAGTAGAGGAAAGGTTAAGGACCGCATTGATTTCCCATGAACAAATTGCTCATGATGGTTTGTGATGATGAATTACGTTCTGTTCGGAGAGGAAGGCCTCCCTCCCTCCATTTGCTTGAACTGGTTACGTTTCCATCGCTTAGAGACCTGCACTGATTACTGGATGTCTTTCAACCTGTCTCTGGCTCAGAGCTCAAACTGTGTATGAGAAAAGACAATGTATTCAGAGGGAACATAATAAGCAAGGACTGAAGTGAAGCTGCTCTTTTCTTTGTTACACTTAAGAGCAAGGTTAGTCACAGGTTTTCCGAGTCATTAAAAGTAATTAGTCTTACCATAGCAACTAGCTACTTTGAGGCCCGTATTTAAAGGAGAAAAAGAGGAGAAACACAAAGAATTGTTTTAAATGGAATCATACTCATTCTAATGCAGATTCAGTTAGTAAAAATCACACTTGTGTAGGATTAGCAATCACATCTTGTCTAGGAGCAGTGCTCTGTTGTTTGTTATTGATGGTTTATTAATTTTTTATAAAGACCTTATTTTTTAAGAGAAGTTTAGGTTCACAGCAAAAAGGAAAGTACAGAGATTTCCCATGTACTCCTTGACCCACACTTGTATAACCTCTCCAGTACCGTTGCAACTTGTTACAGTCAATGAACCCTTATTGACATACTCATCTGAAGGCTACACCTTAGGGTTCATTCTTGGTATCATACATTCCATGAGTTTGGATAAATGTAATAAATGTGTCTATCATTATAGCATAATACAGAGTATTTTCACCTCTCTAAAATGCTCTGTGCTGCATCTCTACATCCCTCTTGCTCACCTCCCCAGCCCCTGGCAACTGCTGATCCTTTTACTGTCATCATAGTTTTGCCCTTTCCATAATGTCATATGATTGGAATCATACAGTATGTAGCCTTTTAATATTGGTTTCTTTCAGTTAGTAATATGCATTAAGGTTCCTTCGTGTCATTTCATGGCTTCATAGCTCATTTTTTAGAGATGCATAATATTCCATTGTATGGATGTTCCATAGTATATTTATCTGATAAAGAGACATGGAAACTCAGTAGAACTATTGCCAGTTTTCCAGAATGCAGAGAGACAATATCAGAGACTTCAGTGAGTTAAAATTTCAGTACACTAGAGGGATAGAGAGCTGAGCTCAACTTGTCATTGAATTTGTCCTAATAATATTCACATAAATTCTGAGACTGACTTGGGACATGCAGAAATTGCAAACAATAGAAGATTATAGAGATAAAGTAAAATAGACTTAAATATATAAAGGGATTTACAACACTTAATATTTTAAAGATGGAAATTCTCCCCACTTTATCTATAGATACATTTGAATTCTAATAAAAACCATATTAGCTTTCATTTATAATTAAAAAAATAGAAAAAATACAGATAAAGTGTAACATACATAATTGTGAACACAAAGACTGTGTTCAACAAACACAGAAGAACAATTCTGGATACTTATACATATAGATATTATCGATACAAGATTGAATATTGAGACATATTTTAAACCTGCATTAATTAAGAAAGTATGCTATTGGTACAAGTATAGTCAAATAGATCAGTGGAATAGAACAGAGTCCACAGACCCACACACACACAAAGATGGCACTGCGTAAGAGTGAGAAATTATGGTCTTTTAAATAAGTGGTGTTGGGTCACCTGTATGTCCACATGGGGGAAAATGTTTGTGAATTTCTATTACACTATATACAAAACTTAATTCTTAATATATTATAAATCAAAATGGAAATAGAGAAATAAAAATGTTTTAGAGGAAAAACAGGAAAATGTGGTTATAATCTCAGAGGTAGGCAAATATTTCCTAAGCAAGACACAAATGGTACTAACCATAAAGAAAAAAAATAATAAATTAGACTATATTTAACTACGACTTCTGTTTATCAAAGACACCATCAAAAGTGGGAACCACAAAATGGAAGACAATATTTTAGCTACATATTGAAATTTAATATATAGTTTTAATATGGATGTAATAAGTAGGAAAGCATTTTTACATATAATGATACAGCAAAAATTAATAAACAAAATCTTTAAAAAAATATGGATGAATCTCACAAACATAATGTTGAGTGAAATAAGCCAAAGTCACTATAGTACTAACCATAAGATTCCACATATATAAAGCTCAAAAACACACAACATTAATTTGTAGTTAGAAGTCTGAATAGAAATTACTTTTGGAAGTGACTGGAAGGAAAATAAGAGAGCTTCCGGGCACTTATAAGATTCTATTTCTTGGTTTAGATGCTTGCTCAATCTGTTCACTTTTCAAAAATTCATGGATCTATGCACACATGATTTGTGATATAGTATACAATATGTAAATACATGTGAACATATGTGTGTGTGTATATGTCTATCATCTCTATCTATCTATCTATCTATCTATCTATCTATCTATCATCTATCTATCTATCATCATCTATCTATCTGTCATACTTCAATATGTTCTTTAAGGTGTGGTGTTTGGTTAGAAAAACGGTCATTAATTCATTTGCTCAGCACACAAATATAATGAACTAACTACTTTGTGTCTGGTGCCAGGCAGTATATTCAAGAATGACTGGCAGTACAGAAAGAATCTTCCCCTAATATTTTTTATTAAGAGACAAGCACAAATGTTATTTACTTGGCACAATATATCTATATATTAATAAAATTATTTATTGAATGATGGTAAAAATATGGACACCCCCATTGTTTACTGCCAGCCAGTACATGTGTTTTTGAAGCATAATGCCAAATGGGGACTTCATTGTCATTTAGTTGTACCTTGGTTAAAAAAAGAAATCCACATTACAGAAAATTTTGGTGCCCAAATAACTTAAAATAATGAAAAGGAAATCCGATACGTTTTTTAATAAACATTTTTTAGAGGAGGGCAGTTAATTAACATCTAAATATTATGAATATTTCCTTGGAACATTACATTTCTCTATCAAACTTCATTTACTTTAATGAAGACATTCACTATTTTTTGCATCAGATAACATTGTGCTTTGGTTGCCCTTAAGCACACAGATAAGCCTTCCCTGTTGATCAGAATCCCCGATCTCCACAAAGACAAGGGATGCATGTAAAAGCACCATGGAAATACTATAATCTCTAGTCAGAATGGTTTAATTGGGATCTATACAGGTGCAGAAAAGAGACGTGCTGTATTTCTACAACCCAAGTGTGTTTTGGTAATTCAAGCATTCATATCCTCTGGGTGTGGTGATTGGCTAAAAATATAAACTATATATAAAAATGTGTCCTTACATAGCAATATCTTTGTTTTGCATGTTCCATTTTTAGAAAAATGAATCACTCAAAGCAAAATATGTTAATACAGTATCAATAGTCAAGTGCTGCTTGCTAATTTGAGTCTAAAGAACCTTGAAAACATACATGTTAAGTTTATTTAACACAAACACAACAAAACATTTGCAACACATGATCTGTCTTGTTTGTTTATTCAGAGCCCCAGAACTGCCTTCCACCATAATTTGTATTGGCACATTAAACCTAAATGATTTTCAAATACTATAACTAACTACTAGATAGAATGCCTCCAGAAGCATTCTTTCCTTCTCCAGTTTTTTGTTTACCTCTTTCATCTTCCCACATTGCAGTTATGAGCCAATACTCATTCTGGACAGGAAGACTGTGTGTTTCAAATGTATGGCAATTTTTAAATGTGTGTGTCAATAGAAAATAAAAAACCAAGTTGCCAGTGTGCATTCTATTTCCCTTTAATTTTGAACAACAGTATTTTTTAAAGATAATTCCTATATAAGGGTGAAAATGTTTGGCTGAGAATAAATATGCTTTTGCAAGGGAAAATAAGCATTTTATTCAAAATTCATTCTCCTTTCTTTAGTGGAGGTGGGATAAACTCTTATTCTGGAAGATGTCTCCTATTTCCATTATGAAATGTTAATTCCACTTTCATTTGAATGAATTGGCAAACTGAAATGGTGTTACTCCCTGCTATCTGTTAGCAACTCTTCACTATAAATTCTGTAGTGGATAACACTAATCAAAATCTTAGGTCTTAGATAAATGTAAGGATTATCCATATGATATGAAATCCATCATTCTCATAGTTTGCCTTGTATCCTTGCATTACACCAGATCATGATGCCCATGTTCAGAAAAAAAATATTTACCTTTCCTGTTCATCAGATTTATGAAATTGTGCCTTGTTGTTATATAAAAGATAAGCGCTGAAGAGTGTAATGGCAAATAGCCTTTTGATTTTGGTTTTATGTATTTATGTATGTACGTATTTATTTATTTATTTTTGTTTTTGTTTTTAATTTTTTATTATGTTATGTTAGTCACCATACAGTACATACTTAGTTTTTGATATAGTGTTCCATGACTCATTGTTTGCATATAACACCCAGTGATCCATGCAATACATGCCCTCCTTAACCCATCACCAGCCCAATCCCCACCCCCCTCCCCTCTGAAAACCTCAGTTTGTTTCCCAGAGTCCATAGTCTCTCATGGTTCATTCCCCCTTCTGTTTACCACCCTTCATTCTTCCCTTCCTTCTCCTACTGATCTCCTTGCTATTCCTTATGTTCCATAAATGAGTGAAACCATATGATAATTGTCTTTCTCTGCTTGACTTATTTCACTTAGCATAATCTCCTCTAGTCCTGTCCATGTTGCTGCAAACATTGGTTAATCGTTCTTTCTGATGGCTGAGTAATATTCCATTGTATATATGGACCACATCTTCTTTATCCATTTGTCTGTTGAAGGGCATCTCGGCTCCTTCCACAATTTAGCTATTGTGGACAATGCTGCTATGAACACTGGGGTGCATATGGCCCTTCTCTTTACTACGTCTGTATCTTTGGGGTAAACACTCACACCATACACAAAGATAAACTCCAAATGGATGAAAGACCTTGATGTGAGACAAGAATCCATCAAAATCATAGAGGAGAACATAGGCTGTAATCTCATTGACATCGGCCACAGCAACTTCTTTCATGACACATTTCCAAAGGCAAGAGAAACAAAAGAAAAAATGAACTTGTGCGACTTCATCAAGATAAAAAGCTTCTGCACAGCCAAGGAAACAGTAAAAAAAACAAAACAAAACAAAACAAAAACAAAAACAAAACTAAGAGGCAGCCACAGAATGGGAGAAGATACTTGCAAATGACACTACAGATAAAAGACTGGTATCCAAGATCTATGAAGGATTTCTCAAACTCAATACATGAGAAACAAATAATCAAATCAAAAAATGGGCAGAAGATATGAACAGACACTTTTCAAATGAAGACATACAAACGGCTAACAGACACATGAAAAAATGTTCAAAATCATTAGCCATTTGAGAGCTTCAGATGGGAGGGGGTGGGGGATTGGGATAGGCCGGTGATGGGTATTAAGGAAGGCACATACTGCGTGGAGCACTGGGTGTTATATGCAAATAATGAATCATGGAACACTACATCAAAAACTAAGGATGCACTGTATGGTGACTAACATAATAGAATAACAAAAATATTATTTAAAAAAATCATTAGCCACCAAGGAAATTCAAATCAAAACCACACTAAGATACCACCTTACGCCAGCTAGAATGGCAAAAATTGACAAGGCAAGAAACAACAAATGTTGGAGAGGATGTGGAGAAAGGGGAACACTCTTACACTGTTGGTGGGAATGCAAGTTGATACAGCCACTTTGGAAAACAGTGTGGAGGTCCCTCAAAAAGTTAGAAATAGAGCTACCTTATCATCCAGCAATTGCACTACTGAGTGTACCCCAAAGGTTTTATGTATTTATGACTAGAATGCCTTTATGTCTCGTAATTACATTGCATCCTATAAGAAATAAAGAAACATATTTTAGTTCCTAAAGTAAGTTTTGCTTCTGCTGAGCAAGTTTTATTTTCACTTATTTATTTTGGTTTTTGTTTTTACACTGTGGATCTTGTTGTAAATCAATGTGTTTTCATTTTTTTCTAGGGCAGCTAGGAAATACAAAGCCCAAGTCCGACCTATAGATGGTGAAAGTTATAGGATCTCCTGACATGTGCCTTGAGGGCTAAATTTTATAACTAGCTTCATCTGATATTCCCACCTATGTTTTCTTCGTGTGTCTCATACCTCAGCTACAAATACATTTTTTGTATCTTGTTTTATTTTTCTTCTTTAAAACTCACAAGTTTTTTTTAAATAAGGAAGGAGTTAAAAAATAAGCAAACACATTTATTGCACTCACTCGCCTTTTTAAAAATAAACCAATCAATAAAAATACCTGATTCTAGTAATTTCATATCCTATCTGGAAGAATTCCAAATGAATCACTTACTCTCATTTGAATTTGTTTATATAGAAACATGTAAAAGTATGACAATCAGAGAAGTGATTTAAGAGAGCACTGAGGTAACCCAGGAAAAGCAGTTTTCTGTATTTTGTTAACTATAATCTCTTTGATAGTATAAATTGAGTACAGTATAAGGCAATGAGTACCCAGTGAAGGGACTACCCCAGAAACAGATTATAGTTTATAATAATCCAAACATGTTCTAATGCACTACTATTTAGCTACTCTAATGCAGCATTGTCAAATAGAAATATATTGTTAGCCACAGACATAACTTTAAGTTTTCTATAGCTGCATTAAAACAATAGAGGCAGATAAAATTATTTTAATAATATTTTTCTTTAATACCATATATCCAATATATTATCTTTCATATTCAATTAATGTAAAAAAATATTGAGGGAGTTTATATTCTTTCTCTATTTCTATTTTCCCTTTCAGTTTTATCAGTTTTGCTTTACGTATTTTTAAGATATATTATTTACTGCATAAGCATTTAAGATTGGTATAGTTTCATGCTGAATTGACCTCTTTATAAATGTTTTGCTTCTCTTTATTCCTGATGATGCTCCTAATTCTGAAGTCTAATTTGTGCTATATTAATACAGGCAATCCAACTGTATCAATATCTTTTTCTAAACTTTTAATTTTAAATTATCTATGTCTTTAAAGTAGGTATCTTGTACACAGTATATATTTTATCTAATTTGAAAATTTCTGACTTATAACCAGGCTGTTCAGACCATCCATAGGAATAAAATTATTGATATGGCTGGATTTAAATCTACCATTTGCTAGCTATCTTATATTTTTCCTATCCTTTATTCTTGTCATTCTTTCCTATCTTTTTTTTATGATTGGGTATTTATGATTCCAATTCAATTCCACTATTGGGTCATTAGTTATTTAATTAACTTATTTATTTATTGGCTTATTCCAAGGTTTTATTTTTTTAATTTTTTTTATTATATTATGTTAGTCACCATACAGTACATCCCTGGTTTCTGATGTAAAGTTCGATGATCCATTAGTTGTGTATAACACCCAGTGCTCCATGCAATATGTGCCCTCCTTACTACCCATCACCAGCCTATCCCATTGCCCCACCCTCCTCCCTCTGAAGCCCTCAGTTTGTTTCTCGGAGTCCATAGTCTCTCATCTTCATTCCCCTTTCTGATTACCCCCCCATCTTTATCCCTTTCTTCCCCTACCGATCTTCCTAGTTCTTATGTTTCATAGATGAGAGAAATCATATGATAATTGTCTTTCTCTGCTTGACTTATTTCACTTAGCATTATCTCCTCCAGTGCTGTCCATGTTGTAGCAAATGTTGAGAACTCGTTCTTTCCGATAGATGAGTAATATTCCATTGTATATATGGACCACAACTTCTTAATCCAGTCATCTGTTGAAGGGCATCTCGGCTCCTTCCACGATTTAGCTATTGTGGACAATGCTGCTATGGACATTGGGGTGCATATGGCCCTTCTCTTCACTACGTCTGTATCTTTGGGGTAAATACCCAGTAGTGCAATGACTGGGTCATAAGGTAGCTCAATTTTTTATCTTTTTAAGGGACTTCCACACTGTTTTCCAGAGTGGCTGTACCAACTTGCATTCCCACGAACACTGTAGGAGGGATCCCCTTTCTCCACATCCTCTCCAGCAATTGTTGTCTCTTGCCTTGTCAATTTTTGCCATTCTAACTGGCGTAAGGTGGTATCTTAGTGTGGTTTTGATTTGAATTTCCCTGATGGCTAAAGATTTTGAACATTTTTTCATGTGTCTGTTAGCCATTTGTATGTCTTCATTGGAAAAGTGTCTGTTCATGTCTTCTGCCCATTTTATGATTTATTTGTTTCTCATGTATTGAGTTTGAGAAGTTCTTTGTAGATCTTGGATACCAGTCTTTTATCTGTAGTATCATTTGCAAATATATTCTCCCATTCCATGGGCTGCCTCTTAGTTTTTTTGACTGTTTCCTTGGATGTGCAGAAGCTTTTTATCTTGATGAAGTCCCACATGTTCATTTTATCTTTTGTTTCTCTTGCCTTTGGAGATGTGTCATGAAAAAGGTTGCTTTGGCCGATGTCGTAGAGGTTGCTGCCTATGTTCTCCTCTAGAATTTTGATGGATTCCTGTCTCACATCAAGGCCTTTCATCCATTTGGAGTTTATCTTTGTGTATGGTGTGAGAGAGTGGTCAAGTTTCATTCTTTTGCATGTAGCTGTCCAATTTTCCCAGCACCATTTATTGAAGAGACTGTCTTTTTTCCACCAGATGTTTTTTCCTGCTTTATCAAAGATTAGTTGCCCAAAGAGCCAAGGGTCCATTTCTGGGTTCTCTATTCTGTTCCATTTGTCTATGTGTCTGTTTTTGTGCCAGTACCATGCTGTCTTTGTGATCACAGCTTTGTAGTACAGCTCGAAATCCGGCAATGTGATGCCCCAGCTTTGTTTTTCCTTTTCAACAGTTCCTTGGCAATTCGGGGCCTTTTCTGGTTCCATACAAATTTAAGGACTATTTGTTCCAGTTCTTTGAAAAATGTCATTGGTATTTTGACCACGATAGCATTGAAAGTGTAGATTGCTCTGGGTAGCATGGACATTTTAACCATGTTAATTCTTCCGATCCATAAGCATGGAATATTTTTCCATCTTTTTGTGTCTTCCTCAATGTCTTTCAAGAGTGATTTATAGATCCTTTATGTCTCTGATTAAGTTAATTCCAAGGTAACGTATGGTTTTTGGTGCTATTGTAAATGGGATGGATTCCCTAATTTCTCTTTCTTTGGTCTCATTATTCATGTATGGAAATGCAACTCATTTCTGAGCATTGATTTTGTATCCCACCACATTACTGAATTGCTCTATAACTTCTAATAGTTTGGGAGTGGATTCTTTTGGGTTTTCCATATAGAGTATCATGTCATCTGTGAAGAGAGACAGTTTGACTTGTTCTTTGCCAATTTGGATACTTTGATCCCTTTTTGTTGTCTGATTGCTGTTGCAAGGACTTTTAGTACTATGTTGAATAATAGTGGTGAGAGTGGGCATCCTTGTCGTGTTCCTGATCTTAAGGGAAAGGCTTCCAGCTTTTCCCGTTGAGAATGATATTTGCTGTAGGCTTCTCATAGATGGTTTTTATGAGATTGAGGAATGTACCCTCTATCCCTACACTCTGAAGGGTTTTAATCAGGAAAGGATGCTGTATTTTGTCAAATGCTTTTTCTGCATCTATTAAGAGAATCATATGATTTCTGAATTTTTCCTTCGGGATAAAATCTATGACACTGATTGATTTGCGAATGTTGAACCATGCTTGCATCCCAGGAATGAATCCTACTTGGTCATGATGGATAATCCTTTTAATGTACTGTTGGATTATATTAGCCAGGATCTTGAGGATTTTGGCGTCCATGTTCATTAGGGAAATCGGTCTGTAATTCTCCTTTTTGATGGGGTCTTTGCCTGGTTTGGGGATCAAGGTAATATTGGCCTCTTAGAATGAGTTTGGTAGCTTTCCTTCTGTTTCTATTTTTTGAAATGGCTTTAGGAGAATAGGTATTATTTCTTCTTTGAATGTTTGGTAGAATTCCCCAGGAAAACCGTCCGGGCCTGGAGTTTTGTTTTTTGGAAGGTTGTTTATCACCGACTCAATTTCTTCATAATTAATTGGCCTGTTTAAAAAATAAATTTCTTCCTATTTCAGTCTTGGTAGTTTATAGGTTTCCAGGAAGTCCTCTGCCTCTTCCAGATTGCTTAATTTATTGGCATAAAGCTGTTGATAAAACTTTCTAATAATCCTTCCAATTTCATTGGTGTTGGTGGTGACCTCTCCTTCTTCATTCATAATTTTATTAATTTGGGTCCTTTCTCTATTCTTTTGGAATAGTCTTGCCAGTGGTATGTCAATTTTATTAATTCTCTCAAAGAACCAGCTTCTAGTTCTGTTGATCTGCTCTACTGTACTCCTGGTTTCTAATTCATTGATTTCTGCTCTAATCTTGGTCAACTGCTTCCTCGTGCGTGGATTAGGCCTGTCCCTCTGTTGTTGTTCCAGCTTCTTGAAGTGAGAATATAAAAACTGCATTTTTAGATTTTTCTATTCTTTTGAGTGAGGCTTAGATGCCTATGTATTTCCCCCTTAGGACTGCCTTTGCAGTATTCCATAGGTTTTGGACCTTTGTGTTTTCATTTTCGTTGGTCTCCATAAAATGTTTAAATTGATTTTTGATTTCCTGGTTTATCGAATCATTCCTGAGCAGGATGGTTCTTAGTCTCCAAGTGTTTGAGTTTCTTCCAAATTTTTCCTTGTGGTTGAGTTCCAATTTCAAAGCGTTGTGGTCTGAGAATATGCAGGGAATAATTTCAGTCTTTTGGTATCGGTTGAGACCTTCCAAGGTTTTAAATATACATATGTAACTCATCTCAGTCTATGTTCAAATAAGATTATACAATTTTATGTATAATGTGGGAAAAGTCACAACATTATATGTCCATTTCCTCTCTCCTATTCATTGTATTATAACTGCCGTATGTGTCCTTTGTGTGCTTTACTTGTTATAACCCTTACAATACATTGCCACCACTTTTACTTTAGATTTAGATCAAAGATAAGAAAATTTTTTCTCAAATGGCTAGATAGTAAGTATTTTAGGCTTTGTGGGTCACATATGATGTTTGTTGTTGTGGCTGCTGCTGCTGCTGCGTCTTCTTTTTCTTTCTTCTTTTTGTATTCATCTTTGTAATCATTTAAAATGTAAAACAAAACAAAACAAAACAAAAACCTTAGCTTCTAGGGCCATGAGTCTGATTTTGGGAATGGGCTGTACTGGTAAACACTGCTTTAGACAGTCAATTATTTCTTTTAAATAATTAAAATAAGGAAAAAGACATCTTTTTGCATTTATTTTCATTATTTACTTTTTAAGTTCCCTTCATTCATTTGTGTAGATTCAAATTTCCATATAGTATTATATTCCCTCTGCCTGGAACCCTTCTTTAACATCTCCTATACGGTATCTCTTTTTTATCTCTTAGGTCTTATTCTTTAACATTTTCTGAAATAATATCTTTTTTGTCTACTTTAAAATTACTCATGTCTTATTTGTTAATATCTTAAACATGTCTGCTGCCAACAAACTCATAGGTATTGGTCTTTCCCCATCTGGCTTATTTCATTTAGCATAATGCCCTCAAAATTCATCCATGTTGTTGCAAATATACAGCATATTTTCTTGATCCATTCATCTGTTGATGGAGACATAGGTTTTTCCATACCTTGACTATTATAAATAGTGCTGTAATGAGCACAAGAGTACAGATATCTCTTCAAAATACTAGTTTCATTACCTTTGGATGTATACCCAGAAGTAGAATTGCCGGATCATATGTTAGTTCTATTTTTAATTTATTGAGGAATCTCTAATATTTTCCATAGTGGCTGTACCAGTTTATAGATGTACAAACAGTGCATAGTCTCCTTTCTCTCCACAATCTCACAAGCATTTATGTTTTGCCTTTTTGATAATAGCTATATCAATAGTAGTTTTAATTGATTTATTAGTGTTTACATGCCCATATTGTGCATCAACTTTCTCTCTTCATCTTTAGCTTAGCCCTATTCCTGTATGCTTTAGTCTTGGTCTAAAGAAAAGGTAAAAATGTCTTGGGAGGGTCTTAGCAAAGGAACTTTTGTTAAGTCCACTAGGTACCGGTCATTATAATAAAGACTCTACTTATCTGAAGATAATTTTCAAAATATCCACTTTGTAGAATCATTATGGATGCTAAATAAGGTAAATGCATTCACAGGATACTGATTATGATTTTCTCTTTTTTGCAGGTTCCAAGGAAGCATACAACAAAAAGCAGAAGAGATGGAATTTTTCTCAAAGTCTATCTGAAGACAAAGATGTCCTGTACACTATACCACATGTGGGTTCTTTATTATTTTCAAGCCTCCTTTTTAATGGTCTAAAAGTATGAGATGATGAGGTTTATTGTATTCTTTACTTGTACTTTTAATTTTCTTTTTTATATAATCACAAATCTTTTTGCCTACATGCGTGCTAGCAAATATAAACAAAATAATAAAAACATTCAGTTAGGCAAAATGTTTAAAAGCAGCATTTAAGGGCTCTGTTCATGGGTATGAGTGAGCTTAGACATCTTCTATAATATGAACAGCTTGAATAGTTGAGAGTTTCTTTTATTACTTGCAGCACAGCAGGAGGCTCCTAACACTGAGTGTTACCACGAACCGTAATCAATAAACATTCTCCATGTTGTCTATTCTCACTTATAATTCTCACTATGAAGTCATCTAAGCTGTTTCCTAGAAAAGTGTGTCGTAATTTTACAACTATGAGAGAACTAAAATAAAAATATAAGACAAAAAGTAACAGGCAATAAACTTGGATTTTTTTCAAAATGATTTTTTTTCTCTGCAATATGGAAGAAGAATTCAATGTAAACTTTTACTGTGTGTTTGTTTTGTTTTATTTTAGTTGGCTTAATAAAATAGAAGCCTGACAGAGAAGTCTTCCCACTTTGTTTGTTTTATTCCCAAAAGGATGCACTTAATAATAAGGTGTTTATTTTTCACATATATTAATTATGGTGCTATCAGCAAGATGGGAAGAGCTTTAGGAAGGCCAGGAAAATATTAGAAAAAACTACCCTTAAGTAGAAATATTCTGTCCTGGGAATACTTTCTCCTTTCCTCATTAGTTTTGATGACTTCCATTCACCTTTTGACCACAGCTCATCCGTATCATATCAGTGAATCGAGGTTTTTTGTTTTTTTGTTTTTTTAACTTTAAGAATCATTTTTATTTTTTTATGATATGCTTGTTCTCAAACATTCCCCCTTTTTCCCTTTTAGTTTTTTTTTTTTTAATGATTTTTTATTATATTGTGTTAGTCACCATACAGTACATCCCCGGATTCCGATGTAAAGTTCGATGATTCATTAGTTGCGTATAACACCCAGTGCACCATGCAATACGTGCCCTCCCTAATACCCATCACTGGTCTATCCCAATCCCCCACCCCCCTCCCCTCTGAGGTCCTTAGTTTGTTTCTCATAGTCCATAGTCTCTCATGTTTCATTCCCCCTTCTGATTACCCCCCCCTTGTTTATCCCTTTCTTCCCCTACCGATCATCCTAGTTCTTATGTTCCATAGATGAGAGAAATCATATGATAATTGTCTTTCTCTGCTTGACTTATTTCACTTAGCATTATCTCCTCCAGTGCCGTCCATGTTGCAGCAAATGTTGAGAATTCGTTCTTTCTGATTAGCTGAGTAATATTCCATTGTATATATGGACCACAGCTTCTTAATCCATTCATCTGTTGGAGGGCATCTCGGCTCCTTCCCCGATTTAGCTATTGTGGACAATGCTGCTATGAGCATTGGGGTGCATATGGCCCTTCTCTTCATTACGTCTGTATCTTTGGGGTAAACACCCAGTAGTGCAATGGCTGGATCATAGGGTAGCTCAATTTTTAACTTTTTAAGGGACCTCCACACTGTTTTCCAGAGTGGCTGTACCAACTTGCATTCCCACCAACAATGTAGGAGGGATCCCCTTTCTCCACATCCTCTCCAACAATTGTTGTTTCTTGCCTTGTCTATTTTTGCCATTCTAACTGGCGTAAGGTGGTATCTTAGGGTGGTTTTGATTGAATTTCCCTGATGGCTAATGATTTTGAACATTTTTTCATGTGTCTGTTAGCCATTTGTATGACTTCATTGGAAAAGTGTCTGTTCATATCTTCTGCCCATTTTATGATTTGTTTATTTGTTTCTCGCGTATTGAGTTTGAGAAGTTCTTTGTAGATCTTGGATACCAGTCCTTTATCTGTAGTGTCCTTTGCAAATATAGTGAATCGAGGTTTTAAACTGCACCTGATACCAACTCAATTAATAGTGCTTTTTGCAATAAAATATCAAAAAAATCTCACAAAGAAATACAGAAGTAGGCAATCTAGGACTGATGCAGGAGATAACAAATGTTCAAATCCAGGATCTTTCCATCTTCTCATCCTGGTATGGGTGTATGTGTGTGTGTGTGTGCGTGCGTGCATGTGCCTTTAACTCAGGGAGACAAAATAGTTGTTGCAGCCCCCAGAATCACACCTGTGTCCCAGATGATAAAAAGAAAGAATGGGTTATGTCAGTCTAATTTCCACTTAATTCTAGAATTCTGCCTGCCACTTCTCAGTTCATTAACTAGAACTATCATTTGGACAGTAAAGAATAGTTTCAAGGGAATCTAACATCAAAAGAAAGTTTCATAGTTGAGGTTAAGAAAAGGGAGATGGGTAAGAAAACATCGCCCATTAGCTAACAGCATCTGACATCATTACTTTATATGGAGACTTACTTGACATTACTGTCAGACTCCCATGATATGCTGGAAGAGCAAAGGTCACTGTCTTTGTTAGCATGTGATACCATTATAAATTAGCTTTATTTGTATGCTATTTTATTAAAATTTGTCTGCTGTTAATGGGAGAAGATAATTGCAAATGACATACCTGATAAAGAATAAGTATCCAAAATACATTAAAAAAAACCCTTAAAACTCAACACCCCCAAGATGAATAATCCAATTAAAAAATGGGCAGAAGACATGAATAGACATTTTTTCCAAAGAAGACATCCAGATGGCCAACAGACACATGAAAAGATGCTCAACATCACTCATCATCAGGGAAATACAAATCAAAACCACAATGAGATATCAACTTACACCTATCAGAATGGCTGGAATCAACAACACAAGAAACACTGGGTGTTGTGAAGATGCAGAGAAAGGGAGACCCTTATGCACTGTTGGTGGGAATGCAAACTTGTGCAGCCACTCTGGAAAACAGTATGGAGTTTCCTCAAAAAGTTAAAAACAAAACTACCCTATGATCCAGCAATTGAACTACTAGGTATTTACCCAAAGAATACAAAAATACTAAGTCATAGGTATACATGAACCCCAATGTTTACAGCAGCATTATTTACAATAGCCAAAATTTGAAAAGAACCCAGATGTCCATCAACTGTTGAAAGGATAAAGAAGATGTGGTATATATCCAATGGAATATTACTCAGCAATAAAAAAGAATAAAATCTTGCCATTTGCAATGACATGGATGGAGCTCCATGGATGGAGCTTGCTAAGTGAAACAAGTCAGTCAGAGAAAGACAAATGCCATATGATTTCACTCATATGTGGAATTTAAGAAACAAAACAAATGAAGAATAGGGAAAAAAGAGACAGAGAGAGAGGCAAACCCAGAAACAGACTCTTTTTTTTTTTAAAGATTTTATTTATTTATTTGACAGAGATAGAGACAGCCAGTGAGAGAGGGAACACAAGCAGGGGGAGTGGGAGAGGAAGAAGCAGGCTCATAGTGGAGGAGCCTGATGTGGGGCTCGATCCCGGAACACCGGGATCACGCCCTGAGCCGAAGGCAGATGCTTAACCTCTGTGCCACCCACCCAGGCGCCCCCAGAAACAGACTCTTCATGATAAAGAACACACTGATGGTCACCAGAGGGCTGGTGGGTGGGGGGATGGGGGAAACAGGTGATGGGGATGAAGGAGTGCACTTGTTGCGATGAGCACGGGGTGACATATGGAAGTGTTGAATCACTATATTGTACACCGTAAGTTAACTGGAATTTAAGTAAAAACTTTAAAAAGTAATAAAAATTCAGTGCTTGGGTGGCTCATTCAGTTATGCATTTGCCTTCCACTCAGGTCATGATCCCAGGGTCCTGGGATGGAGCCTCCTGTGGGGCTCCCTGCTCAGTGGGGAGCCTGTTTCTACCCCTCCCTCTGCACCTCCACTCATGCTTTCTCTCTCTCACTATCTCAAATAAATATATAGAATCTTTTAAAAAATGAAAATGTTCGTAATTTTTATCATCACACAATGTGTTGTTTTGTATTGTTTGTTTATTGTGCCACCTAAATTAGTCTGTGTATCCAATTTACTCTAAGACACTTGAAAGTAAAGCTTTTTAAAATATTTCCTTGGCTTTCCTATAGCAACTTCTATCTTGCTTACAGCAGAGTGATTAGTATGTATGAAAAAGTCAATATTTTATTTTAAAGCATCATTTTGGAAGATAATGAGTTTGAACCTTAACTTTGAAATGCTTAGAATAATAAGAAAAACTGTACTAACATACTATAAAAATACAGCGAATGCACTATAGCAAGTATGTGCATATTTCTACCTTTCACGGCATGTCACTTGGATTATTTCCCCTATGTGAAAGCTTTGATAAATGACCAACTAATTCGATCATACAAGAACAGCTACAGTGATGTAAAATATAAACCACTAGTGAGATTATGTCCCAGTATTAGCAACAACTGATGATTAAATATAGATTTTCAGTTTGGACTAGAATCTAAGTACTAGAGGGAAGTTGAACTATTGCTGAGGATCGCCCACCATATTTGTGGGTGAATGGGCCAGTTACAGGAAAGGAATAGAAAGATCTGTCTACTCTCCAGTCTCGGTGGAAACCCACCAATGCATACTGGATCTCACCTATTACATGACAGTAAAGAAAAAATTGGGTGGAACAGAATTCCAACTCAACATTTATGGGCTGATCGGGCCAGGTATAAAGCAATCAAAGCAAGAGGAATGGTTGAACCTAAATGCACAGGAAGGCCAGTAAGGGGAATCCTTTATTAATTAATTTATTCATCAGCAGCGGTTTATTGATTATCTACTCTCATACCTGGTCTTAGCCACACAAAGGAAGTTAAATGCTCATCCCAGCCATAATAAAGCTCTCATTTTAGAAGAAGGGATTTAAAAAATGTTCTAAAAGCAGCCACGATTTCTTTAGAGAAAAATATATTGAGTTACAAACACTGTGCCTTTCTTCCCCTTGCTTGTCTTTCTTCTGGTTTTTGTTGTTGTTTGTTCGCTGCTGACCATGGGTAAGCACTGACCAGAGCAGCCCAGATGACTTGGGTATGATATTTATTTCATACATACGTATGCATAAATAGAATTATATAGTTATATATGATGTAAATAATATCTTCTTCAATTTATTTACATTTATAATATATTCTTTTGTAAGATTTTCTATCTCTCCAAATCTATATAAACCATGTAAGAAAGGGAAGATATTTTTAATTCTTTCAATTCTCCATAAATAAATAATAAAATAATTCTCTCTACAAAGCATATGCTCAGCAATTTTCTAGTAATTTGACTGCACATAAATTAGTAGTCTCCTGAAACAAAGTAAATAATTTTAAAAGACCTGTATTTCTCCATAGTTTTTATGCAGAAGTGAAGAATTTTTGCAATTCTTCGGGTATAAACACAACCACCATTTTTCCCTTGAAATTCAAAACAAATGATTTTAGTGATGATATTGGTTCTTACTTGTTAAATGATATATATGATATATACATGTGTGTATTCATATATACATACATATAATTTGCAAACTTCAATAATTCATCATTACTAACAAATATGTGACACATTAAACAGATGATGGAAGGCATCCTAGGATCTTACAATCTGAGCTGGATAGGTTGCTGTCATTTTCTTCCTTCCTCCATTTTGGTAAAATTCACATGCCTAAATTTCGTAAGAACTTTCCCTAGGAAATTAAAGAATATTCTCTTTTTTAAAAAAGATTTTATTTTTATTTATTTTAGAGAGTGAAGGAAAGCATGAGAACACGTGAGTGGGGGGAGAGGGGCAGAGGGAAGGAGAGAGAAACCCAAGCAGACTCCCGCTAAGGGGGGAGCCCAATGGATCCCATGACCTTGAGATCATGACCTACCGAAATCAAGAGTTGGATGTTCAACCAATTAAGCCACCCAGGTGCCTCAAGAATATTCTCTCGTTGTTCTGAGTGCCACAGTATTGATTTTTACTGAAATCTCATTAACAAGACATTTTTTGTGTGTGAGAGAAACTTCTTTTGACTAAGGTGAATGTGAGAGATGTGAAATCAGACTCAGGGAATAAAACATATTTTTCACAATTCACGTAATTAGCAAGAGGTCAATTAGATGCACTGCTGATAAACGTTTTTTTTTAAAAACACTCTTTTTTCCCATAGAAGTATAAATATGTCTTTTTAGATATTTCAGGATAATATAACCAGGAATCCTCTGTTGGTTAAAATCCCTGGGCAGAGCGCTCCTCACGAGAGGTGCTGTGCTCCGACAGGGAGGAGCTACTAATCTGTTTGAGCACAGAATTCACCAATGTACAGTTATATCTCAGCTGATCCCCTTCGATATGTGTAAATATTTTAAATTGATTCAGCTGAACTTAATCTGATTTCACATTTCATTTTTAAATGGTGAGCTCTGTAGCAGTTTGTGTGTAGTGTTCTGTTGTCGGAGTGCCTACTACATGCAAGAGAGCATGCTGGGCTTTAGAACTGAATCAGATGTGGTCTCTGACATTAACGGCTTCTAATCAATGGAAGATTGAGGCTGGAACGGACCACTTTTGCTTGCATGGGTCAGATGTCCCGTGCTGTGTTATAAGACGCAGGCACAGTGTTAAGGGGTCAGAGGGGCTTTTGCCTCAGGCAGTCAGGGCAAACTCCATGAAGAAGGTGACCCTTGAGGTGGCTTCGCAGGTGAACAAAATTAAGGCACACAGTTTTGGATAGACAGAAACTGCATGCAGAAAGCTATAAAGGTATGAATTAAATGGTGTATTTGAGAATAATCATGAGTGTGTGGTAAGTCACATCCAGACAAGCAGTGAGGACAGAAGTATGGCAGGCTGGGGCACCTGGATGGCTCAGTCAATTAAGCATCTGCCTTCAGCTCAGGTCATGATCTCAGGGTCCTGGGATTGAGCCCCGTGTTGGGCTCCCTGCTCAGCGGGGAGCCTGCTTCTCCCTCTCCCTCTTCTCCTGCTTGTGCTCTCTCTCTGTCAAATAAATAAATAAACAAATAAATAAACAAAATCTTAAAGAAAAAAAAAGTATGGCAGGTTGGGTTTGGGCAGATTGGGTAGGACCGTGGATACCAGCCCAAACCATCTGCATTTCCCTTCTGGAAGTTTGAAAGCAGCTTAAACAAGAGAATGGCTTTGTCTGAACTGAGCTGTATAAACTCATCTGAACACTGCAGTGAGACCGTTGAGTAGAGAGTAGCAGAGGACAAAACTAAGAAGTCACACGTGAGGGGGGAATTTTACTTGAAGATGAATACCCAGGGAGATGTTGGTGTATAATGAAATGAAGAGACAGAACTGCTTTCTCTTCAGAGCATCAGAGTTACATGACCTTCCTGCCTCACGTAACCTATGTTGCCTGAGAAGCACACTTTGTGCCCTTCATTCACCAGCATGTGAACCCTGACAACAAAATCAGCTCCCCCTAAATGGCAGCAGAGAGTTAGGCTGCATTGATATTGGTCCCACTGCCTGGTTTCTGTCCATTCACTCAGCACCGAGGGACACACAGTGCACCATCTTTGACCTGGGGAAGGTTGTTCTCCCCGTGGTTAGAGTGGGTGACTCGTCTTAACCCTAGCTACTTAACTCGGTCAGATCCAACCATAGGTACCTGTTTCTGTCACTTCGTGAATCACTTCAACATAAGGAGCTCATTTCTAAACGAATTTTATTGATACCTAAAGTGCTTATAACTTAAAACAACATGGAGAGAATATGAATTCTTGCGAGCAATTTGCAGGAAGGCAATGTGATCTCGAAACTATTAGAATAGTGGGGTGGTCCTATTGGATACCATAAGAAAGGACCATTATAGAAACTATTTTTGGTGGTTTGATTGAATGGTCACTTCACTTGAGTATTCAAAAACAAGGAGGAAATAGTAATAATGAACATTTATTTACAAGTAAAGATGGTTCAGACACTATATTAAATGCTGTGCATGAAGAGTATGTTTTAACCTTCTACCGACTTCATGGGCTAGATGTAATTCATACACCCATTTCACAGTTCCAGAAATCAAAGCAGGCAGAGAATTTATTATTATCAAAATCACAAAGCTGATCAATGGAAACAGCTAAAACAAAATCTCTCTGATAATGAACTCTGGATTCTTAACCATTCTCTTACAGTGTGTCTCCCAGTATTTAAGTTTCTTACAAGAACTTCTTATGAGCCACCAGATACTTCCCACTGCATTAATTTCCCACAGGTCCCAGGCCCTGCCACTCTCTATGACTGTCAGCTTTCAGCTCTGCATTCTTGGGACACTGCACTAGCAAAGGGATTCTGAAATGCTGGCGTTACCTGGGATGATTTTAGGTATATAACGTATCGATGATGACGATAATGATGTGATAATAGAGCTAACACTTACTGAAGATTTAACACATGTTGTAAATAGGTCCCGGTCCATTTCAGAGCCACATACAAAATATGAAAAAAGTCTTATCAATGGTCATGCGGGAATTAGAAAGTTTTATTTTTTCTTAACTAGAAAGTATTTTCTCCTTTCATTGTCTATGTAATTCCAGCTGAATCTTCATGCTTAGCTTAGAAATCATTCCTCTAAGCAGTCATTGTGTCAGTCATTGGAGTGTCCACCAATCCCACCTTTGCTACATTTATACCCGATTTGGTCCACATTTGTGGTTTAAATGACTCCAACCTTCTCCTTTGTGTCCAAGGAGAGTGTCAAGAAAGCAGGGGTTTGCCCATCTTGTACTATTTCCAAACAACAACAGATAGTAGGTAATAAAGGTTAAATACGTCAATAAGTTGGGACATGTTTCTATGATCTCTTCTTCATCCTTGGGCATTCAGATTACAGACAATGTCTAATTTACGGCAGCTCAGCAGAACTGGAGTAACATCCTCTTGGATGCTCTCTTTTCTCAGCTACAGTCACAGGGATGCTCAGGGTCCTACTGGCAGGGGCCTGCTTCACCATGGTTCTGAACCTGGTGACCCATTTTTCCATCTTGCAGCTTCTTTTGAAGCCATGGAGATGCTCAGCATGTGAAAAAACACAGGTTGAAAATGGAAAGAATCTGACCAGACATAGTTCTCAACTTCCCATCAACTGGATGAATCATTCAAGAAAATATTCTGGAATTTTCTTAGAGGTCCTGGTGTAATTTTTATGGGTTGCCTACCCTGCTGTCCTCAATAATGCACGTCCTTTCCACCTCTTCTTTATTGCTTTCTTAGATGAAGTCTCAGATAAACTACCTAACCCGAATCCTTGACTCAGACTCTGCTTAAGGGAGTTGTCAAACTAAAACAACTCAGGAAATATAAAACACTTTTTTATTTAGAGTAATTAAAGCTGTACCTTCCAAAACTTCTTTTTCTCACTGCTCTTGGGACCTGAACCTGCATCCCACTTTGCTTGAGATTGGACTGTCCCATGATAGCTGCAGTGGCAGGATGTGACATTAATGTGGCAGAGACAGAACCAATTTTCCAACATGCTCTCCCTATCTGTGTCCTCACTGGCAGCCCCCTCACACAGCCTTGGGTCAGTTCTGCTTCCGACTATACAACTCTCCCTCTGGACGCTGAGTGGAACACCAAGGAAAGTGGGCATGGAGCACCAGAAATCAGGGTCCACTGCAACTGAATCTCAATTTAGACATCTATTATTATTACTTAAATAGGCCTCTTATTCATTAGCATAGTTGGGCAGTCTTTTGACTTCTTAGTCATCTAAAAACATTATATATCCTAGGGAAATGGTACAAGTATAATTGTAATCATACATTATGGCTATTAAGAGAAAAACACAGCCTTAGGCCCAAAAGGAACACACGCTTCCATTGGGAAGTTAGAGGAAAAATAATGTGATTTTGTGTAACGAACCAGTGGAAAGAGAAATCTATTTAGTAGCACTAGGAATTGGCCAAAGGAAGGACGACTGGGAAACCAGTTCCTGAGATGGAGGGCAGAAGATGGCAGGTGAAGAGAGGGTCAGCAAAAATGAATGTGTCTGTGGGGGGCTTCCTAGTGTAGGACACACTGATTCTGGCATGTTTACCCAGAATTATCTGTGTTATTCGCCAGCTACGCCAGACACATTTGTACGCCCGGAGCTGCCTACTGGACTCAAAACTGCTTCTCGTTACTGAAGTGGCTCAAGCCCTTGTAGATGCATCCACTTCCACTTGTCACCACCCAGTTTTACTGGAAGCTCTCCAAGACAGTTCAGGGGTGCCTTCAATGGCTTGATGGAGAACATTCTCCAGTGTTACTACTTAGCTAGTGAAGCTGCATGGACAAGGGAGATACTCCTGCAGCCAGAACTGGGGCAAAACATAACCCCAACATTAAAAGCTAGATGTACTGAATCCCTACCATGTGAGAAACCAGGTTAGATGCTGTTCCTTAAAGAATTTCATGACATCCTGAGAACATACCTGTAAGGTAAGCATTTGCCAATTTTCTTAACAATTTTTATAAAACCTGACCAAGGGCTCATTGCTAGCTTGGGATAGAGAAAGCCTTCAAATTTAGGCACAGTAAGAGGTTGAAAAAAAAATGTGTAGGATGTCTTTGGCGCCCATTTAAATGCAAAAAATGATTTTTTTGTGATAAGCATAAAAAGTTCAGAGAGAAACCAGCAGAAGCAAGGAGAGAGATTGAACTGGAGCTGGAGCTGGATGAAGAGAACAAGCAGGGCAAGAGACAGACCACAAAGAGGGGAGGAGCAAGGATGTGAGGACATAAGCTGAAATGACCATGAATGGCCTAATAAAGCAAGACAGAAATGAAGGGCACGGTGAGAAGAAGTAAGGGACTGTATGCTGAACAACTAGACCCATTACGAATCCAAAGTTTGCTTCTGTGTATGTAAAGCTCAGAATCAGTGTTATAGGATTCATGCAGACAAAAGCAGGGGAAATCCCAAACAGTTTACTCATAATGAATTAGCATTCACTGTTCACAACATTTTGAACACATTATTTTCCCCACTTGAAAAAAGTAAATCCTAAATTCCCTTTATCCATCTCTGCTTTCCTTAGTCCAAAATGGCCGGGAAAAATGAGGCTGGCATTTTCTCAAACCGAAGGATGCCAGCCCCTGCAAGTTTCCAGAACAGGAATACTGTTCCTGCCTTTCTCACTGACAGCCTGCACGACAGTTGTCTCCAAACTAAGACACTAAAACATATTGATTTCTCTCAAGCTCTTCTTATCTTTTTCTTCACATCTTTGAATTTACTTTTATTTTCCTCCTTTCAACTTGCATTTTTTATTAGGAATTATGTGTGGTGTTTATTTGATTTTGTGTGTGTGCATGCACTTTTATGATTTCATTTTCAAATTTGAAATATATTATTTTTTTCTCACTCTTGTCTAAATTCTGACAGTTCTCTTTTCCAATCATACACGTCTCTATCTCATTTCTCAGTTTTTATCTCTGATTCATATTGTTCTCCTAGCTTCTATAGTTTTTTTTCAGCTGTTTTAGCTTGTTTAAAATATAGGATTAACCTAAAATTATGATCAATTTTGTGAGTGAGTTTCGAGTGCCTGAATTATCTTTAGAAAAATTTTATGTTCCTTATTCTCTTTTCACGCATTATAGCTTTGGGGTTTTGTTTGTATATTTCATTATAAAAGGATTAAAATATAGGCATAACCACTGACCTTATAAAGGTTAAGTAACAGTAGATACATAGACATGCAAGTGTGCATATTAGCTTCCATAGTCCCGAGCACACAACTGATCATTCTACCTGATCAGTTTTTATTTTTGCCTTAAAAAAACCCAAAACAAACCTGTTCAAGTCTCAGGGGTGCTTTTTCTGCCCCAGACCCTTGGTTTTGATAACTTGACCTCGAAGAAACAGCAACTCCTCTCTTTCTTTTGTTCACATAAATCTAAACCATACACCAACTTTTCAAAATTTCCACCTGGGGGAGCATCATCAGTATTATCTGACCAAAATCCACCATGCTAAAGATAAGTGACACGTTTTTATAAGAGTATCTATAACCTCTCCTCAAAATCATTTGAAAATAGCAGAATTTCCTACTGATCAGTCAAAAATTAAATGTGAGAGAAGTCTTTGGAAAAATAAATTTTAAGGGAAGGCATTCATTTGTCATAACAATCAGTCCAGAAACATGGAAGGTAACCTCATCATTGGAGCAACAGCAATAAAAGTAATTTTTGTTGTTATTTTTATTACAACTCGGAAAAGCTAAGTCATCATGGTCTATGATTATTTGGCTGTATGCCATACTGTTTGGTATTTCATAAGTAAGAGCCATGAAGAGCTGAAAATATTACATCTTTCAGTAAAGCAATTACTGACATGCATCTGTTAGTCTCATTAACATAATCAACATGAAGAAGAAATTCTGTATGCTAACTATAGTTATGTAGAAAGGCAACATTTACCTAGAAAACAAAATATGAAAATGAACTGTACTCAACGATAGGTTGTCACAAGCATTTGGAAACTAAATCATTAAAAAATGTATTTTTTCTTTGAAGAACACTTTGCAATAAAGCAGTGTGTGTGTGTGTGTGTGTGCACATGTGTGGTCATTGTATATGATCTTTTATGTTGATGTGGTCATTCACTTTATTATTTTTAAAAATTTTATTTATTTGAGAGGGACAGAGAGGAGAGGAGAGTGGGAGGGAGAAGGAGAGAGAATCTGAAGCAGACTCTGCACTGAGTGCAGAGCCCAAATTGGGACTTGATCTCATGGCCCTGAGGTCATGACCTGAGCTGAAACCAAGAGTTGCAGGCTTAACCAACTGAGCCACCCAGGTGCCCCATGTAGTTGTTTAATATTATAAAATTCTGATGCATAAGAGATCCTCTCAAAGAGGGAAAAATAACTAAGATCAATGATAAGGAGAGCCAGTCTTTTCTAACAGCTAGCTGACTTGGTTTTTTTCCAAAGAAGTGACCAGTCAAATAATTTGTAAATGATGCAAATCTGTGCAAGATTCCTTCCTTTTTCTCAAAGCACTCCTATTGACAAGCTGATGATAATCTTCACCACATCAGAGAGACAAAAATGCAATAATGAAAAAAATAAAACCAAATTTTTAAAAGGAATCAGGAAGCAGAAATTCTTTGTCCCTGGATTGATTGGTTGATTACATATTTCTAACTGAATAATGTATGGAATCCGTGAAATGAACACTTTCTCTACAGATGTTGTGCAGAAATGGACCACTTTTAGCTGTGGGTCGCTATAACAAACCAGCGTGCATGAAGGAAAAGGTATAATAATTTCTCTTTTATGAGATGGGGGCTAGATGGGACAGGAGTAGGGGACCCTATTTCAACTGGTCCCTGAATTGAGCTGGATATCTACCAGATCATTCTGAACACCCACGAAATCAGCCTGAGATGTAAGAAGATACATCTGGATCTCTAAAAACAGAACATCTCCAGCAATTGGTCTCGAGGTATGAAATGGGGAGCTAAGATTCTGTGGGCAGATATCAGAAGATAAACAGAAGGGGGAGGGAGGCTCTGTGCTCTTGCGCCAGGAAGTCCAAAGCCTCCCACTCTGGGGACCAGGCACAGGCTTGTAGACCGGTAGCAGTGGGAAAGGACATTAGGACAGTCCCTCAGACTGAAACTTGGAGATACAGGGGCATGCGTGCGAACCGGAGGTGGTTGGCGGTTATAGAAGGATGAAGGACAGACACGTGCCCGGCCCTGGGAGTGAGGGTGGGAGAGCGGCTGTGGGGTGCACAACCCAGGACATTGAAGGTTTTTAGGAGCAAAGACAGAAGTGGAGTCAGTGTGGCCTGGAGAGATCAGTGAAGAGCAGACTGCGATCTCTCTGTTCTGAGACAGAGGTTTGGATACAGTCACTTTTGCTCTGACTTTCAGAAGAGACATGGAAAGTCACCAGGGAAAGCTGCCAGAGAAGAAAAGCCCCCCAAAAACATTTTTCACTGAGCCCATTCCTACCCACCTACAGGGGGCAGGACAACTCTGCCTAAACAGGGTTGCCTGAGTAACAGTGCAGTAGGCCCCTCCCCCAGGCTGGAAGAAAAAGAGGCCCACAATCCTAAGGTCCCTGTAAAACACATGCAACCAACCCTCTACAGAATGACTAAGAAGAGGAACCCCCAACAAAAGGCAAGAAACAGAAACTGGCCTCTGCCACAGAACTAATAGATAAGGATATAACCAAGATGTCAGAAATGGATTTCAGAGTAACAATTATCAAGGCGATATCTAGGCTTGAGAAAAATATTAGTGAAAATATAGAATCTCTAAGGGCAGAAATGAGATCTAATCAGAATAAACTTAAAAATGCTATGAATGAAATGCAGTCTAAACTGGATGCTCTGACTGTGAGGGTAAATGAGGCAGAAAAATGAATTAGTGAGTTAGAGAATAAGATGATAGAAAAGAAGGAAAATGGGGTGGCATGGGAAAAACAAATTAAATTTCAAGAAATTAAGCTGAGAGAGATTAGTGATTCAATGAAATGTTCCAATATCAGAATTATTGGGATCCCTGAGGGGGTGGAGAAAGAGAGAGGTCTAGAAGATATATTTGAGCAAATCATAGCTGAGAACTTCCCTAATCTGAGAAAAGAAACAAGCATTTGTGTCCAAGAGGCAGAGAGGACCTCTCCCAAGATCAATGAGAATAGACCAACAACAAGACATATAATAGTACAGTTTGCAAATCTCAGATCCAAAGAAACAATCTTGAAAGTGGATGGGGGAAGAGATTTATTATATAGAGAAGGAGGAACATCAGAATAATGTCAGACCTATGTGCAGAGACCTGGCAAACCAGAAGAGTCTGGCAAGACTTATTCAGGGTACTAAATGAGAAGAACATGCAGCCAAGGATACTGTATCCAGCAAGGCTGTCATTCAGAATGGATGGAGAGACAAGGAGTATCCAAGACTGGCAAAAACGAAAGAATATGTGACCACCAAGCCCGCCCTACAAGAAATATTAAGGGGGGGTTCTATAAAAGGAGATAGACACCAAGAGTACTACCAAACAGAAATTTACATAGACAATCTAGAGAAACAAGGACTTCATGGGCAACATGATGACATTAAAATCGTATCTCTCAATAATCACTCTCAACGTGAATGGCCTAAATGCTCCCATAAAATGGCACAGGGTTGTGGATTGGATAAAAAGACATGACCCATCCATATGCTGTCTACAAGAGACTCTTTTTGAACCTAAAGATACATCCAGACTGAAAGTGAAGGGATGGAGAACCATTTTTCATTCCAGCAGACCTCAAAAGAAAGCTGGGGTAGCAATTCTCATATCAGACAAATTAGATTTTAAGCGATACAGAAGAACACTATATCATTCTTAAAGGGCGTATACAACAAGAGGATCTGACAATTATTAATACCTATGCCCCCACGCAGGGGAGCAGCCAACTACACAGGCCGACTGTTGACCGGAATAAAGAGACATATAGATAATAATATGTAAATAGTAGGGGACCTTAACACTCCACTCTCAGCAACAGACAGATCATCTAAGCAGAAGATCAACAAAGAAACAAGAGCTTTGAATGACACACTGCACAAGATGGACTTCATAGATATATATAGAACATTCCACCCCAAAACAACAGAATATTCATTCTTCTCGAATGCACATGGAACTTTCTCCACAACAGACCACATACAGGGTCACATATCAGGTCTCAATCCATATCAAAAGATTGACATTATTCCCTGAATATTCTCACACCACATGCCTTGAAACTGGAACTCAATCACAAGAAAAAATCTGGAAGGAATTCAAACACTTAGAAGCTAAAGACCATCCTTCTTAAGAATGTTTAGGTCAACCAGGAAATTAAAGAAGAACTTAAACAATTCATGGAAACCAATGAGAAAGAAAATACATCGATCCAAAACCTATGGGACACTGCAAAGGCGGTCCAAAGGGGGAAATACATAGCCATCCAAGCCTCACTCAAAAAAACCCAGAAAAATCCTGAATACACAAGGTAACCTTACACCTTAAGGAACTTGAGAAAGAATAAATAAAACCTAAACCAAGCAGGAGAAGAGAAATAATAAAGATTAGAGCAGAGATCAATGAATTTGAAGCCAGATATACATTAGAGCAGATCAACAAAACTAGAAGCTTGTTCTTTGAAAGAATAAATAAGATCGATAAACCACTGGCCAGACTTATCCAAAAGAAAAGAGAAAGGACCCAAATCAATAAAATGAAAGGGGAGTGATCACGACTAACACCAAGGAAATAGAAACAATAATTAGAAATTATTATCAGCAACTATATGTCAATCAATTAAGGAACCTGGAAGAAATGGATGCCTTCCTGGAAAGCTATAAACTACCAAGACTGAAACAGAAAGAAACTGACAACCTAAATAGACCAATAACCAGTAACAAAATTGAAGCAGTGATCATAACCTCCCAAAAAACCAGAGTGCAGGGCCTGATGGATTCCATGGGGAATTCTACTAAACATTCAAAGAAGAAATAATAACTATTCTCCTGAAGCTGTTTCAAAAAATAGAAACAGAAGGAAAACTTCCAAACTCATTCTATGAGGCTAGCATTACCTTAATCCCCAAACCAGGCAAAGACCCCATCAAAAAGGATAATTACAGACCAATATCCCTGATGAATATAGATTCCAAAATTCTCAATAAGATCCTAGCTAATATGATCCAACTGTACATTAAAAGGATTATCTACCATGACCAGATGGGATTCACCCCTGGGTTGCAAGTGTGGTTCAACATTCACAAATCAATCAGTGTGATAGAACACATTAATAAGAGAAGAGACAAGAATATAGTCCTCTCAATTGATGCAGAAAAAGTATTTGACAAAGTACAGCATCCTTTCCTGATTAAAACTCTTCAGAGTGTAGGGATAGAGGTTACATTCCTCAATTTCATAAAAACAATCTATGAAAACCCCACAGAGAATATCATTCTCAATGGGGAAAAGCTGAGAGCCTTTCCCTTAAGATCAGGAACATGACAAGGATGCCCACTCTCACCACTATTGTTCAACATAGTACTAGAAGTCCTAGTATCAGCAATCAGACCACAAAAAGAAATAAAAGGTATTTAAACTGGAAAAGAAGAAGTCAAACTCTATCTCTTCGCAGATGACATATTTTATGTGGAAAACCCAAAAGACTCCACCCACAAATTAATAGAACTCATACAGCAATTAAATAAATTGGCAGGATACTAAACCAGTGCATGGAAATCAGCTGTTTGTCTATACACAAACAATGTAACTGTAGAAAGAGAAATTAGGGAATTTATTCCATTTACAATAGCACCAAAAACCATAAGATATCTTGGAATAAACCTAACCAAAGAGGTAAAGGATCTCTACTCTAGAAACTACAGAATGCTGATGAAAGACATTGAAGAAGACACAAAAAGATGGGAAAACATTTCATGTTTGTGGATCAGAAGAATTAGCATTGTTCAAATGTCTATGTTACCCAGAGCAATCTACACTTTCAACACCATCCTGATTAAAATACCAATGACATTTTTCGAAGTGCTAGAACAAACAATCCTAAAATTCGTGTGAAAACAGAAAAGACCCCAAATCACCAAGAAATGTTGAAAAAGAAAAACAAAGCTGGGGGCATCATGTTGCCTGGTTTCAAGCTATATTACAAAGCTTTGATCACCAAGACAGCATGGTACTGGCATAAAAACAGACACAGAGATCAATGGAACAGAGTAGAGACTCCAGAAATGGACCCTTGGCTCTCTGGTCAACTAATCTTTGACAAAGCAGGAAAAAACATCCAATGGAAAAAAGACAGTCTCTTCAATATATGGTGCTGGGAAAACTGGTCAGCTATATACAGAAGAATGAAACTCGACCATTCTCTTACACCATACACAATGATAAACTCTAAGTGGATGAAAGACCTCAATGTAAGACAGGAATCCATCAAAATCCTAGAAGATAACATAGGCACTAACCTCTTCAACATCGGCCACAGCAACTTCTTTCATGACACATCTCCAAAGGCAAGGGAAACAAAAGCGAAAATGAACTTTTGGAACTTCAAGATGAAAAGCTTCTGCACAGCAAAGGAAACAGTCAACAAAACAAAGAGGCAACCCACGGAATGAGAGAAGATATTTACACATGACACTACAGATAAAGGGCTGGTATCCAAGATCTATAACGAACTTCTCAAGCTCAACACCCAAAAAACAAATAATCAAGTAAAAAAATGAGTGGAAGATATGAACAGACACTTTTCCAATGAAGACATACGAATGGCTAACAGACACATGAAAAAATGTTCAAAATCATTAGCCATCAGAGAAATTCAAGATACCACCTTACACCAGTTAGAATTCAAAAATTGACAAGGCAAGAAACAACAAATGTTGGAGAGGATGTGGAGAAAGGGGAACTCTCTTACACTGCTGGTGGGAATGCAAGTTGGTACAGCCACTTTGGAAAACAGTGTGAAGGTCCCTCAAAAAGTTAAAAATAGAGCTACCCTATGACCCAGCAATTGCACTACTGGGTATTTACCCCAAAGATAGAGATGTAGTGAAAAGAAGGGCCATATGCACCCCAATGTTCATAGCAGCAATGTCCATAAGCCAAACAGTGGAAGGAACCTAGATGTCCTTCAAGAGATGAATGGATAAAGAAGTAGTTGTCCATATATACAATGGAATATTATTCAGCCATCAGAAAGAACAATTACCCAACATTTGCATCAACATGGATGGAACTGGTGGAGATTATCCTAAGTGAAATAAGTCAAGTAGAAAAAGACAAGTATATAGCTTCACTTATTTGTGGAACATAAGGAATAGCAGAGAGGACATTAGGAGAAGGAAGGGAAAAATTAAGGGTGGGGGGAAGAGCGGGGGAGACAAACCATGAGAGACTATGGACTCCGGGAAACAAACTGAGGGTTTTAGAGGGGAGGTGAGTGGGGGGGATGTGTTAGCCCTGTGGTGAGTATTAAGGAGGGCACATATTGCATGGAGCACTGGGTGTTTTATGCAAACAATGAATCATGGAACTACATCAAAAACTAATGATGTGCTGTATGGTGACTAACACAAAATAATAAAAATAAGAAAAAAGAAAAAAATTTCTACTATACGAATGAGTAAAGTTTGGCATATTGCTTTTGCTCAAGGTCACAGCATCTATTTCCAGACAGTGCCAAAAAAAATGGTCTCTTACAAAGTGAATTTTGAGAACAAAATAATGTAAGGTACTATTTTTTCCATTGAAATGCATTATTTGTTTATATATTTTTGTGTATCAATTATAAGTATGTGTATAATATATTTTTAATCCTTCTTTTAATCCTCAAACTTGTCCCCAACTTTAGTCCTCAAACTCGAATAGTGTATGGGTGATTTCAACAACATGCAATTATATTGTTCCCTTAATAGTGACTGAAATTATAGTTATTTTAGTGTTAATGTCACATGTATAAATTAAGTTTCAACACCTCATGCATAGTGCTTATTCAGCTACAAGACCAAAATAAATTATATAAATTAATCACACACAAAATTACCAAAGCATGTAAAATTCTAATTAAGAATAATATTTTAGCATGATGGATGATTATTTTAATTGGAAATAAATCACCAATTTAAGACATAAATTAGAAAAAAATCTTGTACCATGTTTTGTTCTGTTTGACCTTTTTTCTTTTCTCTGACTTCAATAATATCATACTTTATCTTTTTTTATATTTCTCTGCCATATCACACAAAATTAATAATGTTTAGTGTTTGTTTGCCAGGGAAAAATAAAAGTTAAGGTTCAGACTTATCAAAACCCCATGAAGAAAAAATTGCCACTTTGGGGACCCACCATTTATTAACACTAAAACTGTATTTTCCACCAATATACTGTTAAAATTTAGTGTCAATGGAAAGTATATTAAATGAATACCTAATCCAAATTTTGTTTTGGGAGCAAAAGACCTAATACATATGTAATACCACTTTCTAAGAAAATATAGCAAATTGATACATCCTAGTAGGTGATAGATTCAAGACCTGTACAAATTCAGAATGTAAATCAATGCTGCTATTTGGAAAGTAAGCTTTATTTAAGATTTATGGAGGTATAATGTGGATAGAGTAAAATTCACTAACTGGAAGAGTACAATTTGAATAATGCTTCTGGTTTTGTTTTTTGTTTTTTACCATCAAAACAATCCTACAATATTTCAGTCGTCATGTGCATAGTGTTCTCTGTGCCCTTCTGTGGTGAAGACCACACCTTGCTCCCTCTCCCAGCTCTCGCTCATTATAGTTTGACTTTGCTAGGATTTAATACAAATGGAATCAGAGCAGGTGTCATGGTTTGTATGGGTCTTGTTCATCTAGCTGACTGGTTTTGAGATTCGTCCATTTTATTGCATGTATCACTGGTCTGCTCCTTTTCTCGTCTTGCTAGTTTCTTTCCTCTCCAGGTCCCAAGGAAGAAAGCTGTTATGCGCATATGGGTAAATGTTTCTCTGTGGACTTATTTCTTTTTATTTCTCTGTATCACATGATATCCTAACTTACGAGAAACTACACACTGTTGTCGAAGTGGCTGGAGCAGTTTGCATTCCCACCAACAGCATATGAGACTTCCTCCTGTTCCATGATCACAACTCTTAAGGCAATTTTTATTTTAGACGTTCTGGTAGATGCATAGACAAATACACTGTGGTTTTCATCTTGTGTCTTTAGTGGCAAATGGTGCTGTGCAAATTTTCCTGTGTTCTCCTGTCACTTAAAAATAGTCTTTCGTAAAATGAAAGTAACTATTTACTCATTTTTTTTAAAAGATTTTATTTATTTATTCGATAGAGATAGAGACAGCCAGCGAGAGAGGGAACACAAGCAGGGGGAGTGGGAGAGGAAGAAGCAGGCTCATAGCAGAGGAGCCTGATGCGTGGCTCTATCCCATAACGCTGGGATCACGCCCTGAGCCCAAGGCAGACGCTCAACCGCTGTGCCACCCAGGCGCCCCATTTACTCATTTTTTTTATTATTGGGTTTGTGCCCTTTTAATATCAGGATGCATTTTTTATATATTCTAGAAGTAATTCTTTACTGGATATATATTTGGCAAATATAAGTTACATCTGTGACTTGTGTTTTACTCTTTACAAGTGTATCATTTTAAGAATAAATTTTTAAACTTTAATGAAGTGTATGGGTTGTTTTTCTGGTGATTTCTTAATTCTGTGCCTTGCCTAAAAAAACTATTCCTACCCCAATGAGGGAAAAAAAAATCTTTTTTTAAGTGTTATATTTTTAGCTGCTTACATTTAGATCTGTGATCCATTTCTAGTTAGGTTTTACATGGCGTAAAATGAGGTTTCAATGTTTTCCAAATGGTCCAAAACCATTTGTTGATTATTATTTCTGACAATATCTTGGACAGTCATTAAAAAAAATACCCCAGGCAACATATACCGAAGTCTCTTTTCTGTTCTGCTGCTCTACATATTTAAACATCCGCCAAAATCAAACCATCTGGATTTCTGAAGCTTTTTTGAATTCAGACTACACTTGGCTAGATCTTTTGGAAATTGTTTTAGTTGGTGGAGTTTCTTGGGATCTATAGAGATTTTAGATTCAACCTGCAAAGTTCTAACCATAGTAGACTGCTGGGATTTTCGTTGGGCTTGCCCTGGATTTATTTTGAAAGAAGTGACATCTTAATAACACTGAGTCTGCATAGAGCACAAGTCTGCTCCATTATCTGAATTGTATTGCTTTTGTTGTCTGACAAAGTCTCTACTTCACCTTAATTTTTCAATAATTTTGCTGGGTAAAAAATTATAAGTTGACTTTTTCTCCAGAACTTTAAAGATATCTGCCCATTGTCTCCTGATTCACAGGATATCTGACAAGCAAATTTTTATTGTCATCCCTTTCGTTCCTCTGTGTATACAGATATCTTTTCTTCCTCTTGTTTTGTATTTATCACTTGTTTTCAGCCATTTGATTTTGGTATTCCCTACTGGAGTTTTATGTTGCTCCTGATTCACTGAATATCTTTTATTTGTGGTCTTCTCATTTTGATCAGATTTGGGAAAAAAATCATCCATTATTTCTTCAAATATATTTGTAATGCCCTCCTTCTTCTGTGTGAGATATAGGGTACTAACGCTATGTTGATTGTTTAAAGATTAATTTCTCTGCTCTTTATTTTGGGTAAGACCTTTGCTCTGTTTTCAAGTTCATGAACCATTACTTCTGGAGTGTTCTTTTCATCCCTATCCAGCGAATTTTTTTCAGATGCTGTGTTTTTCATTTCCAGCATTACCATTTTTTGGAAAGAATTATCCACATATTGTCACGTTTCCCTCTATATTCTTAAACATTTATAATGACTTGACTAGCTCTTTCAATACCTTTGTTTACTAGTTCCATCATTTCTGTGTTTTTTTGTATCTCTTTCTATAAATGGTCTCCCAATTATTAGTCTTATTTTCCTGCAGTTTTTTTTTGCATGAATGATATGTGTTTAGGTGCCAGACATTGTGAATGATACATTATTGTTTGCTTAATTTTGTTGTGTTCCTTTACAGACTGTTACATTTTGTTCTGGCACAGAGCTAAGTGACTTGGAATTAGTTAGATGTCTGTAAGGCTTCTTTTATTAAGCTTTGTGGGGGTACCCACCTCGTAACCTACTTAGGCAACATGCTTTTGAGGGCTTTATCTGATGCCTTCTCATGTTGTAAGTTCTTTCCTCCACTGGCTTTTGGAATGAAAATATTGCCAGCCTTCTGCAAGCTCCAGAAAAGGATCTACCTATCCCCTTCTGTGGATTTTCCTGCCTGGAGTAGTTAGGTACCTCCTACCAGCACACACTTCAGTGCTTAGCCAAATATTGCCAGTATCTTCATGCACATCTCTGGAACTCTCTTTTTTATGATGCCTGCTGATGTCCAGGATTCTCCACACATTCCATCTGCTCTGCTCTTTCGGACCTTGGAAATCAGTCTCCTCACCTCATCATGAATGTCGGGTTCTCTGGGTTCCATTTCCGTGGGGTTCATGCCAGAAACCGCCTCCAAAGCAGGTGCTTTCTGTAGGCTTACTTTTGCCCTCGCCTCAGGAATCACATTGCTCTGCCACCTGCCACCACGTCTGAAAGCCAGCTTTCCATTATGTGAGTGTTTGCCTGGCTTTTTGAGGTAGGAGAATAAGTATGAACCCTGTTACTTTATCTCATTCTATTGTTTTAAATTGTCTGCCTGCATATCTGTGTTTGCTACATGAGCTATTGAGAGGCTTTATTTGCACAGTGGGCAAAATTTTCTGGCTCTTACTTGACAGAAGCTTGATCATAAGCACATAAATTTGGGCAATGCGATATATAATATGGTTCTGCAATGTCATATTCAAAATTAGAAAGGGTATTTATCATTCGTATACACAATCTTTCAAAAGATGGAGAAACTTCACGGAGCCTCAAGAACATGCCTATGGGGCCAGGGAGGAAGGGAAAGAAGGTCCCTTCCGTTGGGTACCTCTCCACAGTGAACAGATGGACCTCACTATGAGCAATACTATTCAGAGCCATACTGAGTCTTGATGGAAGAAATTATTGTTTCATTAATATTAATATGAAGCAATTAGAAGACAGTTTCCTCTACTATATTATTACTGTCTTCATCATTTTAATATGTACTCATTTAATGTCAGGGTGGGAATTGTACCAGGGAGACTTCTACTCTTACAATAATGAATGTCTCCTGCTTTTCAAAAAATCAATATTCCTTACTCGAATGATTTTTTCTTTCAATCATTTTTTGAGAGTATATATCTTCTCTAAGCACCCTTTTGATGAAATAGGAATAATTATATTGGTCTCGGGAGGAGGCCACAAAAATATCGTAAAATATCTTCTTGGTGGAAGATTGAAATATGATCGTTTCTTCTTTACTCTCTAAGGAAGGTTTTTATAGGACTACGTAAGATGAAAACTGGTCTTTTGGAAAGAGTGATGTAGAAATAATGTAAATAAATAACTAAATAGAAAAAAGCTATTGTGTGAATAGTAAAAATCAATTAAATGAGTTTTTACAAGGAAAATCTTACAACGTAGGCTTTGCATTTTCAAACTTAGGAGAAAAGATATGTGATATTTTCAGGTAGAAAAGAGAAGAATAGAAATTGGACAAAACCTGTCACACAGCGTCTAAAATTTCCTCAGTCAAAAAAAAAAAAAACCATATCAACTGATATAAAGAAATAAGCAAGTCGTAATTCATAATCAAATATACCATAAAAATCTAATAAATTAGAACATATGAATAGGGTTTTAAATAAGAGCTACAAATAATTACAATGAGATTTATATTAAAATTTCTACTTGGTACTTGACAACATAAACAACGTTTGCCTCCCCATCAAAGTCTCACAATTTTACTCTTTAAGGATTCTCCAGGCAAACTTAGTTATATTGAACTTGGCATAAAGGATATTACTTATCATAATGACAATGATGCACAATATCCTAGCTGGGTTCATGACCCTGAGCATCAGTTGGTGACTCTGTGGTGACACACAGCACTAATAAATTAATAAAGTGACTGCTCTTCTCTGCAGTGTTCTTTTGATATGTGACACCTGGCAATATATTATTAAAGAATCATGGTACCAGTGATGTATTGAAATAAAACACCAGAGAGTCATTTCCTTGGTGATGTATCAAACCTTTGCAGGGTCTTGGAGATCTAAGAATGCATTTCCAAAGCCAGGCCATGAGCCTATTTGAAGAATAAAATCAATTTTTTCCCTAATAATTTTAAGATTGCAATGACTGCCTATGATAGCTGTAATCTTAGGCAATCCAAACTCATAAATAATTCATTTTGCTTGTACTGTGTATATATATGAAAACTTAGTTAACTTTTGGAGGAAAGAAGCTTACAGTGAAGGGCAGACACAAGGGAACATGATGAAGTGTGATTATGGTCCAGAAGATTTATGAAAGCAGTATATATGAGTACAGGAAAGCCACTCTCCATAAGAGTTCAAATGACCACAAGGAAGAAATGATAGAGTGAAAGGTTTTCAGCTTTAACATAAGTTTGAAACCTCTCTGCCCAAAGCGTATTTTGAGGGTGAAAATAAGAACACCACAAGACAAATGAGGACAAGATGAATAAGTTTGTGTGCTTAGAAACATATGAGCTATGCAAGGGTTGTGAATTCCGCCCCAGTTGCTCCACCATCGCTCAGATATAATCTTTTCTATAGGCTGGATTATTCTGTGCCAAGATAACCAATTACTGTAATCAACACAGCCAAACACTGAATGCTATGAATAAAATGTGGCTTATCAGAGTCACCGTGGATAAAGGTGTGGGTTGTGTCCTGCACAGAAATGTCTGCACAAGGTCTTGGGGTGGGGCGGAAAGTGATGGTGGGCAAACCTTTCAATCCAAAAGGTACTGTGGTTTATAAGCCCTTGGCTTCTGGGCTAAGAAGGATGGGGCCACTTCTCTAGGTTTTCTGGACAAGGATGATTTTTGGTTTTTGGTCCCCCCAGAAGGAGTGTCTTTTTATAATTTTAACAAAACTGCCCTGGGGAGAGGGGGCGGAAGTTCGAGGATAAGGGAAAACATATTGGTTATTTAATATTCCCTAGGGAACAAACACCAAATGCATCTCAGTGGGTTTGATAGATGTAGTTTTACATCCCTTTACGTGGGGCCCCATTGATCAGTAACCCTACAGGAGCCAGGAAGGAATCGGTGATCCCAGGATGCAGCCTTAAAAGTTGTCTGTATCCCCCCGCCCCCGCCACGTGTTACTACTTCTCATCTGGCTTTCCTCTAATCCATGTGATCCCATTTCTGGGGACTGTGTACACAGCTTGTTTTCCTAAATTCAGCTTTCTACTTAACACTTGGCCTTTGTTTTATGGGCCATGGGCACCCCCACCCCCCCGCACGATTAGCCAGGTGAGTGAGTGAAGGTCCCTAAGGCACAGCCACACCTAAACTCTGCACACCACTTCTTGCCTCGGTGGACTCAGGGCAGGTATTCTTCAATACGCCACAAGGGTCTGTGCCGATGGCACAGAATGCAAAGCTGGAGCTGGTGGCCATGAGCCCCTGTTTCACAGTGAGCCCGAACTGATGGGTCATGGAGAGTCAGTGGGTTCTTACAGAGAATGTAGGGAGGTTTTAGCGACAAAGGGACCTTGACAGACTGGGGAAAAAAAAGCACTATTTTTTTTTCTTTTGCCAAGAGTATAAAAACATTTAAATATGTTGGCAACTACCACAGCACATATGGGCAGGCTATCAGCCAATATGGGTGTGTGTTCGTTCTTTACTCAATCCTCATTCTCATTCTAGTGCAGTCCCACTTCCTGGCTGACATTCCCGATTCTTTATTAGCGTCGTTCTTCCATTTTCTTAATTGGCAAAATCTCAATTCCTTCCATGACTATAAACTGCGAGTCAAAAAAATATTTCTTACTTTTTTTTTTTTGTATTTGGCTTTCTTTAATTTAATTTGGGTTTTTTCATATGAGATAGGGTTTCCTGATTAATATACTTTCTAGTCACCCAGGAGTTTGATCTAGCCATCAAATAACTTTTATATTATACTTCTGTTTTTCCCCCTCTACATGTATTTTTCTCTTCTGAAAACAAATCAACTTTACCCCATCCTAAGATTTTCTTTTACCCCAGCCAAGATATGGAGAGGTGTTGAGCACATTTGGAACATGGACCACAGCTTGATGGGCACAAGGGTTACTGTAAGGACAAATAATTGAAGGTAGATAGATGAGTCAGAGTTAAACTAGATATTGTTCATGTGACAAGTAATAAGAGCTGGTCATTGCATTTACTGAGATAGTTTTGGTCTAAAGCAGATATCAGCAAACTATGTCCCATGGGCCAAATTTGGCCCACTGACTATTTCTATAAATGTAATTCTATTGGAACACAGCCATACCTACTAATTTATGTCATATTTCACTGTTAATTTGCTGCAAGGGCCAACTTGTGTAGTTGTGACAAGGACCATATGGTCTTCAAATCTAGAAGATTTACTACCTGGCCTTTTATAGGAAGTTTGCCAACCCCTGGTCTAAACTCTCTCCCTATGACTTTCAATACTGTCTATATCTACCAATCTCACATATCCAGCCATGCACTCCACTATGAGGTATGCACTTTGATATAAAAGTGCTTATTTTATATAGAGAGACAGAAAATGGATTAGTGTTTGCTAATTATTATATATCTCATATTATTATTTTTTAGTTTTCTTCTGCCCTTGCTAGACTGTGAGCCCCAAGAATAAAAGAACTCTGCTTAATATAGATATACCCATCCGACTCTAACAGGTGATAATAAATACACATTAAATGTATATTTTTTTATTGCTCAGAAACATGACATCTCTTTAAAATTTGCATTATGGAGTAAACAGTTACATATCTCCAAAATGAATGTGTTGAAGACTCAACACCCAATGTAATGGTATTTGGGGGTAAAACTTTTGGGCGATAGTTAGATTTAGATAAGGTCATGAAGATGGTATCCTTATGATAGGAATAGAAGAAGACATAAAGATCTCTCTCTTTTTCACTATGTGAATGAAAAGTGGTCATCAGCAAGTCAGGAAAAGGACCTTCACCAGAACTCAACCACGCTGGCATCCTGACCTTGGACTTCCCAGCCTCCAGAAGTAGGAGAGAATAATTGCCTGTTGGTTAAGCTACCCAGTCTAGGGTACTTTGTTTTAGCAACCTCAGGAGACAAAGACAACATGTAATTTAATAACTGGCTATGGTTTTGAAAGAATTATATTTTTATTAAATAAAGAACATTACTAAGTGAAATTGATGCTCATTTAAGTTTACAGTTAAATACACCCTTAGGAAGTCTAAGCATTAGTGACATGAAGACATAGGCAGGTTTTATTTGGTGGTAAATTATCCATATTGAAGCAAATTATCTAGAAGTTCCTGAGATGATACCCATACCACTTTAAGCATTTATAACATGTGTTCTTGTTAAATAATATGACAGCATTAGAGCATGATGGCATATATGTTTTGCCTCTTGGCTTTTGCAAATTAGAGTACCTTCTAATGAAATGCATGAGACATATTTTGAAGGGGTATTACAAAATCAGATCTGTTAAAAATTTTTTGGATGGCCTAAATTTTCTATTTCAAATATTCAGATGACAATAATTTATTGTGTACTAATTATACTCTAAAATATATTTGTGGATAAAATGACTATTGTGTATCCAATTCAGATTATTAATTAATTTATTTTTAACCAAAATAGAATATTTGTTAACATGTTACTTGGATTGCTTGCCTGTGTTGAATTAATGGACAAAAATGAGAAAAAAAAGAGAAAACACAGATATTTTAGTATTTACTTTCTTTCTGGTTCTACTAGTAGTTTTCTTTACATAATTATCAAAAGCATTTATTTTTCTTCTGGTTCTATTAGCAATTTTCCTTTCATAGTTAACAAAAGCACAATTATTGCAATGAATAATGCCAATTGCTGGGGCACTAACTCCACTACCAGGTGGCTAGTTGGTTGAGTGAACAACTCTTGATTTTGGCTCTGGTCCTGACATCAGGGTCGTGAGACTGAGCCCTGCATTGGCTCCACACTCAGCATGGAGTCTGCTTGAGACTTTGTCTCCCTTCCCTCTGGCCCTTCCCTCCACACACTCTCTCTAAAATAAATAAATAAATCTTTTTAAAAAATGCCAATTGCTTTTAAAAAGATAGTATTTGACAAAGTGGAAAAATCCTTGAAATCATACCACAATTTGACAATGATGTAGATAAAATCAATTTTCAACAACAGCCATTATCAAAGGTAAGAAAATAAATGTAATGTTCCGTATATTATGTTTTTACTTGAGTATTCAAATTCTGTTTCTTTGCTTCATGGTTTCTTTTTTCCTCAGATTGCCCAAAAGAGATTTATATTCAATAGGAGTTAAAACATTTGCAATTATTCACTTGGGCTAAATCTCTTAACATATTAAACATCACAAATCTTAAGATGACTATTAATAATAAACACATAAGGCAGAAGGGAATAAACATTTACTAGAGAGTCATTTCAGTTCAACAGCAATTGTCATCAAAATTTTCTTAGAGATTTATTTGTCTACAGTACTGAGGGGAAGGTTTCATGCCAAAGACCCTAGTTTCCACTCAGATCATTATACGCTATCAACCACACTACTCATAAGGACTCTTTTATAACTGGACAGAAACAAGAATGTGAGTCAACAGTAAGCAATTTGTTATCAGTAGAAAACATGGGTTGAATATATCCATTCCTCCTTGTATAGCTTAATAATTTTGCCTCTGCTAATCCATGTTATAATTGCTAAATTAACACTTTATGAAATAATGTTTTATATTATTGTTTGTTACTAACCCTGGATAAATAATGCTCTCTCCTCAAATGTTTATGAGTTATTTTGAAGAAAGAGCTTGGTCAGGTTATTTTGTGCATTTCTATCCAATTCCTATTCCTATCCCTAAATATATTTCTAGGACACAAGCTAAACAATATTTACACATGCTTCAGATAAACATGCCATTAAAGCTCATCATCAGAAATTTGGCCACACAGTAATGAAGGTAAATACAGTGGAGGATGTGATTACAAGATAAATAGACATGAGGCTATGAGAACTCTGTCATTGCTTAATAGATGCACATCCATACATAATACATTCATACATCATAACAGATGCACATCCCTACAAGACTGCCTATTGTGGCAGGATAAAGTACATTAAGAATAGATTATATTTCCATGAATTGTTTGCTTACTAACTTTTAAACTCACATTCCAAAATCACATTTTCATTTCAAAGTTCATAGCATTCCATGAACAAATCTGCTGTTCAAAGTGAAGGTGTATTATAATGACAATCAAAAATTTCTACAGTAAGTGACTTGCCAATGTTTAAAAGGGTAATATATTTGACAGCCAAGATTTCATGCAGATGAAATAAAGGTGGTGTTAACTTTTAACTTTTAATATCTGCATATGAAAAAATGTGACTTCTAACAAAGAAAAAAAAACAAGGATCATAACACAATAATTAGGGGCTCAGTCAGTTAAAGCCTCTGCCTTTGGCTCAGGTTATGATCTCTGGGTCCTGGGATCAAGCCCCACAGTGGGCTCCCTGCTCAGCTGAGAGTCTGCTCCTCACTCTATCTCTCTCTCCCTCTGCCCCAGCTTGTGCTCTCTCACTTTGTTTCTCTCAAATAAATAAATAAAACCTCTAAAAACAAAACATCCAATAACACAATAATTATTTTGTTGAAAGTATCTTCACTTATCAGCAAATATTTTAATGCTGGTCATTTGAAGAAACTGAGTCCTCACCTTTAAAGGGAAAACAGAAAAAATAGCCCATGGAGATAGAGCATAGAAGCAGCAGTTTGAGAAATGCCTGGGGTGTACAGGAGGGAGATATGTGTACTAATCACAGAGAGTGTACTGGAGGGCCAGGAATCTTTGGGAGATTACTCCAGGAACAGAGGAGCTGGCAGACATCATTTTCCTTCCTCCCCCCACCTAGCCTAGACACGTGGACACCTTCAGGAACCAGTGCAGTGCTAACAGTTGGTACATAACATACTAAAACCATGACTCCACTACCTACGCGTTCTCCTTGAACCTGTCTCCTTTAATATGCCCTTGGGAGGAGCTCATCCAAAGTGGTGGCACAAGCCTGGCAATGTGCAAGCAGCCATAACAGGGGCCAGCACCACTCCAAGTGACTCCTGCCATGAGGAAAGGGGAAGATAACCACACACACCAGTCCAACTGAGGCTCCAGCAATGGGCTGAGACTGACATCTGATATGACTACAGGTCCTGCCCCCCAAACACAAGTTTCTCTGGGGACTACACAGGTAAAGCACCCTATAGTTTGAAGCAATTGCATCTCTGGAAAATTTGGTCTGACTCAATTCAAGCCCAGGTGGCCCCAGACTGTTCCACTAATATCACAGGGGCCAAACACTGCCTACAACAGACAAAGAAAGCCACTGAAGATTACTGGACTGAAGGCAAAAGCATCTCAGTCACAACAGCAGAGCACACACAACACACATAGGGGTAACTCCTAAAGTGCTAGGTTCTGCTGAACAAGGGACAGTGCCCTGCAGGGCACCACAGCACCTCTTCTTCATAATGCCACTAGTTTCAAGAGTAGGAGACATAGCTAACTCTCCTTTCATAGAAACAGACATGGAGAATTAGACAAAATGAGGAGGCAGAGAATATGTCCCAAACGAAGGAAAAAAACAAAAAACAAAAAACAAAAACAGGACAAAACAACAGCAAGAGACCTAACTGGGATGGAGATAAGTAACATACCCATTAGAAAACTTAAAGTAATGGTGATAAGATACTCACTGGACTTGAGGAAACCGTGGACGACCTCAGTGAAACCCTTAACAAAGAGCACAGATAAAAAAGAAACAGTAAGTGATGAAAAACTCAATAACTGATATTAAAAATACGCTAGAGAGAATAAGTAGTAGACTAGAAGAAGGAGAAGGACAGATCAGTGACCAGGGGACAGAGTAATGTAAAGCAATCAAGGTAAACAGAACAGAGACAAAAACATAATTTAAAAAATGAAATTAGATTCAGGGAACTCAGCTACACCATCAAGCATAATAAAATTTGTATTATAGGAATCCCAGAAGGAGAAGAAAGAGGAAAACGGGCAGAAAATTTATTTGAAGAAATAACAGCTGAAAACTTCCAGAATCTGGGGAAGGGAACAGAAATCCAGATTCAGGAGGCACAGAGAAACCCCAAGAATATCAATCCAAAATGGTCAACATCAAGAACCATAGCAAGTAAAATGGGAAAAAGTAGTGATAAAGAGAGAATTTTAAAAGCAGCAAGAGAAAAGAAAACAGTTACACACAAGGGAAACCCCATAAGATTATTAACTGATTTTTCAGCAGAAACTTTGCAGGTCAGAAGAGAGTGGAATGATATAGTGAAAGTGCTGAAAGAAAAAAAAATGGAGCAAAGGATACTCTGTACAGCAAGGCTATCATTCAGAACAGAGGAAAGATAAAGAGTTTCTCAGATAAGCAAAAGTTAAAGGAATTCATCACCACTAAACCAGCCATACAAAACATGTTAAAGAAGATTCTTCAAATGGAAAGGGAAGACAATAAGTAAGAGTAAGAAAAGTAGGAGCACAAAAGCAGTAAAATTAAGTATATCTATAAAAATCATTCAATGGAATCACAAAATAAAAGACTGTAAAGTATGAAATCCCCTAAAATATGGGGGGAGAGGAGTAAAGAATGGATTTAAATTTAAGTGACCATCAACATATTATAGTCTATTATATGCAGAATAGGTTATATACAAACCTAATGGTAACCACAAATCAAAAACCAGTAATAGATATGCAAAGAATAAAGAGAAAGGAATCCAAATACATCACTAAAGAAAGCCAAATAATTGTGAGAGAAGAGAGCAAGAAAGGAATGCAGAAGAATTACAAAAACAACCATAAAACAAGTAACAAAAAGGCAATAAGTACATACCTATCAATAATCACTTTGAATGTAAATGGACTAAATGCTCCAATTGAAAGAGGGTGAGAGAATGGATAAAAAAAAGCAAGACCCATCTATATGCTGCCTACAAGGGACTCATATGAGATCTAAAGAGAGCTGCAGATTGAAAGTGAAAGGATGGAAAAGCATTTATCATGCAAGTGAAAGTGAAAAGAAAGCTGGGGGAGCAATATCGGAAAAATAGACTACCACAAAGGCTGTAACAAGAGACAAAAAAGGACACTATATAATCCAACCTGAAGATATAGCAACTGTAAATATTTATGCACCCATCACTGAAGCACCCAAACACATAAGCAGCTAAAAACAAACATAAAAGAAGTGTTAACAATACAGTAATAGTAAGAGACTTTAACACAACACTTACATCAATGGACAGATCATCCAAAGAGAAAATCAATAAGGAAATAGCTTTGAATGACACACTGGACCAGACAGATCTAACAGATATATTCAAAACATTCCATCCAAAAGAGCAGAATACACATTCCTTTCAAGTGCATATGGAACATTCCCCAGAATAGATCTTATTAGGTTAAAAAAAAGTCTCAACAAAATTAAAAGAATGGAAGACATACCATGCATCTTTTCTGACCAAAATGCTATTGAAACTAGAAATCAATCACATGAAAAAAATCTGGACAGAGCACAAATACATGAGGCTTACATAACGAGCTATGAAAGAATGAATGAGTCACCAAGAAATCAAAGAAAAAATAAAAAATTATATGGAGAGAAATGAAAATAAAAGGACAACAGTTCAAAATCTTTCAGATGCAGCAAAAGCTCTTCTAAGAGGAAGTTTATAGCAAAATAAGCCTATTTCAAGAAGCAAGCAAAATCTCAAATAAACAACCTGCATTTACACATAAAGGAACTAGAAAAAAGAAAGGAAAGGAATAATGAAGATTAGAGTAGAAATAATGGAAATGAAAACTGAAAAAAACAATAGAACAGATCAATGAAACCAGGACCTAGTTCCTTGAAAATATCAACAAAATTCATGAACCTTTAGTTAGCATTATAAAGAGAGAGAGAGGTCTCAAAAAATAGACAAAATCAGAAATGAAAGAGGAGAAAAAACAACCAGCACCACAGAAATACAAAGGATTATGAGAGAATATTACAAAAAAATCATATGCCAACAAATTGGACAAACTAGAAGTAATTGATAAATTCCTAGAAACATTTAGACTACCAAAACTGAATTAGGAAATAGAAAATTTGAACAGACCAATTACCAGCAATGAAATTGAATCAGTAATCAAAAAACTCCTAACAAAATAAAATCCAGGAAGGAAGGCTTCACAGGAGAATTCTACCACACATTTAAAGAAGAGTTAATACCTATTCTTCTCAAACTATTCCTAAAAATAGAAGGAAAGGTTCATTCTATGAAGACTAGCATTACCCTGGTGCCAAACGAGATAAAGACACTGCAAAAAAGATAACTACACCGGCCAATATTTCTGATGAACAGAAATGCAAAAATCCTCAACAAAATATTAGCAAACTGAATCCAAGAATACATTAAGCTTAATACATTAAAAATCATTTACCACAATCAAGTGCTATTTATTCCTGGGATGTAACTGGTTCAATACGCACAAATCAATCGATGTGATATATCACATCAACAAGAGAAAGGATAAAAACCATATGATCATTTCAATAGATGCAGAAAAAGCATTTGACAAAGTACAACATCCATTCATGAAAAAAACCCTCAAAAAAGTAGGTTTAGAGAGAACATACCACAACATAATAAAAGCCATATATAAAAACCCCACAGCTAACATCACACCAATGGGGGAAAACTGAGAGCTTTCCTGCTAAGATCAGGAACAGAGTAAGAATGTCTGCTCTCACCACTTTTATTCAGCTTAGTATTGGAAGTCCTAGCTGCAGCATAAAGAAATAAAAAGAAATACAAAAGAAAGAAAGAAAGAAAGAAAGAAAGAAAGAAAGAAAGAAAGAAAGAAAGAAAGAAAGAAAGAAAGAAGGAAAGAAAGAAAAGAAATTCGGACAAGAAATAAAAGTCATCCAAATTGGTAAGGAAGAAGTAAAACTTTTCATATTTGCAAATGACATAATACTACCGAAAACTCTAAAGATGCCACCAAAAAAGTATTTGAACTGATAAATGAATTCAGTAAGGTTGCAGGATACAAAATCAATGCACATAAAGCCACTGCATTTCCATACTCTAATAATGAAGTAGCAGAAAGAAAAACTAAGAAAACAGTCCCACTTACCATTGCAACAAAAATAATAAAAATACCTTGGAATAAAGTTAACAAAGTTGGTGGAAGACCTGCACACTAAAAATTATAAAACACTGATGAAAGAAGTTGAAAATGACACAAACAAATGGAAAGCTGTTCTGCTCATGGATTGGAAGAACTAATATTATTAAAATGTTTATACTATGCAAAGCAATTTATAGATTTAATGCAATCCCAACAGCATTTCACAGAACTAGAACAAATAATCCTAACACTTGTATGGAATTACAAAAGACCTCAAATAGCCAAAGCAATCTTGAAAAAGAACAAAATTGTAGGTATCACAAGTCCAGATTTCAAGATATAGTACAAAGCTCTAGTAATGAAAACAGTATGGTACTGACACAGAAACACACACATAGATCAACAGAGCAGAATAGAGAGTGTAGAAATAAACCCACAATTATATGGTCAATCAATCTTTGACAAATGAGGCAAGAACATACAATGGTCTCTTCAAAAAATGGTGTTAGAAAAACTGGTCAGCAATGTGCAAAAGAATGAAACTGGACCACTTTCTTATACCATACACAAAAATAAACTCAAAATGGAGGAAGGACCTAAATGTGAGACCCAAAACCATAGAATTCCTGGAAGAGAACATAGGCAGTACCTACTCTGACATCAGTCGTAGCGACATTTTTCTAGATATGTGTCCTGAGGCAAGGGAAACAAAAGCAAAAATAAACTACTGGAATGACATTAAAATAAAAAGATGCACAGCAAAGGAAACAATCAATAAAACTAAAAGACAACCTACAGAATGGGAGAGGGTGTTTGCAAATGACATATCTGATAAAGAATTAGTACCCAAAATATATAAAGAACTTACACAACACTAAAAAAACAAATAATCCAGTTAAAAAATGGACAGAAGATATAAACAGACATTTCTCCACACAAGACATCCAGATGGCCAACAGACACATGAAAAGTGCTCAACATCGCTCATTATCAGGGAAATGCAAATCAAAACTACAATGACATATCACTTCACACCTGTCAGAATGCCTAAAATCAAAAACAAAAGAAACGACAACTGTTGGTGAGGATGTGGGGAAAAAGGAACCCTCTTGCACTGTTGGTGGGAATGCAAACTGGTGCAGCCACTATGGAAAACATTATGGATATTTCTCAAAAAATTAAAAATAGGCCTCCTAAATAATCCAGTAATTCCACACTGGGTATTTACCCCAAGAATATGAAATATGAATTCAAAAGGACACATGCACCCCTATGTTTATTGCAGCATTATTTATAATAGGCAAATTATGGAAGGAACCCAAGTGTCCATCAATAGATGAATGGATAAAGGAGTTGTGATATATATGTATGTGTGTGTCTGTGTATACAATACACTATTCAGCCATAAAAAAGAATGAGATCTTGCCATTTGCCACATGGATGGATCTAGAGAGTGTAATACTAAGCGAAATAAATCAGAGGAAAACAAATATTATATGATTTCATTCATATGTGGAATTTAAGAAATAAAATAAATGAACAAAGAAAAAATGAGACAAACCAGAAAAACAGACTCTTGACTATAGAGAACACACTGACAGTCACCAGACAGGAGGTAGGGTGGGGGGGGGATGGGTGAAACAGGTGAAGGGGATTAATAGTACATTTATCCTGATGAACACTGAGTAATGTATAGAATTGCTGAATCACTATATTGTACACCTGAACCAATATAACACTCAATGTTAACTATATTGGAATTAAGATCAAAAAAAAAAAAAGAGAGAGAGAGAGAAAGAATGTAACCTAAGGGAAAATAACTAGTCAAGTTGGGTCAACAGTGGTGAACTTTATTGAAGACCGTATTTTCAGTCACATTGAAAGAACCAAAGGGCAAAAAACTCATCCAGACTTTTGCATCAATACTATTATGTGAAAGGCATCAGAGAATCATGGAAGTTGGACTTTTGTGAAATCCAAGGGAACACAAAGAGCAGAACTTTATTTTCACGTAGTGTTAGAAACTGAAAGCTCCTTGAGTAATGTGATCTAATTTCCTCAAGAAATTGTGGGTCTTGTCTCAGACTATGATGCTTTCCAAGATTGTCTCTGTTGACAAAACAGGCTGGTATTCAAATAAATCCTCCTGATTCAGATAAATCGTCAGCAATACACAATGAGAACTTCAAATCTTCAAATGTAATATATTCTTTCACCTTAACTTTTCTATCAAAAAGTAACTCACTTTTCCTTAAGAATTCAAAGCTGTTTTAATAAGCAGTGAATTTTATTTCAGTGCAGTTCAGGAAGTTTTTAATTCGGCTGCACATTCAGCCAGGGATTAGCAGCTTGCAGTCCCTCTTTGTTCCTGAATAGGAGTAATCGTGCACATGCATGCACCACCCTGGGCTACTAGACATGAGTGAGATTATAAAGGTTTCCTCTTTAGGTGTCTAGTTCTTCAGATCTCTCTGTTAAGTTTCTCACTGAACTGCCATTTTGTGTGCCTTTGTTAATATCAAAGAGAAGTTGGCCTTCCCAGGCTTCTCACCACTATGATCTCTATTGTTTCCAACAACACCCCTGTACTTGCAGTTTTCCTCACTCTCCTCAATAAAGGCGGCTCCCTCTGGCAAGACGACAGATACCAGTCTTGATGGTTAGTCACGTCCACCCAGGACACAATGCGACAACATGGGACTGGAGCCATGGGGAGCCTGGTAGCTGACATGAGAGCACGAGTATAGAACTCGAGCAACATTAAGGGAGGGGGGCATCTGGCTCTAAATTACAGACTCCCATTGTCTTTATCAATATCGAGTAGATATTTAGGGGAATAAATTCTTCTTTATTTTTTTTTTTTAAGATTTTATTTATTTATTTGACAGAGATAGAGACAGCCAGTGAGAGAGGGAACACAAGTAGGGGGAGTGGGAGAGGAAGAAGCAGGCTCATAGCAAACGAGCCTGATGTGGGGCTCGATCCCATAACGCCGGGATCACGCCCTGAGCCGAAGGCAGACGCTTAACCGCTGTGCCACCCAGGCGCCCCAAATTCTTCTTTATTTAATACACGACCTTTGGTAAATTTTCAGAAACTTTAAATGGTTGTTTTGATCATTTCTTTATATTTTTATTGAAGCTTCAGTGAAAAGATTTGCCAAGAAACTTGAATTGCCATTTTAGAAGTCCCACCCTAAGGCAAGTCATATATAGGGGATTGTACAGAAAGTAGGAATGGGCAGAGAATAAATCCATACGCCCTACAGAGATATAGATCAATCAATAATATATCAAAACATTAAAATTTAAATATATGATAACATAAAAAATAGTAAAGAAAAAAAGTCCTACATTTTGTTAAAGAAATATAGACAAAAGTGATTTTCGTTTAATTTTTTAAAAAAAAATCTGAGTTTTTTTTTTCTTGATAAATGTAAAACTTCCTAATTTCTCATGTCAAAATAGCAAGATAATTTAAACCTCCTCATTTTCATTTAGTATAACTACTTTTAATACTTTTCCAATCTGGGTACGTGTTGGTTATCTACAAAATTCCTCTTGTAAATGAAGCAAACTTGAGTTTAATGGTTCCCAAGAGATGTGAATTACTGGCAGTGTTAAAATATCCTAAAAAGTGAAGATAACTTAAATTTTCTATAATCAGATTGTTCAGTTTATTAAAAAAATCAAATAGCATTTAATATGAACATTAGTTTGTTTGTTTGCCTTTCTATCAAGAGACACATACTCCATAGTGAAATTCTTATCTTGGATAAGCTGATTATAATGAAACTAAAGATACCACAGAGGTTTTATGACTTTTATTTTCCCAATAATTTGTTCATTCAAAAAGAGGCATATAAAGAGATAGTGAAAAAAAAGGAAAAATGAGAATTTTATACTTTTATAAATACTAATTATCTAGGGAAATATTTTCATGAAATATATCTTGGATAATTTTAAAATTCTCCTTCATTATATGTATGTTTGTATTGTGTGTGTGTGTGTGTGTGAAAACCCTACTTGCACACAATTTATTTGTATTTATTTGTATTTGGTTTGTACAAAATTTATTAGTAATCATTAACAAAGAACACCGCTGTGACATAAAATTTTTACTTGAAAAGGCATTGTTAGGAGCAAGGGTATTGCAGTTTCATTTAAGCATATATTTAGAAAGAAAATTATTGGTCCTCACTGTACGTCACAAAATCACAACACATAAATTGGTTTTCATTTAATTAGAAAATTACTATGCCCTTATAATCATGATACAATACTAAACACTAAACAAAAGACAACGGATTCTCATACTGATATAAAGTGATTATTTCATTAATTAATTACAGAATTGGGGAACGAAGGATGCAAAAATACTGTTTGTATTAATGAAAACTGAGCACAGCTTTCGCTATAAAAATAGATTTTAAACAGACCTTTTAAAAGGCCTATTTTTCTTTCTGCCTTCCAAGCTATTGGGCTCTTCTCAACTTTCTTATAATCTATTCTAAAATAGATTTTTATTTTGCCTCCGAATAAAAGAAGCATTCCCATCCCAGGGAATATTTTTCAAATTGTGATCCAGAGACCACCTACATCAGGATAACACTGAGAGCTACGTATTAAACTTGTAGCTTCCCAGCTCCCACTTCACACCTACTGAATCAGAATGTTTGGAGTTGGGACACTACCACGTGTATGTCTATAGTCTTCCCAGGTGATTGTTATGCTCGAGAAAGTGTGACGAAGAGAAGAGGACCCAGTAGTGACTGAGTACTGACATGCCAAATGTTTATCTTCAATCTCTCAAAATGTTTAAAATCACACATATTATCACCCTCTTTGATCATAAAATAAAAGCTCACGTAGAATAGATATTTTCTTACATTGCATGAACTTTAATAAGAAGCGAGTATTTTAAAAATCATGTTTGCATGACTATAGAGATTATTTAACCACACAAAGCGTAATCAGAAGGGGGAATGAAGCATGAGAGACTATGGACTCTGAGAAACAAACTGAGGGCTTCAGAGGGGAGAGGGTGGGGGAATGGGATAGGCTGGTGATGGGTAGTAAGGAGGGCACATATTGCATGGTGCACTGGGTGTTATACGCAACTAATGAATCATCGAACTTTACATCAAAAACCAGGGATGAACTGTATGGTGACTAACATAATATAATAAAAAAAACATTAAAAAAAAAAAACTTCAAAGAGGAAACACAAGTATTCGAATGAATGATCAAGTTAGCTTTGCTCCAGAAATTAGAATCCCACGTTCCCAAAGCATACTGTGTATATCCAAAAATTTTTTACATGATTATGTTCATGATTGTTTTCTATGTTTATTAAATCATATATGAATATGACTACCTAGACAAATGAGGAAAGTACACAATGTGGTAACATTTAAATTCTGAAAATAATGTTTCTGTGTTGAGCAAAGGTTTTTTATTTTGACGTAGTCTCGATAGTTTATTTTTGCTTTTGTTTCCCTGTCTTAGGTTACCTATCTAGAAAAATGTTGCTACAGCCCAATGTCAGAGAAATTACTGCTTGTACTCTCTTCTAGGATTTTTATGGTTTTAGGTCTCACGTTTAGGTCCTTACTCCATTTTGAGTTTATTTTTATGTGTGGTGTTAGAAAATGGTTCAGTTTCATTCTCCTCTATGCAGCTGTCCAGTTTTCACAACATCATTTGTTGAAGAGACTATATGTATTTCCCCCATATATTCTTGCCTCCTTTAGTATAGATTAACTGATCACATAATTGTGTGTTTCTTTCTGGGCTCTCTATTCTGTTTTATTGATCTATGTGTACATTTTTGTGCCAGTACCATACTATTTTGATTACTTCAGGTCTGTAGTAATTCTTGAAATCTGGAATTGTGATACCTCCATCTTTGTTCTTCTTTCTCCTGATTGTTTGGCTCTTCAGGGTCTCTTGTGGTTCCATACAAATTTTAAGATTATTTGTTCTAATTCTGTGAAAAATGCTGCTGGTATTTTTTTAGGAACTGCACTGAATCTGTACAGTGCTTTGGGTAGTGTGGACATTTTAACAATATTAATTCTTTTAATCCATAAGCATGGAGTATCTTTCCATATGTTTCTGTGATCGTCAATATCTTTCATCAGGGTTTTATAGTTTTCATTGTATGGGTCTTTCACTTCCTTGGTTAAGCTTATTTCTAGGTATTTTATTATTTTTGGTACAATTGTAAATAGAACTATTTCCTTAATTTTTCATTCTGCTACTTTATTATTATTGTATAGAAATCCTGCCAATTTTTGTATATTAATTTTGTATTCTGCAACTTCCTGAGTTTATTGACTTTAATAGGTTTTTTTTTTTTAGCGAAGTCTTTAGGGTTTTCTATGTGTAGTATCATGTCATCTGCAAATAGTGGCAGTTCCACTTCTTCCCTTACCAGTTTAGACGCTTTTTATTTCCTTTTCTTGTTTTATTGTTGTGGCTAGGACTTCTAGTACTATGTTGAATAAACATGTTAAGAGTGCAAATCCCTGTCTTCTTCCTGATATTAAGGGAAAGGTTCTGCTTTTCACCATTGAGTATGATGTTAGTTTTGGGTTTTTCATATTTGGGTTTTATTATGTTCCCTCTAAACCCACTTCATTCATCAACAAAACAAAAAGGCAACCTATTAAATGGGAGAAGATATTTGTAAATGATATGTCAAATAAAAAGTTAATATCTAAAATGTATAAAGAACTTATATGACTCAACATAAAAAAAAAACAAATAATTTGTTTAAAAATTAGCTGAGGACCTGAATAGACATTTTCCCCAAGAAGACATATAGATGACCAACAGACACATTAAAAGATGTTCAACATTATTAATCATCAGAAAAATGCAAATAAAACCATAATGAGATACCACCTTACACCTGTCAGAATGGCTAGAATCAAAGACAATAAATAACAAGTACTGGCAAGGATGTGTGATGTATTTATCCAAAGAAAATGAAAACACTAATCCAAAAAGATACACCCCTATGTTCACTGCAGCATTATTTGCAAGAGCCAAGATATGGAAGCAACCTAAGTGTTCATCAATAGATCCATATATATATTATGGATATATAATGATGTCCATAAAAAAAGAGTGAGATCTTGCTATCTTAACAAAATGGATGGACCTAGAGGGTATTGTGCTAAGTGAAATGAGTCAGATGGAGAGAGAGAAATACCATGTGATTTCACTTATATGTGGAGTCTAAAGAACAAAGCAAACAAACAAACAGCAAAACCAGATCTATAAATACAGAGATGAAACTGATGGTTGCCTATGGGGAGGATGTGGTGGAGTGAGCAAAATGGGTGAAGGGGAGTGTGAGATACAGGCTTCCAGTTATGGAATGAGAAAGTCGTGTGGATAAAAAGTGCAGCAAAGGGAAGACAGTCAGTGTTATTCTAATAGTGTTGTATGGTGACAGACTGGAGCCACATGTGAGTTGTGCTAGCATAGCACACAGGCTTGTTCAATCACTATGTTGTACACCTAAAACTACTATAACATTGTGTGTCAAATATACTTCAGTTGAAAAGAAAATTTTCTGTCCTGTTCACCATGTGACAGTATATGCCATAAATTCAGAATTACTAAATTCACTGTAATCACCTTATTGCTGCTGTAAAATCACAACTGAGTATATGTTTCTATCTGGCATGGTTAGGATATATTTTCTCACATCTTGCTGATATCTGAATAATTCCTTTGACTATAAAAAAGAGAAGATCATTGGACAAACATGACTAGTGAGAGATAACCTAAAGATGTCTGCCAGCTCTGGTTTCTGGGCCCAGTGTATCAAGATAATGGCCCTGCTACCCCACTGAGCACCATAAAAAGTAACTTTATTCACCATAAAAAGTAACTTTAGGCCTGAAGAAGGTTCCTATGTGTATTGGGAATATTTTATTGTTGACATAATAATTATGAAAGTTTTGAGGCCAAATATCTGAAGTTGAGATTTGGGAGGGTTTTTTGTTTTTTTGTGTTTGTTTTTTTTTTTTTTTTTTTGGCTCTGTAAGATTTATTTAAGTGAAAATTATTATGTAAATTGAATTACACAAATGGCAAAATACTGACAATAGATTTTTAAAAAGTGTTTCCTGGAGTCACTGCTAAGCAAAAAGGAGACATATCCAGACCCAAACCCACCAAATGATATGCAGATTAGTTCCACTTGATAGTCACCTCTGGTTCAGTTAGTAACAGATTTCAAATCTGTGCCACATTTAACACGACCATTTTATTTTCCAGACCTTAGTATCTTTGCAAGTAATTGATTTTTTATTCTTTGGTCGTCACACATTTAGCTCTGATATTATACCCATCACCAATTAAACACCTGTGCTGTGCAACTTTGTGCTGATCCACTGTGAACCTTTCCAGGATCCATTAATGGTTTATGGATTATCCACACTCCTCCTATTAAAATTAATGGGAGTCACATGGCTAATTCCCTAAGTGCCAGAGTGAAAATTGCCCCACACTGTTCAAAAGCCCTCAAGTTCTCGTTTCTTACCTAGTGTGCCAAATGCTGATAAGTAGATTATGCCACCTGTTTTCATCATGTATTTATCTAAGTGGAAAAGAAAAAAAAAAGATAGAATAGGCATTCATTTGTCATATTGGGATTCAATCCATTTTACAGGTTGGAAACACATTGGTAATAGTTAATAAAGTTATTGACTAGCGATGAATTAATAAGAATTAATATTTTAAAATTAATTTTATTATGAAAAATTTCCTAAAGAAAATTTAATTTTAAGCAACACAGGCCATAAAACTTTTAGGCCAGATGCTTCATGAATATGGGAAAGATATGAATCTTAACATGAAAAATGTTGGCTTCATTACCAGCAATGGCAGCCAGATATTTGCTATATTTATTATTGAGACTCATTCTTCTCATCTTCTTAACACTTAATCTGTTTCTTGTTCTCTGACCATTTCAGAATACAAACACATTTATACTGAAAGTTGAGAAAAAGGAAAGGCAAGCCTTACATTTTACAATTTTAATATATGGGACCGATTTTCATAAAAATTAAATGAAAAGAGAAAGTAAAACAATATGGCATTTTTCGTGTATTATTGAGTTTATAATTTTCTGCAGGACTGGCTCTCTTCTTCCCCAAATCCCATCACATTGGGTGGATACTGCAACATCAGTGGTGCCTTTTTTTTAAATCTTTTTTTTTAAATCATTTTAATTGAGAAAAATTTTACGTGGAGAAAAATACATCTTGAATGTGCAATTTTACAGTTATGGACAAATGTATATTTCCACATACCCCATATCCTTTTTAAAATAAAGTATTTTTGTCAACTCCGCAAATTCTTTTTTTTCCCTTTCCAGTCAATCCATACCCTCCATGAAGTAAAAAATTCCTATTTCTTTAAACATAGATTCCACAAAATAAACAAACAAACAAACAAACATAGATTCCACATACATGGACTTATGCCTTGTTTATTCCTTTATATCTGTCTTCAACTGTTCAGTGTAATGTTTTTGAGATTTATTCTGGTCATATGTATCAATTTTGCCATACTATAGTCGAGTGGTATTCGATGTATGACTATGCTAAAATGCTTATTAATTCCATTGATGTTCTACTTCAAGGTTTTTACTATTATGAATAAAGCTCCTGTAAATATTCTTTTACTAGCTCTTTAATGGACCCATGCAATCATTCCTGGGAGGTAAATAAGTAGGAGCAGCATTGGTAAGTCACAAGGGAGATCCATGTTTATGATAAATGCCCAACTATTCTCCAAAGTGCTATTACCACTTTATACTCTCAGCAGGAAGCTAGGAGAGTGCTAATTAATTCCTATTCCAATCCCAATTTTGAGTTTTCAGGCTTTTTAATGACCATGATTCTAACGGGTGTGAAGTAGTATCTCCTTGTATCTTTGATTTGCACCTCTCTCTCCCCTTGACTAATTGTGGCAAGTTCTTGTGCTTATAGACCATGTGCTGTCTCACTGTGTTATGAGATGTGACATCTCTAACTTCTCCTGTCTAATACTTTAAAATTTAGGATATAATTTAGAAGTATTTGGGTACATAGTTCATGTGCACTGAAGAAGAATGATTTTTCTTTTCTTTTCTTTTTTTTTTTTGCTTTTTTGGTTACTTATTTTATATATTTGTATTTATTGTGTATTTTGTTGCTAGGTCAATTAGGTGAAGTCATTTAACAGAACTGTCCCAGTTTCCTGTATTCCCTAATCTTTAATTGTTGAATCAAACATGGAGAGAGAGGTATTGAGACACACATTGGAGATCAGGATGATAAAAACATAAATAAAAAATGAAAAAATATCACAAGTTTTCTTTTGGGATTACAAAAGACAACACCCACCAGTGAGATTCCAGGGGTGCTGGTGGTGGTGTGGTGAAAACAGGTTTCTGATGGGAGGTATATTTAGTCTTGGACAATGTTTAGAATTGATACATGATGCCAATTAAAAAAAAAAAGATTTCTACATTGAAGTTGTTAATTTTACACGTGATCCAATGAAACAAGGGAAATAGTACATACATTTTGGAGTGTGGCTTATAATTTGTTAAAATGACATAAAGTTTACATACATCATATATATACATATATATGTCATATAAATGTTATTAAAAAGAAACAACACGCCCTAAACAGAGTCGCTAGTGCTCAGCCCATGTCACCAGACCTTACCTCATTGCAGTTCCCACTTTCCCCAGGAATATAATCTTGACTGGTCAGTCTGGAATTCTTGGTCAGCCCCAGTGAAGGAATATGCCTGATGGATCCTTCTGTCCCTCAAAGGAAGGTGACCTTGCCTGAAATAATCCTTTTTTTTTTTCATTTATGACTTCCTTGTCCCACCCCTTCTCTGCCTTTAAAAACCTTCCATTCTGGGGCGCCTGGGTGGCACAGTGGTTAAACGTCTGCCTTCGGCTCAGGGCGTGATCCCGGCGTTACGGGATTGAGCCCCACATCAGGCTCCTCCGCTATGAGCCTGCTTCTTCCTCTCCCACTCTCCCTGCTTGTGTTCCCTCTCTCGCTGGCTGTCTCTATCTCTGTCAAATAAAATTTAAAAAATCTTAAAACAAACAAACAAACAAACAAACAAACAAAAAAAAACCCTTCCATTCTGTACTCCTATTCAGAGCTCCTATTTGCTAGACAGGATGATGCCCAATATATGAATTCTTGAATAAGGCAATTAGATCTTCACATTTACTCAGCTGCATTTTTGTTAGTTAGCAGTGTTGGTTTTGAATCATCTATCTGTTGATTTCTACAAAGTTATTTAAAATAACATTCTGTTCTTTTTAAAGATTTTATTTACTTCTTTGAGGCAGGGAGAGATAGAGGGAAAGCATGAGCAGGGATAGGAGGAGAGGGAGAGGGGAAACAGACTCTCCGCTGAGCAGGGAGTCCGATGTGGAACTTGATCCCAGGACCCTGAGATCATGACCTGAGCCGAAGGCAGATGCTTCACCGACTGAGCCACCCAGGTGCCCTTGTAACATTCTGTTTTTTAATGATAAACTTACCAGAGTCATACATTACTACTTAAAATTCATTTCCTTTCTATAATTGACCATTTATTTTATAACTTTACATTGTTTCTAGTTTCAGTGACAGCGATACAAGGCTTCATGTGAGTATGTGTTAGAGCTGTGCACTACTGTTATTTGAGAAAATGCACTGTATTCAAGGGTTGGTATATTTTAGTTTCTGCGGCATTACTACGTCTTTATAATATTGCTGAAAGTATTTATGTTTTTGTAAATATTTTAAACAAAAAGACACTGACAAAGTTAGAATAAAGCAAAATACTCAATGTTGGTGTAGCATTATAATTTATGAGGTAATAGTCTGTTCATGAAATTTTTTTTTAAAGATTTTATTTATTTATTTGACAGAGATAGAGACAGCCGGCGAGAGAGGGAACACAAGCAGGGGGAGTGGGAGAGGAAGAAGCAGGCTCATAGCGGAGGAGCCTGATGTGGGGCTCGATCCCAGAACGCTGGGATCACGCCCTGAGCCGAAGGCAGACGCTTAACCACTGTGCCACCCAGGCGCCCCTGTTCATGAAATTTAACTACATTGAACAAGACCCTCTGTGCTTCTGCATTGCAAGTACTTTTTGTACCACCTATTAAGGTTGTTATACTGAGTTCAGGAGAGGAATTTTAAAGTCCCTTTTGTACTTTATTTTAGTAACACTGGGTTCGATTACTTTCTCGCACATAGCTAAGGTCTCACTCAATGCAACATAATGATGCCTCCTGCTGGTCTGAGAACGATACAGATAACTGCCTGTGGAGCAAATTGAATCTCGGATGCAGGACGGAGGGAAGTGAACATTGGTAAATGCTAGTCTTGAGAGAGGAGGCTTCTTTTCAACTGAATCATCCAAAAGATGGGTAAGATCTGCTAACGAATAAAGGAGTCTGTGTTTCCTGGGGCCTTTAGCAGTAGGAGAAAATATCTAAAACATGAAAAATTGTGTAATTATATTCAAATTTTACAAGTCCCTATATTCTTCAACCAAAGACAACCAGGACTGTTTTAATAAAATGTCATGTAAAATTAAAGAGCATGGCACATGAAGACAGTATCCAGAAACTGAGACGTTTCATTCAAGCCCCAAATCCCTCATTAATAAACCACATTATTTCAGAGTATGCAAACATAAAATGTCTGAGAAAAACAAGGTGTACTCGGGCATACTCTCTCACATAGTAACACTCCCAACTGAGAGTAGTGATAGACTTAGACAAGTGATTTAATAAAATTGGGATTTTTGTAGCAGAGCTGGGTACTGAGTTGCCATAGAAAAAAAAGGGAGATCAAATAAAAGGCTGGAGAATGTAACGCTCCAAGGCTAAGGAGTAGCACCAATTAAAGCAGAAAAGCATTTTGTCTTTTTGTGTATAGCGATTCAGTTATTTCTATACGATTTATTCAAAAACTCATTTTTCCCCACTGCTTTGAAATATGTTGTTATCGGAAACTAAATTTCCAATATTTTTAAACATTTTTATTCTATTTTTTATTCCTTTTTTAAACATTTTATTCTAATTGATTTACCTATTTCAAGCAACAAAAATTGGTTTTAATTATAAAATATTTATGTCTAATTCTATTACTGATAGAATTAGCCTTTTTTCAGTCTTGCTTCTGTTCTTCTTCCAAATCAACATGTTAATTCTCTTATCTAATTCTGGGGGTGGGGGAAGATGGCTCTATTGTGTGGGGATTGTATTAAATTAAATTATTTTAGGAAAACAATGACATCTTTATGATGTGAATCTTCCTATGCAAGATCATAATATAGGCTCCCATTGTTTCAATCTACTTTGATGTGCTGTAGAACAGTTGTCTTTTTCTTGTCTAGTTAATTTTTGTTTTTGTTTTTAATGTGTGCTGTTATTTGTATTTGTTAATTGGTGGTGGGGAGAGGTGTCTTCTTTGACATTATTCTTAACTGTTTTCTTCTTCCTGAATAGTTTTTGTTTTTATAAATTGAAGGTCTGGTCTTTATATGTTGATTTCATAAGCTTCCACACTGTTAACTTATTTTGTGTGCAGTAGTGTTTCCATAGATTATTTTCAGCTTTCTAAATATAAAAAGTACACGATCTGCAAAAAAAGATATGGTTGCACTTTTTCTTTCCATGTCTTACAACTAACTGCTTTCTCTTGTCAAATTGAATTCGCTCATATATCCAACACAAAGTTACATAGCAGTAGAGAGAGTGGCCCTTCTTGTCTTGTTCCTCAAAACTTTGATTTCTTGGCAGAGGAAAATAAACTATGCTGCAAATGCAATTTATAATTTCTGTTTCACCGAGTACATTTAACATGAGTGGATGTTAAATTCTGTCAAATACCTTTTGTCATCAAAGGAGATAATTACAAGATTTTTCTGCTTAGCTCTCCTAATAAGTGGATTACATGAATGCGTTTTCTAATATTGAGCCACCTTGGCATTCATGAAATAAATGCAATTTTTTCATGGTTCATTATTTTTTAATGTGCTGTTGGTTTGATTTTTTATTGCTAATATCATATTTGTTAATTTACATCAATATTCATGAGTGAAACTTGGCAATTGTTTTATATTTTTGTGTAATATTTATCAGTTTTGGAGAACAACACCAATCTTTTAAAATGGAAATTGTCATTTATGTTTGGAGAAGTTAAGTAGCACTGGCATTATCTAATCCTAAAAAAAAAAAAAAAACAATTTAAATCTAGTCCTTTCTTGGTGAAGTTATTTGACATTTAACAATTTTGTCTATTTCTTTTATCATAATTAATTTGTTTACTTATTTTCTCTACAAGATTTAATTTGGGAGGGGCACCTGGGTGGCTAGGTCAGTTAAGCATCTGCCTTCAGCTCTGATCATGATTCCAGGGTCCTGGGATCGAGTCCCATTTTGGGCTCCCTGCTCAGTGGGGAGTCTGCTTCTTCCTATCCCTCTGCTGCTCCTCCTGCTTGTGTTGTCTCTTTCTCTCTGTCAAATAAATAAATAAAATCTTAGGGAAAAAAAAGATTTCATTTGGGAAGCTTCATTTTTCCTAGAAAAAAATTCTTTTGATCTAGATTTTCAAATTTGCATAAAGTTGTACAAATGGGGTACAATTAAAAATTATTCTCTAATTATTACCACCCATTTTCATTTCTAATTTATGTATCTGATAAGGTTAATTAATAGTTGCACTATTCTCTTGTTTTCTTCTAAGAACTTTTGGATTTATAGAATATGTCCACTGTTTTTTCCTTTTATATCCATTAATGTCAGTTTTTATCTCTATTAAGTTCTGACTTCTGCTTTCTCTAGGTTTATTCTGCCTTTCTTTTACCACTTCTTTTTTGGGCTGTCTGGGTCTTAATAAGTTAATAAATGAAACTTATTTGTATCATGACTACAAGCACTTGTCATTGTTTTGGATCTAGAATATCAGAGAGGTCCACCTGTTGAGGCACAAGCATTTCCGTACTCCAAGTTTAAAGAGTAGAACCCATTCGGGTCTTGGTCGGGCCCTCATGTACCTGTCTGCTTGATCACAGGCCTCAAGCATCTCATTGTAGGTCTCTGTTGCTGTGAAAACTCCCTTATCCCATTCAGGTGACCAGCCCAGGGGAGAAGTGATTGGTGTCTGGAGAAACCCTAAAGCCCATTCTCTGCATGAATTTAAACACTGTTTCTTAGTTCCTTGAACTGGTGTGTTCATTGTACTCTACAGTGTTTGTGAAACTTCTGTCTCCCTGCGTGGTCGTTCTGGTTCTAGGGAATCCCTGCCTCCCCAGCCCATGCCACTCAAAGTCCTAAGGATGCCTCTCCTCAGCCACCATCACTGCCAATCAGGAGAGCTCTGCTCAGTCATTTTGGAGTGGCCTCTGATGCTTGAAGATTCACTTGTAAGCCTGAACATACCCAAGCATTTCCCCCCTTCCCTTCCTGACCCTGAAAATAGCTGAAAAGAGAGGGGAAAGTTGAATGAAAGTGGAAAGAGAGCCTCCCATAGGCTTCTGCAGAATTCTATCTTGCCCCTTGAATAGCCCAGGTAGCACTAATCAGAAGAACGCACTGGAGGATAAACAATAAAATCTAAAAATCTACATTTGAATGAGTGTGAATAACTGACATTACTCAAAGAATAGTCAAATGCCAACTTTTTTCCATATTAATATTTCTCAGGGAAGAAGACAAAGCAGGAGGAAGAAGAGGGAGAGGAGAGCAGGGGGAAGGGGAAGGACAAAAGGAGAGTCCTAAGGCTCAAATGAGACAAAACTGTTATCCTTCATTTTGACTGAATGAAAAGAAATTCCATTTATATGTGTCATTTAAAAGGTAAAATAACATAACTTCTACATTTGGGGATTTTTTTTTTCATTTCTTAAATATCATATACATAGAATAGTGCATATTCCAAGTAAAGAATTTGAAAAATACCGAAGTGTATAATGAAGAAAATTAAAATCACCAGTACTCAACAACAAAAGAGATCAATATTAAATATTTGGGGTTTTTTCCTACTTTTCCATTTAAGATATCATTAACATAAAACTTGCATTACATACACTATGCTATATATTTGTTTATATACTGCAAGAACTCAAATCCTTTTTCACTTATTATATAAAGAGAAATTTAATATGTCACTAAAATTTATCAAATATTTTAATGACCACATTCCATTTCATTATTTTTCAACTGGTTCTCTAAGGTGTATGAGACAGCACTTTCTGCACATGATGTGGCTTCACTTCCTCATTTTGAATAATTATAGCTCTTTAATATGTTTTTGGTGATTGTATTGACTAGAGTTTTCAAGTCAATATTTAGCAATATGTAAAATTATTGATAGGAAGTTTGTTATATTCCTGATATTACTGAAACGGTTCTTATATTTTACCATTAGTATTCTCTTACTCCTGAATTTATGGCCAGTAACCTGCATTGTATTTTGCAGTTTCTTTACTGTATTTATGATTATGATGTTGATACTTATTTTATTCAAGTATTTAATTTATATCAGTAATATATTTCCTAATTTTCTAGCAGACTTTTGCAATTCTGGAATAAGTCTTACTTGATTATGTTGAAATCTTTTTTGATGCAACTTCTTTTTTCAGAATTCAGATTGGCTTATAGCAGTGTGTTCCAAAGTTCATCATTTAAAAGATACCTAATTATAGGAAATACTATGGAATAATTGTCTTCCTTTTCCAAAAGGCTTTGAAATTTTAATAATTTATGTACACATGTATTGCAAAATTAAATCCATTCAGTTTTATAAATAAAACTCAGGTAATGGAAAACTTGTTTGACTGCAAGGTCTTTTTCCCCCCTTAAATCATTTATTAAAATGCTGCTGATCAGGTACTTTAATGAGCACTCTGTGCTGGCTGTATTGGTTTCCTAAGGCTGCGGTAAAGAATTATGAGAAATCTGGTGTCTTAAAACAACAAAAATTAATTCTCAAATAGTTCTGGAAGCCCGAAGTCTGAAATCAGGGTGTTAGCAGGGTGATGCTTCCTCTGAAGGCTCCATGGAGGAGTCCTTCCTGTCCTCTTCCCAGTTTCTGGTGGCTGCTGGCAATTCCTGGCAGCAAGTTCCCTGGCTTGTGGCAACATAACTACAATCTCAGCTTCCTTTTCTATGTGTATCTGTGCCTCTATGTGTCAATATCCCTCGTCCTTCTCCTACGAAGACGTCAGTCTGTGGATGAGGGCCTCCCCCTCATGCAGTTTGACTTCATTCCAACTTGATGACATCTACAATGACCCGATTCCAAATAAGGTCACATACACAGCTGGCGGGGGTGAGGGCCTCCACATAGCTTAATAGGGACACATCACTGGCCTAAACTTATCATATCCTATTAGCATGTTATAATAATCATTATTACCAATTTGTGGGCTTTCTTTGTCAACATTTCCTCCAACAAAACCTTGCCTTTAGTTAATAATGCTGCCTTCTACTTTTACCTTCCGGAGACTGGCATAGCAGGAAGTATGTCAGCACAAAACTTTCCATTGTCAGTCAAACAAAATGTCTCCAGTCAGAGAATAAGCTTCAATGAATGAGAAAAACCAAACACAAATAATCAAGTCAGAAAACTTGAATAAAAAAAGTCCTAACTTAGGCAAGATTTTATTATGGCTAGGGGCATATTATAGTGGAGGATTTAAATTGCATGCATTTTATTGTGATATAGTATATAAATTGCTTTCTCAAATGGTTCGCATTGAATCCCCAAGTAATTATAGGGTAGTTACAGTATCCTTATTTTATAGATAAAGAGGTTGATAATCACAGAGAAACTGTTGAATTGTCCAAAGTGAAAGTTGGTTTTGCAAAGATTTGGCAAGTGTTTTCATCTTTACCTAACGTGCTTTTACTAGACCAGATGGTTTGTGTCTATGGTGTCTGGGATTGCTGTTGGTCAGCAAAGCCAGAGGTCAGGACGAGGATAGTCACTTCTGCATTTGTCCATCATTGCATCTGATCACAAAGACCTTTTGTGCATAGAGACCTCTGCTTTACTTCCAACTATCAAATCTTGCACAAGTCCCTTTTCCAGTCAGCCAGAAACATATAAGAAGAAAATGCTAGAAGACAATTCCCAGATTAATGAATTTGATAATAAGACAACATAACACAATGGCTAAAGTTTAGAATTGGACATTATCTTAGTCTATTGCTTAATTTGAGAGTTGAAGTGTTTGAAATTGCTAAAATCTTAATGATAAGTCATGGGTTAAAGAATACGCCAAAAAAAAAAAAACTTGTAGGGTATTATTCTATTCTCTTGGATTCAGAAAATCCTTTATACTAATGCATCAGGAACACCGCCCTCATTATAATAATTATGACTATATTGTTGAGAGCATTTTTTTACTTAATTAGGTTAAAAATAACGTTGTAAAACCAAGATCCAAAAGTTAAATCCTTCTAAAGAAATATTCTAAAAAATTACTTGTATGTTTAAAATAGTTTCAAAAAGAACGTAGGTAACAAATGTTATTAAAGCTTTATTATGGATATGTAATTCTCTCAATTTAAGACTCTATAAGTGTTTTTCATAGTCATTTTCATAATTAAGTATTAGGGAAATGCCTATTTCCTGACTTGAAATTCTGTACTATTTATTAAAATGTCTCAAAGTTGGGAAATTTGTCACTCAATTTATTTATTTATTTATTTATTTATTTATTTATTTTTTAAGATTTTATTTATTTGACAGAGATAGAGACAGCCAGCGAGAGAGGGAACACAAGCAGGGGGAGTGGGAGAGGAAGAAGCAGGCTCATAGCAGAAGAGCCTGATGTGGGGCTCGATCCCAGATCGCCGGGATCACGCCCTGAGCCAAAGGCAGACGCCCAACCGCTGTGCCACCCAGGCGCCCCTGTCACTCAATTTAAAAGAAGAATGCAGCACTCCAGATAGAAATACTCGGAAATATTACATTCAAACAGAAGGTTAATAATGTATTACTTTTTTGAAATGTTAATTTAAAAATAAGCACAGAACATTTTCAGATGGAGGAATGAATTTTATATGTTTCCTACTGAGAGAAAAGAGTTATGCTCTGCACATAAATGGGTTAGTGGATTATCGAATGAATCTTTCATGTGTAGTAAAAGTAGATATTTTGAAGCTGATCTCATGGAAATGAATAGATAAAAATTGACTCATCCGAGTTTTACAAACTTAGCTTTCAGTTATTTCTGTCTATTAGAAAGCACCTTCTCCTCCCCACAAACACATGCACACAAACAAATATATACACACAAACATAAAACTCAAAGCTCTGAAACAAAGAATATAGCCAAAATATTGCATATAAGCTAAAGAGAATGCATTTCTAGAAAAGTGACTGACAAGAGAAAAGTACTAATCTTTCACATTAAGCTTCATGCCCATAACTATGAACTCAGAAGACAGAAAAAGCCAAAGAAAACAAAGTTAAATAGCAAAGAAAAAATACAAAATCAAAGGCACCTTTATTTATGTATAATTATAACATTTTTCTTGGCATGTTTTGAATCGTTAAAGATGGAGCTATGGACTGAAACGTATTTTTCCAAAATGTATAACTTGAAGCCTTAACACCCAAAGTGATGATATTTGGAAGTAAAGCCTTTGGGAGGTGATTAGGTCAGGAGGGTGAGCCTCATGATGGAACTGGTGCCCTTAAAGAGACAGTGGAAAGTCTGTGGTTCTCTCTCTCCATCATGTGAAGACCCAGTGAAAAGGGAGCCATCTGCAAGCTGGAAAGAAAGTCCTTGCCAGTAAACGAATCAGCTGGTACCTTGACCTCAGACTTCCCAAACTTCAGAACTATGGGAAATAATTTCTCTTGTTCAACCCACCCAGTTTATTTTATTCTATTATGGCAGCCCAAGCAGATTAAAATGGCTCAGAGGAAACAATCCATATGTTGAAATTCAGACTGTGTCTAGATCAGATGTCCAGAGAGTGGATTGCAATTTCATCTTAGGATATTAATCTCTTCCAGCCCCTGATGCAGCCCCAGATCCGGTCCCAACAGGTTGCCTTTGGTGACAAGCTGCTGGCTAAGAAATCTCTGTTGGGCATCCCAGGTGAGTGATGTGATTACATTCGGTATGGTCCTTGCAATATCTGTCATGGCTTAGAATGTTGTGAAGAAAGCATCAAAACGTAGTGAAGACAGCTAAGAGTGTAGGCACATACACATCGTCTTCTGCAGATAGCTGTAGAATGAGCTGTTGCTCACTGGAAACAGAAACTCAGAGAACGGCTGAAGAACTTGTTCTCAATGTCCAAAGGTATAGTCCCAAAGTAAAAGGTAGACACTGTCAACGTTTTAACACAGATGGAGAAGGAACTGGGAGGAGCAGGTAGAAGACCATGTGAATTCAGTTCTGGCAAGAACACCCTAGGCAGTGGCCTTGATCTCCTGGCATCTACCTAGTAATTCTGAAATGTGCTCTTTATTGGCACCAAGCTCACAGAAGAATGTCTGCTTTAACAATATCTGTATGTTCTGAAAGTAGAGCATTGTTGTGATTTTAAAGTAATCGATATAAAATGTTCAGTCCAATTCAAAGTCCAGTTATATTCTCTCAAAGTTCTAAAACTACACTTGTCAATTAAAGTAAAAAAAGAAAGGTGCATTGCATATTTTGTGCCTATGATCTTGACAAATTCAAGGAAGTATTTGCTTATACAAAGTTTGGATTTTGGGGCGCCTGCATGGCTTAGTTGGTTAAACATCTTCCTTCGGCTTAGGTCATGATCTCAGGGTCCTGGGATCAAGCCCCAAGTCAGTCTCCCTGTTCAACAGGGACTCTGATTCTCCCCTCCCACTCATTTGCACACATACTCCCTCTCTTTCAAATAAATAAATAAAAGCTTTATAAAAAAATAAAGTTTGGATTCTTGGAGCTCAAATTGGGCATTTCAGCCAAACTATTTTGATCCTTTGTACTATTAGGTATAGTAAATATGTAGGGAAGACCTCTAAACTACTTGAAGCATGCATTTTGGGAAAAGATTGTGAAATAGTAAATAAATACATAAATTACAAATAAGAAAAAGCAGGTTTTGGTGATAACTGGAAAAAATTAATTTCCTTTTTTTCACCTACATTCTCAATAATGATGTGCTATCCTATCTTCCCATATATTTTCTAATTATATATAGATTTTCATCTTATATTTGAATGACCACATGTCCATGATAATTGATTATTTTATCTTGCATCACAGGTCTATCCTTACCCTCCTAATAACTAAATAATACTGAATTTTGCTATTGATTAATAAAAACAAAAATAAATACTTTTCCAGGACAAATGCAGTTTTCTAAAAGAAATTATTACCAAGAAAAATAAATATTAAATAATTACAGTTACAATTAAAGATTTAATTTGAACCTTTGGGAAGTATTACTTTTTCAAAATCTATGAAATGTATTTATAAGAATGGCAGTTTTATAAAGGTGTTTGTCACAGGAAACAAAAAACTCACATAGAGAGAAAAATCATTTTAACACTTCAGCATTTAGGAAAATCTTTGTTGGAAAATGACTCATTTAAACAAAAATATTTTAAATAAAAGTGTATTATAGTGACTTGTTCTACTAATAAAGGGATTTAATATATGTAATTATAACATATAGGAAAGCCTCATGACTTATCTAAGAATTTTGAAAACTATTAACTGCCATTTTCAAAAACTCTATTTTGCTAATTAGAAATAATTAGAATTGCAACATCTATGTCGTATTGACAAACTGTTAAAGTTTACAATGTCGTCAAGTTTCATTAAGAATATTCTTTTGCTGCTGCAAATTATGGACAAATGACAAGAAGTGATGAGCCTGAGATGATCTTATCAAGATTTAACTAAGCAATTATTTCCTTATATCCATAAACCACCAATCTATCTATACTCTAGTTCTTATGAGTTTATTATGTTTAGGGAACAAATAAATAGATTTAAAGTTCTGTATCTTCATCAGTCATTATGGCATACCATTAAACATATCAGCCCAAGGCAAGAAGGCTATTTCCTTTTATTAGATTAGGCTACAGTAGATTGTTATGTTTAGAGACTGTGCACCAGACTTAAAAATAGTATAACAATTAGTTATTCTTGTTGAATGATCTGGAAGGGTGTTGAACATTTTCCTGTACAAGTCGCTACTCAATTTCACCATTGCTAATTCCTTCAGGTCTGGAAAAATTAGATAATTTAGCTAGCTCTATTAAAGGGTAATAAGAGAGTACTTTATGCCTTGGTCATATAACACTAAATTTATAAAACTAATTTGGTAAGAAAATGATTTTATTTTATTTTTACAGGTGTCAAGTTGGCTGCCTTCTGGCATAATTCTACAGTCAGAAACATTTTATGTGCCCCGAATAGTATCTCATAAAAAATTAGGTCAGCATTTTAAAACCAGATTTGACACAAAAACACTTATTTTAGTGTCTCTCAACCACATATAATATATAGTAACACATTATGCACAATCAAATATGAAAGTAACTGGGGAATGTTTTCCTGTTTCAAATGGCATAGGCATTGATATTTAAAAGGAATATTTCCCCATAATCTCCATTACTCATAAAGCACACAAATGAACATGTATATATTCTAGCCATTTTTCTCATTATTTTGTGCTTAGACTTTATAGACATTTACCTTGTGACTCCTGCAATATGGCTAGAAACACACACACACACCCCCGTAATTGCTGGAATCACAAGCTAGGTGTTATTATCACACACACACACACACACACACACACACATACATATATGTATATGTATTTCTGATAGTTCACAGAAATGAAAATAAAAATAAAGTCTTCGAAGGAGAGGAGGAGGACTCTGGGAAAAATAGAATTTTGTGTGTTTGTTTACAATTTTATGAGATCTACTCTTCATTTGTCAGGAAATACTGGTATTAGGTTTGGCATTTGCAGAGAGCTGACACAGTTTCTCTTAAACGGGTTTAGACACATTCTGTCAACAGTAAGTTGGAATATCCTTTTTTGTTTGATCTAAAGTGGACATTCCTTCAGTGTCACTCATTTCAATTTACCCAAATGTGCCAGTGCAAGATCAAATGTAGGGGCTTTTCATAGCATTTTTAGCAAATTAAAGAAACGGTCATTTACAATGCAAAGCATTAAAACAGCATGTCCACCAAGTGATGGCCTTTTGCAGTTGTACATGCATTAAAATGCATGGCGGAAAATGATAGCCATCTTTTATTAACAGAAAGGTACCAAAAAAAGAAGGTAAACTTGTGACAAATACTCCTTTCCACATCTTTAATACTGAAAATTAGTATCATAATGTGAAGAGATAGATGACATTTATTTCATAGTGGAAAGACAAGGGGCCTCAGAGTCTAAAATCTATCAGCTGTACTAACTGGGATGTAATGATCAGATCAATAAAGGTCCAACTAATCCCAAGAAAAACTGATCTAATTTTATCTGGCAGTTTGTTTCCAAAGGAAAATTCTTTTCATTTATAAATTGAAACACTGAATCTGACATCTGTTTTACAGTTTATCTAATACTTTCATTTAAAATCCCCACTTGATTCAATCTTTGCAATTTTTGGTTGTATTTATGAGGCTAAATTAGGAAAACAATGCAATTTTCAAGTAGAACACAAATGAGTTGCCCATTAGCCTTTTTTCTTTCCTCAGGCGGATGCCACCAACCAGGCATTTGGAATGTTCAGAACACTGACTGTTGAATTACGGCGATCCTCTGTGGTGTTTGAAAAGTGAATTTACCTCTCTGAACTTCAGCTTTCTCAATGACAAAATGAAAAATTTGAATTAAGTAGTCTGCATGTTTCTTCCACTCTAAAATTCTATGCTTTAATTATTCTAAGATAGCTAGCTGACTGGCCTAGAGGAATCTATTTGAATCACAGAAAGTAAGGGGACCGGGATGTTCAATATGCCAATGTTTTTTCTTCTAGCCTGCATACTCACATCGTCCCTATAGCTAGAGTTTAATCAGCGTAAATCACAAATACCGTAGATGGATTCAGTTTCTACTGTTTTTGTAACAAATTAAGACACATTTCGATGGCTTAACCCTAACCCAAGTTTATTATTTTGTAGTTCAGGACATCTGAAATTCAAAGTTAGCCCTTCTAGGCGGAAGTCAGGGTATCCGCTGGGCTGGTTCCTTTTGGAGACAGAGGGGGTTTCATTTCATTGCTTCTTGTAGGGGTCCACCTGTGTCGCTGGGTTCATGGAAACTTCCTCTGGTCACTCCAGTCTCTGGCTGGCATTGCCCTCTCTCCTACTGTTAAAGCTCTGATCCTCCTATCTCCTGATGATAGGCTCCTTATCATGCCACTGATGTCACCTAGGGAAACCAGGTCCATCTCCCCACTACTAAACCCTTACCTTGAGCATATCTGTGGCCTTTTTCTTTTCCTATGTAATGTGACATATTCACAGATTCCAGAGACTGGGACATGGACAAGATTGGGGAGCCATTACTCAGCCCACCACACCCAGAACTAAAACAATGTCCTGGTCCTTCCAGTGTTCAAAGTTGTAAAACTCTCTTAAGGGGTTAGTTATCTTAACAGTCGCCTGGCTCCCTTTATACACTGCCATTATTCCATTGGGGTTTCCATGAACTTGAAACATGATCTTAAAATGGACTCAAACCATTGTCACCATTTCCATCATCAGCTTCAGAAGGAAACAGAGTGTACGAGGACACAAGAAATTTAACAGATGCTTTTTTTCTCAGGCAATTCTTCTCACTCTCACAAGAATAAGCACTGCTCTGATGATTTTTCAACCTAAATTAGCTTTGCTTATGACAGAACTTCATGTAAATCATATGTTATTTACACAGCTTATTCATTTGGCATAATATTTTTGAGACTATTTCACATTATTATGAATATGAATAGATGGTTCATTTTTATTGACTAGTATTCCATTAAATAAATACACTGAGGTTCATGTAACCATTCTATTTACTGATGAATATCTGGGCTAATTTTTGGCTTTTATGAATAACTGATTCAAAAGTTTTATGTAGACGCAAGGACCCAGAGTAGCCAGCAGGATGAGAACAAGTTAGCAAAATGACAGTAGTCAACTTCAAGGTTTACCGTACAAGGACAGTAATCCAAACAGCATGGTATTGATGAACAAATAGACAAATAGATCAAAGAAACAGGACAAAGAGCCAGAAAGATACCCAAACAATTATAGTCAACTGATCTTAAACAAACAAGCAAAGACAATACAATAAAGACTTGTCTTTTCAACAAATGGTCCTGGAAATACTGGACATCTACTTGCAAAAAGAGAAGAAGCTTAAACCGAGATCTCACACATTTAATGAAAATTAACACACACTGGATTATAGATCTAAATGTAAAATACAAAACTATGAAACTCCTAAAAGATAACACAAGAAAAAATCTAGGTGGCCTTAGGTTTGGGGATAACTTCGTGGATATAACACCAAAAGCAAAATTACAGGAAACAAGTCAGTAAATGTTGGATTGCATTAAAATTAAAAACTCTACAGAAGATAGGTAAGAGGATGAGAAGACAAGCTACAGTGTAGGAAAAAATGACTGCAATGCACCTATGATAAAGGATGATACACCAAATATACAAAGAACTCTTTAAAAGCAAGAAGATGTAAACAAAAAATGAGCAAAAGATCTAAACGGTTGCCACCAGGTGGCAAAGAAGCATATAAAAAGATGTTCCATATTACTAAAGTAACATTTAAAACACTGACAACACAAAATGCCAGGGAGGGTGTGGAAGACAAAAGCTCTCCTCTGTTGCTGTGGGGTAACTCCTCCTACAGTCTGTGGAGCATTCGGTTTGCGTAAGACACCTAGAACCGATACAATAACCACTGCTTTGCCCATGGCAGGAGGTTCCAAATCAGCCACAAAACTTATAAGAAAGCAGAAGTCACATGTTCTTTCTCTACCAATGGGAGGAAAGGAAGAGCCATGTTTGTCAACTTACTTTTGTTGTCACCAATATGCACACTGCTGAGACTTATTGCACACACACAGGACACAGACACAAACACACGGACATTCAAACCTAGGCACTTCAAATACCAGTGTATTTATATAGAGTCATCTGTATTAAAAACTTAATATTTCTGATAATTTCAAATTGATAAATATTAATGTACATTTAAATATTTGTAGTCAAATTTCAAGGGAGATTCAAGTTGAAATTAGAAGTTTGGTTGGTAAATATGAAATCAGAATGAGGCACTTTGACTAAATGGTCAATGATTCCTCTCAGCAAAACCCAGACATCTGTTGCACAGGATGAATTATTTGGATATATAATTTACAAGTATGGATCATAGGATCTTCTCCCATAGCAAGTGCTAAAGATACATTCCCTGCTCTGAAGGTTTTACATTCTTTGCTATGGTGTGCCAGCAAGAACATGCCGAACTCTTCTGTTACTGTCCACAGCATGCAAGACTCTGGTCTGTGGAAAGAATTGCTTTCAGCAGGCAAACTCTTTCGTCCTTTGTCTATTCCACTGCTTACTTGGCCTTAAAAGGCCTTCAAGAGGTGATCCACATCCTTTCACAAGTGAGTGTTCCAGAAGATCTCCTATCTCAGGTTCAACTAACTTCTCACTTGGGGAAAAGGCAGGTGAAGGGCTCATTCTTTCAAGTACGTAAGTTCTAAGAGAGAACATTAATACATCTCTGAATTGAATAAAACTTTCTGAATTTCAAACAGACATGAGACTTAATCTTTCCTCTTTCATTTTTCTTTGTATTTCTGGATAGTACTGGAAAGCAATATAATTCAAAACTGTACTGTAGAATACATTAGCTCTTTCCTTCATAAATCATTAACAATACCATTCTAACTTTTTTAAATTAAAATTTGTTTTAAGTTGCAAAGAATCAAGTCTCTCGTGAGAAAAAAATGCATTTAGAGAGTTTAAATTGTAACAAAAATCTGACTAGAATCTTCAAAAATAATTTAGGAATAGGACACAGCTGTGTTTTATAAAATGAACTAAATATGCCACAAAACACATAGACTTTTTTATGGTGACATGTAGAGTAGAAAGGAACTATATATAGTTACATATAGTTATATGCAGATTATCTTTTTTATTATCCTTTAGGATAGGCAGAATAACATACTTAATATATATTTTATGCTTTAAACTATTTTTACATTAACAGAATATTCCACTATTGAAATTTTCCCTTTAATTCTATACTAAATGTTGTAAGACTTAAAGTTATCCATACTCTATATGTCCATTTTAATAAATGTCTTTTGAGTTTTATTTTTCATTCAGATTTAATGAACAGAGGCTCCTGAGGGACAAATGACTTCCCTCCTTTCATATCTCTGACAACATCAAGGTCAAGAAATATTTGGTCTAGACGGTGATCTCGCAGGAACAAAATTTATTTTGACATTGCATTGCCAGAACATTTTGTTTCCTCTATGGATAGAGAGTCATTTAAAATAATTTATTTCTGTTGGCTGAGCATTATTTTTCCTTCCTTTTCCTTTTGTCTATTTACTTGATTTTTGTCAAGGTTTTGGAAGAAAAGAAGGTAATCAGACAGCTTCAATGGACATAATTCAACAATTATACAAAACACCGCTGCTAGACATAGATGACCATGTGGCTAATTATGATAATATATGTTTTTGCATACTTGTTTGTAAGCTTAATATGGTATTTATTTCAAAGCAGTCCTGCTTTCCAATGACATAATTTTAATTGCCCAGACCATTTATGCCTATTATAATAATAAGAGAACATAAGATAATTCCTTTCAGCATTGGGATTTAGGTAGGAACGACGTCAATTTTCTCACATCTGTGTCATTTCGTAAGTGTATCCACAGATGGGTTACCTTAGATTCCAAATAACCCCCTGGGAAGATACTCTGTTATCCATACAGTGAGGTAATAGAACAGTAGCCAACTTTCTTTGCTTTAGTGTCTACCTTTGAGAGAACAAAAAATATCATTAACCTGATGTAGGGCTGGGTAATGCCTTTTTTGTAAATGAAAAATACATTCAGACTCGGCAATCATCTTTCTTCCTGGTGCCTATTACTGAGATGAAGACACAACTAGAGGAAGAGTATAGAAGGAACACAAGCTAAGCTTGCAGAGAAGCCAACTCAGTGTCTTAGGTAAAGGCACCATCCCTTTCCCACTGTCCTCTGTGCCTTTTACAGAATATTAGGTTCACCAGGGCACATGAAGCATTGCTCTCTTCGAATAATACAGTATTATACTGTACAGTGTCTATTAGACAACCAAAATAGAAAGTGTTCCTGAGTTAGTTATTAAAAATACAAAGAAGTAGCAGACTGAAATGAAATGAGAGACAACAAAAGAGGTTCAAGGATGAAGCTTGAATTTATTTTAAAAATAGTTGTATGTAGAATGAATAAAACTGAAACCAGTTGATCTTCAGAACATTAGAAGTCAATGGGTCTCCTGACAACATAAAAGGATAGTCCTGCATTGCATCCTTTTATCTGAACTTTCTGGTATTAGGGTGGTAGATTCATCCTTGACCTCTTATACATGAAGTCATGGCTACAATTTAATACAATTTCACATATTTTATATTTTTGCCAAACAGGCATTTACTGAATCTCAAATTCACTGGGGATCTGAAGGGAAAAAAAATTTCATCTGTTATTATAATCTCTTTGATCTGCACACTTGAGATCTACCTTCAAAACATACCATGAGTTTACTCTCTTCTCTTCATCTCAACTGTTACCACCCAAAGAATCATTGCTTCTCCAAGGGAGAATTATGGCCCCTGAGTGCACGCATTATATACTAATACAGAATATATATTGTTAATAATGTTTTATATAGTATATATTAATATGTGGTTTATACATACAAATAAGTAAGTCTCTTTTCAGACTTTCATGTACAAATCCATTCTTCCACAACCAGTAGGATAATCTTTTAAAAATATAATTTTGGTCACATCATGCACAAGCACACATAGTTTGAGAGGCTTGCAGCTGTACTAGTAATAATAATATGCACACAATGGGCTGAAAAGAGTACCATGTGATCTCACTCTGGTTTTATCTCCATCCCAATCTTGGGCAACCTCCCTGTTCACCTGTTTGTGCCAGTTCTTTTCCAAGTTCTCAAATGTCAAGTTGAGCCCTGTGTAAAGACCTTCTTATATTCATATTTCTTACCAGGAGTGTTCTTTCTGGACTCTCCATGCTTAGGTAATCTTATTCTTTAGGCCATATTAGGTCCCACCTTTCTCCAAGATGTTTTTTCTGACTAGGTCCCCATGGTCAATCACAAAGGCAGAATGTAACAATGTAATTAAAAACATTTACTATAATTTGTAATTATATACATGCATTTTTTCTTGGCATTTTTATTTTATGACCCTTACCACCAGCCACTCAACTGAGCCTGGTCCTTCCTGAGGCCAATTCTTGAGGCTGGATTTGTTTGTTTGTTTGTTATTTTACTACTTAGTACCTATCTATAAATTATTGCAGGTAGACACTTTACTTTCCTAATATTGTGCAGACTTCTTATAGGCAGGCATTTCATTAAGAGTGAAAGTCAAGGTAGTTTTCACACAATATGAGAAATTTACGATGACAAACTTCATTGTCAAATACTTAGCTCCCAGGTTATATCTGCAGCTAAGTACAAATGAACCAAATTTAAGGCAATGAAAAGGGTTATCATGTTGATTCCAGCATCAGAGCCCAGGATATAGAAAAATCTCTTTTTTTAATACGTCACCATTATTTTTGTTTATAGTCATTGGTTGATCCATGTGCTTTGCGCTATGTCATGATTTTCAGTTCACTACTATGAGTTGTTAACTTGATTTTAAAAGCGTTAAAAAATTTAAAAGTAGGTTTTGGAAAAGGAACTATTGTAGAGTCATGATTAGGTGCATGATTACCTTCTCTTTGAAGATGAAATAAAATGTATGTTTACAGGGGTGGCTGGGTGATTCAGTTGGTTGTGTCTGCCTTCAGCTTAGGTCATGATCTCACGGTCCTGGGATTGAGCCCCAGCTCAGTGGAGAGTCTGCTTGTCCCTTTCTCTTTGCCCCTCCTGCTGTGTACTCAATCTCTCTATCTCAAATAAATAAATAAAATCCTTTAAAAAAGTATGTTTACATACATTATAAAAAATAAAAATAATGTAAAATTAAAAATTAAAAAAATAAATTTAAAGGAACATTTTTCACATTGTATTTGTGAGCTCCTGGTAAGTCTCCAATTCCTTTCTGGGTTCACTGTAGATATCAAGGAACTAAAATCTTGAGATGTTTTAAAAGTCATTGAACTTATTGGTATGTCTTTAGATGCTATCTCAGCTCACCCACAGTTATTTTTATTTTTATGTATGAGATGAAATTCTATCTAACAATATCTCAAACATCTGAAACTCACTGCTGAGAGTGGCTATATATTAGGACTGCATTGTCCATACCAAGGAGACCATGTGCTTCAGTAAGAAACCATATTACTGAAGTTAAAGAGACTTAGGATTTTGCCTTGATTAACACTGAAACTACAGAGCATTATTTTTACTTCTCTGGGTTTTCATGATGATGCCAGCCTTGTTTTGATTATCATGATAAATATTTTGTACCTGTGAACAGCACCAGCATGGATTAAACAACAATCCTGCTGACACTGGATGGTGTGGACAGGGGATCAGGAGGAAAACTCTCCATACTATCTTCCAACCCCCAGCTAACAGCATTAGACAGCCCAGAAACGATCTCCTGCCCCTTCAGATAGCTCTAGTAGAGACAGCAAGAGCTTCCCTGGCCCTGGGGGGGCCTGCGGATGAAACTTCTATGCCTACAGGACTGGCTTCTCTCCCTTCACTCTGCCCTGACAGCACCAGGTCTGGGAAGTTTATTTTGCTCCTGTGGGTAGAGCCAGTAGGGAACCCGTGGGATCCCTAACAGCAGCCTGAAGATAAAGGAGATCAGAGGAGCACTCTAAGGATTCTGGAAAACTAAATTTTCACTGGGCCAGTAGCCCACCAAATGAACCGAGGACCTGTAGGCTAATCGAATTGGAATGACTACCTCCTGAAATGTGGATTTAGTAGGATCTGGAGTCTCCTAAGCTAGTATCAAAAATACTCAGGATACAGTCAAAGATCATTTGTCATACCAAAGATGAGGAAAACAACAACATGAATTAGAAAAATCAACCAATAGAAAACAACACTGAGATGAATCACATGTGGGACTTATCTTGAAGGATTTTAAAACACAGTCATAAAAAAAAAGTGCTTCACTGATCAGTTATAACTGTCCTTGAAAGAAATAAACAACTGACAACCGCCTTAAAGAAACAGAAAACATGAAAGAGAACCAAATGGAAATTAGAGAACTGGAAATAAAACAACAGAAATTAAAAAATCACCAGATGAGGTTGATGACAGAGTAAATATGACAGGCATGAACTGGTGAGCCGAACACAGAACAAGACCAATCATCCAGTCTGAGAAATGGACAGGAGTCATCTACAAGAGCAGAAAGAAACAGAGGGGCAGGGACTTGTGGGATAATGACAAAATATCAGATATTGTATCATCAACACCCCAGAGGGAAGGGGAAAGGGTGGGGTTGAGAAAGAGTTTTAGGAAATATGGATTGAGCCATTCCAAAATTTGACAAAAGACACACACATACACATTAAATGACAGAACCCCAAACAGAACATGAACCTAAAGAAATTTGTAATAAGAGATAAAATAGTTAAAACTTCTGAAAACTGATAGCAAAATAAAAATATTGAAAGCAGCCAAAGGAAAGCAACACATTACTTTCAGGGAAATACCCATTTTAAAGTCAACAGATTTCTAATCTAAAACCTTGGATCCAGAAGAGACATTTTTCAAGTGCTGAAAAAATGAAATGATTCCTTCAGATTTTTTATCTAGTACAAATATCCTTCAGGAATGAATAGGGAAATACAGACATTCTTGGGTAATAGAAAGCCAAGAGAATTTTCCACTAGCAGACATGGCACTAAAGAAAAGTTAAAGGAAATTCTCGAAATGGGAAGAAAATGGTAACACAAGAAAGCTTGGAATTTCTGATAGGAAAGGAGAAAGTGGAATGTGTAAAAATACACATAATACACTCAGTTCAACATGATGATACAGGTAGGTTGGAAGTATCAGAATGGAAAAAAAGATATACCATGTGAAAAGTAATAGAAAAAAACAAGAGTGCGTATTTGAATATCGATCTAGTAGACTTCAAAATAAAATTACGAGGGACAAAGAGTGACATAATATAATAATTAAAGGATCAATCCAACAAGAAGAAATAGTGGTATAGAAATCTAAACCCAGGACTTCAAAATACTTGAACAAAAATGGATACATTTGAAAGGAGGAATAGACAAATCTACAATTACAGCTGGAGACTTCCACACCCACTTTCAGTGAAGACTAAAACTAGCAGAGAGAATGTCAGTGAAGTTATAGAAGAACTGCAAACACCTACAACAACAAAACGTAAGTGACATACAGAACTTTGCACCCAACAAAAGCAGAAAACATCTCTCCTCAAGCATCCATGGAAAATTCACCAAAATAGACATTATCCATGGTCATAAGACACACTTCAACAAATTTTACGCATTTCAAATTATACAGAGCATATCCCCTACCCATAATAGAATACAACTAGAAATCAGAACCAGAAAGAGAACAGGAAAATGTGCAAACACATGGAAACTAAGCAACACATTTCTAAATAATGCATGGGTCAAATATAAAGCCTTACAGTACATTAAAAAAATACACTGATGAAAACAGAAATACGATATATCAGAATTTATGGGTTGCAGTTAAGGTAATACTAAGTAAAAGTTTTATAGCATTAACTGCTCACTTTAGAAAAGAGGAAAGGCTTCAAATCAGTAATTTAAGTTCCTACCCAAAGAAAACAGAAAATGAAGAGCAAAATAAACATATAACAAGGAGAGCAGAAATGTAGAACATTAAAAAAAAATAGAGAAAATCAATAAAAGGTTGGTTCTTCAAAAAAGTTACTACTTGATAAAACTCTAGCAAAACTGACAAATAAGAAGGATGACACTCACCAATATATGGATTGAAACAGAAGGTATTACCACAGATCTTACAGTCATCAAAAGAATAAATGTATAATAATATGAATATGTTAATGCTCATAGATTTGACAATTAAAAAAATATTCCTCATGTTAAGCTTACTATTTATTTAACTACCATAATCAATACCACACTGTGTGGCAACACAGACACATGGATCATTGGCATGGAACAGAGAACCTGGAAGGAGACCCGCTCAAGTATGTCCAACTGATTCTTCATTAAGGTGAAACAGGCATTCAGTAGTGGAAAGATAGAATTTTCAACAAAAAATTGAACATCTGTATGTTAAAAAGAAAGAAAGTAAGTAACCCTATCTAATCTTCAGACTTTATAGAAAAATTAATTCACAATTGATCTCAGACTAATATTTATATTTAAGATGTAAAACTAGGGGGGCTGGGTGCTGCAGTCAATTAAGCGTTTGACTGTTGGTTTTGCCTCAGGTCATGATTTCAGGGTCGCAAGACCGAGCCCCATATCAGGCTCCATGTTCAGTGGGGAGTTTGCTTGAGATTCTCTCTCCCTCTCCCTCTGCCCCTTCCCCCTGTGTGCGTGCTCTCTGTCTCTAAAATAAATAAATAAATAAATAAATAAATAAATAAATAAATAAATAAATAAATAAATATATATATTTTTTAAAAGATGTAAAGCTAAGAAATAGAACATCTGGGTAAAAAAAAGGAGAAATTCCTCCAATCTAGGGCAGGTAAATTGTTTGCAGACATTATTATTATTGTTGTCACTATTATTTGGTCTGTGAAAAACTCTGTGAAGAGGATGAAATGACAAGCTACAGATGAGTGGATAATATTACCAAACCACTTATTCAACGTTGGACTTGTTTCCAGAATCTATACGGATCTGCCACAATGTAACAGGAGAAAGATCTAATTAGAAAATGTATAACAGGGGCGCCTGGGTGGCAAAGCGGTTGAGCGTCTGCCTTCGGCTCAGGGCGTGATCCCGGCATCCCGGCGTTGTGGGATCGAGCCCCACATCAGGCTCCTCCACTATGAGCCTGCTTCTTCTTCTCCCACTCCCCCTGCTTGTGTTCCCTCTCTCGCTGGCTGTTCCTATCTCTGTCAAATAAATAAATAAAATCTTTAAAAAAAAAAAAAAGAAAAAGAAAATGTATAACAGACATGAACAGATATTTTACCAAATGACAGACAAGCATATAAAAAATGTTCATCACTACATTCTGTAGTTATCACTACAGAAATGGAAATTAAGACTACAATTAGAAATAACCACACACCTATCAGAAAGCTATATTAAAGGTAAAGATAACACCACATGCTGGTAAGGATGCGGGGAAATGCAATTACCATCCATTCCTAGTGGGAAGGTAAAATGGAACTCTAGGATACAGTTTAGCACTTTCCTAGAAAATCTGAACATGCATACACCCATATGACTTAGCAACTGCTCTACTGAAATGTTTATCCCAGAGAAATGAAAACTGATCTGATACAAATCTCTACATGAATGTTAATAGTAGTTTCCTTCATGATAGTCCCAAACTGAAAACAACTCAGGCGTCCTTCAATGAGTGAGCAGTTAAACTGTGATATATCCAAACCATGGAACAGAACACAGATACGCAAAATGACTTGGATGGATTGCAAGCCTATGTATGCTTAATTGTTTAAAAAAGCAAATACTGGAGCACCTGGGTGGCTCAGTTGGTTAGGTGACTAACTCTTGATTTTGGCTTGGTCATGATCTCAGGGTCATGACTTGGAGCCCTGTGTCGGGCTCCACACTTAGCGCAGAGCCTACTTGAGATTCTCTCTCCCTCTCCCTCTGCCCCTCCCTTCACTCATGTGTGCACTCCCTCTTTCTTTCTCTCTAAAAAATAAAAATTAAATAAAAATCGTAAAAAAAAAAAGCAAATCCTTAAAGTTTACATACTGTAGGATTCTCTTTCTACAAAATCCTTGAAATAAAAATATTACAGAGATAGAGTACAGACAATTGCCAGGGCTTAGGGAACGAGCTGGAGAGTGTGGGGGGGAATAAAGGCAAAGTATAGGGAGCTGTGAAGGGATGGATCTATTCTGCATCTTGAACGTACACATGTAACCACATTTCATGTCTGTTCACACACCATTCAAACAGGAATGTATGTATAGTTGGTGAAATATGAATAAACTCAATGTCAGTTTCCTGTCTTTAATATTATACAGTTATACAATTTAATATTATACAATAGTATGGGAGATGTTAACTGGTGAAGAAATGGATTGGAGGGTACAAGGAAATTCCCCGTAGAAAATAGCTGCAACTTCTCAACAATTTATAATTGCTTCAAATCAAAATATAATACATTTAACAAAGAAATTATATATATATATATATATATCTATAATGACATGTAAAATAATATGAGATAGAACAAGTTAAAAAGGTATTAATTAGTTATTATATGTATTATGACATAAAAATAAATAAGGAGATCAAAGACTGAGCGTAAAACCTATAACTTCCACAGGAAAATTTAGAAAATTTAGGAAAAAAATATTTGTAACCTTGGTTCAAACAAAAAACACAAACCATTAAAAACTGATATATTTTGGTGAGAGGAAAGATGGCGGAGAAGTAGGGGACCTTATTTCAACCGGTCCCCTGAATTAAGCCAGATATCTACCAAACCATTCTGAATGCCCACAATATCAGCCTAAGAGGTAAGAATACATACCTGGATCTCTGAAAGCAGAAAAACACTACCTGTCTCAAGGTATGAAGTGTCGAGCTATGATTCTGTAGGCAGACATCTGAAGATAAACAGAAGGGGGAGGGAGCTGCCATAAGCTGGTGCCAGGAAGGTGAATAACACTGGAGCACAAGAGTGTCCCAAGCTGGGGACCTGGCACAGCCTTGCAGATCGGTAGTGGTAGGGAAAGGATTTTAGTCCAGCACCCTGACAGGATCCAGGAGCTGCGGGTGTGGGTACGCAAACCAGGGGTGGCTCACAGTTTTAGAAGCACAAAGGGCAGACAAGTGCCTGGCCCTGGGATCCACCTCTGGGTGCGTTACTGTGGGGCACGCAACCAGGAAGTTTGCAGATTTTACCAGCGCAGAGAGAAATGGAGACTGTGTAGTCCTGGAGAGCTCAGTGAAGAGCAGACTGCGATTTCTCTGTTCTGGGAGAGAGGTTTTGATGCAGTCACTTCTGCTCTGACTATAGAAAGAGAGATGTAGAAAGCTGCCAGAGAAAGCCACCAGACAACAAAAGCCCAAAAAACAGGTTTCCACTGAGCCCACCCCCAATAGTGGGCAGGGCAACTCTGCCTAAGCAGGGCTGCCTGAGTAACAGCATGGCAGGACCCTCCCCCAGAAAACAGGCTGGAAGAACAAGAAAACGACAATCCTAAGGTCCCTATAAAACAGGCGCATCTTGCTTGGGTCGTGGTTAATACTTTGGACTCAGTACATTCCCTCAAACACTCCCCCCAAAAGAATGACTAAGAGAAGGAACCCCCAACAAAAAAAAAAAGAATCAGAGACTGTGGCCTCTGCCACAGACCTAATGGATATGGATATAAGCACGATGTCAGAAATAAGACTTCAGAGTAACAATTATGAAGTCAATATCTAGGCTTGAGAAAAATATTAGTGACAATATAGAATTTCTTAGGGTAGAAATGAGATCTAATCAGGCCAAACTTAAAAATTCTATGAATGAAATGCAGTCTAAGCTGGATACTCTGACTGCCAGGTTAGAGGAGGCAGAAGAACATATCAGTGAACTAGAAGATAAGATGATAGAAAAGAACGAAACTGAGGAGGCCTGGGAAAAACAGACTAAGGCCCAAGAGATCAGACTGAGAGAAATTAATGATGCCATGAAACATTCCAATGTCAGAATTACTGGGTCCCTGAGGGAGTAGAGAGAGAGAGAGAGGTCTAGAAAATATATTTTAGCAAACTGCAGCTGAGAAATTCCCTAATCTGGGGAAGGAAATAAGCATTCATTTCCAAGAAGCAGAGAGGACCCCTACAAAGATCAATGAGAACAGATCGACACCCTGACATATAACAGTACAATTCAATAATCTTAGATCCAAAGAAATGATCTTAAAAGTGGTGAGGGGAAAAGATTTCTTGCATAGAGAGGGAGAAACATCAGAATAATGTCAGACCTGTCTGCAGAGACCTGGCATGCCAGAAAGGGCTGGCAAGACTTATTCAGGGTACCAAATGAGAAGAACATGCAGCCAAGGATTCTGTATCCAACAAGGCAGTCATTCAGAATAGATGGAGAGACAAGGAGCTTCCAAGACTGGCAGAAACTGAAATATGTGACCACCAAGCCGGACCTACAAGAAATATTCAGGGGGCTGCTATAAAAGAAGAAAGACCCCAAGAGTAATACAGAGACAATCTATAGAAACAAGCACTTCACAGGCAACATGATGGCAATAAAATCATATCTTTCAATAATCACTGTCAACATGAATGGCCTAAATGCTCCCATGAAATGGCACAGGGTTGCAGACTGGATAAAAAGACATGACCCATCCATATGCTGTCTACAAGAGACTCATTTTGAACTTAAAGATACATCCAGACTGAAAGTGAGGGTATGGAGAACATTTTTTCATGCCAACGGACCTCAAAAGAAAGCTGGGGTAGCAATTCTCATAACAGATTTTAAGCTAAAGACTGTAGCAAGAGATACAGAAGGACACTATATCATTCTTAAAGGGTGTATCCAACAAAAGGATCTAACAATTGTAAATATCTATGCCCCCAATGTGGGAGAAGCCAGCTTCATAAGCCAACTGTTAACCAAAATAAAGAAACATATTGATAATAGTACTTTAATATTAGGGGACCTGAACACTCCACTCTCAGAAACAGATCATCTAAGCAGAAGAGCAACAAAGAAACAAGAGCTTTGAATGACACACTGCACCAGATGGACTCCATAGATATATATAGAACATTACACCCTAAAACAAAAGAATATTCATTCTTCTCGAACACACATGGAACTTTCTCCAGAATAGACCACATACTGGGTCACAAATCAGGTCTCAACTGATACAAAAGATTGAGATTATTCCCTGCATATTTTCGCACCACAATGCCTTGAAACTGGAACTCAATCACAAAGCTCTGATCACCAAAACAACATGGTACTGGTACAAAAACAGACACAGAGATCAATGGAACAGAATAGACAGCCCACTTATGGACTCTCAATTCTATGGTAAAATAATCTTTGAAAAAGCAGGAAAAAAATATCCAATGGAAAAAAGACAGTGTTTTCAATAAATGGTGCTGGGAGAATTGGACAGCTATATACAGAAGAATGAAACTCGACCATGCTATTACACCATACACAATGATAAACTCTAAATGGATGAAAGACCTCAATGTGAGATAGGAATCCACCAAAATCATAGAGGATAATGTAGGCAGTAACCTCCTCAATATTGGTCACAGCAACTTCTTTCAAGACGCCATCTCCAAAGGCAAGGGAAACAAAAGCGAAAATGAACTTCTGGGACTTCATCAAAATAAAAAGCTTCTGCACAGCAAAGGAAACAGTCAACAAAACAAAGAGGCAACCCACAAAATGGGAGAAGATATTTGCAAATGACACTACAGATAAAGGGGCTAGTATCCAAGATCTATAAAGAACTTCTCAAGCTCAACACCCAAAAAACAAATAATCAAGTCAAAAAATGGGCAGAAGACATGAAAAGACACTTCTCCAAAGAAGACATACAAATGGCTAACAGACACATGTAAAAATATTCAACATAACTAGCCATCAGGGAAATTCAAATCAAAACCACACTGAGATACCACCTTACACCAGTTAGAATGGCACAAACTAATAAGGCAGAAAACAACAAATGTTGGAGAGGATGTGGAAAAAGGGGAACGCTCATAGACTGTTGGTGGGAATGCAAGTTGGTACAGCCACTTTGGAAAACAGTATGGAGGTTCCTCAAAAAGTTAAAAATGGAGCTATCCTATGACCCAGCAATTGCACTATTGCGTATTTACCCTAAAGATATGGATGACTGAAAAGAAGGGGCACGTGCACCCCAGTGTTCATAGCAGCAATGTCCACAACAGCCAAACTGTGGAAGGAGCCAAGATGCCCTTCAACAGATGGATGGATAAGGACGATGTGGTCCATATATATATAATGGAATATTGCTCAGCTAACAGAAAGGATGAATACCCACGATTTGCATGGACATGGATGGAACCGGAGGGGATTATGCTAAGTGAAATAAGTCTAGCAGAGAAAGACAATTATCATATGGTTTCACTCATATGTGGAATATAAGGAAAACATGGAGGACATCAGGAGAAGGAAGAGAAAAATGAAGGGGCGGGATCAGAGGGAGAGACGAACTATGAGAGGCTATGGATTCCAGGAAACAAACTGAAGGTCTCAGAGGGGGAGGTGGTGGGGGGATGGGTTAGCATGGTGATTGGTATTAAGGAGGGCACATATTGCAATGAGCACTGGGTGTTATATGCAAATAATGAAGCATGGAACACTACGTCAAAAACTAATGTTACTGTATGGTAATTAACATAACAAAAAATGATCTATTTGATAAACTGGTATTCATTTAAATTTGTAAAATTTGCTGTTCAAATGATACAGTTAGGGAAAGGAAAACATGAAAGCTGAGATAGAATATATTCAAAATACCTATCTGGTAAAGGACCTAACATACATATACCATATGTACTAACGTAATAATCTGTAGTAACACACATCCCTGCGCGCGCGCACACACACACACACACACACACACACACACAGATATATAGTTATATGAAAAATACGTGATGACATTTTACCAAAAAGAAACAAGTAACAGATAATGACTTGAAAATAATTAGTGATTAAGGTAAAGCAAATTGAAGTCACTATGAGTTACCAATCATACCTATCAGAATGGCCAAACTAAATAAACTAATAAAACCAAACCAAGGCAAAAACAAACAACTAACATCTCGTTAACAATAGCAAGTACTGGAGAGGATATGGAGCCCCTAAAACTCTCACTTCATGCAAAATGCTGAATACATTTTGGAAGATAGTTGGACAGCTTTTTTAAGGGGTGCCTTAAAAGGATACATGGGCACCTTAAGGATACAGGGGCGCCTGGGTGGCTCGGTCGGTTAAGTGTTTGCCTTCGGCTCAGGTCATGATCTCAGAGTCCTGGGATCGAGCCCCACATTGGGGGCTCCCTTGCTCAGCAGGGAGTCTGCCTCTCCCTCTGCCTTTCCCCCCACTCGTTTTTTCTCTCTCTCTCTCAAATAAATAAAATCTTAAAAAAAAAAGATACTACAACAAAACGCAGCAATCCTGTTGCTAGCTCATTACTCAAGAAAAGTGACAATATATGTCTACAGAAAGACTTGTGTTGGGGAAAAAAAGTTCATCAACTTGTGGATGGATAAACAAATGCGGAATATTCTTAAACAGAATACCATTTGGTAAATAAATAAGCAAATAAACAAATAAAACAGATATAATCAACAAAATGAGTATATCTCAAAAACATTACACTAGGTTCAAGAAGCCAAAGACAGGAGGATTTGTACTGTGTGATTCCATTTATGTGATGTTCTGAGGGAAGAGGCAATATTCAAGGGATGGAACAGTAGTTGTTCCAAAAGGGGGCATTAAGCAACTCTGCAGTGTATTGGAAATACTGGGTATCTTGATTGTGGTGGTGCTTACAGCTGTAAACGTTTGTTAACACTCACAGAACTGTATGCCTAAAAATGTCATTTTCATTGGACATAAATTATACCTCAAATTCCAGGAGAAATGGCAGCAATGTGCATTAGCCGTACGTTTTCCAGAGGCAAGAGCATACGTGTGTGCAAACAAATATGGTATCATGTAAGTATACACGTGTATCTGCTGCCGTGTGGCAGGAACGCCCCCACAGACCGGGTGCCATTCTAACCGATGTGCCTGGTATCTCAGAGTGATCTATGGCTGCTTCCTCACCAGCGGGAGAGCCCAGCGGAGTCCAATGACGAGATGGGGGAAGAAGATAAACAGATTGCTCCTATGAGTGTGACCCATTTCCTAAACTCACAAGTTAACTAAAGCCTGGGGGAGCTAAGGTCACATTGTTCCCACATTGGAAGAACCCTGAATGAGTAACAGCTTAAAACTCTAGAAAAAACAGATCTTTCCCCTATTAACCTTCCATATCCTCTGGATGACATATTTACTTAGGAGTACGTGTCCAAATAACTGACTATCCGCCCTTGTTTTCAGATTTACCGAAACAAAACAAAATAAAAACAGGTGTGAGAAAACAGGCTTTATAGAAAATTCTGGATGGCATCCTGAAACTCGTTTTCCTGGCAGCATTTAAAGACTACCTCAGAAAGCATTCCATAGCCTCATAATGGCTTCGTAAACACCCTCCAGGCCGATGCATTCCTGTTGTATCAAAACATTTCAGCCCCAGCTAGTGCAGCCCTACCAACAAGCTTTGGGGAGGAAATGTCAGTGTGTGTCATGGCACCGGTATTTTGAAGGGAACTGGGATCGGTAATAAGCCTTTTAAAGCTAGCCAGCCCCAAATAATATCTGATCCTCTCTATTTTTCCTTTTTAATCCGTCAAATAAATATTCAGCCTGGAAAGTCTTGCCTATCATTTCTGTCCAATGAAGAACTCCGTCCGAATCTTTCAAATATCACATACTTTGTGTCCCATCCCCTAACCCTTCTCTTCAACTCCCCAAACCCCACAATCAATGGCTCCTTTTAAACCTGCCTTCCTTAGGGCACTGGATATACCACAGTATGGTTAGTTACACTGAATCCTCTGCAATCACGGTTACTTATTAATGTTAATATAGTCATCTTTTCTAGTTCTATTGAACATTGGACAATAATTGACACCTAATGTTCATATTTGCTATACTTCTAATCTCATAATTTATTTTATTTCTTTCCAATCTAAGTATTTCTATTCTGCCAGTAAAAATTAAAATTGATTCTAGGAGCAACATGTAGAAGGGGAATAATCCTCAGCATTTTTGGCCTGATTGGAAGAAAAACTGTTGCCACAAACCACACCCAGGAACTTGTTAAAGATTTGCTGCTTCTATGAATGTTCTTACTCCCAAAAGGTCTAAACAGGGCTTGAATTATCAGTCTCACGATCATTGGACTATAGTTATTCAGTCAGCTCTTCCCATTTACAATAGCTTTTCTGCAAAGGGATATTCTTTGAAGGTGGGAAGAGGCAGGTGTCAGAAGAAAGTGTTGAGTCAATTATTTGACAACATTCCTCACAGGGCACAACAGCAAAGCCCTCCAGAGCAAGACTTCTCGGGACTGAACAGTAGTTGTGCCTTAATCAGCAAATAGCACAGACTCGTCTCTCTAATTGGACAGATGACCCTGATTCCTAGCCCACAGCTTGGTTTACATGCAGGTAAAGTAAATTACCATTTCTGTTATATTCTTTGAGAAAAATGGAGTAGATATCCTTGGACCTGAAGATCCCCTCAAAACTATCACAAAGCCTGACTACTCCACAGACTGTTTCCCCATGTGCTGGGCATTGAGCATCATGCTGTCTGACTCGCCCTCAAGGTACAGCTCTGCACCTTTTAGACCACACTGCGAGCCTCAGTGGGTTGCCCCTTACGGTGGTTCTGCTTCCACTGCTTTTTAGCTTCCAGCAAGGATGGCAGACCTGGTGTCTCACCATATCTACAGGTGCTTATGGTCATGGAGACCCCCTGAAAGACTGAGGTAGAGAACACCTGAGTCCAACCTTGTTGACTCCAGGTGAGCTCACAAGACTTAGACCATTAGGTCATATGTCAGTGTTACTCTGCAGTGGTTCATATAATTCCTTCCCGGGGCAACACTTGAAGACTGAAAATTGCTTGCTGTTGCATCTGACAGATGCTCAGTGCCTTGGACAATATTCTAATTTCACTGAGCTAGCATTTGAAACATTTAAAGTATGAAGGCAGTCACTATGGATACACCCCGTTAATTTAATTAACTCTTGTTCAATAATGTACTCATTTAACACATGTTTACTGAACACTTTCTGTGTTCCAGTTATCTGACTATGTAGCAGAGCTACATAAAGGCACGCAAGATCTCCCCGAAGAAGCACTCTAGAAAACAGTCCTTCCGGTTGCATACAGAACTGCATTCTCCCTAAGACTCAGACGGGAACTCCTGAGACCACAGAGACCCTGCTGCTCTGATCAGCCCAGAGTGACTAAGTGTCCAGCTAAACATGCCCAGTGCACAGTCACCGTCAGTCCAAGAAGATCACTTCAGTTAACGGAAAGCTGCAGGCAACCCAAACACACATCAGATATGCCCAGACATTTCTGGGTCTTAGTGAGGGGCAAATAGCTACATTACATGTGTCTCTGTCCCTCTGTGTGTGCCTGTGCTTGTGTCCATTTCTCTTGTATAAGCAAACATTTGATCAGAAATTCTTCTCAGAAAGAGTTTTCTTGATGTGAAAAAAATTATAAAAATAAACCATTTTTAAAAGATAACAAAACACTGTTGACTCTGAAAAGAAACTAGCAAGAAAACATTTTCTGATTCTAAAACTTATTTGGCAGGAACACATTTCCCTCCCAGGCACAGATTTTTTAAGATAGTCGAAAAAAAATGCAATTTACCTCAAGAAATTATTATATGTTCTACTAACTATCATCCAAGCTATTAATGCTAATATAAACATTTCATTTTGATTGTTAGTAATAGCACAATAAAATTCCACAAAAAGAAAACCGAAGGATGTAAACAGATTTCATTTGCATGTAATGGCAAATAGACAATTTCCCAGAAAGTATGAACAATATTTCACAGATTACAATATTTTAGAACAAGAATCCTATCAAAATCCTGCAGTTTATATTACCCTGGAGATAGTGGCCATAGGAAAAAAAAAAAAAGCAAAGAAAATATGACCTTCCATATTATCCTTGTAATAACCTGTTGTGCTTTGTAATTAATGAAGATTCTGTTTGCTGTGGGTTATAATCCATGGGAAGGAAGCATTGGAAAGAAAGCCCAGACCATACACTGAACTACAACTATTTGTTAAATAGGATAAGAGAAATAAGAGGATCTAAATTAAAGTAGATGCTTCCTTTTGTTCTCAGGAAGTGCCATACCTTTATGTCCATTATTTTATGTAAATTGAATTGTGTGTTGAAACTGAAGTTGACGGAATGTCTCTTTTCTGTATCACACACACACAGAGCTGGCCTATTGATCCTCTGTTGTATTTAAGAACACCCCTTCCTTCCAATGAACACAGCCTCCGTGTACATTCAGTCCCTGCTCTAACTGCTGTTAAGATGAGGACCTCTCTCCTAATTGAAATGAGCCCAACTGTCTGTCAGATGGGGTCAACTTCTCATATTAAGATGCTTCTGTTCATTAAAAGTATGCTTGCTTTTTTAACAAAAAACATGTTTGTTAATGACTCACCAAAATACTTCATTCATTTTTGTGTTTTTGTTCTTGCCATGGGAACTCTGCTTCCAATGATCTCATATATTGAAGGTTAGCGTTAACAGGCAAGTATGTAAATGGGAACGTTTTTGATAGAGGAATTTTCAGTATGGAAGTGCAGGCTTTTCACACGTAGTAGTGGTGTTTCCATTTCTGCCCTACAGACTCTCTTCCATCATGCCCCTCTGTCCTGCCTGAGAGCAGGCAGAGTATGCAGCACCCTGGTCCTCACCTACAGGCCCAACCAAAATGGATCACGGAAAAGTCGCCAGTGTCTCCCTTAGCAATACGCACATCCGTGGAATCCCTTCTGCGGTCGGTGAAGGCTTCATGCCAAGCTTTCAGCACTTCCGCTGCTCTAGACTGCTTACCTTGAAAGGGTTCAAAGACAGGAGTTTGTAGACCACCAGGCAGAGAGAGAAAGAGAGGGTCCAGGTGGGGGGCAGACTTGCACCTGAAGTTCGAGACAATGGCTGACAGTTGGTCCTCTCAGATGTGTGTGTATTCTGACCCCTCCCAGTGCCATCCATGCTGAGAACTGATCATAGCATCTTACCAGGTCCGTCCAATCTACCACCAACTGCCGTCGGACCTGTATTTTGGACCCACCAACCTAAACCTTCAAAATGAGTTCCCTGTTCACATATGAACAGGGACAAGGGAAAAGTTTCTTTCCTTATGAAGAAAGACCAGGTCTCAATTGTGTATCCTGTACAACAAGAGGTTTGGATTAAATTACACTTAATGTACACAATTTCCATCCTTTTAACATACTCAGTCTCCCCCTGCTTACTGTGTGGCATGATTTTGAGAGTCTTATCAACTAGATTAGCCCCTTTAGAAGTCATGCTTCCTTGCTTCAGCCTCTCAAGAAAGCAGGATTGTGACTGTCCTGTACTTAGCATTTAACTTCTCATGCAGGCTCACTTTGCCTAAGTGTCGTCAATCTGATAAAGAGTCACAGAAGTCAGATTTTTTTGTTTTTAAATGATAGCTCTATGCCAGGAGCTATACGTCTATAATAAATGGATTCTTCTGGTGAAATTTCTGTAGTTATATTGTATAAAACCTCTAAATTTTCATGCAAGCACCTGCTAAGCCTTGTCACATTATTTTGTGCTTTTGTAGGTACTTAACTAGACACAAATGAAGAACTTGACATTCACTTTGGTTATTATATTATTCTATTTTCAATCTTGGTATATGCTGTCCATAACTCTGTTAAGATATTTGAGGACTCGATTTATTAACTACTATTCTAGCTATTCCTGCTGGCTTCACATTCCCTGAAATTCTGTGCCACTGGTGTTGTTCAAGTAAAATGTTAATAAGAGGACAGAACTTTATCCCAGGTGTGGATCACACCGTGGGCACTGGGAAGAGCTCTCCTGTCCACTCAGGCCCAGTGACTGGTGGCAAGTGTTGCTGAAAGTCACCCTCTCCTGAAGGGATAAGCAAGCACATAAAAGTGAAAAATGCAGAGGAGAATGCAGGGCTCATGCACACCACAGAACCTTCTTGAAGCCTTGCCTTTTCTTTCACACTTAAGGGCAAGAAACGGTCTTAGTCAAGTACTGAACCATGACATCCTCTGAAATCCCTCTTTTTTTCAGAGTCCTCCAAAAAGTCTCAAAATTTATTTTTTTTTAAAGATTTATCTATTTATTTGAGAGAGAGCATGAGCAAGAGGAGGAGCAGAGGGAGAAAGAGAATTTCAAGCAGACTCCCCGCTGAGTGCAGAGTGGACATGGGGCTCAATCCTATGACCCCAATATCATGACTAAGCCAAAATCAAGAGTTGGGTTCTCAACCAACAGAGCCATCCAGGTGGCCCTCAAAATTTACTTTAAAAGGCAAAGCACTTCTGCACTTCTTGCTGAAGAAGTCAGAATACCTTCCTGCCCTGGAAACAATTCCAACTCTTTGAATCTCCTTGTACAGGGAGAACAGGGTATCTTGTAGTGGTAAAGCATTCGGGCTTTGGCTTCGGACGGCTTTGCTTTCACATTCTTGTTCAGACACTGACTGCTTTGCAGGCTCCTGAAGCCCAGTTAGTCTCTTAATGCCAAAGAAGCAGTGAGCGTAGATCTCAAGGGCACTGGCCACGGGGCGGCAGAGTGGCGGCATTGCTGTTAACTGCTTACCACAACAGCCGAGCGGATGCTGGCTTCACCTGCCCACCTCCCCACTTGCCTCTCACATGGGATCTAACCTCTGTACCTTCTGACCTGAGAATCATAAATTCTGGTTATTTCACCATAAAGTCTTTCTCCACTTTGAAAAGATGAGTATGAAAGAGAGGGTGAGAGGACGGGAAGGAGAAGGAGAAAGAGGAAGAGAGGAGGTGGAGGAAAAGCTGACAATTTACATTTGGCTTTAATATCTACGGAGTCACGGCTGCCAGCAGGAGCAGTGCCTTCCCTGCCGACCCGGGGCTGTTCTTATTTGTTTAATATACTGAATTTGTGGCCAACGACAATGTGCATGTGAGAAATCACGTCTGTCCATTGGCACTTGGACACTGAGTTCACAATTCCACAGCTCTCAGAGTTTCTTTCTAGTTACCAGAATCCCATTCCATGTTTCCTGCATATTGTCGTTTATCTCCGGGTTCATGACAGAACTGTCTGTGCAGCCTTACTGCTTCCCAGGATCTGTTCTAGAGAGGTTCCAAGGACAATGAGGAAACTGTTCAAATTCTTAATGAATAATTAAGTGAGAAAATCCCCTCACCTTATTTATTAAAAATATGAATTCATCTTCCATCCATCTGTCCTTTCTAAGAGGTCAACTGAATAATATTTCCCAATATTTTGACCCCCTTTGTAGAGTATGATAGACATTCAAATTAATTTCCCCTTTCAGAGTGTTAATGGCTTGTGAAATTGGACTCAGTGAAATAGGCTAGCCAGTAATATAAAAATTTCCCTCCCACCCTGACTGTGTGAATGACAGACAGGCTTTCCTCTGTTTTAAAAGATGTGTGCTCTGTACCTATAAGGATACATAATGGCAGAGAAAGAAGAGCCAAATAAGACTTTTATTATTCAGACAGGAGACCTTAGATTAGAATACTGAGCCAAATGAAGAAAAAAATCAAATCACAGATCTAAATAACAGTAACCTTAAATTAAGATTGCACAATTATTTATAATACAGAAAGTCACCAACAACACAATCCTGCCTTTTCAGTGTGTCTTTTCCTTATGAAGAGGAAGAAAAAACATTCAGATATGTCTTAGTTATTCATTCAATATCAGTATGAAGTGGCAGGCTGTATGTAAAAGCATTTCCATTTTATAGGAAAAACAAAAAACAAAAAACCGAGGTACAAGGAAATGTTCTCAAAGGAGAAAACAGCATATCAGCCTGCGACCTCCATATGAAATTGCCCTGTGCTGGAAGGATACTTCTTAATTTGCACAACATCATGCAAATCAAATGCATATGGAGAAAAGGAGCTGAGATTTTCAAATTTGGTGCTAATAGCTGGAAGATTGAGAAGCTGAAATACAATTTTATCAGAATTAATATTTTATATCAAAACCAAATTCCTTTTCCTAAGGTACCTCACAAGCTACCAGCTGAAGAAGACCTTTTTATGAGTGGGCAGTGTCTCCCAAAACAGTAATTGTTCCTAGTTATAAATAATACAGCTAAATGTCTCTGTGCTTAAGAATGCAAGAGTTAATCCAGTGTAACTCTTCTGAGAAAAGCATTTCCACAATCATCCAGCAGAAACAGGAAGGCAGGCTGTGGCCATGTCCCTTTTAACAGGGCTCTTCTGAAATAATCCAGGTGGAAACTAGCGGAAATACAGTATTTATGTTATCTTAATTACTGCTAGCATTGTATTGGCTCTGTCTAGCCCTGGATCTATTTCACATTGGGCAAATCTGAATGAATGAAAAGTAAATAAGTAATCATATGAAAAACCCTCTCCACCGTATGATCATATGGACTCATTCTCAAGATCTTCTCTCATCTCCTGCCTCCAGTCCAGCCAGAACACTCAACAGGAGATGTGGGGTTCTAATGGAGCCCCTCTGAGCCCCACCGGTGGGTAGAGAGCTCAGCTGTGTAGGTCCAGCACTAGTGAGGAGCATGTCCTGAGCCCCAGCAGGAAATTAATAACAGCACTGCCTGATCAACACTAGGTATCAAGTAGCAGGAGTTCCCAAAATGAGGAGACTCAACCAGGAGGCACCTGGCTGTGTGATGTGAGCACCTGAGTACCACTGCTGCTATTTGCTGTAGATCAAATTATGAGACAATTACAGAAATTAACCTGCCTCCTCAAATTGCTATGGGCCCATGTATTATGATTAAGGACACCAATAGGGAGCCATTAGGGACAGAAAAGGGGAGGGCTAAGAAGTGGCCATGAGAGACACCTGCCATGAATAGAGAGCTTACTTCCTTTAGTGAAATTGCAACCAGAGGTACTTACAAGATTTTTAACACCTTTGCTCCAACTGAGGCACTTATTCCTCCTTGGTAGTTACACACACACGTGTGCACACGCAGGCAAACACATACACACACGTAATTCCTCATTTAGAAAATATTCAGTGAATACCTTACAGATTTCAGGCATATTCCCAGGTTCAATTGCTGGGAAATAAATGAGTAAAGAAAGATAATTGTTTTTGGATGTCAGTGATGTTACCTATTACTTTATCCCACAGGTTAATTAACCAAGCAGCATTCATCCACCTCAGACGTACATTTTATGGTACATTTTCCCTCTACCGAATTACGTTACATGTGTTGAAATAGACCTTCCAACCTCATTTAAACCACACATTCTTTTTCTTTTTTAACAGATTTATTTATTTATTTTAGAGGGGAAGTGCAGAGGGGAAGAGAATCTCAAGCAGACTCTCTGCTGAACATGCAGCCCAATGTGGGGCTCGATCTCACAGCCCTGAGATCATGATCTTAGAAAAAATAAGAAGAATTAAAATTAATAATTGTTTTGTTGCATGCTTTGTAAAATTACAGATGAGATCCAGATTGCAAACTGTCCCCTTGGGAAGTAATAATTTTTTAAACTCCATGTAAATTTTTATAATGGTTCATTTTAGGTGATTTAAACAGATCAAGACAGGATGCATTGATCCAGTTTTCTTGATTTTGAGAATATTTGCCTGTTCTTCTCCCTGCTTCTTCTCCATTTTTCACACATCTCTGTCCCCAACACTTACTTTTCTCCTGATCTGCCTCTTCTCTCCCTGCCACCCCATCTCTTTGTTCTCTGTGCCATATTTCATTCTACCACCCCTATCTTGCTCTTTCTCTCTGATTTGCTCAGAATATTCTCATGGATAAATATACCAGTAATTAAACTTATAAAATTAAAAAAAAATCATAATGAATGTACTCAGTGGAAATGTAAAACCAGAATGACTACTAATGACTTGAAGTACATACTTGGGGAATTTTTTTATGGTTTAAAAATGATAAGAGAGGGGCTCCTGGGTGGCTCAGTCATTAAGCATCTGCCCTCAGCTCGGGCGTGATCCCGGTGTTCTGTGATCGAGCCCCACATCAGGCTCCTCCACTGGAAGCCTGCTTCTTCCTCTCCCATTCCCCCTGCTTGTGTTCCCTCTCTCGCTGGCTGTCTCTATCTCTGTCAAATAAATAAATAAATAAATCTTTTTAAAAAATGATAAGAGAAAAATCTATCAAATTTTGTTATTCCAAACTCGTTCAGGAGTCAATAAGGGACAAGAATGCACGCAAAGGGGTGCCTGGGTGGCTCACTTGTTAAGCGCCTGCCTTCAGCTCAGGGTGATCTCGGAGTCCTGGGATCGACCCCCACATTGGGCTTCTCTACTGGGAGCCTGCTTCTTCTCCCACTCCCCCTGCTTGTGTTCCCTCTCTCACTGGCTGTCTCTCTCTGTCAAATAAATAAATAAAATCTTAAAAAAAAAAAAAAAAAGAATGCACGCAAAGCACAAAAATACACATAAAAAAAAATGCATGAAACAATTCTCTCATAGTTTCCTGGGTTCAGAAATAGAAATGTCTTAACTGGATCTTTCTAGCAGGAGATCTCTTCCGTAAAGCTGTCAGATGGGGCTATGGTCATCTGAAGGCTTGACTGGGGAGGGAGGATGCACTGCCAAGCTGGTTTACTCACAAGTTGGGCAGCTGATGCTGGCAGAGGTCAGGAGTCCTCATTTCCCCTCCTCATAAACCCCGCTATAGGTATGTGAGTCTTGTCATCACATTGTGACTGGCTTTGCAAAGAATGAGCAATCCTAGAGATTTGGTCTAGATATTGCTTGATATCCATTGCATGAATGACACAAAGAAACTATTCACATTGCCTAAAATCTTACCGAACAAATAGTTTCTGCCTTAATTCACAAGGAGGGAGTGGGGATACAATGGAAAAAAGGTGGCCAGTATGTGAGGACATGTTTCATAATGGAGTCTATGCCTTGTAGATCACTGTCTCCCCAAAGAAGAAGAATATCTTGAATTCATACCACACTCATAACAATCAATATGACGGCACACAAAAGAGTTCAACTGTAGGAGAGTGAGTAATTGATTCACATGAGTAAAAAATTGAAAAAATAACGTTATGGGTTGAGATTTGCTGTCCTCCCCCAAACCAATACGTTGTGGATCTGAACCTCCAGTGCCTCAGAATGTGACTGCACTTGGAGATAAGGCCGTTAAAGAAGTAATTAAAGTAAAACGAGGTCCTATGGGTGACCCTGATCCAATATGACTGGTGTCATTGTAGGCAGAGGTTAGGATGGATAGTGCGCACGCATGCAGGAAAGATCCCACGAGGGCACAATGAGAAGATGGCCACCCACAGGCCAGGAAAGAAGAAGCTACAGAATGACAGTAGCCCTGCCAACACCCCGAGCTTGGACTTCTACCTTCTTAATTGTGGAAAAAATAAATTTTTATTGTTTAAGTCACCTCGTCTGTGGTACTTTATAAGCTTTAAAAAATAATACAAATAGTACTGAAATAAATCAACTGACAGCAAGAACAGCCAGTGGAATTGGGCAAACAAAAAAGTCAAGAGACGCAACAAGATTCAAACAGGTAAAATGCGACATTTTGTCATTTCCTCCCATGGTTATTTCACATAATTGCCTATTTGAGCATGCTTTTTATGTGTTTATGTATAACACAGCATATTCCTTTGGTCCTGGGTTCAACTCCTAAAGAAGCAGAGCCAAGGAGACCTATGGTAGAGATCATAGCAAGTGTAAAATCTACTGGCTCCTTCCTAAACTTCTCTTTATGACAGCCTCTCCATGTGCCGTGCAGCCCAAAGGAAGCATGATTCAGCGTATAGGAGCTAAATGAATAGCTAAGTAGTTGAACATGAAAAATACCATATGGCTTGTTTACCACACACACACCTGGGCATGCACCATACACTCTCTCTCTCTCTCTCTCTCTCTCTCTCTCTCTCTCTCACACACACACACACACACACACAGCATCTCCATAACCATGAAAAATTGCCTTCTGCTATTCCCAAATGAAAAATGTAGTTAATGTTTATTTTCTTACTTTATGTCTTCCCCTATTTCCCAACTTTGTCACATTATTAGACATCATTGGACTGTCTTTGACATTCAGGGCTCACCTCACCATACTTCTGCCTTTCCTGATGATAATTCAGATAATAACATTTTCTTTCTCTTTTTTCTTTTTTAAGATTTTATTTATTTATTTGACAGAGATAGAGACAGCCAGCGAGAGAGGGAACACAAGCAGGGGGAGTGGGAGAGGAAGAAGCAGGCTCATAGCGGAGGAGCCTGATATGGGGCTTGATCCCAGAACGCCGGGATCACGCCCTGAGCCGAAGGCAGACGCTTAACTGCTGTGCCACCCAGGCGCCCCAGATAATAACATTTTCTATTTGTACTCTCCCTCTCTACACCAAGATCTATGTTCTATTCCCAAATGGCACTTTTGTAAAAACTGAGAAGCTTATTAAATTAATGGAGTACAATTTATATTAAATCTCCCAAGGAATATGGATAAATTGCCTCCCTAAGAGGGGTCCTTCCCTAGAAAAGTCATTAATTTAAAGGAATTACTTTGAAAGTGGGCATGTTATAAACCAGATAAATTTCATATTATACACTCTCAGAGAAGTTCCCTTGGGTACTCACCAATGCAGGCTACCTAATCACCTGTCTATATAGTTAAAATTAATGGTGCTTCCCCAGCCTTCTTTTGTCTTATTATTGTCAATATCATTTTCTGTACAACATTTTGAGACAATAACTATGAATGTCAATTTATTACCTTGGAGGAAAGTTATTATTTAAAAACCTCATCAGTGAGAGGTAATTATATTTTATGACCCTATAATTTTTTGTCTTAGGTATTCAAATTTTCTGTGGTATTTTTGAAATTTCCATTTCAATAATTCTAGTACTTAAAAATCAGGCACCAAGCAAACTTTCCTAAGTTTTGAAAAATAAACATTTTAAATTTAGGAATAATCTTCAGTAAAGAAATTGAAGAAAAGACAAGGGAAGTAACTCCTACATGTGAATTTGCAATTTGAGATTACCATTTCACACTTAAAGATTCCATAAACTTTTGCTGTTTCAGTAAGAAAAACTGACTTCCAGTTGGCATTTCCTACTTCCTTTCCTATTGTCCTCTACACTACTCCTTAAAAATAAGTTGTTACTATTAAGTATTTTCTACTTTTATATAAAAATTCTACTTTTTATACAAAAATTTTTGAAAAAAAGATACACAGGAAACCCTGTAAGTACTGCAAAATCAACTTAGAAATTCAAAATTAATTGATTTACTTCATACAGAAAAACATCTATCTGAACTTTAAAAAATACATTAATAATATATTAAAAAATCTATCCTCAAAATTCTTAAAAATTGTTGTGATACATAAAGGAAAATGGAATCTGTGCTTCTGGAGAAAATATAATCTTTTCCAATGGGCAAGCACAGTTCCCAGCTCTAGACTTGATTTTATAAAAAATAAAATGTTTTGGGGCCTCTGGGGGGCTCAGTCAGGGGGGTGGCTGACTCTTGACTTCAGCTGAGATCATGATCTCATGGTTGTGAAATCAAGCCCAGAGTCTGGCTCTGCACTCAGTGGGGTGTCTGTTTGAAATTCTCACTCTCCCTCTCTCTCTGCCCCTTCCACTATGTCTTTCTTTCTTTCTCTAAAATAAATAAATAAATAAATCTTCAAAAAAATTGAATGTTTTAACCCGAAAATATAATCATAAGAAACGTCAGTATCCTGTTTTATAATTTTCCTGACTTGCAAATAGATTATCTTACATTCTCTAGTCAATGGTTCACATGTATTCCACACCAAGCAAATGAAAACTGATAACATCTCTATGGCCAAGTCCCTGTGGGCACAGAGACACAAACACAGACACTACAGGCATCTCAGACCTTCACTTGCTTTCAGTCCTCAGAGTTGCAAGCAACACTGTAATTCTGTGCATTTATATTTACCTAATTTAGGCATATAAAACCAATTCCACACTTTGTAGGAGTAAGGAAGAAATTCTGAGGAACTTTTTAGAAGTAAAATATAATGAACATTTAAAATAGTATTTGATGGAAATGTACATAAGTGAAAGAAGAGTAAATTCTCTACAAAAGTGACCAGGGATGGGGAGGAGGTGGGCAATAAAGGGGAAGAAATACCAATTTGGACTCAGCTTCATACTTCAACAGGTAAAATCACCAGCTGATTTCTGATAATAGGGATTAAATGCTCATGGTTATATATTATCTGCAATGACTTTGTGCCTCCCTGAAATGACTTCTAAGAAGTATCTTTGTGGTTTACATGTGTTACATTAAAGAGAAGCAGGTCAAGGTCAATGTTTATTAAGACATGCACTTATTCATGCATCTGCCATGCATCCCCGTGTCCATCCTTCATCTTTCTACTAGCCAGCCTTCCTTACCCTGAAATGACTCCCTGAGTTGATTAAGACCTGCTTTTTCCTCATAAAGCAATAATGATATACTCCATTTTGTTCTGTGTGTTTGCTTGTTTGTTTCTGGGACATCTACTGAGTATTTCAATCAGGGCAGTCTCTGTGCTAAATGCTGGAGTAGGATTTAACACAGGTCTGCAAGGCTCTAAATGCCATGCTTATGTTAGAGCCTCTCTGGAAAACCAAGTAGAAAAGAGTTCCACCACTTGACTGTGTGACCTAGAACTTTAGTTTCTCATACGTGAACCAGGGTTAGTAATAGGTGCTCATCGGAGACTCTTGCAGGATAGATTAAATAAAATGATATATGTAACCCCCCCCCAGGAATAGATGATATATATAAAGCCCTCAGGCTTGGGAAATTTTAAGTCTTCAAATTTTAAGTATACTTTCATTACTTCATTACTTTTCATCCTTTCATACTCTATAGTGAAATCAGTCTCACTGAAACCACATAAATGGTGGGGAAAAATGCAGTTTCCAGGGAAATATTTCACATGTATTCCTCGCCTGGAATGTAAGCATTGCCAAAACAAATGAAAAAATCAATTTGGCTAACTGAGTCACAGCGCTGCCCTGTGCTCTGGTAGCCATCAGTCTGGAAATTATTCCCATAGTCCAGGTGAGAAACAAGTATAGCATCGTCCAGGGCATGGGAGTGGAAAAAGATAGAAGTGGATGATAGAAGAATGGTTTAGGAGGCAGAACTGGCAGGATTTGGTGGTCTCTAGGTTGCTAGAGGGTCAGAAGCAAGTCCATTATATCTGGCAGGAGGCTACCCCATGTATAACTGAAAGACTAATGTTAAACTGAGCGGAAATTTAAGTAGCGGTACGGAATACCCCATGCTCCATAAAACACCTCCGATATTACTAGAACATGTGTATTGGTAATATAATAGCTTTCTAAAGTATGAGGAACATTTAAGTAAAACAAAAATAATAGTTAGGCTTTAGGCCATTTGGTTGAACATTTCCATTTCCTTCACTAACTTTTTGGATTTTTACAGTAATTTATTTTGTTTTGAGTTTGCTGCAATGGTCTGAGTTAAGATGTTTTATTCAATATTTGAAAAACTCATTTACTTAATCATTTTAGGGGTAGAGGATTTTAAGAATTTACCGCTCTGATTCATGTAAAAGCAATTTCTTTTCACTGAGTAGCGCCTCTGCTGCTACCCAATGCTTAACGCCTGTACATTAGTGCACAAGAGAACACTTTTAAATAATGCTCCGCATCTGACCTGTGTTTCAGAACATTCACATATGCATAGTGGAGTGGTAAATCAAAGGGTCCTTGTTGGATGCCTTAAGGAAAGCTATAAAAGAGAATGAAATGATGCTTAAAAATAGAACTCTAATAAAAGGCCCAGATAAAATTGAGACAATAATTATACAATGGCTTCGTATGCTTAGCCAGTCCATCTAGTTGAAGAACTTAGTGCTACAGAGTGAGCAGGAACACTGGAGCCCGGAGGTGAAGTTGGGGGTTGTATGGAAAAACTCCTTGTTTCTCCTCTGGGCTCACACTATGACAGCACTTCACTTCTGATACCAGATATGTGGTTTCTCACCCACCAAGCACTTCTGTGACGCCAGCTGGGTGTCCCACAATTTAGTTAAGTTCTGACGCTATCTACCTGGAGGATGCACCAGGTCCTACATGTTAAAGGCTCAGTCCCACAAGACTCCCCCATTTCAGACTCCAAATCCAAGGTATTACCTGGACTTCTGACTGGCCAACTATAAATCATGACTCCCTCCTTAGGTCCAATAATTTGTTAGAATGGCTCACAAAGCTCAGGGAAGCGCTTGTTTATATTATAAACAATGTCATAAAGTATACAGATGAATGGCCAGAGGAAAAGACATGTTAGGTAAGATATGGAAGCGCCCCAAGCTCAGAAGCTTCTTGTCCCCATAGAGCTGGAGAGTCCCACCCTCCCAGTATGCGGGTGTGTTTATCAACCCAGAAGCTCTCTGAACCCCATATTTTTGGAATTTTTATGGAGGCTTCAGCATGTATACATGATTGATCATTAACTCAGTGTCCAGCCCTCTCCACTCTCTGGAAGATGGGCAGTGGGCTGAAGCCTCCAAGCTTCTAGTCATGGCCTGCTCTTTCTGGGGAGCAGCCTCTACCCAGGGTGTGTGTGTGTGTGTGTGTGTGTGTGTGTGTTTTCTATTATTTTATAAGGGGGAGGTGGTGATTATAGAGGTAACTTTTGTAATTGAGAGAATCATTAAAGAAGACTAATGCAGGTTATAAAAGGGGGGGTGGCTCTGTTCTCTTGAAGAGTTAGAAAAACGTTAGAAAAATGAAAATTAATGGTGGCTTATCACTCATTCCAGTGTACAGAGAGAAACTTGGCCCTACTAAAACTGTGGTTCACTCACCAGTTGTCCTGTCCTTAAGCATACATACATGTCCTCACACCTGCTTCCATTGTAAGTCTCCCTGAACCCCGATACAAGGCAAAAAGCTCTTGCCTGATCACATAGCACCATGCTAAATACACCTTCTCTGTTGTCAATCCCTAAAAGCACTGTGCACTTGATATTGTGATTACTGATTCATCTCTCATTTTTACCAAAGTAAATTACCTTAAGGTGTAGCATGCTTTTTTTGTGTGCTTTTGTGTTTTGGATTTGTGTGTGTGTGTGTGTGTGGTTTTTTTGTTTTGTTTTGGTTTTACTGCTATATCTGACATTCACTGATCATTCAACATGTATTTTAATTTGAAGTAAAGACAGATTTCTACCAATTCCATTATGTCCACTCCTTCTCGCTGGCAGCCTAAATTCACACTCATTCACTTCAGCCTCAAGTCAAGGATCTCCTCTGAGATAGCTGGATATAGAAACCATGAGTGCCAAATTTCCCAGGACAGATCCTGAGTAACTTCATTACTCTGTAAACCAATGAGTTTCAGTCAGTCTGTCTACTACAGCATCCTTCAAAAGCTACTGAAGGCATTTTCTCCAAATTTGGGAGAGACTGCATGATGCATGCGCACACACATGCATCCACTTTGAGACACTCTGGAGGGACTTCGAGGGATGATCAACTCACCAGAAGAACTGAGGGATGCAGGTTTGTGGTGCTCCAAGGGAAAGGCAGCAGGATGTCCACATCCCACAACGGTTCATAATTCTACTGAGCAACACAGGGAAAGCTGACCTGTTTTCACTAATGCTTCAATATTTCTTACTTAAGTAAACTGTATGTTCCATGATGGGTCATTCATTCTGAGACGGTCAAGCTCTGCCACGGTACCTGCCATGTTGTGGGGGTAAGTTAGTGAATTGCTGTGATGGGCCAGCAGTGTCCTATTTCAGGTGTCTAATCAGCTCTGAGCTTTTATTATTATCAGCCCCTTCCAGAGAAGGAAATTGACCTTAAGTGCCATTCAGGCCTTTCCCTGTAAGACAGAGTAACCAAGCTGCAGAACTAGAATTTGAATCCAGGTCTGTCTAACTTTATGTTTTTCTTGTCTTCAAAATGTGCATATATACAATGTAAAATAATATATAAATGTGATATATACAATGTAAAATAATATATATAATATATACAAATATATACAAATACAAAAATGTGCATATATACAATGTAAAATAATATATAAATATATATTTATAAATATATAAAGTAATATAACATAAAGTTATATAAATACATATATACTTATAATCTACTTACATTATAATAAAAGTATAATATATACTTGCATATATTATATATAACTATTATATAATTACTATAATTACCTTATATGCACAATATATAACTATATAAATCTATAATATATACTAGTAATAAAATAGTTATACAATATAATGCAAAGTAAATATACACATATATAATATAAAATAATATATAAATATATATTTATAAATATATATAAATACATAAAGTAATATAAAGTAATAAGTAAATAAAATAAAAACCCATGTTTAAAATGTGTGGACACTGTGGCTAGACTTATTTTTTTTAATCATTGGTTTGGTAAATATTTGCTGCTTTCTATTACTATTTGTTTTAATACGGCTTATCTCCCAATTTACTTTGAATGCCATTTACAGATTTGTCCTATGCATCTTCAGTTCATCTTATTTTCTAAAAAGAGGCTTTCACCTCCTAGTCCTCAAACTTTATTTGTTGGCTAATTTATATTCGGCTCAACTTAGTAGAGCTTTAACACTGAGAAATCCTTATGAATATTTAGTTTTAAAAGTTAGGTTATGGTTCCATAGTGAAATAATTTTGTTGAAGACCTGAACATTTGGAGATCCATAGGCCGTGCATTTAATCTACAAATTTGAAGCTTCACACCTTTTTTTTTTTTAATTGAACATTAGTACAATACTTGTAAATGGCTGAACCAACTAGGAAAAGATTATCTATTTCTTTTGAAGAACTTATTTTTTTATTTGAGTGAGAGAGCAGGAACGGGGAAAAGGGGCAGAGGGAGAGGAAGAGCAAGAAACAGACTTCCTGCTGAGCATGGAGCAGATGCAGGGTTCCATCTCATGACCCTGAGATCATGACCTGAGCTAAAACCAAGAGTCAGATGCTCAACCCACTGACTCCCAGGTGCCCCAAGATTATCTAAATTTTTGCATCTGGAATGGTCACTTTGAAGTGCCTCACTGCTAAATTTTATTGTCACTACATCATACTATTAAAATTCTTTGGGGAAGGAAACTTTTATTTCTTAATTCAGTAAAGAGAACAAATAGTTTGTATAATAATAATTACAAAGGAAGAAACTAGAGTGCAAACCCACTGCCTAAACGCAGGACAGGGACATAATAGGTGGTAGATCCAGCCTTCAGATGTCAGCAATCTGACTCCTGAGTCCACACACGCTATCACCACGCTAGAGTTGACTCACTTGAGAAGTGTCACAGGTGAGGGCAGAAAGACATTTGATTTTGTAGAAACTTTATGCACATGGTCTGAATGACTATTAAAGTGGTTTATTAAAATATTAACCTAAGACATGTTGCTCTTCTAAACAAGAAAAAGGGGGTTGTGGATTAATCAGATAAATATATACATTGCAGCAAAGTTTGCTTTTCAACTACATTTATATGAAATTAACTTTAATGACCTTTCTAAATAAAGAGATAAATATAAAAATAAGTAATTAATTCATAGAGTGACAGATGATTAGTAATCTTATAATTATTAGTGGAGTGAATACTGGGATGATATAAGGAAAAAAACACACTAATTTGGAATTTTGCAGATAGGGAAACATCATAAATTAAAAGCACAGACCATAGTTACTGGAAGATAGAAACCAATGTAAACTTAGTTCAAAGCTTTTGGTTCAATACCATCATAAGCCTGGGCATTACATGTGACCCCAAATGGAGTGATCCTTAAGCTTAATTCTTAAATTAAAGTAAATGGATATTTTTTTTGGTAGGAGATAGGATGTTACTGGGTCATTAAAAAAATTGGGGATGGAAACAGATTTCTAAATATATTACTGAGATTACAAAAATACTTGCTAATTTATCTCTCACGAAAAAATCTTAATGTTACATGATTCTCTGCTTTCCATGATGTCAAAACAAGAAATCAGAGAGAGAAGTCAATTTGCAAAAGTAACTTCTTTTCTGTCACAGGCAAACACTAGAGTTAACCAATTATTTAAGATTTCCAGTGTGTCGAAATAGGGTTTCTCTGAAATCGTGGATACTTTTGAATGATATTGGAAAAGTCATGGCATGCCTCGATGAGACAAGTCACATTTAAAAATCAGATCACCTCGGAACAGAAAGGGAAAAAACAGCCCTATACACGCACAGGTGAGAGACATCAATGTTTTATTTACCCATGCAAAGAGCATCCTCTATGTCAAAGAAAATTGATAGGCACTGATCAATATAAGTTTACCTCTAGAGAAGGCAGTTAAAGAGGAAGTTTTTATTTCACACTGATGATTCAGTGTATGGAGACTAAAGCTTTTTATGGAAATGGGAGTCTCCTTTGAAAATCGCATGACTAAGGTGAAAAATGAATAGACATCGTTAAGTATGTGTGCTTTTCTTTTCTTTTTTTTCTTACAAATCGAAAGTAAGACAAGAATCAGATAACCTAAGTGCCTAAGTGGTTTTTCTTAACCATGATAAATTATACTTCAAAGACTGATGAATGTGTTTTTCCACAGGAACTCAATCCAAAGCAACATTGCCAATTTCTTTCTTGAATTTTTTTTTTTAATTTAGACAATTCTTTGGATTCAGGATCATTTTCAGCTGGGACTGTCAAACATTTACTAGAAATGACATGTTACGTTACTTATTTCCTGAAAAGTCAGTCCGATAACTTATGTCCCATAGAAATGAGGTATTAAAGAGTCAGATTGGGAAATACCAATATAAATGTGAATAACTCAGAGAGACATATCTAAAGAAGAATGGTAAGCACAGACACGTGGGTTATCCATAACAAGATACCATTATCCACGTAATGAAGTGGCAAAGCAATATTCTACCATGATCTCCTGACTCCCCCACTGTAATATTCGTGTTGAACAGATGGTGAGTTTAGAATGACTGCTCACTTAGCAAAAGAAAACCAATTCTGCTTTGGCTCTGTTTGTGCTTGCCTTTCTGCTCTCCCTGGCCAGGTGATGCAAAGAAATGCAAGGTCTTTGGCAAAGTCGCTATGTTGCTACAGAATCAATAATTTAAGAACACAGCTGATCTCTTCCTTCTCCATGGTCTTAGCTCAATAACTTAACAGCCAGCTGCAATTTGTCCCTCAAGATCTAGAAAAACTGTTCAGAAGTTCTCCCTTAACTCTCATTACCGTGCGTGGCCTGACAAAAGCCAATTTGCATTCTGCAAATTCCCAGTGGATTTCAATCCTCTTAAACTGCTTCAAACTATGATAGGCTCCTGCTTCAACATACACTGTTTTAAAAAATTATTATTTTGGCACCCATATGCGGGTTAGCCCTTCCTCTGATTTCAGGCCAAATCACTCTCAAACTTGAGAGATTTTACTGATGTCTTGGAGGAACAAAAGGAGTTGTTTTCTAGTGCAAACCACTCAGGACAGTAGGCATCACCTTCCTTAAAATCTTTAGCTGGACAATCATCACAGTGTTCTGTTGAGCCCTGTTGCTCCCTGTATCAGCCCTGCTCCTTCTACAAACTCTATAAATTTATGAGTGTATGTATCTGTGTATTTATTAATCAATCTCATTCAATTTTAACCATAAATAAAACTGATTATTTGAATAACATGCATTTTCCTATTAGCAGGATGGGCTCTGTTATGTTGTGATACCAAAGAATTCCTCACTCCTTGTGCTGTCACACAATGAAAATTGTATTCCCCACCCACGTAAACATTTCTGTGATTTCATGTAGCTCCCCGAGGTAGAGGCTCCCCAGAAATTGATGGAGAGGCCCATCTGTGATTGAGGCAGCTGTGGAAGAGAGGAACTGGAGAATTTTCCATAGATTTCTCACTTCATATTTCCTTGATCACAAGCCATTGAAAGGGCCCACCCAACATCAGAATTCCAGAGAAATAACAAACTTTGCTGTGACTTCAACAGAAAGACAAGTAGATGTTGGTGAAGATTACTGACAGCAACATCTCTTGTATGATATGCAAAGCCTCCCATATTTCTAAGTCTGAAACTGGATTTTTTATTTTACATGTCTATACCATTCCAACAGCACATTGGCTTATTTATAATAAATTTTGATAATACAAGTCTGAATATCTGGCACTTCGGGCTCAAAGTACAAAAAGGCTGCTGCAGATTCTCATCCTTGGTGAAGGTATTCTTTTTATTGTTGCTCATGTCTGTATTTTTAATTTTCTCTGCTTGTATATTTTCTATCACTGCTATGCATTTGGGCAAATGCAGGGGGTAAGTCTTTAAACATTAACATTAATTTGCCAAATTGAGATACACAGTTTTTGATAAATGCATTTCATGAAACACACATTAAGCATCATCTGCATTTCACATTTCCGTTCTAAAATATGCAATTATTACAAAAGGGGAAATTGTCATGTTTCCAAAGCTTGAACTGCCTAAATGTGACTCACTCAGACATGTTTCATGCTGAAGAGAATCCCTCTACTATCACCTATGTCCAGACGAACAAACCCTTCATCTCAGAGGTGCTCCAACTGTGAAAGACGCTTGGACTCTCTGACAGGTCTGTTTAATTTACATTTACGCCACAGTAAAAAAATTATTTGGTTTGACGAAGGCATTCTTTTCTATTTAATTCCACCTCTTGTCAGCAAAAAGATGATGTTGTATGTTAGCAGAAGCTATTCCCCTTCCAGATACAAAGGGGCTGGCAGCATCCGACAACTAGGAACAAAGCAGGCAAAAGAGGTGTAAGCCATCAAACAGACGTTATCAAATATTACTTGATTTACTATTCCATTCAAGCTTGGTCAATTTCAGCAGCTATCAGACCCTGATAAAACTAGAGTCTTCCGTAATTACTCTGTATCTGTGAACTGGTCACAATGCCATGCATGAAAGAATTCAGTCCCCGGTCTGAAGCCTGTGCCAGGGAAGGGCTACTGTTGATGAATTCCCTTTGTTCCAGACCTCCCAGGATACTGTCTCAGAAGTGTCCATCAAGCCTGCACTTTTGTAGACTTTAGTAAATCCACCTGTGTTTAGAGCTGGTGTCTCACTAGCTCTTTCATCATTTCAATTGCCTGGACAGGCGCATCTCCAATACGGCCCCTTGCCAGCGTTGATTGGTACAAATCAGAAATGGCAAGATCTTTTTCGTTTTCCAGCCAACAAATGCAACTACCACGCTAGCTGCCATCTTCCCGGGAATCCTACCACATCAAGTCAAAGAACTATCTGCTGCTTCCAACACTGCTTTGCCTCCTGTGTTTGAGTGCTGGCTCTGTGACCTAGCTCAAGCCTTTCCATTCGCGTGACAGGCCTTCCTTCCCAACTTGATTTGTTTCCAGACTGGGAAAAATAGGTGGATTATTCACATGTGAGGATCAGCTCTTGCTCTCCCTCGGTAGGAAGAAATGTGTATCCTAATCAGGGGAAAAAGTGCAGTGCCTCTTGTATATCTTTAATTCAACCTGCCTTCTAGAATATCCTATCATATATTACTAGTTCAATAAAAGTACTAGGATTTAATCCACAATATAGATCAAAACACACACAGAAAGTCAAAGAAACCAAAACAAAACAGAAAACTTAAAAAATTTAAACATTAGCCTTCTTAATTTATGGTTTTTATTTTTATATCCAAATAACTAAATATATTTGTGTTTATCATTTGAACATAGTTACATTATCTCTTCATAGGTTTCCCTACTTATATAAAAGGGATGATATGACCTTTGGCATTTTGTTGACATAGTAATTTAATAATTACATGCCCAAGGTTCTCAAAGGTTAGTCTGCATAAGAAACACCTGGTATGCATGTTAAAATGCAGAATTGGTACATAGCCCATATATTCTCATGCAAGGTATCTGGGATGCCCATGAGAAAATGAATTTTTAGCAAAAGTCATAGTGATATTAATGTAAGTATCCAGAGGGTAATTTTAGAATCCTTGATAAATGCAAACTAATTAGCAAAATGGCTGTCACATACCAAAGATTTTATACATAATGTTATGATAAATAAGTGAAATGGCATTGGAAATATAACATGATACTGCTGTACATACAAGTCCTCTGTTACTAGATGACAGGGAGAGCTCTGAGATTGGCTGCAGAGTGACCACTGGTGGCTTCTGTCCCGCCCCAGGTCCCAGTACAAGCCACCATTCCCGTGCTGAGTGTCTGGTCATGTTCTCAAATCACGAGTCTCACATTTGTCTGGTGCAAATATTGATGTGCTCAATGTAAAAACCTCATTCTTGTCTAGTTGTTCAGAACTATGTCCTTAATGTTCATTTAGATTTATGTATCATACTCTTCAGGAATTGCACATGCAGCTCTGTGCTGTGCTTCGAAATGTGCGGAACCAGGCCTAGTGGTTTGGGAAATGGATCAAGCACTCCTTTCCTGATTGTCTTCTTTTGATTTTTTAAATGTCTGAGCATGACCTCTATTCTTGGCCTTGTCACTCCATTTATTTTTCACCATAGCTCCATGGATGAAAAAAGCCCTTTCACTGGAAGTAAAATAAATTTAGCCTGGTAATCTAGGAAGTTGCATGATACCTGCTCAGTTTTCCCGGCAAAGTTGCATCACAGAAAAGCACAATATCCAGTAGAAACAAACCTACCTTTTATTAGACAAACTAGTATGCCTCGAATTTGATTCCCTAGGAACTAGGATGGTAATTAGTAGAATCATAGAACTTGATTTGGTCTCAAACAACTTGAAGAGAACCACTCAAATGCGTAGATAGAGTTGGTTACTGCCAAAGTTAGAAGGAATCACCCACAGGTCGTTCTGTATGTGATACTGAGAGCCCAGGTGTTGATGAGTGTTCCTTTCATTGAAGGCACAGTCGTTTGATGAACCCCTTGTTAAAACAAAGATAAGAAAAAATGTATCTTACAACAAGTTGCCCTCTTAGAAAATATGTTCCTGAAATTTTGTCTTGTTTTAAAATTTATGTATTTATTTATTTGAGAGAGAGAGTGTGAGTGCACAAGCTGGGGGGAGGGGCAGAGGGAGAAGCAGACTCCCTGCTGTGCGGGGCTCAATCCCAGGACCCTGAGATCATGACCTGAGCCGAAGGCAGTCGATTAATGGACTGAGCCACCCAGGCGCCCCTGAAAATCTGTCTTAAGGCAGTTATTTATTCCTTGGCAAAGAGCGCAGGAAGGTATGCTTCCCAGGCAATGGCTACATGTCTCTGAGGGGCTGGGGCCGACCTTCCACACGGCACCATGTGCCTAGAAGGAGAGAGTAATGGACCAGAAATAGGGACATGAGTGCTGAAAGAGACTTTGGATGGGGTTGGAAGGAAAGCTTTAACTACATAGTCGGGCCCAGATTTGTCTGCTTCTAAATAATCTTAAGGGACAGATTTGACTCTGGGCTGTGCCCAGGAGCTGGTACAGAGAACTAGCATTGATCTCTGGAACCATCCACTGGGTAGAATGTGTCAGAAGAACCACAAATGAGATTAATATGCTTTGAAATTGACTCTTAGCAGGAGGAGGGATTTAAATTATTTGCTGATATTAAATTCAAAAAATGTCTTTCATCTTTTTTTTTTAAACTTTTAAGTTGAACTGGTGAACAGAGTATTTCCAGAATTAGGAATCTAAACCAAATTGGAAAATTTAAATAACTAGTGGTATCCTGTCTAATGTCTCCTCTATCATGACATTGGCCTTCAAAAATAATTTCTATTTATTTAATATCCCATATATGTTTGTAGAGAAATGATGAATAATTAGATACCTAGAAGACATATTCACACAAGTTATAGGAATTAACTGTAATGGCTCCAGAGAAGAGGGTTAAAATTGGAGTTGGATGAGACCAGGAATTCATCCTGAGCCAGTTCCAAATCTAGAGGAACTAATGGGATAATAGCCCTGCCCACCACCCACAAGTTGTGACTAGAATTTCAAAAGCATTAAAAAATGGAGTCTGTTTTCATCTAATCTGGGACGCTGGATGTATTAAAAGGATCGCATCTGGCAGCTCAGCACAGCGCACCATGCCGCACTGTAAGGATGTTCGTAATCAGGAAAGTGGCTCAGTCTCTGTCCTGGAAAGTGAACTTAGGCTCAGTATATCCTCAGGCAACAGAAACAGCCTGTGGTCTTTGTAGATCAGATGTCACAGAGGAGTTTTTGTTTTGACTTACTTTAGCTTGTGCCTTTCAAAACATACAAAATAGAATCATATACTTGTGAGAGGGGAATCAAAATCTAAGGTGACCTCAACCAAATTTAGCTAACAGGGTAGTTTAACCTTTAACTAAAGCCTTTATCGAGTATTAGGAAATCACATTCTCCCTTCAATTATGGAGAAAGAGCTCAGTGCAGATAAAATTCTTACTGACACTTCAATTTCCTTGTAGAAAAAAGGTAATTTGTATATTTCAGAATGAAGCTGAGAGGGATACAGGAGGTAAGGTTTTTCTTGCTATTGCAATAATCATGTTGCAGCTGAACACCACTGAATCTGATATTATAGACTTTTCATGCAGTTTTCATGCAGCCTCAACAAATGTTTCACTCTGTTAGATTAGGAAGGTTGTAAGCCTCACAGCAGACTTTTAGTTTAACCTTCCTTCCCAAGAGATGGCTGGCTGCCATAAGCATACCACAGACCTGTGGGAGAGAGCGACTTCTTTACTGGAGTTCAATCTAAACATGTCTTCATGGAAAAACGTTTTCCCCACTATTTTGCTGTTTGTTAGCAACTGTTAGAAGGCTCCACAATTCATTCAAATAATTCCTCAGTTTTTAAATAGTTGTATTCCTACTCTAATTAAATATTCTCTTGGAAATCATGTATCAATTAAAAAAAAAAAAAAGCCATGCTACAGGGATTGTATTATACTGACGTACTATAAAGTGTCATCTATTCTTGGTCACAAATATTCATTGTTTTGATCTTTATTTATTTTTTAAATTTATATCCTTTTTTTAAAAAAGATTTTATTTATTTATTTGACAGAGAGACAGCCAGCGAGAGAGGGAACACAAGCAGGGGGAGTGGGAGAGGAAGAAGCAGGCTCCTAGTGGAGGAGCCTGATGTGGGGCTCGATCCCACAACGCCAGGATCACGCCCTGAGCCGAAGGCAGATGCTTAACGACTGAGCCACCCAGGCGCCCCTGTTTTGATCTTTATGACTTATTTTAAAAATTATGCTGGAGCTACCCGATGTCCAAAAGTTTTAAAAAGGTGATGTTTCAAGAACAATTAAGTTTTGGCCACTCGATGTCACTGATGAAAAGAGTGATTTAAATATTTTATCAGTTTAGTGTTTATTTTGTACCTTATGACTATGAGCTTCACTTATTCAGAAAGTTTGTAGACACGTTCTAGAGTTAGGTAACTGTGGATGATCCCAGAAAACAGAGTTACTTAATCAGAACAGGTATGTTAACTACATACACTCTTTCCCTCTCTGACCTTTCAAGAAACAGTGTTCATTAATGTGTTCTTTCTCTTTCAAATAAACTATCCATTGACTACTGCATACCATAATTGGTTTTCAGTGGAGGGCTGAAGTAATGAATATGTGATTCATTCAATGACTGTTTCCTCATCTATTTGACTGTATAATGTCTTAAGCACAAAAGAAAGGCCCAACAGATAACAGCTCCAGATTAAATACCTATTGATTCTTTGACTAAGTGCCAAAAGAAATGCAAAATACCGGCATCAACTGCCCAAAGCTGACAATTTACCTACACAAACAAGAGCTCCTTTTGAAAGGATATGCCCTAAATCCTTGACAATAAGCTGAGACAGGGAGAACTACAACCCTGTTGAATCGTGTGGATACAGGCAGGGATCACTTATTTTTATGTGAAAGTAACAGGTGGGGAGAGAATTAATAAAGTTTCAGCAGAGAATCTGATTTAGTGATTAAGCTGGTGAGCCCAGGTAAGAAAGGTATACAAGATCTTATTTTATGCTATTGAGGGGGGCATGTTCTAAATTTATTTTGTAAAGACAGTAACTGACAGAAATGTGTATACCAAATTTATTTTTAAAATCCCTTAGAATTACCAATTTGTAAGGCAACACACTCAATAATTCAGAGCCAGTTTTTTTTTTTTCCTCTCCTTCCAGCATTGGTCCAATGGAACTTTCTCCAATTGAGCAGAAAATAATGCTGTTCAGTAACGCTCAGTTGCTATGCTAGAGCTAGAAATAGATTGTAACTCAACGTGGCGATGATGGGGTTTTGGAATATAGGTGAAGTTCGGTGGGGTGAGGTCCAGAGCCGATGACCAAGAAAGAATTCTTGAGACATCTCTGGTGCAAAAAGGTGGTTTTATTAAAGCATGTGGACAGGACCCACGGGCAGAAAAAGCTGCCCTCTGTGAGGTGTGGCTGATTATATACTTGGGAGTTGGGGGAGGTAAGAAAAGGGAGGTTTCAAAAGGATTTTTGTATGTTACAGAAGAATCACAGGCCATTGTCAAGCTAAAGTTGTTTTTACCTCTAGCAGGGCATTAACTTGAAGATAGTTGGGAAATTCCTGGAGGAACATTACACTCTGCCCAAGTTAAGTATCTTCAGTGGGCTGCAGATTATAAGGACATTTAATTGTATCTACATATCCTTCTGGAAGCTAGACCGTTGATAGAAATGCTTTGTTCTTGTAAATTGCTAAGACTTTTGTAAACTGAGGGAGACTCTTGTCTTACAGGATTGTGATCTCTATAAGTTAACTCTTTGTTTTTCCTTTAGGGCAGCCAGGAGTGCCTGAGGAATGTCACCTATATCCCATGATGGGGAGGGGTTGTGGTATGTCAGCTTCTGCCTATCCTCAGCTAGCCTTCTGCTCCCTCGTCAGTGAAATACTTAGAATGAGAGGGAAATATAAATAGAGATGAACTGTGCAAAAACAAGGGTTATGACAACTACCTCACACTCCATGGAAATACCCGCTGGTCACTGTGGTGCATGTAACTGACACACTATTGTATTTCTCTGATTTTCCTTTTCTTCCCCTTCCCCCTTCTTCCCTCTGGCGGAGGGTATTTAGTTTGCATTTATACAATAAAGTTAAATATGATTTTGGAGTAACCTCCTTTTATCAAACAAGAGAACTGAATAAGGACATTGGGTACAAAGTGAAAAGGAGAGGGTTGAAAGCTGATGATTAAAATTAAAGAAGACACAAATGAATAGAACACTATTCCACATTCATGGACTGGAAGAATTAATATTATTAAAATATTTGTACTACCTAAAGCAATACACGGATTGATTCAGTGTAATCCTTATCAAAAAACCAATGGTATTTTTCACAGAAATAGAAAAAATTAATACTAAAATTTGTATGTAACCACAAAAGACTCAAAATGGCCAAAGCAATACTGAGAAATAAGAACAGAGTTGAAGGCATCATATTTCCTGATTTCAAATTATATTAAAAACTGGTATCTGTTAGAGGCAGTGATTTAGGTTCTAACAGAAGGCCTGGGGCCATCAGTGAGGAAGTCTGGGCCAGTTATCAAGAAGGTCAGAGGCCTGAGCTGGTAGCACTGCAAAACAAAGCCAGAAGAAGCCAGATTAAACCAGACAGACCCAAAATGGTCGGTGCCATGACAGGAAAACCCCTGACCAAATAAAGAAGAAAAAGAGGGAAACCTGATTCCAAGAAATCCTGCCTCAAGTAATGAATTTTCTACCCCATAGTTAATAACTGTCAAAAGATAGAAACCCAAACCCTAAGGTGTGCATCTCTCTCTCCATCTCTCTCCCTCCCTTTCCCCTCCCCCTGACTCGTTCTCACCTGTCCTCATATTTTGAGAGAGTACTTTCACTTTCACAAATTTTCCTGCTCATGTCTTTTGCCCACTGTGTTGTCTGGTCCTGGAATTCTTTCTCCTGAGGACACCAAGAGCCTTCAGCAACATCTTTGGGACAGGTTGGGTCGAGGTCCCAGGGCCTGGGGTTTTCCCAGTCTACCTGGCAACATACCCACATGCAAAAGAATGAAACTGGACCCTTATCTAACAACATGCAGAAAAATCAACTCAAAATGAATTAAAGATTTTAATTTAAGACCTGAAGCCATATAATTCCTAGAAGAAACACAGGGAAAAAGCTCCTGGATTTTGGCCCTGACAATTTTTTTTCTTGGTGGGAGTTTATAACACCAAAAGCTCTGGCAAACAAACAAATGGGACTACATCAAACTGAAAATCTTCTGTGCAGTAAAGGAAACAAGCAAAAAAATTAAAAGGCAACCTACAGATTGGGGAAAAAATATTCACAAACCATATATTTAATGAGTCAATATCCAAAACATATAAGGAACTCATATAATTCAATAACAAATAACAAGCAACATGATAACAAACTGAGGAAAGCTCCTGAATAAACATTTTCCTAAAGGCAACTTATGAGTGAATGGCCAACAGGCATAAAAAAAGCTGCTCAATATCATTCATCATCAGGGAAATGCAAATCAAAACCACAAGGAAAGATCATCTCACACTTGTTAGGATGGCTATTATCAGATGTTAAGACATAATGCATATTGGCAAGGATGTGGAGAAAAGGGAAATTTTGCCTACTTTTGGTGGGAATGTAAATTGGTACAGCTACTGTGAAAAACAGTATAAAGTTTCCACAAAAAACTAAAACTAGAACTACTATATGTGATATAGCAATCCCTCTTCTGGGTATATACCCAGAAGAAATGAAATCAGTACCTTGAAGAGATACCTATGCTCCCGTGTTCATTGTAGCCTTATTCACAATAGCCAAATATGGAAACAACTTAATTGCCCATTGATGCAGGAATCGATACAGAATTTGTGGTATACATAAAATGGACTATTATTCAACCCTGAAAAGGGGGAACTTGCCATGTGCAAAACATGTATGAACCTGGAGAATATTATACTAAATGAAATAAGTCAGACAGAGAAAGGGAAATACTACAGGATGTCATTTATATGTAGAATCTAAAAAAGTCAAACTCATTGTAACAGAGAGTAGAGGGGTGGTTGCCAGGGGCTAGGGATGGGGAAAACAGGGAGATATTGGTCCAAGGGCACAAAGTTGCAATTAGGTAAGATGCATAAGTGTACAAATCTCATGTACAGCCTGATGACTATAGTTAAAAGTATTGCATTGAATACTGGAAATTTGCTAAGAGAGTAGATTATAGGTGCTCTCAACACACACACAGACACACACACACACATACAAATGGTACCTACTCAAGGAGATAGATATGTTAATGAACTTTGTTGTAGTAATACTTTTCACTATGTATAGGTATGTCAAATTATCATGTTGTACACCTTAAGTATATAAAGTTTTTATTTAAAATTTAAAAATTAGAAATAAATGGAAATTTCCCAGAAAAAAAGAAAGTCGACAATGAAAAGAGAAACTTAAGAATTCTCAGAATTTGAGAGAGTGGATGTAGGCTGCTGTCAAAGTGCTTACAGACATGAGTTAAGACAGAAGGGGGTGATTAAGTGCTGTTACTAACAGCTGATACCAGTAGATCGAGGAAGACGATCAGTCTCCAAATCATCACCACAGAAATCTCTACCGAGGAGTTTTCAAGGGAAGAGAGAGCTGAAGGGTCTGCTAAGTATTTGCTGGGTGAATTAAGAAAGCCTCACCAGTACTTCAAAGATAAGTTTTGGAAAAGGTAAAAGTAAGAATTTGTGGCATATCACAGGAAGACTAAAGAAACATCAGCTTATTTTGGAAAATAAAGGACTTAATAAATACTGACAATTAGAATAATAAATAATAACCTAACTTGGGGCTTGCAACTTGTGCATAAATTAGCATAAAGTACTAGGGGTTATGTTTTGCATGAGAGAACAGTTTCAGAGGAATAACTGTATACATTTCTTTCAACTAGCCTTAAAGAAATATTGTTGTTTCTATTTTCCTGAGAATCAGACTTGTTTCATTTCTTTTTTCTGCTTTCTACCTTCTAGGGATTGGTATTCCTATACCTGACTTTTGATTCATGTATTCCTTGTCCATTACATTCCCAGTACATTCACTATTTAATAAATGTTTTATTTGAGCTCTTCAACCTACAATATTAGCTTATACTTGGTTGAGGTTTTTCTATTGTAGACAATGGGGACAACAAAAAGATTCGGAGAAGCAAAAATAGAGAATGATAGATCAATTCAGATATGATCAAATATCAGAAATGACCTGTGGGAAGATTACCATAGGATAAAGATGTATATGTTAAATCATAAGGAAACCATAAAAATACACACAATAAGCCAATAGAGGAACTAAAATAGAATATTAAAACATTCAGTTGATCCTAAAAAAATAGGAAGCAGGTGAAAAGGTAACAGTTACATGATGGTATTATGAGGAATAGATGATGGAACTACTGAACAGAACTATATTAAAAATAAATGACCCTAATACTCCACATAAAAGGCAAAGATTGTGAGAATAGATGTAAAACCCCACCTAAAGGCTGTCTAAAGTCACACACATACTAAAAGACAAATCATAGGATTAGAGAAAGCAACATTTGAAATGGTATATTGCTCGGTCAAACGGGAAATTTATTTCACAAGCAGGGGAATTCATTATCATAACCATATCTGATAACATTTTGAATTTTTTTTTTTCATGAAATGCCACCACGTAAATAGAAACTATTGCTATCATTACCATGTAAGTCTAGCTTCAGGGTCTCAATGAGCTTTAATGAATCTCTCATGATTTATAAATCATGTCTAAAGACACATGATGTCAAAACAGGTTCAAAACCATGAAAAAAAAAACCTGTTGTAAATATCAAAGTGCACCATCAAACATAGACAGTACCTGATTGCTAAAGAGGCCACATATGAGGAATCAGAATAGGTTCAGGGAAGGGAAAAAAAAAGATAAGTTATAAATATCTGAGTTAATATTAATCACAGAATAGTAAAGCTGAAATCATTAATTTCATAACATTTAGAGTGGGAGTTCTTAAAGTACTATTTCCTGTTCTAAAAATGATTTCTAAGATTAACTCCTATTTTAAAATTATTGTATATATCAAGTAGTATAGCATTTTTAAAAATTAGTTATTTTAAGGCAGTGGTGGAGAAATAGATTCTGACTTTACTTTTGGGGAGCATGTGCTCAATTGTTTTAAAATAAATTATTTTGGAAAAAAAATCCAAAACAACAAAAAACCAAAACAAATTATTTTGGATATGAAATTATTTTAAGCTGAAGAAATTTTTCATGGAGAAACACTCCGAATCTGTCATTGGGATAGTGGCTTGTGAAACACAGGGCTCCTGTCACTGCTGGCCTTTATTTGCTTTTCAAGAAATTAGTAGAAGGTGTAAACTCCTCTGGCAGAAGCAGCTCCAGTCAGAGGACAAAGGTAATGAGGGGAGTGTGAGCTGGATTTCAAACCCCACATCCTCTCCCAGCTAGTCTCCAAGGTACAATGAACTCACTAGACTCCAACAGCCCAGATGATGCTTTCCCAGAGTTTCTGTCTCCAGTTAGATCTACGTTTCATGGTAAGAAATTAATTGTAGTCTTTGTTTTTAGTCCTTCCAAAGGGCCAGACCTGATGTGATGTGAAACATTCTTATTTAACCTACATGAGAACGGAAGACAGTTTGTTTATCCTCACGTACAGATGAGACAACAGAAGCTCAAAGAGTCCTTGTGTCTTTCGTGAGGTTTTCAGCAGTGTCAGGGGCGTTCTGAGGCCCTACCAACTTCAAGTTCATGGGTCTTCATATGAAATCTCAATAAGCCAAAAGAGGCAAAATGGAATATAAAATAATCTGCTGTCTTTCACAACTGAATGTAGCTCCTTAGTGCAACTGTTCTTTTTGTTTAGGAACAAACTTAAATGGACACTAATTATGATTTATTGTAACGGAGAAGGATCAGTAAACCTTTATCTTCTTTCACTATTATTCAGTTCAGAGATGCAGACAGTTCTTAAATTGATCTATATATAGTACTGGGATTTTCCTATATTGATTTAGGGAGGAATCTGTCAACTTCTTTTGATTTTACAAAGGTTCAATAACTCCCCAGAGGTAAACCATGTAATTTTGAACTCTGAATTTTGAAAACAATAGAAATTAGCTTAAAATTTCAAGTAGGAAAGTGTGTTATCTCTTGAAAGGTAATAGTAGAAGCACATCATTTTATTAACATTGTGGTCAGACAAGGTAAGAATCAGATAAATGCTTGATCAAGTCTTAGGATACTCTTATAATGGCTAAGCTGTGATTGATAGTACAAACATCTTAGTTCAGGAGTTTAATTGAATTTTCTAAGCAGAAGCTGAGTTCCATGTATAGAAGGCACTGAATTCAATACTTTATACCCAAGAATTCTAATGCACTGAATATGGGAAGATGGATGTCTTACTTTCATTTTGACTGAAAGAATATTTCAATTGCTTAATCTCCCCAAAGAGTATTTGTTTGTAATTTGAACAGTCTATAATTGGAAAAGGCTTAAGAAGGCCTATAAGTTGATAAAGAATGTTCTTTTTCTGTTGTTTAATTAACACAGGTTAAGTTCTGCAAAATACCACATTTACAACCAGCAAGCAACCTGCGTCTTTGAGATTTTTACTTCGGGACTACGTATGTGGAACTCACCAAGTTTGTTATTAAAGGCTACTCATCATCTCTGGCATTGTTTGACTATCGACAATAGCTATTATTGCTACATGACAAATGAACCCACATGTCAGTGGCTGACAGATTCTGTGAGTTAGGAATTCAGAGAGGACCCATCCTTTGCCCTACGATGCTTGGATGTCAGCTGAGACATCATCAACTTAAGGTGACCCAATACTAGAAGGTGGTGTGATCTGGAGGCTACGTCACTCACCTGCCTGGTGCATAATGGTGGTTGTATTTTGTCCACCAGGGCACATAACTGTGTTCTCTCCCTGTGACCTGGCTTCCTCACAGAATGATATCCTCAGTCACACTTCCTAACATGGTAACATGGGACCCTGAAAGTTTGCGTCCCAGCAAGTAAAGCAAAATATTCTTCTATAACAAATCAGACACACGCCTAAATCAACACACACACACACACACACACACACTGTATAGTTAATAATTTAAATGATATGATTTTGTAAGCTCTTTTTCTCTTCCAAGCAGTAGTCATAGGAGAGAAATAAACTTTTTTGAGGAAAACTGTCTTTCTCATTTTCCAACTATCCTAAGTCCTCCCACCCCCAACATTTGACTGGATACTCCTTATCACCCTATCTTGAGGTGCTTCAAGGAGACCATAATGAGGCTACCGATTCATTCCGGTAACACCACAGTTCTCCCACAATCCCTTGTAAGTACAACTCAGGCACGTCCCTTTTATCTCTGAGTGTGAGATTCCTGATCAGCTGGTGGCTACGGTGGCCATGGTGTGTAGCCAGGGTGAATATGGAACCGTGAGTGTTTTGAGATTAATCAAAGGCTGCATCACAATGTTAAATGAATTGTGGGTTGATGTAGGGCTGACTCATGTCTCATCTCTCCCGTGCGGGTTGCTCTGCTGACATTGATATCCCACATTTATGTATATAAATATATAATCACGTATAATGTAACACAAAATAACAATAAAGATAACACCCACTACTGTTTTGAGCATTCTACATTGCACTAGTGCTTAATAGTATAGAAATTAAAAGAATATAATACAGAGACACACTTTCCTGGGTCGGGGGGGGCAACCATGTATATTACATCAGGCAAATTATTTAATCTTTCAAGACCTCAGTTTCCTTACCAGCTGTAAAATGAAAAAGAAATAATAGCTTTTATCTCATGGTCTCATTAAAAGTAAGAGATGTGATAATGCATATAAATTGCTTAAAACAGTGCCAGTAAGTGTTGAGGAAATGTTAGCTGTTAAAATTTTATGAATGATGGAACAAAGGTGCAGTGAGTTTAAGGCACACAGTTAAAAATAGTGAAACCAAGACTCAGAATGAGGTTTTCTTGGCACTAAAATCATGCTCTTCTATTTTGTTCTAGCTCTCCTCTGCCAATGATTTTACTGTCTTGTAATTTTCAGACAATGACTAGAGTCCTGAGCCAGGCTGCTGGCTGAAATCTCAGCCTGCTATCCACCAGCTGTGCAACCTTGAGAAAGTTAACCTCTTTCTACTTCAGGTGACTCATCTCTCAACTATGGATAATACTAGCCCCTAGACTGGTTGTGATAATCAATTAGATAATGTAATTGAAGCCCCAAGACTAGTTCCTGGTACACAGCAAGTGCTGTGGTAACATTATCACCATTACTTACCCCTTGGTTTTAAGTATTGTTTTTAGGTCTAATCTCAATCATGTTTTATTTTCCTTGGGAGCAGAGACAATATCTCACATAATTTAAAAATTTTTCATCACTCCTACCAGGAGATACTTACTAAGGATTAATCAAATAATATTACTTTCCTGATGCTAGATCAGCTGTAGGAGTATAAATTTTTACTTCATGACAAGAAAATGAGCACAGTGGGGTTTTTAATACCATCTGTTAATTCTATACCTCTATAAACCTTTGGGTTTTAAAATGATTACTATTTCTTGGATTTTAGCATCAAATGCCCTGAAGTTAGTCAAAACCTTATCATGAAAGAATGAACTAACTTGATGGTAAGGAGTCCTTTCACAATGTGTATGTGTATCAAATCATCATGTTGTACACTTTAAAAATCTTCCAATTTCATTCGTCAGTTATACCTCAATAAAACTGGGAAAATAACTAATGCACTCTATCAAATGTTCCTGCTTTCACCTGTGGGAACTGCTTAGACACAATGAGAACTGGTTCAATTACACTTTAGATGGATATAATCTAAGTGCAAACTACCTATTTCCTTTCCTACACACAAACAAATCAAGAAAGAGTCATTTTTCAAGGAGGCAATTATGGTTAGTTTTGCCACGAGACTAGCCTCTGCAGGAGCCCTTAGTAGCGAAGCTGCTGAGGAGCAAAAATTAAGGTAAGTCTCCTAACAGAAAGTACTTAGGATGTCAACACCAAGCATATAATCCTTGCTTCTGGGAGAATTTCCACAGGTATGATCAGAGATTCTTACAAGTTTAACAGGGAGCTGGCTAAGACTGGAGAATTTGGGCAAATTCCCATGCTAGGACTCCAGAGGAAATACAGAGAAATGGGAATAGAAACGCCTCAAGGTATAGAATCAGCTTGTGCCCAAGTGGTACTGCTGTTCTTTTCACTTCAGAGGGACGGGCATAATGAGTTCAGTTCTTTTCAGGTTTATTCTATATTTGTTAGGAGGAAGGAAAAAGGATAGGAGCTTACACACTCTGAGTGTGGGTCTAGTTAAAATCCATTTAATGTGGGAGAACAAGCCTGCAGCACGGGATGGAACTACCACGTCCAAGAAATATGTGGCCCTCCATTCTCCTCGAGGGACAACAGATGCCTGTGAAATGATGGCTTGTCCACAGTTAGACAACGTCGGCTACATGGTGAGAGATTATGTCTGAGTGGGAACAGATAACGTCCTTATAATTTCCAAAAGCATCCATGCTGCTCGACACGCTCTGACGCTGAGCATATAAAGACAAGACTTCTAAGTGACGCAGGAAACACCTGTCAGTCCTCGGCGAAGCATTCCAAAGAGTAAGTGGAATAAGGGAGACTGGTTGAGGGTTCCTTTGTTCTAGATTTAAAGATATATTTTACTTATTTTTTCCCACAGGGATGTTTCTCTCTACTTTCCAGTACTAATTTTATCTTTTCAATCCCTTTCTTTAGAAATTCTTACATCCTCCTTATTGGACATTTGTTCCCTTTTAATAAACTGTTTATTCACTGATGAACTGTGATCTTATATTTCTGAAACTGGACTATGGGATTGTTTGTATGCTTTGTCTAAATCCCCGTGGACCAGCTCTTCCTGGGAGCACATCCCGACATGTCTCTAATTCATGCTTTCCAAACAGAATGGAAGTGTTTTGAATTTAAATCATCCCTCTTCTCAGGTGCTGAAGAAAACATTCATTCTTGTGCAATCTCAGTTTCTGCATTACATAGTCCCTGGATTCTTTCCTTTTTTTTTTTTCTAATCTAGTTTGTGAAAAATGACTCATTAACCTCTTTTGTCTGTTTCATCTTAAGTCCTCAGCAGGCAACACGGTTCCCACACAGTTCCGTAATGTGCTGCCTACACATGTTGGTCCTTTCGTCAGGAAGTGTCCAAGGTCAGGACAACAACTAAGTAGTGAGTGGAGAATTATCACCAGATACTCTGTTAAAGCGTGAAGGAGTGCAACAATAAAGTCAAAGGTGAAATTCATGGTTAGAGGAGTCAGCCAGCTGAAAAGTTAGAGGAGCATCCCCTAAGACCACCTTCACTTACGATACCAATTCCAAGTTTGGCAAGTTCACAAACCCACCCTCAGGTTCAACTCACGAGAAGGACTCACAGGACCCACTGAAAGCTTTCTACCCACAGTTTCAGGTCCTCATGACAGAGTAAAATTCTTGAGGAGCCTCACAGGGCAGAGTGCAGTCCAGCGGTCCTGTCCCTGTGGAGTCAGACCAGTGTTTCTCTGCAAGCACCACTGTGGGAAGCTCGTGGGAGCCCTCGTGTCCACCTGCCAGGGCTCTATCACAGAAGCGTGGCTGACGGTCCTGCCTCCAGCCCTTCAGGAAGTGAGTTTACACTGTGGGACCTAACCCCCTAGCCTCAAATCACACCGAACAGATACAAAGATAAATAAACTAACATAACTGCCATCAGTCAACCCAAATTTGACTTAAGGAGACAGAAAACGCAAACAATTTTCAGAGTGGAGGATTAAGGGCACAAAGACCCTACACGAGATCTTTTATCACACTTTTGAGCGCTGCTGAGTGGGTCAGCAAGATTTTCAGAAGTAACCAGAAGAGCACAGGCTGCAGCAGTAAAGACACACTGTTTCGTGGCAGACGCTATGCAACACTCAGTGGTCTCAGAGTCTGGAGAAGCACTGGGCCTGGTAATGTGAGTACATGGGTCACTGGTAAGTGGGTCATAATTAATAGAGTTACAAGAATTTCAAATAGTAAGCTTTTTTTTTTTCATGGACATTCAGCTGTCTCGGGAAACGACGACAGTTCACATAACAAAGCATCATACGAATGATTTAATAATTTCTATTAGGCATTTTTATTAAGTTGTCAGTAGCGATTGTTTGCTAGGTGATTAATGAAGGCCCTGTAATTAAAAGATGGCTTCCACAAAATATTATAATTTATCTTTTGGGGAGTGTTTGAGACCAGAGAATAGACCACTTACTACTGTTCACATTATACAAGGCGCCTTTTGGAGGCAGCCATTTTCAGACGGCTTTAATTACATTTTCGGGCAATTTTAACTTGATTAAGATTTATGGAACTGACTTCACCACCTTTCAAAGCAAATGAAAGGCTCCATAGGGTTGCAACTAAATATAAAATCATAGAGAAGAGAGGAAGTAATGCGCAAGCAAGGCAGAGCCTTTTATTTGTTACAAACCCCATGCCCATTTGTTGACTTACAAATACACCCTAAGAAGTATATACAGGGAAAGATACTTTGCATGACAATGCCTTACAGAACTATTTTATCAAAGGAGTATTTGTATCTTTTTTATAAGGAAGATGAGAAGTGGGAAAAGCAGATTTGTTTATTAGACATGACACAGACATGTCCAGATGCCGTGTCATATAAGAGGCATTTATATTTTAAAAAAGTGAACACAAGTATATTGAGGCTCAGAGAAAATGGGAAAGAGTTCATGCTGCAAAATGGGCTCCACCTGCAATTTTTTTTTTCTATTGAAAACAAAACAGCCCGGTACTGGTGCATTCTCTGCTAGATTCAAGCATGGCCGGTCTTTAAATAGTGGTTTAGGGATGGCTGATTCATGTTTCTGCTAAGCAAGGACTATATGTAGTTGGAAATAGTGGTACTTGGCCACTAGAATGCTTCTCTGTGCTTCAGGAAAACTGAATTGTATACTCAGAGGGAGAAAGCTTCCTGGTCAGCAATTTTAAGATTCAGTTCTAGGGGCGCCCAGGTGGCTCAGGCAGTTAAAAGGCAAGCTCTTGTATCTGGCTCAGGTCATGGTCTCAGGGTCCTGGGATGGGGCCCCATGTTGGGCTCTGCGTTCAGCAGGGAGTCTGCTTCTCTCTCTCTCCCTCTGCTCCTCCCCCCCAACTCTCAATCTCTTAAAATAAATAAAGAAATAAATAAATCTTTAAAAAAGAAAAAAAAGATTCAGTTCTAGAAAGGAGAATGGCACCTTAGGAGCCGAGTCCGCATCTCAGTGGGCTGCTAATTTTCTGAGCCGACTGTCATGCACAAGAGGAGACCAGGGCACCACTGTGGTAGTGAATGTTCTGTAAATGCACGGGTGACAGGGCCATGATGACGGCTACGCTGTCCTATTTTACAAGCAAACTGAGCTTGAGCTTTCACTGACTTGAGCGAGCTCCTCCATCTCAGTCTAGGGCTTAATGTTAATTACCCAAACACTGAGAAAACACCTTTGGGGCTTTTTCCCACTGTACCAAACCATCGCTTTTAGATCAAAACCAAAAACCGAACTGTGAAATGGAAGCTATTTTTACAGTTGTAAAAAATAAGAATATATAATTTTAGTTTAGTTACTCTTACTGGCAGAAGATGAAAATATCCTCTTTGGATTGGCACTGGAGAGTACTATAGCAGAGGACAAATTATTTACTTTTTATTTCAAGATGAACCAACTCACATTTTGTGGAATATGACTATGAAAGGAAAGCTGTCATCCAAGAACTTGGGAAGTGCTGTGTTCTTCCCTCTCCACCTTGGAAACCCAGATGCAGGGCACCCTGTGTTCATAAAGACACCTGCTGAGCTTCCCTCACCTGGCTTTTCCAAGTGTATTCAATACAAGCCAGGGTCTGCTGACATTTCCCATGTTCATAGAACACAACTTGAGAACTCTGCTAACACTTATCGAAACAACCATATAATTGACATAATTTTGTTCATCGGTTTGGTATGTGTCCTCTTCTTGCCTCTATAGCCAACAACATGAAAATAACACAAGTGCAAAAGGTGTTATATTGCTATAAATAGTATTATATAATAGCTCTTGACAAAGTCCTCCCTGTAGTAAATATATGTAAACCTCAATGATGACGCAGACACCTGTTTAGTAACTTGACTCTTTCTTAGACAAGTTGAGTGTCATTTTCTTTCCTTTTTTTTTCTTTTTTAATCTGCGTGTAGTTGATGCACAATGTTACATTAGTTTCAGGCGTACAACACAGTGTACAAACAGTGGTTCCACAGTGTATACATTACGTTATGCTCATAGCAGGTGTACCTATGGTCACCAAGCAGCGCTATTACTGGCTCTTACAGTAGTCTCATATTTTAAGCTTCCTGGGGAACGACACTTTGGGGGCTTTTCAGTAACAGGCATTTCTGTTATTCACTGTGAGCTTTGCCTTGACCACTGAGCAACAGGAGCACTTAAAAGCACTTATGCAGAAATATTCATAGAAAGTGATAAATATCTGATAAACTCCCCAAGTAGCAGCCATGACATAAATATAGAAATGCATTTTTCTGCATTTTGATTTTTTCCCAAAACGATTGCTTCACTTGATAAATATGTTTTCAAAATGAAAAATATTTTCTTTGAGGACAAGATTAAGACCTTCACTTTTTCTTGGATAAATATATATTGACAGCATGTATATTACTCAGAGTTAAATCAGAGAAGTATAACCACTATGAATAATAGGATAAGAGATTTATTATAGGAATTGGGTCCTATTCAATTATGCGAAGAGCTGGAGAAGTGAGCATCAGAGAGGAGGAGTTAAATTAAGAGAGGCATCCCAGCCAATCAACTGCCAAAGCGAGCCTTCCTGGCCAGCTGTACCCAGGGAGCTGGGCGGGGAAGCCTTTGGGGCTGCAGTAAGCACCTGTTGGTGGGTCTTGGGCTCCCATCGGGGTGAAAGAGCTGGGTACAGAGGGAGCTTGAAAGAATGAAAACAGTCTAGAACCCACAGACACTGCTGCTTCTCTCAGTCATGAAATCTGAGCATGACAACTTTCAGAGAACAATGATTTCTGTTTGAATTCTACCTTCCAAATCTTTTGGAAAAGTTGCTGTGTGGCTGGCTCTAACCCAGAACTGCAAAGGAAAGGGGGTTGGAGGAATCACTGTTTCCAGCTTCATCCCGATGATGCTAGAAAAATCAGGTCTCTTGTCAATCATTCTTTTTTTTTTTTTTTGCTTTGAACATCTTTTTTTTTTTAATATTTTTTTATTATATTATGTTAGTCACCATATAATACATCCCTGGTTTTTGATGTAAAGTTCAATGATTCATTAGTTGTGTATAACACCCAGTGCACCATGCAATATGTGCCCTCCCTATCACCCATCACCGGCCTATCCCATTCCCCCAACCCCTCCCCTCTGAACTTGTCAATCATTCTTAATTACGAAAATTGTGTCTAGCCTGATGGTAGATATGTCTTGTCAAAATATTCCGTCATGGGGGCGCCTGGGTGGCACAGCGGTTGAGCGTCTGCCTTCGGCTCAGGGCGTGATCCCGGCGTTACGGGATCGAGCCCCACATCAGGCTCCTCTGCTATGAGCCTGCTTCTTCCTCTCCCACTCCCCCTGCTTGTGTTCCCTCTCTCGCTGGCTGTCTCTATCTCTGTCAAATAAATAAATAAAATCTTTAAAAAAAAATATTCCGTCATGATGACATACTACACAATGAGAATTATAGCCAGTTCATTCAACGCATAGTCAATTAAGCTGTGTGATTGTGGACAAGTGTCCTGTCTCTCTGTGTGTCATCTATACACTGAGGATGAAAGAGTAAGGTAGTATCCACACCAAAATCTTGGGGGGATTTTTAAGATCATATTACATATAAAGCACCTAGAACACAGTTAAGTGCTCAATAACTCTTTACTTTGTGCTAGGCACTGGTAGTGAAAAGGAAAGGCAGGGTCTTTACCCTTAAAAGAAAAAGCCTAATTGTCATAGAACCAAGGGATCATTTTGATATAACTAAGTTGATGGGTTGTTTTGGTATTACTAGACTTTTTTTTTTTCTTCAAGCAAGGGTAACGTTTCAAGAGCACATAGATTTAGTGTGTTTCAACAGCTTTAAAATATGAAGTGGAATAGATTAGACTATGCTGTTGTGTATGTGTTTGAAGAGATGTTATATAACCCATCAGTGCTAACCATGAGAATTGCTCTTCAAAGATAAACTGAAGCACTTTATGGGTCTTTCCTAAATTCACATGCATGACTCTTTCTTCTGTTTTAATATAACTGAGTAAAAATGTCTTCTGTGAAAGCTCCCCCCCGCCCCGCCCCGGGAAGAAGTTCGATAGCACGGAAGTCACTAGAGAGGAAATACATATATATTTTAATCTCCTATCTAGGTTTCTTCTGTCCAAAAAACACCACAAAAAATTTAAAAAGTAACACAAACAAACAAAAAACACTCGTGAAAACAGGGACCACTGTACAGCTGTGTAATAATACGGCCCTTAGATGTCTGACTTAAATACCAACTGTGAGTGCAGCATTTTTTTCTGATGTGTAATCATCGTGTCAACATTCACTGATGTCCTTCCCTCCCCACAAAGCTCTGTCTCCATGTCAGGAAGGGGAACTGCCTTTCCCTGAGCTCCTCCTGCCTCACATCGAGAAGACCCTTTCTGGGTTTCTGTTTCCCCACATCCCACAGGTAATCCATCAGCAAGTCCTGTTGAGGTTAACTTCAAAATGTATCACGTCTGACCAACTGTCAACATTCTCACTGACACTGTCCAAGTCACACTAAACTTCGGAAAATGTATGAATTTCTGATTGGTTTTAGTCAATGTATTTCTTCTTCGGCAGCTTCTTCCCCACACAGCCATAGTGATCTTTTGTAAATATAAATAAGATCCTATCACTCTCCTTTTCTCAAACTCTTTCTCTGGTATTCTCTCCGCTTAGAATAAACCCCAAAGTTCTTACCACCTAATGAGCACCTATTAAGTCTTTATCATTTCGAACTTACCCTCTACCATTCTACCCAAATATTTCCCTGTAGAAAACCGTGATTTTTCCTATCACTAACAGGGCAGTTTTGTTCCCTTCACGGAGTTGTTGGGTTTACTATACCTCAGCCTAATCTGATGTACCTATCGCTTTCCATCCTGTGACTTCCGGCGTCCCTATACTATCGAGCCATTTTCAAAGTAACTGGCAAATTCTGAATTATATTCTATATTCATTTCATTTTTAATCTCTGACGCTCTAGGACATAAAAGTCATGGGAAACAGTTTTTATTTCTTCTCTTTTGCAATGGACCACCTTCTCTGCCTCCTTCCCTGCCCCATGTCTGTCTTTCTCTCTACACAGACACACACACACACACACACACACACAAACACACACACACACATTCACTGAATGAATACAAGAACGCAAGAGAAGCGTTTTACACAAATTCCCCAAGTATTCAATTTGAATAGGTATTTGGAATCATATTTGTCCTTGGAAGTATTAAAAACTACATGAGAGTCTCATTTTGGCCTCTGAAAAGAAACATAAAGCTATGACGAGAGACATTCCATTTATACGCACAAAACCTTGATTTAAAGGAAACTCTAAATGTCTAGGACACCTAGTTGAGAGAAACTGCGACTTTCTTTCATTAGTTAATAACATGTAGTTTGCCATGTTTTGATTAATGAGACAGTAAACATTTTGTGTATTCATTAAAAGATAAGGCAGAGTTTTTGCAGCAGGCAAATCAGACCCACTATGAAGCAGTTTAGTCCTGGCAGAAAAGATGAAATGTTAAGGATAGTAACTGAAACCATTCTTGTAAATGGTGCTGATATTTAAGAGAATTTTATGAGCGTCAGATATAATAGTCTGAAAATCAGTTGTGTTCTAATGCTGACAGGGTTAATAAGATCCTCACTGATTTTGAAGAGCTGGCTCAAAGAAGGGACAGCCTTTGTCATTATGGTCTCTATATGACCACATGACAGAAAAATGATTCATATATATTTTTAACTCTAGATGGTATAAGTTCTTTCAGGATATAAATTGTTACCTTCATAAAATTTTTAAGCTCCTGTTTCTTGTTGCCCATATCATACTCCTCCAATTGTCCTTTATAGCATTTTTAAAAAGATTTATTTATTTATTTGAGAGAGAGCGAGAAGGAAAGAAAGAAAGAGAGAGACAGAGCACAAGTGGTGGCAGAGGCAGAGGGAGAAGCAGACTCCCCGCTGAGCAAGGAGCTGGATGCAGGACTCCATCCCAGGACCCTGAGATCATGACCTGAGCCAAAGGTAGATGCTTAACAGACTGAGCCGCCCGGGCATCCCTTCATAGCATTTTCTAGTCTGTGCTGCTGTGTGTGTGTGAGATTGTGTTGAAGCTCTGAATTGACGGCTACTCTGCCAGCTCAATGTGGGGGGGCGGGGCAGGTGCAGTGTCTGATTTGCTCATCACGTATCCCACAACAACCTGGTATGGTGCTTTCCTGATATAACTCATAGTTTTTTGAAAGACAGATTTATTTACTAAATGGTTTCCAGCCATGAAAAACTGTACAAATGTGTACACAATTTTTTGTAATATCTGAAGATGTTATTTGAATAAAACTAGAATACAGTCTGGTGACTAATGGATGTGGATATAATCGCCATAGTTCCTTCTGAATATTCTTAAGCCTAAAATGTGTAAAATATGTTCTGAGTTAAATCCTGAAGTCAGTTAATTACTGCTTAAGCTTTGTAAAAACCCATTTTAAAAACATAGGAGGTGAAGACTGTTTCCCATCAGTCCTGCAAGTTTACACCAGCCTCTGAAGAGTTACGGCTACATGCAGAGAGCACTGGCATACCAGTCAGGAGTTGTGTCAAGCCCCAGTTTGCAGCTAATCACCCGTGGCTTAGCCTGCCTGGGCAGCAGCAAAATCATATTTAAAAGTAAGGAGATTAGTTCCTATAAGTTTTATTAAAAGCCTCTTCCATCTCTAAACTTCTGTGAGATCAGACCAAGTTTTAGCCTTCTCAGGCTGCTATAACCAAAAAATATAAAAAGTAATGGGGGGCTTAAATAGCAGACATTTGTTCCTCACAGCTTTGGAGGTTAAGCCCAAGATTAAGGGCCCTGCTGGTAGATTGGCTGTCTGGTGAGGGCTCCCTTCCTGGCTCACAGGCAGCTGTCCTCTATTCAACTGTCCTCTCATGGCCGAGAAAGGACTAGATGGCTTCCTAGGATTTTTTTGAAGGACATAAATCCCATTCACCAGGGCTCTCCCTTCTTGACCTAATTACCTCCCAAAGGCCCCACCTCCTAATACTATCACACTGGGTGTTAGGATATCAACATACAAATTTTAGAAGGACACGAACTTCCAGTCCAAAACAGCACTATCTGAACAATTTCATTGTAGTGTTTTGCAGTATAATAAGCATTTAACTCAATTCTTTAATTGCATTATGAGTCTGGCTAAACTTTATTGTGTGGAAAAAATACTGAATTGTATAACTAACTCACAATATTTTAAACTGCAATGATTTAAAACATATGCTTTAAAATGGTGCCTGATTCATCAACGTGCAGCACAATATAGTTTCTCAAAAAATGCACACACACACATCTGCATCATCATCACTCAGATTAAGAAACAGGACATTAGGGGTGCCTGGGTGGCTCAGTCGTTAAGCGTCTGCCTTCGGCTCAGGGCGTGATCCCAGCATTCTGGGATCGAGCCCCACATCAGGCTTCTCCACTGGGAGCCTGCTTCTTCCTCTCCCACTCCCCCTGCTTGTGTTCCCTCTCTCGCTGGCTGTCTCTATCTCTGTCAAATAAATAAATAAAATCTTAAAAAAAAAAAGAGAGACAGGACATTAGTAGGATTCTAGCAGCTGTCTTTCATATTCGCTCATTACCTGACGTATACTTAAATTTATTTTCTAAACTTCTGTCACCTTACATAAGGTGTGATGATGTTTGAGCATTACGTACATTCAATAACATGATATTCTACTATATCTGAATTCTTTCGGGCACTATTACATTTATAAATTTCCTCCCCGTGCTCATTTAGCTCTCGCTCACCCATTTTTATTGCTGGGTAGTATTCCATGATATGACTATACCACAATTGATTTTATCTGATCTGCAGTTAATGAACATTTGGATTGTTTCTTTATTTGGCCATCAGAAAGTAGGCTGTTATGGCCCCATGTGTCCCAGGGCACATGTGAAAACATTTCTCTTGGAAATACACTTACAAATGGAATGGACTTGTCATATGCCTGACACTTGATTTTTAATGGTATCAATTTATACCCTCACCATTATTTTCTAAAAATTCCAGCTACCCCACATTTTCTGTAACACATGGTATGCTCTTTTTTCCCCCAGTGTGGATGTTCATTGTGATGTATCTTATCTATACTAAAATAAGCATCTCTTGAATGTACAGTTCAATGCCTTTTTACACATATCTAGTCCTGTGCAGCCAAGACCCAGATCAAGATCAGAACATTTCCAACAAATATTCCTTGGGATCCTTTACATGATGTAGTACCCTCCTCCATATTCTCACCCTTCTATCCCACCTCCAAGTGAACGCTTCTGACCCCTGTCATGTGGAGGAATGCCTCTTTTCCTGGCTGTCTTTACACCATTTGCAAGACTGATCTCCTAAATTTCCATGCATATCTTAAGAATCACTTTATTTAGGTATGACTGCCAGACAATAAACAGGGTACTTAAAATGTGTCATTTATGAATTGTAACATCCATGTGCCCCATAAAATCATTACTTAATCAAGAGAGGGAACATACCCAGCCCACCCAATCCCCCCTGCTGTTTCTCTCCATGTCTGCCCTCCACAGGAGCCACTACTCCGTTTGTGGTCGCTATCGATTGATCTGTATTTTCTAGAGTTTTATAGGAATGGAACCATTCAAAATTTACTCTTCTGTGTGACTTTTGGCATCATTATCTGGAGACTTAATGCGTGTGGTTGTATTGATAGCTCTTTTGTTTTTATGGCAGAATAACATTTCATCATTTGTTTGTTTTGCCTTGTCTTTTACACTGCACAGCACAGTTAACATGATAAAAGGTATTGTCAACTCCTCAGCGTTGTTCAAGGACACTTCCTGGGATGTTGGACAGAGTCTCTATCTGCCCTCCAACAGGATTACCAGTAGAGAGGCGCCTGGGTGGCTCAGTCGGTTAAGCAGCTGCCTCCGGCTCAGTTCACGATCCCAGGGTCCTGGGATTGACTCCAGCATCGGACTCCTTGCTCTGCAGGGAGTCTACTTCTCCCTCTCCTCCCTGCCTGTGCTCTCTCACTATCTCTGCCTCTCACACAAATAAATAAAAAAAGAAGAAAGGATGAAGAAAAAAAGAAAAGGATTACCAGTAGCCACAAGTGGCTGTTAACACTTGAATGGTTAGTGCAACTGAGGGACTGAATTTTAAGACTCTTTAATTAGTATTAGCATAAATTTAAATAGCCACACAGATGTTATTGGCTGCCATACTGTACAATGCAGGATAGACTATTGAATATTTCTCCAACTTCCTTGATATATGTGTATGTCTGTGTGTGTTTTGTGTTATCCAAGAGGAAAACAAGGAAAGACAAGAGCAACACACATAGGGACTTTTAGGAATGCATGCATTAGTTGTCTCTAAGGCATATTAATTGCCACTTGACCAGAGTATAATAATTTTTGTCCAGTAACCTGCATAGCCTTTATCTTACTTGATGTATTGTTGTCAATTGCACATACCTGGACCTTCCTGGTACTCTGTATATCCTTCCTTTACTTCCATAAAAATACTTTTATTGCCTTTCCTCTTAACTCTCTAGTTTCTGGATACTTCATACAGATTTTCCTTCCTTTGCCTCCTTCTTAAAATTCTGTATCTTCCTCTACTTTCTTTCACTGGTTCTTCTGCGCACCCCCTCCCTGGGCTACCACCTTGATTTTAGTGGCCTAAAATTGTCAAGTATATTATGCAGATGCCCAATAAAAGTGCTCTACTCTTGTTTCTATCTGGAATTCCAGGCCCCTCCACCCCTACCCCTTCGGTAGAGTGTCAGCAGTGGATATTGCCCATTGTTCTTCATTACCTAGACAATGCGGTATTGCCATTCCAAGGTCTTTCCTGACCAAACCCTGAAAATGATCTGTCCCCACATATCCCTGCATGCAACACAGTTTCAAAACTGTTTTCTCTTCTCTAGCTTTAGCTAAACTAGCACAATTAAAAGCTGCTTTATGTGAGTTGGGCCAGGAGGTTAATGGTTTTCTGTTTTCTGGATCGAATGTGTATATTTACACTGAAATGAACGTTGCCTACATTATTGTATACCCCCTGTACTATATTATCCATCAGTTCTCAAATGCTCATGCAGTGATGACAAAAACAGAAAGCGTATTTCTTGAAATAGCATTATTTTAGCCTGACTTTTGGAATTAATTTTTGCAGTATCTTTTTAAATTTGTTTCTTCTCTCTCAAAAGTGCCCCAGATGAAACACTAATTTACCACATTTGATTTATCTCCATGTGATTGTGATATGTAGAAATGAACTCCCTCGGTTGCTTCTATGTTCCTTAAATTGAAGACTTCAGCCTTGTCGGGCAGGTGGGGTGCTACTGTGGAGCTTTGCCTCTTTTCTTTTATTTCCATGATGTTCTGCATTTTTAAAATCAAATCATATTTTCATGTTGTGTCATTTTAGCATATTTTGTGTTCTTTTCCTTGACCTACTTTAAAAAGTTAGTGACAGTCACATAAACCTGATTTGTTGAGATGGCAAAGTTGTTTCCAGCTGACATCCCTTATCCTAGTTATTGTATTTTAGATCTTATATTGTTAAGTTATTGGTCAGGCTCATCCAGTATCTTTAGTTTATTTTTAAAATTTGATCACTACTTACACTTTCAATTTATATATCAAATAGACTTATTTATATTATATTTTAACCCTCACCCACTTAACTGGTGAAGAAGTTATAAGGACAAATGTTGTCAATGCCACATAATGAAAAAGAAGGATGAACTCAAAAGCCAAAGAGAGAAAAAACATCCAACTTCATTCATTATTCCACATTTTTATGGAGCCTTGGGATTTGCTAAACAGTTTTTCATCATTTAGACATTTGCTTTCCCCCTGCTTTTGTACTGAAGAGGTATGATTATTTTTTCTTCTGAAAATTTCCAACCGTTTCTAAGTAACTCTTCCCAAATATTATTCAAATATTCATTTTAAACAATAAGGTCCTTGAGACTGGACAGAAAACATGTCCTATTAATTTATAATCTTCCACCAGTACACATTCTCGCATATAACACAAGCAGAAATCTGGCACATACAATCAGTCGAGTATTTGGAAATGGGTTTGCACATAAGAGAAATGTGGAGACAACAACTGCCAATCCACTGCATCGCCTGTGTTACCATGGATTTTTACCAACTCCATTTTACCTCACCTTATGTGCTCGGGTACCCACGCTAACACAAGGTTAGTGTTTATGCTCCCTCCCAAGTGGTTGATTAGTGCTTATTATCGGAGGTCTGAAATAGTCATTATACCTGGGCTCCTAGCCATGTGATCTGCACCATGCCTTATCCAAAGTATTGGCTGATGGATAAGGTGTCCTTAACTGCCAGTTCCACCCTAATTATTCCTTGCTCACTCCCCCAGTGCTCATTTTGTTCATTGGCTTTGTTCCCCAGGCTGCTGCTTGATAGTCTGTCCAAATCCCTGCTTGGAATTGTCAGCTCACTCCCATGAGTGACTCAACATGAGCTTAAAGACAACTCGCCATCCCCCACCATGCAGATGTAAGATCTGATAAATGTGACCAGAGAGGACAAGGACAAGTGATTGAAGGGGACTTTTACTGGCTGAACAGCAATAATATTCACATGATAGCCCTTTCTGTTGGGCTGTTTTTCTGATGTCATTGAAATGATGAAGGTATGTCTCAGTTCCTCTTTGAGGAACGATCCATTTGCTGAGCACAGAATTGTTCTTTGTTTAATGCATCATGTGTGATTAGCATATCATTTTAAAATACTATCTTTGGATAGTAGGGGTGGAAATGGTAACTTGTATATAGATTTACCTCTGAAGGACTTTGTGGTATAGTTGTGTGGCACAAAACACATACAGACAGTTACTCTATATGGCAAAGCACACACTGATGTCCACAGATAATGACACAGAACGTCCAGATAATAAAGGACAGAGTAATGGACTAAATAAATAAATAAAAATTAAAAACAATAACAATATTGAGAACTTTCAGCCAAATTGATCTGGAAAATTTTCAAAGATGAGGTGTCATCTGTGTTGGAAGTACTGGGAAAGAGTAGGATAATAAAAAGGAGTCAGCCATAACAGGAAGCAATCCATATAAATGAAAAAATCTAAGTTCTAGTGGTAGGTCAGTTAAAACATCTGGAGTATTTAGCTTAGTGCACAGGAGAGAGAAAGATGGAAAAGCGAGCTGAAATTAGAAAAAGAGAGCATGGAGGGGCGCCTGGGTGGCACAGCGGTTAAGCGTCTGCCTTCGGCTCAGGGCGTGATCCCAGCGTTCTGGGATCGAGCCCCACATCAGGCTCCTCTGCTAGGAGCCTGCTTCTTCCTCTCCCACTCCCCTGCTGTGTTCCCTCTCTCGCTGGCTGTCTCTGTCTCTGTTGAATAAATAAATAAAATCTTAAAAAAAAAAAAAGAAAAAGAAAAAGAGAGCATGGAATGCCAGGGAAACATGCTTTTATCCTATAGACAGTGAAAAGTTGTAAGCTCGGAATTTGAATGGTTGCAATGAATCTGGCAGGAACAGAAGTATGGCAGTGGTTCATGGAAGCATTTTTGGAGTTCTGAGTTGGAAGAATGACATAAATTCAGAGGAAAGAAGAGTCCGCGTCAAACAGATTCCATATAATTTGGCAATGAACTGAATTAGAATAATGAGAAAAGAGACCATCGCCTCTCCACCATGTAATCTGGCAGGATGAGGATGGTTGATATACTTAATAAAGAAGATGTGCATTGGAGAAAAAACATATAACTGGAGGGTAATATAGATGTGTTGATTTTGATGATTTAAACATTGATTTTAAGATATGAGGCACATACCTCTACGTTGGGAAGGTTAAGAAAATTCTAAATTGGCAGCAGCTATTTCTGCGCACGGGTTCTGTCCCGGTGCTTTACTAAAACCACCATTTTGCAGCAAAGACATTTCAAGAATTCTTTCTTGGCCATCGGCTCCAGAATTCACCCAACCAAACCTCACCTCTATTCCCAAAACCACATCATTTGGTGTCCAACATGGGGTTTTGAGTCTTTTTCATCTGGACTCTGAACTTCTGTGTGAACTTAGTGAGTACTTTCTCTTCTTGTCCTTTACTCTCATCTCAGGGGGTCTTCAAGGAGTACGGTCTTACTGGAACACTTTCAAGCTGATTGCTCAGGCTAAAATCCTCTAGCCTGTGGCGATTCAACGGGGAAGAGAAAGCCCGCCTTTTGGCTGGAAGTTAGTACCTTGGCTGGGACGGTAATAAGACCCAGAAACTTGATGCCCCCTCTTTACTGCTGTCCTTATACAAAGTTGTCTGTTTTGGGCACGGGATAACCACCTAAGTCACCAGGACGGCTGGCAATCTTAAGACTCTCGTGTGAGGTTTCCTCCTCATTGGTTTAATGTGATCCCCCAAAGATATGGATCTTTGGTCTAGCCACTTCTGGCTGCAGGAACTCCATTTGGAACTAGCCTAAACCAGGACCACAGTGAATTAAAACCCAACCAGGGACTGCTTCCTAGGGAAGTTGGCTTTAAAGACCACATGTGTTGGAGTGTCGCTTAGACGATGATGGATTTCTGTCTTTACTATTTTCTGTCAATGTCCTCTACTAACTACTTATGCTACAAAATTAGGTAATTTCCCCTTGTAAAACTTTTCTAGTATTTTCCATGGGTTAAAAATGGCAGGTTCTTCAAGGCAAGGTAAAATAAGGCATGACCTTCATGGAAGGACCTTCAAGGCACAATATTTTGGTCCATATGCCAGGTACCCATTGTAATCTAGAATGTAATGGGGAAGCGAGGGGACGGCAGGCCTCCCTCCAGCAAGGGCCTTTAATGCCAGCGGTGATCATAGTGATTTTGTTGTGGGGACACCTCGGGTCGCTCTGACACCAGGAACCTCTTACATATCCTGTGCATGGGACACCACCAGGGAGTCCGGGGGGGATTTTCTTTGGTAATGGACCCTCTCTAGCATGGGAGTTTCTTCAGTCCCCAAGGATTCTCCCTTGGAATGCTTTTTCACTCCCAGAAAAAATCAGATTGCAAAATTTAGGAAAAGGACTGATCTGTAACACTGCATGGCCTCATTGGGATCTATCCGATTTCTTCTGCAGGAAATAGGGCAAATGGACCTAGGGTATCATCACTGCTCATATCTAGGCCTTCCCTGCTCTACACCATGACCCCAACCTAAGGGCTTCTTGCAGAATATGTTTGTCCAAACATGTTGGTTAGTAAACTCCCTCTTGACATATTGGATGATAATTATCGAAATAGGCCTCCTCTGAGTAAATCCAGGTTGCTGGAGGAAACAGGCCATCCCAGACAAAGGGTACTCTGACTCTCTCTCCATTGCTCTCTCTCTGTTTCTCCTAATAGATGTGGGGTCTTCTCCCTCACTCATTTCCCGGGTTAATGGCTATAACTGGAGCCAACTGTGGTTAGTCTACCTCAGGAAAGAGACTTTAAGGAATATTCCCAAGCAGCTGCCAAAACTCTGTTTCAGGAAAATTCCCTGTCTTCTCTGGCCGGACATGTACTGCCTATTCTCCCTCATTGGTGTGAAAACATGGTGTCTGCTCCTCTGTTGGAGCTGATGACCTCTAAAACTGGGAACTCTTTCTCTGCCTTCCAGAAGGAAGTGGTTTCTAAAGAATTCAAAATTGTACTAAATGTAATTAAGACTGATGGGAATAAGGGAAGCAATGCTATATGTAAGAAACATGTAAGCAATGGAAATGTATTTTTGTTGAAGGTAAAAGAAAAGTTCTTCCAGAATAAGGAGACTTTTCTTAAGACATCAGTGATATACAGAAATACTAATAAAACAAATTGAAGCATTTAACTTTCCTCTCTACCTGAATCCTCTGAAATTCAAAAGGTCTCAGTAAGTATTCTTTCATGACAATCATAGTCATTTGCATAAGTTCAGTAAGAATCTGTTCTTGTAACAGGACACAATTGGAAACATTGGCTATTTTACCAAGGCTTCAATTGGAAGGTCATATTTGAGAGAGACATGAATAGACTCAGATATGACCAAACAGCTTTAAGGAACTAAGGTTGACTTTATGAAACCTGGGGCCATGAAGCCCCTTGGAACTGTTGGCCTGATACTTTGCTTAGAGTTCCCAGCAGCCTCACCAGGTGAGTAAAGAATGTCACTTCCTGGCAGGTGCAGGAACCTCAGGATATATTGGGGACCTCAAGAAGAGGAATTTGCCCAAATCTACAGGCATTGCTGGCATGTCTGAAGGCAAGTACTTGGTTTGGCTTCTGGCCTGGAGAGGCTACTAAGAGGTCAACCTAGAGATTCCTTGTAAAAAGTTACAGCAAAGCAGATTCTAAAGGATCTATACGATCAAGCACTATTCTTGCCGAGCTTATTAAATAATTAGGCCAAGTTGGTTAAAACTGGACTTGTTTAGAAAAACTAATTATTCTTCATTTGACTATCTCTAGAAATGAGGATTATTTTAGAGAGAAAAATTATGTTTCAATAACCCATGTTTGTGGATGTTAAATCTTAGTTTTGATTGTCCCTGAATGTTGTTTGCTTAAGCTAGACAACTTGAGGTAAACTTCAGAGAAATACCTTTTCTTTTCTTTTCTTTTTTAAGATTTTATTTATTTTTTTGACAGAGAAAGAGAGCCAGCGAGAGAGGGAACACAAGCAGGGGGAGTGGGAGAGGAAGAAGCAGGCTCCCAGAGGAGGAGCCCGATGTGGGGCTGGATCCCAGAATGCCGGGATCACGCCCTGAGCCAAAGGCAGACCCTTAATGACTGAGCCACCCAGGAGCCCCGAGAAATACCTTTTCTATTTCTACACAATAGCTCATGTATAGATAATCTTCATGTTTTTTATTCTATGGGGATGATAATAGGACCCCATGGGCATATGATTATTTAAACAACTAGAAAATGGGATTAATCCCCCAACAACTGTATAACTCCACGGTCACCTTGAACTTTACAAAATCGAATGGCATTAGATGTCTTAACTGTTGCACAAGGTAGGACTTGTGCTATCATAAAAACAGAATGCTGTGTATACAATCCAGATTACCACAAAATATTTCTGGGTTTCTAACTGACATGAATATTCAAATTGGTTCTTTAAATGATTTCTCTTTCCTTTAGTGATTGCTTTAAACTCCTGGACTGGAGGAAAATTATCAAAGGTCACTATCAGAGATACTTTATTCAGACATCTCTTTCTCATTACAATATTAACCTTATTTTGTTATTTCCAGCATCTCCAGCCTAGGGCCAAGACTCCTTCACTGCCATAACTTCCAGCTGACAGATGATCCCTTCTACTCTCTATATATGTCCTCTGCGTTGGATTCAGCTGCCTACCACTTTTGTAACTCCTCTATGTGTTCCCCAACTGACTGATATTGACCCATAGGTAGGGACATTTCTATGCCTGTATTCAGCAAGAAGACGTTAACAGAATATGAGACCTTCCACCTTCAACAACCTTAAAGATTTAAGGGTCAAAATTGTTCAGGGGTAAGTGATGAGGGAGCAGAAGGATAGCTGAAGACAAAGCGTAAACTGATACCCTGCAACCTGCCTCCCCTACACTCAGGGTGGGACATTATGTGACATTCCTCTAGGAAGCTCCCAATTGTCTTGATGTTAATGCCTTGCTAGAGGGAAAAACAACCTTAACAATGGCAAAGGCTTCCAGTATCCTCTAGGCCCTCCTTAGCATATGAAAGTTCTTTTGAAAACCTCCTTTTTTCCTACCCCCAACCCCCAAGTATATAATGAGTCACCCCTCACAACCCTGGGGCAGCAACTCTTTTGCCCACAGGTCCTCTCCCCATGCTTTAATAAAACCACCATTTTGCATGGAAGGAAGGAAGGAAGGAAGGAAGGAAGGAAGGAAGGAAGGAAGGAAGGAAGGAAGGAAAGGAAGGAAGGAAGGAAGGAAGGAAGGAAGGAAGGAAGGAAGGAAGGGAGGAAGGGAGGAAGGGAGGAAGGAAAGGAATAAAATTCTAAATTCAATACTGGATCCCTACCTCAGAGCATACACAAAAATAAAGTTTAAATTAATCACAGACTTGGGGCGTCTGGGTGGCTCAGTTGGTGAAGCATCTGACTCTTGATCTCAGCTCAACTCTTGATCTTAGGACCCTGAGTTCAAGCGCTGTGTTGGGCTCCACGCTAGGTGTGTCACCTACTTAAAAAAAAAAATGACAGACTTAATTATAAGATTTTAAAACATAAAACTTTTAGAGAAAACACAGGAGTATATCTTTATTTTAATTTTATTTTTGTAAAAGCTTAGGGGCTTCTTCCTTCTTTTCTAGCGATCTAGTATGCCTTGGACGTGTTAGCTTTTTAAATGCCTCAGGATACAGGTGCTTTTGAGTGACCTAATTTCCCAAAGAAACTCTGTCCTTACCTCTTCCTCCCAAGCTCTACGCTGCCTATTGTAGGGTCTCAGCTATAGTCTTTCACCCATGCAGCTGCAGGTTTTCCATTTGCCTTAATGATGTTTTCTGGCAATGCCTAACACCTTTCTTCCCTGTGTGAGTTCCAAAATAGGTAAGACAGAGACAATCAGCTTGTGTCAGTCCTCAGGGGGTCCTCCAAACAGGTTAGAATAGAATAGACAAACACAAATAATTACAAATCAAGTCCGCTCTGCTCCCTCCAGAACCAGGTAACGGGGCTGCTGTGTTCAGGATTGCTGCTGTGCCGGGAGGGGTGTGGTGGGGTAAGCAGAAACACCACAAAGCTTTCCCATGAATTTTTAGTGTCTCTTTCTTAATTTATTGTTCACCTGGTTGCTATAAACCTTTGCCTATTTCCAGTTTTGACAAACTGGTTCTGACAGTTTCTGCTTGCTTTGTGATACTTCCGTAGAGGGTGGGAGTTCGAAGCTGCCCACACCATCATTTTTCTCCTGAGTTGTTTTGTGAAGAAATTTTTCTCAGACTTCACTGAAGCGTTATATGCAACGTGGGACTGAGAACACACTTGAGTACCTTTTTCTGAAGGGCATTTATTTACCTTCTAAAAAAATTTCAACCTTTACTAACACCAATATGTTGGCAAATATGACATCCTCTCTCTTCGAAAGAAGCAAAGACTGCATACATCTAATAAGAGATCAGGGTAGCATGGATCTCAGGTCCAACATATACCTATTTATACGGGAATTTACAGACTTAAGGGGTGACTACAAGGCAAAAATAACGAGCTTGGCTACAAAACATCTAAGACTTTCTGATTCACTGATAAATTGTGAATTTATAGCTGAGGAACCCGTGCTAAACTCTGTGCAATTGTGTGATTAAGACTGACTAGTTATGGGGGCACCTGGGTGGCTCAGTAAGTTAAGCATCTGTCTTTGGCTCAGGTCAAGCAGCTTCCGGCTCACCGGGGAGTCTGCTTCTCCCTCTCCCTACCCCTCCCCCCTCCACTTCATGCTCTCTCTCTCTCAAATAAATAGAATGTTTAAAAAAGTACCTTTTTCTGAAGGGCATTTATTCACCTTCCAGCAAAAATTTCAACCTTTACTAGGTATATGATATTAAAAGTTTTCAATTTATAAAAACTAAAGAACAGATTTTCACATTATCATTTGTCCACAAAATTAAGGTTTAAACTTTTCATGGACATGTCATACCTGTCTCCACCTTGCACTGAATGTTTAAGTGTACAGGTATATTCTTTATATACATATTTTTGTGTATGAAGTCAAGAATAATATATTTTTTTTAAGTTGTTAAAGGCCATCACTAACTTGGTAAAATGTTTTGTACTTGAATGATTCTTAGAACAAGTGGATTGTTGTAATTTCGATTAATTTGTTTCTACTTATTTTAAAAAAGTCTTTTATTAAGAGCTAAATTGTGATTTTTCATATGCCAGGTTACGTAGGGGAAAAAAGAAGTTCTTTATCAAGTAACTGAATTACTAAATTCAACTCAACCATAATCACATAGATGATTATAATTGTACAAACCTAATGTAATTACATTGAAATTATTATTTTTTCAATCAGAATCTATATGATTGATAGGAATTCATTTTCTACGTGGGGGTTAAAATGTAAGATATTTAAATGTAACTAAAGTATACCTTTCTCTAAACCCAGAAATAAATGTGTCTCAGTATCTTTCGTATCCCCTGGTGATTAGCTTGCCAAAGGTGTGTGGAACAATCATGAGAGCCTGACTGAAACGATCACTAAGTTTTCCAACCTGGGAGTGAATCCCAGCAGTCCAACTATTCAAAGTTCTGCAAGAGGTACCTTCCTTTTAGAACCAATGCTTACTCCCATCCTTTCTGCAAAGTACCGCTCACAGTGAAATTACAAGATGAAATTACTTAGCTAATTCACATCTACAAGCTCTTAAGAATGAGGTCATTTTCTACTTAAAGGGCCAACGAATGATCTGCACTGCTCAAATTAAATAGATAATGAGATTTCATTACAGGAGAGAAGGAACAAGATATATCAAATGGGCCTGATTCTCTCTAGACCAAGATTTCTACGGACTTTAAGCCACTTTGACATCATTGGCCTCACTTTGAATTCAATGGCGTAGTTTCAAAGATGACAGTAACAGGCGCCCTTACATGAATCACAGAGCCATGGAGGCGTGGTCACTGACAACTCTGGGGTGCAGATTCCTTCTCTGCAAAGTAAGAATGATGCTAATTGCCTCATAACTTTGCCTGTGCGTGGGGGTTAACAGTCTTCAAAGCCTAATCCGTGATTTGGTCCCTGAGCATCACCCAGAAACCTGTTGGAAACGTACATCCTCGGACTGCACCCCAGACCTACGGAGTCAAGAAACTCTCAGGAATGGAGTTCAGCAACCTGAAGCTAAAACTCTCATGGTGGTACTACTGACACACGTTGGCACCGTGAACGGCTGGTCTAGAACATGGAGAACCTGGCATAGAACTCAGTGCACGGCACATGACGGGCAACAACATCACTGTCATCTCCCAGGAGCAACCAGAATTTATGGTTCTTTCTCTTGGTCTTCAGAGCCTAGAGGAATGACAGTCCTGGTGGAGGGAGGTACTTGGAATAAGATTTAGGACCTTAAGTCCCCTGAAAGGTCAGTGTGGTAGTCAGGATGGGAAGCCCCAGAGTATATTTCTAAAATCAACCTTTGGATGAGTATTTAGGAAGTCATAAATTACTCAGCTGCTTTATCTAATTAACAAAACGTTCTCAAGTACTATCTTGCTATCTTGCCATATAAATACATATGTATTCAATTGAAAGTAGTTCAGTTCCAAAAAGGTATACATTTTTTGTTTGTTTCCATTTCTACCTGCACACACCACTGCTATAGCACTGCTCTGATAAAGTGTATAAAACTGTACAAAGGAAATAATAATATACGGTTATACCAAAAACCCATTATTGTCCTATTTTGAGTTATTCTTAATAAATGTATAACCTGAATAAAATATTTTAATTGCCTATCCATCATTTGCCTTATTTTTTAGACACCTTATTTTTAGAACTCTTTTGGTTCTGCACCCAGTTTCAACGTGCTGGTGGTGGTGCTGGTGGTGGTGTGTGTGTTGGGGGGGTGGGTTTCCTCCACTGCCAACAAGCAATTCTCTGGACTCCAGCTGGGTATCCTATAATTCAGTTCAGTTCTGACACTGTCTACCCTGAGATAGCATCAGATTCCTCAGGTTAAGGGTTCAGTCTTACAAGACCGCCCTCTACCTTCAGATGCTAGTTGCATGCTTAGGTTGTTGCCTGTATTTTTGACCAACTGGCTAGAAGCAGAGGCTCCCGCAACCTCTTTTATGGGTTCAATGAATTGCTAGAGCGGCTCACAGAACTCAGAAAAAATTTTACTTACTACATCACCAGTTTATTATAAAACGATAGAACTCAGGAACAGCCAGATGGAAGAGATGCACCAGACAAAATATGGGGGAAGGTAGGGGACCTTCCAAGCTCTCTGAAGGCTCACCCCTATCCCAGCACCTCCATGAGTTCCTAAACCTAGAGGATTTTTGAACTTGCCCTTTTGGAATTTTATGGAGGCTTCACTATGCAGGCATGATTACTTAAATCATTGGTCACTGGTGATTGAACTTCATCTCTAGCCCCTCTCCCCTCCTTGAAGGTCAGGACGTGCTGCTGAAATTTCCAAACCTCTAACCACAGGGCTGGCTCCACTGGCAACCACTCCCATCCCTAGAGGCTTTCCAAAAGTCATCTCATTAACGTAAGACACCTTAATCACTCTTCACACTTAGTTTTGGGAGCTGTGAGCCAGGAACTGTGGAGAAAGACCAAAAACCTGTAAGAAATATATTCTGGTCATCCGAACGACCAAATACATATTTTTCTTATAAATTACAATATTGCAAGAACAAGAATTAGGAAAATAATGTGTGTATCTATATTTTTAAACAGCTATTTTGTTTATAGACATTAAAGTTTATTAGCTTTTGATACTAAAGTTTTACCAAGAAGCTGATTACTTTCCTGAGACTTTGTTTCTATGCTTAGATTTAAACAGGTGAAGAGATATCTTTTTCCTTGGTGTACTGATTGAGTAGTTTCACTACTGCATCCAACTGGAGACTATACATTCCTGGTCTTAGAAAGACATTACAATATTTTCTAACCTGACACAACAAAGGGAATGATGACAGCCAAATTATGTTTCCACTCTGAAAAGGAAACAACCTTGTTTCTCTCTCCTACATCATCTGCTAGGAGATTCTGCTGAATCACAGATTCAAACAAAGCAAAGGGCAAAATGCACACTGGGCTTTAGGAAAACTTCAGCTTTCACTGGAATTAGAACCTCCCATTTTCTCTTTAAAGACAAGAGCAGTAGGACACATCTCGAGTCAAAGAAGATGCTTAGAAATGTTTAATGATGGAAGAAAATACGAGGAAAACTCATTCTGTCTGAGGGTAGGGATATGGTTAAGAGCACTCAAAGCTTGCTTTTCCCTTTCACCTTCTAGAGCTGTGGCTAAGCAAATTTCACAGCAATGATTAGAATGGGTAACCTGGGGAAGGATCTGCTTCTGGCTGTGTATCACACAACAAGAATTCCAAACTCTTCAGCTCTGAAAACTCTTTTCCTAATTATGAACTTAAAACTATGTCTCTTTCTTAGAAAAAATAACTTTAAGAATAAAAGATTAATCAGAAACAAAACACACACTTTATAAATGTACTATGAGTATTAGAATTACATTAAATTAAATCAGCATTACAATTAATGATATTTGTTGCTTTCTTACTCATGACCAAGATCATGATATATCTGTGCTATGATGACATCGAAGCTACAAAGATTTTTCTTAAAGACTCTCCTTAAAAAGGAAAATAATTTTTATACAATAGTTTGGTATTATTTATTCAAGTTTACAAATAATTAATTTTATCTAATTTTACATGTTAAAAAACAAAATTCAACTGAGTAAATTGAAAGATCTAATTGGCTTTATTCAACTATTATGAATCAGGCAGCATCCCATCTAGCAAACAGAAGAAAGCTCCAAGGAACTGCACAAAATGGAAGGTTTTTAAGGGCAGAGACAGGATGGGACTCAGGAGACACCAAGGGACAAAAGGGTCTGTCAGGCAGATTACCTCACTGGTGCTGGTCAGGAAATTCCACAATGACTGGTTTAAAATTCCACTCCTGGGAGAGACTGAAACAGCTATTAGTGTTGTAGGAGGACTGGGGAGACTGTGCACTCTGGGGCCCCCATGCAACCTGTCCTAAAGATGGCACCCAAGGCTCTTGGCCTTGCTATGAGAAAGAATTCAAGAACAGATACACAGAACAGTGGACAGGTGACACAAGCAGGGAAGTTTATGAAAGTGAAAGTACACTCTTGAGATACAGTGGGAGGGTGAGGGGGAGGGAGAGGGAGGGAGGAAGAAGGAAGGAGAAGGAGGGAGAGGGATGGGAAAGGGAGGGATAGAAGGAGAGAGAGGGAGAAGGATGGAGGGAAGGGGGGGAGAGAGAGAGGGAGGGAGAGGGTTGGAGGAATAGAGGGAGAGGAGAGGGAGGGAGGGAGAGGGATGGGGAGAGAGCAAGAGAGGGAGAGGGGGAGAGGGAGGGAGAGAGATAGGAAGAGAGAGAGAGGAATGGAGGGAGAGGGAGAGAGGGAGAAAGGGAGAGGGAGGAAGAGGGAGAGAGAGGGAGAGAGGGAGGGAGAGAGGGAGAGAGAGAGATGGCAGGAGCTCTCCATCTGTACACCCTGGGGGTTGGATTTCTTTTATGGAGAGTTGTTAACTAGGCAGGGGAATATTAATTACTTGGGGGTGGAGATTCCTTGGAAGGTTTTTTCTTCTTTGCTCCAGGGTGTCCTGTCATGGCACCTGCCACCTAGTATCTGTCTGGTTTGATCTAGCTTCTTGCAGCTTTGTTTTGGAGTGCGGCCAGGAGAGGCTGGTGACCTTCCTGATGGCTGGCTCTGACTTTCTCATTGATGGACCCAGGCCTCATGTTAGAACCTAACTCACTGCCTCTAACATGAGGTTAGGCATTAAGTCTCTCTGGGGTTTAACATAAGTGACTCCAGTTGGGGTCTGTTGTTTCTTTTCAAGTCAAAAATTACATTTACAAATAACATTATCAACAGAGATAATACTTATTACTTTAGAAATTTTTACTTAAAAGTTATCTCATAAATCCCCACATAAACACCTGTACCCCTGTACTAAGTGCCAGAAGGTTTTGGCACAAATGGCTTCACAAGCACGTGTTTTTTGGACAGGGTAAGAGCCTCACAGTCCCAGCTTCCCTCTACAGTCTTCAACTTAACCATGGTTTGACTTATGATTCTTCATCCTCACCATGGTGCAAAAGCAATACTCGTTCAGTAGACACCATACTTTGAATTTGAGTTTTGATTCCCACCCCCGCCCCTGCCCACCCCCTGAGCTAGCGATGTGCTGTATAATAGGACAGTCTCACATCTCTCATGATGCTGGAGCTACAGCTCCCAGACAGCCACACAATCAGGAGGGTAAGCAACCAGTATACTTCCCACCACCCTTTACTGATACAATTATCCTGTTTTTCACATCAATATAGTATGCAATAAGCAACATGAGCTATTCAACACTTTTTTTAATCAAATAGGCTTTGTGTTAGATGATTTTGCCCAGCTGTAGACTCATGTATGTGTTCTGAACATGTTTAAGGTCAGTTCGTATAAGATATGGTATTCAGTGGGTTAAGGTATTAAATGTACTAATGGTATTTTCAACTTACAATGCAATTACAGGGATGTTGGCCCATCACTGGAGGAAGATCTGTATTCATGACTAGGAAGAGATGTACATTGGGAACCACTTTATTCTGATGCTAATGTCCATGTCCCCCTTACTATACAGCACATCACCTCCTCATGGAAAAGATTTCAAACTGTGTTCCATGGAAACAGATTTTCCTAAAACACGAGATAATCCCTTGGTCAAAATTTAAAAATATGCTAATACAAAATTCCCACTCCCCTGTCTTCCACCATCACAGAAACATGACACAGGCAGTAACTTATAATAGTTCCTTAAATACCAACTCCTACCTCCAAGGTCATCCCCCATTTACATTAAATTTAGATTTATTTGAATATATAATTGTATTTTAGGGTCTGTTGTCATTAATGAAGCGGAATAGAATTTGCCACCCCAAAATAGTCTCTTTAGCATAAAGATCATCTTGAGTTGGTTATTTTTAAGAAACATCAGAGGTAGGAGAGGCTCTGAAATCTGAGAAGAGGTATCCTTTCGTAAGGGGCAGTTATGTTTATAAAAGAAACCACCATTTGTAAGGAAGAGGAAGATGGGTAAATCTCTGGAAACTCTTATCAATGGTGAAATCAACTGACAAATCTGCCATACCAGGCTCACTGTGCTTTGCCTGGTCACCTCCCATAACACCCCCCCACACACACATCTTTTGTCTTTAACTGGAGATGATATTTAATTAACGTGGTGGCTTGAGCCATTTCTGGGAGTCATTCAGCTCCCCTGGGTATGTCTCATGTATACATGCCATTAAATTTCTGTTTAATAAACTTCTGTTTATCTCTTGTGAATCTTTCTTTTTATTACAAAGTGTTCTCAGCTAAGAACCTAGAAGGGTGGAGGCAAAATTATTTTTCCTCCCCTACATCAGTATGATTGTTGCCGATTCCCACCAACATCACAAAAAAGCAGCATTCTCTTACTTCTGCCCACAGTTGGTAAACAATTGCTAAAGTACTAAAGCACGTTAAAAACTGTAATCATCAATAATGTAAGTTTTAAATTAAATTAAAATTTTAAAAGATTTTGGAAGGTTGATTATGCCAAAGAAATTCCCTTCACTTTCAATATGAATACCTAAAATTCCCTGTCTGGCAGGGAAAAAACTAAAAACAGAAAACATAATTTCTCTAAAATAAATTTTATTTGGAAAATAAATCAGTTGATTATCAAGTCCTATCTTTTCTCCAGCATCTCTGAGTTAATTAAAATGTAGTAAGTGAGAGAGTTTCTGAGTAATATAGTAGAATTGCCTTTTATTGCTCAGAGCAGAATGTATCCAATTAAAATGCCAACTGTAGCCTCAGGATGGACCACAAGGATAAATCCCAGCTGTCCATCAGCACAGGGATATGCATTTTTTCCTTTTCCCTTTTTTTTAATTCTAGTGGAAAGAGAAAGCATATTTCCTCTAGCTAAAAAAGGAGCATCCCGTACGTTTTGTTGACTCAGTGTAAGAGCAAAAAACACAAAGAAACAAAACCAAAGCCTAAATTCAAAATAAGTTAAAACACACACATACACACACGCACACATATCCCCAGGCCGCATGAAAATATGTGAACTAGGCCATTTATCTTAGTTGGTCTTGCTGCTGGTTCTATTTTGCCTTCTCAGGACTGCCCTGCTTTAGTATTTCTTTTGAGAAGAAACTCTCAAGTTCCCTTGTCTTTTCAATAATAAAACAAAGCGTCTCCTTGGGGATCTAAAAGTAGGTAGATACAAATTTGTCTGCCTTGTCTACACATGCTTTTCTTATTAATGACATATGTTGTCTTGTGGTTCCAAAATGAATCACTGCTGTTGTGGGTTCAAAGTAATTGAAAAAAAATTAAATCAAACTCTATTTCCATAAAACAAGTAAAAAACCTTCCAAAACCTTTGACAATACATTAAAGACAATTATGAAGTCAATTATATACTGCTCAAGACCCCCAAAGGTCAATCAGCTTAGTATTTCAAACAGTTCCAGATGTGGTTTTTCCAAGCTACCTTTGGTTTTGGAAAAGCTAGTAGGGAAGTCAATATATATTGAATTTATTGAACAATGTTTGCTTATATTAAAGTTGCTAACATTAGGTTACCCTTGTCGAGTTAGAGCACATCGATCTGAAGTCATGATCATAGGATTAATATACAGAATTTCTATTCTTCTCATTTTCTGATCCAATCAATATTTTAACATTCACCTAGTCAAGACTCAGTATTCTCCATGTCCTCTCCACAAATGACATTTAATGTATTAATTGAAATTACTTCCCTCTTTGTGATAAGTAAATAGGTACATTATTCTACTAACTTCAGAAATGATTTAGGAAGAAGTCAACATGTGGTTCTGCGCAGTTACTCACTGTCTATTCCTGGATAATTTAATGAATCTTTCTGGACCTCCATTTCTTTTTCGACAAAATGGGATAATAATTCTTACACTGTCAAATTCATAGGCTTATTTATCATAATGATTACATGAAATGGTATACTGAATATATGTATAAACAATATGTTATACAAATAGCAGATATATAGAATGGTGATTCTGTCTCTTAGAATGGTGATTACAGACAGCGAGGTGGGTCTCTGAGGGAGTAGTTCCTGTCTGAGTAGAGGTTGGTAGACAGGAACTTGTCTATACATGCTTTACATATTAATGACATGCCTTGTCTCCTGGTATCCCCATCATTCTGGAGTCAAAATAACCGCAGAGGGCCTGGGCCTCTGGATGCTTTGGGATAGCTTACGGTGCAAAGCTCCCTGACTTGAACATGAGCATTATATATATTATTATAGTACATGCACTTGCTCCTTTTTTGGGTTTGTTTCACTATATTAACATTTTCATCAGAATTTTTGTGAGATTGTAAGATGAAAAATGATCATATATAGGCGTATATATATGATGATACACAAATAGTACCAAAAATATTTTTAAAAGCATCGGGTTTTAAAAGGCCTTTAGGATTCTGGTTGTCTGCAAGTTCAGTTTGAGTCCCACAACTGAATCCACCCCCTCACCCCCCCGCCAAGTCAATAATTTCATCATAGACAGCACTAAGAGAAGTGCATGCTGCTAAACAAGGGAGGGTCAGAATCTTTCTCAACCTTACACTGGTCAGATCATGGCTGAAGGGGGCCTTCTCTTCTGGCTCCTGTATTTTGAAAGCAATAAACAAATGAGGAAATGAAATCAGGATGGTCTATGATCTGGACACCAGGAAACACCTAGGATGTTGAAGAAATTAAAAAAGTTCGACTTGGAGAAGAGAATAGTGAGCAGTATGTTTGCATGCTTGTGGGTGTCTTCAAATACTGACAGACATCTCCTATCTGCTTAAAGAAGACAGACACGGATTGATGAGGAAGTTATAGGAAAACACTATGAGACCTCAAGTAGAAAGCAACTCTTGAGTCATATATACTCAAGTCTTCTTTTTTTTAAGATTTAGTTATTATATATATATGGAGAGAGAGAGAGAGAGTAAGGGCAGAGAGAAAGGGAGAGAAAATCTCAAGCAGACCCCCTACTAAGTGCAGAGCCTAACTCAGGGCTTGATCTCACAACCCTGAGATCATGACCTGAGCCAAAACGAAGAGTTGCTCAACTGACTGAGCCACCCAGGTGCCCCATACTCAAGTCTTTATATATATAACTTTCTCTATAAAACTCAAGAATATATAATGTATATATACACACACACACACACATATACACACATATATAAATTCTTTTTCTTTCCCCATGCACTTCCAGATGTTTCACTAGTTAGCCATAAATTAGTATTTACATAGTGCTGTATATACAAAGTGTTTTCACTCTGAAAAATACATCTTGAGAGAGAGAGATTTAACAAAGCCCCGTTATAATTCTGGAAAAGGAATGGCAAAGAAATTAGGAAATGTTTATGAAGGTGGTGAACATGGATATGAACATTTCAAGATCAATAGGATTTTGAGATTTTTAACTGATTGATAAATTGTGATGTCCCAGGTGGAGTAAACAACACAAACAAAGGCACTGGGTTTGGAAAGCACAGAATGTATTTAGAAAATTAAAAAAAAATTACATTTGTTGTGGCATAAATACAAAGTCTTGGGATATAATGGAAGAAACTGAGTACATTGGGATTGTGGTATGAAGGGCCATTCAGAGCAAATGCAGATGACTCTAATTCAGAAGACAGTAGGCACCACTAAAAAGACTTAATTCTTTTAAGATTTTTAAAGATCTACTTAAGACATTTTAAAAGTTTTCCTTTAGGAAGAATATTTACAGGTCCCTTTCATATCACATAATGTGATTTATTATGATCTGACATGTTAATTTTACTTGAGAATAATATAGAATATTTGTGCATGCACTTCATTGTTTTACTAAAAGTAACTTGAAAAGGGAAATTATCTTTATTTTTTTATTCTCAGGACAACTTGCACTTTGCTTTTTTCTCATGGAAGATAATATCTGATTAAACACAATCTATGATTTGATAGTCATAAAAACTTAAGAATTCAATGAAATTCACAAGTATATTTTACATTTATTATTTCCCAGTGTACTTCGAGATCTTGCAAAGCTCTGGAAAATAACTACAGAGATAGAATTCTTAACTGCCTAGTTCATGAAAGAAAAAAAAAAGTCAGTTTATATAAGATTTGTTATTTTTTAGATTTTCAATAATTGGTATTCCACGTATTTAAGATATTTTATATGCCTATAAGCATCCTAGACTAGGTCATACCACAATTTTATTAAATGTAAGAGTTTATATTTGGTTTAGAAGATAGTTTATGTATTCTTCTATCCTATGTTTTGTCATCCTTATAAGCAACTATACTTGCTTCACTTGTGTGAAATTGTTTGGTCTGTTACTATGCTTAATGATGGAAAGTTGGTGCTTCAACACTATGCAGGAAAGTCAGCTGTTTTACAGTAAATATACATTTTGCTGGGATTTCCAACCTTTTGCTCTCTTAACTGTGCTGTACCCAGCATGCTATAAGAGTAAAGAAACAGGCAGAGCCAACAAATGCAAGATCCATTTTGCTTGCTTTATGACTCGTAGATCAACCCTCTATCTAAATTCCAAATAGTTCTCTACTGGAAGATATAGAACCCTCCCACTAGTAAGCATTACTTTATCATTTTTCTCCATTATCAGTACTAACATTATCAACCAATCAATGCAAAAAACCAAGTCAGCAAAAACTTATTGAGTAACATTTATGTGCAAAGTACTTTCCAGGGCAATGGGGCAAGATCAGCTTTTGAAGAAGTAGAAAAGAGAGAATCAGCTTTGTAGTGACTTGCAATTCTTACCACCAGCAGCTAAGATCAAGGAGCATTTTAAACCAAGGAAGATGTATTTACATCTAGGAGCAATTTTCTTTGTTAACGATTTGATCTTGCTTTGAGCCACTTTGGAGGAGAAATGACAGAGTTCAGCTTCTTTTGTAGGAGATGAAACATGATAAAAGATGCAGACTACTCTAAACAGTGTCTATTTACCCACAGGGTCACTAACACTACAGATCCCAGCATGTATCACATCCCCAGGGGACATGCACAGCAGGTACTCGTGTGCTGGAGGAAACATAAAGGGAACATAAGGCATCCCTGTCCTCCAGGTGCCTTTGTTGATGTAACTCATATGTTACTCGATCTGAAATGGACCTGCATTGCAATATGGTTGAAAATCTTTCCTTTACAGTTGTAACACCAAAGTCTCTGGTTGGTAGGGAGTGGTGTGCATGAGGGAGTGCTGTACGCTGAACCCCGCCTAGAACTCAAGATTTCTCACGCCCTTGTCTGCATTCCTCCTTTGTCACACTGCCTCTCAGGCTTGAGCTGATAAAAAGACATTTTCAGAGAGGGCCTGGAAGCCTCACAAACCCACGTGGCACGCACCTAACTCACACACACACACACGTACACACACAGACACTATTTCTTGCGTCATTATTAAATAGGCTAGCTCTGAGACCTTGAACAAGAAAGAGCTCAAGAAGAAGCACAATGACAGTCTGCACTGTAAGATGTCAGACAATGCTACTGTTCACAGAAGGAAGAGATCAGAATGGGCTGGGGTGTTCGGGGTAACCAGCCGGTTTCTTCTCAGAGATAAATTTCAACACATCACCTGGCTGATGTCCTCGTGGGAAATTCTGTCTGTTCATATGATATTTCGTTTGAATTCAGGAAAAAGGACTCTCCCTGAAGTAATTTTTTCTGTTCCGTTTAGAACCCAGGGGGCAACAGACTATGCTAGGAGCAGGGAAAGGGGCTGGCTGTCACAAGGATTTATATACTAAGTTAACTCAGTGCCATTATCAGCTTTCCCGGATCATCAGCTGCCGTCAAGGGGAGTTTCACTTAACAGTAAGAAACATGCCCCTGGACCCCAGGTTTCTTGCAGCATTCACAGACATCCTTGCAACCCCTCTAGAAAAAGAAAAATCTAATTTCATTGTAAAATGACTTCTACTGTACATATGTTTATTTCAAGCTTGTCAGGTTTTCTTCAGTCTCCAAATTTTGGTTTCATAAGATTTGAAATTTGAATTTTCTAATCCATAACTTTTTGGGTCAGTTAAAAAAATGGTAATGCACTTATAACTATACTGTAAATAAATGCCCATCCAAAGATATACCCCATTTGTCAAATGATTATCTAAACATATACTCCATTGACTCTTATCGTTCTCTAGGTAAGAATTTATTCCACTGATGTGATATTAAGTGTTAAAAATATTAACTATTTTATTAAACTATTTTCACTGAAAATACATTATAGTAGAGCCTTGATGTTCTCAGGGTATATTAATAATGCTACTAATGCTCCTATGTGTTTTCTCTCTGATAAATAATTACCATCTTAAATAGAATAAGCAATTTATATAGCATTATTTCTGTATATAATGTAATTCAAGAAAGGCACTGTGAGCTACGGATGTGGTGGCGTCTGGACTTCCAGATCTCTCCGCCTCCTTTCACACATTAGTCTTGCTCTGTGGTTAGATTTTATGCTTCATCCAGAGAGCAAATAATTGCATAATACTGGCTCTCAGGCTCACACTTAAAAATCAATGGTGGAAAAGTTAAAACTGTGGAAATCCGTTTGTGTTCTCACAACTACCTTCCAGGGTCCAGAGTCATGGTCTAGAGGACTGAGGTTGCCACAAGACAACATCAAAGCTGTTGCTACTTCAACTACGGATTTTCCAGAATTTTTAAGTGAAAACTTAAAATGTTTGTGTGTGAGAGATGTCATTAAGATGACGCTTCTAAGTGTATCACTCCGGTGTTCAATAAGCTTGAAATAAAAATCAGTACAAGGTGCTGTGATATGTTTGTGCATTCTTGAAATAAGTGGTAGAAAAGTGGAGTTTCAATTTTCATAGGTCAAATATTGCTTTGTAATAATCAACTAAAATTAATGTATATTAATTAAGTGGAATGAGGAACAGCAGCAGAGCAGTTACCAGCATGGGTTCTGCAATCAAATGTATAGAAGTTCACCTTCTGGCATCATGACTATCTGGCTACATAACTTGGAAGGTATTAGTTAATTTCTGTAAGTCTCCAGTTTCCTCATGCAAAATCAGGACAGTCATGACATCATAAGGTTGAGTGAAAAATAAATTCTCTTATACATATAACCTTATGTGCAAACTTTATATAAAATAAATTTACATATATAACTGCATAGAAACTTATAGAAAGTATATATAGAGCATATACTGTTGACCCTTCTACAAGGCAGGGGTGAGGGGAGCCAACCCTGCATGGTGGAAAATCTGAGTCTAACATTCGGTTTCCCCCAAATTTACTAATAGCCTGCTGCTGACCGGAAGCTGATAACATAAACAGTTGACTGACACATATTTTGTATAGTATATGTATTATATACTATATTCTTACAATAAAACAGAGAAAAGAAAATGTTATTAAGAAAATCATAAGAAATAATATGTTTACAGTACTATAAAAAATCTGCATATAAGTGGACCTGTGAAGTTTAAACACATGTTGTTCAAGGGTCAATTGTATATTATATTATATTATATTATATTATATTATATCATATTTTTATTTACACATATATGAAGCCCTCAGAAATCTTCCTGGCACATATTTGGCACTCCAATTGTTACTAATATATATATAAATATGTGTATGTATGTCTATATGTATGTATATATGTTCACACTATGTAATTTCATTAAAGAATTTTAGGGAAAATAGAAAACACAGGCTAGAAACTCTGATAGTCTGCAATAATGACCACATATATTATTACATATGCATATATGCATATACATATACACGTTTATGTATATGTACAGAATTGTACATAAATCACATAGGCTTTTCCTATCAGGATCTTCAAAGTTCTCCCAGCCTCTGCCCACTGCCAATTTCAAGGTCACTTCTACATTTTTGGGTACTTGTTGCAGTAGCGTCTTACTCCAGGTACTGGATCTGCATTACTTTCCTATTACGCCGCAGCAGATGATCAACACTTCGTGTTTCTTTTTCTTTCTTTCTTCTTTCTTTCTTTCTTTCTTTCTTTCTTTCTTTCTTTCTTTCAGATTTTATTTATTTGAGAGAGAGTGAGTGAGAAAGCAGAGCAGGAGTGCGGGGAGAGGCAAAGGGAGAAGAACTGGATCCCAGAACTCTGAGACCATAACCTGAGCCGAAGGCAGATGATTAACCATCTGAGCAACCCAGGTGCCCCAACCCTTAGTGTTTTAATACAACATAAACCTGCCATCAATCAGTAAATAAATAAAATCCTTAAAAAAATCTACATCAATCAGTTCCAGAAATCAGAAGTCTAAAAGGGGTTGCTTTTCCTTCTGGAGACTCTAGAGAAAAATTCTTTTCCTTATTGTTTCTGACTCCCAGACGCTGCCTCCATTCCTGGACTTGCCCTTCATCACTCCAAGTTCTGTTCCATCATCCTGTCTTCTCAGGCTGGCTTCCTCGTCTCCCTTTTTTCCCTTATAAGGACTCTGAGATTATGTTGGGCAGATCTGGATTATCTCCCCGTCTTAAGATCCTTAATTTAATCATATCAGTAAAGTCCCTTTTCCTACATAAAGTAACATATTCACAAGTTCAGGGGGAGTAAGATGTGGGCATTCTGGGGGTACCACTCTTCTTTCTACAGCAACAATGATGCATAATAGAAGAAAAAATTTTGTGGTGCGATTACATGCTGGATTCTGAATTTAAGAGAAGGCAAAGTTTCTTTATGATAGCCTAAAAATTAGGCTTTTAAAATACATTCTTACATGGAAAATAGAATAATATAGGAGAGGTCTCAACAAGTGGTAGAAAGCACAGGAGTCTATGGATTGCTCTAGACCTTTTCTATCTCACAGATGATGCTCTAATGGCATCTCCCAATTTCTCATCATGCTGCTAGTGATGTAAATCAAAGCTGCCATGGCCAATTACTCCAGAATACTCCCTGCTCCATGAAGTCCAGCCAACTGACTGATGGTACCTTCTTTTCTCACTCACCCACCATTGTGTTAGAGTTTTGGAATGACCAATAAATAACTAGCCAGCAAACATTTTGAGTAGAAGCCTTCCTGCTCTGCCAAAACCACAAAAATTTCCCAAACCAAAAACCTCTAGAAATCATGAGCTCATATGACCCCTCACCTCATCATCAGAGCAGTAATGCTCTTTCCCCACTCTTCCCTAGATGCTGGAAGGCAGACCATCAGTGGTTGGAGAGCACCGGAAAGAAGAAAGCTAGGAGATCCTCACAGCCTCTCAGTTGTTATATTTAATAATATGTTGATCCCATTGTAACAATTTAAAAGTAATCAATATTTAATTTGGATGTCAGATTGTTAGTATTTTTGTTCTCAGGAAACTCTAATTATGGATAAATCAAGTCACATATTCAGTGAGTGATAATGTGAAAAACTGAGACCTTTTTTTTTGTCCATGATCAGTGAGCACCTAAACACTCAGAAGAGGTTAACAGAGACCATAGAATTTAACCTAAAGCTATAATGTTTGAAAGAAAATATGATGCAATAAAAGGGAGAGGAAATTCAATAAAGGTCAAGAAGAAATGAGGATGATGATGACGATGATGGTGGTGGTGGTGGTGGTGGCCATATTAGATATTTACATGAATGATGGCAACAAATGTGTGACATAAGGATTATTACATACTTTGACACATGATAAAACTGGGGCTCAGAATTTGTTTCTTGCCCAATATTGTACCAGGAGTGACAGAACATAAAAATAAACCCATGAAATATCCATCGTTCTTTCTCATGCCTTAAATCTCTTCAATAAAAATCACGGTGGAAACTCTTTAGTGTGTATATGATAGAAATAAAGATAGAGAAAATAAGATTTAACCATTTTCATCAGAAACCATGACTAACTGGGGTGTCTGGGTGGCTCAGTCGTTAAGCATCTGCCTTAGGCTCAGGGCGTGAACCCAGGGTCCTGGGATCAAGCCCCACATCGGGCTCCCTGCTCTGCTGGGAGCCTGCTTCTTCCTCTCCCACTCCCCTTGCTTGTGTTCCCTCTCTCGCTGGCTGTCTCTCTCTCTGTCAAATAAAAGAAAAGAAAAAGAAAAAAGAAAAAGAAAAAAGAAAGAAACCATGACTAACTGGGATTGCTTTCATAGTTGCTGACTGGCTTCTAGCATGTTCTATTTATGAGGATCACATCTAATTCTTCAGTGCATACAGGCAAGTTGGTCTCATAGCTCTTTTACTCTTCCCTCAGTGGGAACAATAACAGGTCTGAACTAAAGCTTAGCACTTATCACAGTGCTCCTTATGTGAGCTAAAGGCATTATCAAAATGCTTCCCATATACTGATCACTTATTTAAAGATGTTATTAATATTAACATCATCATCCCCACTGTTATAGACTATGGGTGGATACTGTCCTTTTTCTAGACCAATCTCAGCTTTACACAGCCGTCTGGACTCTGGGGCTAACTGAGATTGCTTCCACAAATAATCTAACCCCACATTTCAGTATTCTTTTCAGCTCTGATTTCACTAGGTTTCCCCTCCTACTCCTGGCATATTTGATCAACTCAGTATATATATTCTGGTAAACCTGGATTTCAACAGTGTGGTTTGCACTTTGGGGCTCCCCTTAGTATCGACACAGTGATCATACCTGATAGCCTAATGCTCCACTACACTGAAATTTTGCCCTATCCTAAGCCAACCTGAGTATTCTCTTAAGTCTTCCACCTGCATGCTTTGCCTTAGATTCTCCATTGCTAATCAACCTACTTTAAGTTTCAATTCCATAAAGAATCTAGAATGTTTCACCCACTGCTAATATTTTCACTTTCCAGTACACGTCAACTTGCCAGTCTTCTGCAGGTGTCTGAAATTGAATCTTGAGAAAAGCTCATCCCAATAAAGTTCAGGAAGGAAATCATATCCAACCTTCTGGGTTGGTCTATGATTGGGCTCGTGGTAAACATCAGACTTCTTTTAGAATCAGTCCCAAAAAGGTCTGGATTTTGAGGTAAAGGAAGAAACCCTTGAGTCTTTTCCGTGTTCTTTCCAAGGGTGACTGTCAGCGAGCATTGTTATCTAGTGCCGGATCATTTTCCCCTAAGTTAGTGACACTAGAGATTTTGGGAGTAAATACCTGAGAACAGCTCTCCCACTCTTCCTTGAGGTTCTAAGCTAGTTGTTAGGTAGTGGTTGCAAGTGGGAAATTAAGTACTAATTACAGTTAAATGTATATCTTTTTAAAAATAATCAAACCAAATGCCTAATGCTACCATTGTCAGATCTTTTGATAGCTGGATGAATTAGGTCTTTAGCAAGTTTATATGAGTTCCGGAATTAAGCAATAACTCATAGTTATTACCAAATAACTAGGATTGTATTAAGAATAATGTGCCATTGCTTAATTTACCAAGGCTTCTAATTACTCTCTATATAATACCTGTACTTAGTAAATACTACCTATAATGAGGCTGGCCTAGAATAAAAACCGTTAGGATTGAACCAGTTCATCAGAATGGTTGCCTTTCATGCCTTGGAAATCCGTTATTTTGAAATGGCCTGATGGAATATATTGATACAATTTTACTTTATGTGCAAATTTTGATACGACTTAAAATTTCTACTGACACCACACCCCAAAATATAATGATTGTGTACCTTACAATTACAAAGAAGCCTGGATGAGTACATTGTAAGCTGTGTTTACGTCGATACCACCTCTTAAAACCAATGTAGCTAGTGAACAAAACTACTCCCTGTTCTTGGTCGGGATTAGTGCTAAATTATTATAGTTTTAAATAATGGGAAGTATTCCACGATGCAGTTGCTACAGGAACAGTAATTAGTGCGTCTTTACATGCATTTTGTCTCGTGTATCTATACTCAGTGAAAGCGTATGTATACTTAGCACATGCAGGATGGTTCCTTCCTTTACTTCGTACCATTTATTCTAGTGTACTCTGCTACTCCTTTGCCATTTACTGTCCTTACGTAACTAGAATTAATGATGCACCTGGGGCCTCGGAATGGCATAGTTTAGATAACACTACTTAGGTGCCAGGTGCTGCTCTAACTGCTTTATCCGTATGAATTCTCACAACCACCCTTGGAAACAGACAATATTATTTTGCCCATCTTCCAAATGGGAGAGAGGAAACGCGGGAAGTTCTAATTAATGTGTTCAGGAATGCACACGCCTACATGCCCTTGTCAAGTTTCCCGTTTGTCTTTCTGATTGGTCTTAGTTCCGTCTCACCTGAACTGTTACAGATCACCTAAGTGCTGAGGGAAGTCCCCAGCTGATAGTCAGCAAGGAAATGGGGCTTTCAGTCTTACAGCTGCAAAGAAACTAGAGTCTGTCAATTACCTGAACGACCTTTGAATCTCTGGTGTAAGGAACCCTGAATGTGAGACCCTGGACACAGAACCCAGCATAGCTGTACCCCAACTTCTGGCCTACAAAAAGCAGGTGTTGTTTCGAGAAATTACATTTGATCACGTGTTATGCAGCAACAGAAAACTAATATGAATAGGCCTTAAATTTTATAATCATTCTCAGGATAGTATGCCAAAGAGTAAAGCCTCATTTAGCCAATTTACTTATTTTCAAAGGTTTCAAGAAAATCCAAATGATCCCCACCCCCGAGGAATATCTGAGAGCGAACACTTTGGTTCTCCCAGCACTGAAGGAGGTTAAGTGAATTCAGTTTTCATGCAACCAAAAAATTCACTCTCCTTCACAAAAACAGGTTTCATACAAAGTGTTAGGAAAGTAGTAATTTTTTTTTCTGTTAGCAACCCAATTAAAGTTTTTAAACAATTATTGAACATTCGGCCTTTCAAAATACACGTTCCAAAAGGGGCCTCTACACATTTGCCAGTGGAACCATATAAGAGACACCAGTGGAACCACAGTGTAGGAGAATTAACTTGGGTATGAGTATCAAAGAATGTTCAGTGTGAATTCCACACTCCCACTCACTGAGATCCTGGATAGGCTGCTGAATCCTTGTGGAGCTCATTACCTTAATAGGGAGAATGGCCTGAACACATTAAAATGTTGGAGTGCATGTTAAGTGATATAATATTATGTACTTAATATAATTCTCAACATCTAGAAGTAGAAAAGTAGTAAATAGCTATTATCATGAATTAATATTAATATGTTGTCAAATTGTAGTTTTCAATGTCATGAGTATTGGCAACAATACTGGTGACTTTGTTTACATAGGGATGCTATAAAATTATGTCCAGACTTCTTGCATTTTGAATCATGGAGAGTGAAACAGTTCAGTCTTAGGGCTTTGGAGAAGGTAAAGAAGACATATAAGATAATTAAAAATAATACCAATAGAAGTGATCTTAGTCCTTATTCTTCTGATGACTGAGGTAACCCAGGGACACCACCTTTCAATAACAAATGTGTGTTATTTATCTGATTTGCAAGAATGATATCTTCACAATTACTTTGCCTCAGGACTACAGTTGCCATATATAAGATGAATACATCTAGTTATACTTGAATTTGAGATAAACAACAATTCTTTTAGTATAAGTATGTCCCATGCCGTATTTGGGACATATTCATAGTAAAAAGTTACTCATTTTTTATCTGAAATTCAGATTTTATATATCATCCTGGATTTTTTCTGCTAAATCTGGCAACCTTATTCAGAGGAAAAATCATAATATTAAAACATTTATAAGATTATAAAACAAAGCAAATCTTTCACATCAATGTGAGTTAGAGAAAAAAATTAATATACCTTATAGGCCTATTTTGATACTTCTGTGATAGGAAATATCTTGAAGGGGCATACCTGACAAACCTGGCTGAACTTGAATTGATAGAGGGAATTACACAAAATAATACTTGAAAAACTATCCTCTGTGCAATTTCCAATAGTCATGAGCATCCTGGCTTCCACAGAGAAGTGATTGTTCCCACGACACAAATGTAATTATTTCTTTATCATGATTTTGACTTGCAAGAGATGTAGCTAGCTACAACGTGCTACCCAATGATCCACCTCCTCTTCCCATTTCCACAAAAATAGGTACTTGTTATAATCGGTAAATTTTTTTCACTTAGAAATCATTCCCAATGACCCACCATCCCCAACTGCTGCCCACTTAAATTTTTATGCATTAAAATTCACTTTTCAAAGGAAATCCCGCTAAGGCTATAACTCTGCCTCCATTCAACTCTGAAACGAACAATTCCACTTTCTTCCACTATCTTTTTTTTCTTCTTTTTCATGGATATAATGATCCTCAAGGCAACATCTATCACATACCTTCTGGGATTCTGGGATAATGTAAATTGGAAGTGCCTTTCATCAGATCCAGACGTCCCCAGATGCACGGGGAAGCAGCTGTCACCAGACTGGTATGTGTAGCTGCGGGAGGGAGTGTTTTCTGTCCCCAGTGGGGACCTATCTAAACGGCTGTCAATTTGCATTTCTCCCCCAGTCCCCTCAGCAAGCACTGAATATCAAGTTCAGGGAAGTCTGCTCCTGATCACAGACCCATCAGGTTCTATTGCCAGGAGCTGATCTACCTGCCTGGAGAGACAAGGGGATGACCACCATGGGATGAGAGAGGGAGACAGACCACCTCTGCACAGCATTCCCCCTGGCGCTGTCATCTCACCCATCTCTGCTTTGTCAAAATGTTCAAGTCAGGGAATGTTTTGTTTCCGGTTCTTCCTGACAGCTCTTTTATATGTTATGCTTATTATTTAGGATATACCACCTGGTACCATAAAAAAAAGTATTCAAGGTGTATGAAGACAATAATCATAAATCTGTCAAATCAGTCAGGGCCATGGTAGGCTATCAATTTCTCAGAGAAACGGCAATATGGCTGTGCACATGACAGGAATCTGAGAATATATATATATATATATATATATATATATATATATATATATATTCTGCCCTATTTTAGAAAAAATACATCTGTAATCAGACCATTTCACAGCCCATAACTGTCCCACCCTACTCTAAGGCTCCATCATCTTCTACCTTGGTACTACAATAGGCTCGTAACTACTCTTCTTGTTTCTACTCTTGCTCGTGTCCATTTATTCTCTGCATTGGGACTAGAGTGATCTTTATAAAATATGAGTCAGGTCATTTCACTCTTTTGCTCAAAATACTCTCATGGCTTCTGTCACACTAAGAAGAGAATCCAAACTTCTCACCATGGATGACTCCTTTCAGGATGGAGCACTGTATGATCTTGGTCCCGACTTCCTTTTGGATATATTCCATACTTCTCTCCCCTTATTCTCTCTGCTCTCAGCAACTCTTAACCATTTCTCAGAAATACCAAGAATTCCTCCATTTTTAGGGTCTTTGTCCTTACCAGCTCATCCTTCCAGAATATGACCCTCCCACACATTCTCTTGGTTTTCTGCTTTTCTTTATTCAAGTTTTTGTTCAACTGTTGCAGTGTCCTCGTTGCCTTCCCTGATTACCAACGTCATATGATTTCAATCCTAACCTGCTTTTTCCCCTTCTATTGCTGCCTGAAAATAAATTCTAGGTATTTTTCTTCGCTGTTATGTTTCTCCCATTAGAATGTAAGTCTACTAATAGCGAGAACTTAGTTTGTTTTTCTTCTGGAACCTCAACAGCGAGAAGAGTGTCTGGCACGATTTAGGCACTAAAAGAATTACATTAATCTACTGTTTTCATCTTTCATAAATTTAAGGAAATCACAAGTAGAACTTAAGGATATGGTTCATTGGCCCAAATTATAAAGACTGGTCCCTGATTACTAAATTTTAAAAAACGATTTTATTTACTTATTTGAGAGAGAGAGAGAGAGATAGAGTGCACAAGCAGGGGTGGGGGCAGAGGGAGAAGCAGACTCCTCGTTGAGCAGGGAGCCTGATGCAGGACTCGATCCCAGGACTCTGAGATCATGACCTGAGCCAAAGTCAGACACTCAACCGAATGAGCCACCCAGGCACCCCTAATTTTCTTTTCTTTAACATAATTGCCTTTCTCTATTTCTTGTCCTTTCTTAGCCAAGTAGAGTCATAGCATTTTTCACCAACTTTGAAGAAGCAAACTGAAGATATAAGGAACTGATTTTAGAGGAGCACAGAAACTGTTCAACTGCAGAATTAATCAATTTTACTGACTTCTCTTTTTCTTATCAGTTGATTAAGTGTTCTTCTGATAGCCATGCGTGGGCTCTGTGTATGTATGTGTATCCACCTCACTCTCTCTCTTCCTGTCTCCCCTCTCGGCCCATCTGTCTCTCCATCCCTCTCTCTCCCTCCCTCTCTTTCCCTCTGTCCTTCTATCTCTTCCTCTCTCCTCTCTCTCCCTCTCAATCATCCACCTATCTTGATATCTAAGTATCTATCATCATGTATCTTTCTATATTCTGGAGATTCATTGTCCATAATTTATAGCAATGTTGTCTGAATAAGAGAATTTTGTTTACGTTTATTCTCTCTCAACAAAATATTTCAAACACACCCACTCATCTCTATTTATATTAGACATTTCCTAAGGGTTTATTCTTTGGCAATATAACATAATTTAAGTGATAAATGGATAGGAATCTGAGTTGGAATGTCTGTTATCTTTTACCTTGATACCCAATTTTTCTTGAATTGTCAGCCACCAGCTTAAGCGAATTGTCTGAAATTAATTTATCATCTGAAACCAAGGCAAAAACTCTTTATTTCCTAGTTATTTCATGACACATATTTTATGACATTTAATGTAATGGAAATGGCTAGACGTGCTTTTCACCTAAGATAGCCTGGCATGTAGAGTCATACAAACCTGGGTTAAAATCTCTGGTGGGCTGGTCTAGGCAGAGAAACTGTCTTTCTGATGGTGGATAATTCAGCCTATCATCAGTGGATTTAATGGCCTTTAGGTATTTTCCTAGATAATTAGTATACAATAATGATTTTTTCTTTTCAGTTATATTTTAAATAAAATTAAATATGCTTTCCATGTCAATTTTCACGAATTCTTGAAGAATGCCATTATACAAGACAATGTCAGTGGCCCACCAATTAACCTTTCAGAATTCACTCTTCTGATGTATGTCCAACAATTTCGTGCTGCAGCTTTTTATGGATATTATCTGCATGGCTATATTCTCTGGCTAAGGGAACATGCTCTGGGTGGAGGTTGTGGGAGATTCATGGCTCTGGGACCATCCCTCAACCAGTGGCATATGGAGACCGGTTGATTAATGGAGTTCTGGTCCTATTTCAACTCACGTTTAATGCAAGAGGTCTGCAGTCCTGCCTTATGGTCATTTCCCTGGCCCACAAGGGCATAATTTGGATGGATACACTTAGCAGCTGCATACCCCTAATAATGGTTCTATAATATGTGGAGAAAGAGGAATGGCGGAAGGCAAACAAAGTGGGCATCCTAACACTGCCTCACATCCCAGTGAATGAGAAGCGACACAGCATGGAAGGTGGAATATAACCCCTATATGAGATCAAAAGGATGCTGATCCTCCTTTAGATTAGTCATGTTTTGCTGCATAACAAGCTATTCCAAAATTTCGTGGCTTGAAAAAAACCATATGCTATTGCTCTACAGTCAACTGAATGTCTCTGCTGGTCTGAACTGAGTCTGACTGAACTCACGCATCTCAGTAAGTTGGCGGTTAGCTGGAACGGACTGGTCTAAGGTGATCTCACTCACAGGCCGCCCAGCTGGCCAACACATACTTTTCCTCCCACATAATCATTCCCTCTTTCTCAGTCCTCTTTGTTGTTGTTTTTCAATGCCTCCCCTCTCCTCCTTTTGTTTCTTCTTTTCCACAATGTGGAAATGTGGCATTATTCTAGGTGGGTCCAAGGTCTTCTGGTCTTTCCTGTTTCTACTACAATGACAAATAAACACAGTCCTGTGTCTTTAAATCTGTAGTCTGATGCCTCTAAATTTAGACCTTTAAACCCTAACCATTCTGTTGGATTCCAGACTCTCATAACCAGGTGGGTACTTAACATTTTTACTTGTATAATTTATAATCTTCCCATGTTTATCAAGCCTTTTATTAAGGCCAAAATAAAATTCTTGATAATTCCCTCATTATATTGTGTCTTTTCATCTCCCCGTCTTAGACAACAGTGCTGCATGCCACAGTTGCTGGTGTTAACTAGAGAGGGAAACTTAATCACTGTTCACCTGACTCTTTTTACCTCACTTTAGTAGATTAATGATTGTGTGGGGCTGGAGAAGAGGTGGCACGGAGATTTGAGGGATGATGACTAAGGGAGTGGGGAGTCTTTTTGAAGTCACGGAAATGTTCTTAAAATTGATTGTGGTGAAGGTTGCACAACTCTGTCACTACACTAAAAATTGTTGAATTGTACTATAAATAGGTAAACTGTATGGAATGTGAATTATATCTCAATAGAACTATTATGAAATAATTTTAAAAAGGTAACACTTCATTGTCTTCTGGGTTATATCAGTTCTAACAACAATAAAAAGTCAGCGACAATATTATCTGTTTCTATGCAGAAGGTAGGTGTCTTTTCCCCCCCTCTGGCTGCCATCAAAATTTTCTCTAGTGTTAGGTTTATAGTCTTTTGAATATAACATACCTAATTTTGCTATTGTTTATAGTATTTTTTCCTGTTTAACATTCCTCTTTGTGTATCTTGGATCTGTGGTTTGGTGCTTATTGGTAATTTTGAAAACCTATCAGCCAGGACTTCTAGTGAAGATGGCGGACTAGGAGAACCCTAAGCTCACTTAGTTCCCATGGATACAATTAGATAATATTCACACCAGTGTAAAGAACCCAGAAAATGACCTGAAGACTGCAGATCAAACTCCATAACTAAACGTAGAGAACAGGCCACACTGAAGAGAGTAGGAAGCATGGAGATGCACTGGGAAGCTAAACAGACCAGTGGGACTGGGATGGGGGGAGGGAGACATGGGCAGGCAGAGGGGAATGAAACAGATTCTCATACCAGGAAGCCCACACAAGCACAAGGAACATAAATCGACATAACATCTGGCTTTAAAAATAAGAGGCACTGGATTCCTGAATTCTTATAACGCATATGATATAAAAACCTGGAAATTTACAAATCAGTGGGTTCAGCTCTGGGAGAGCCAGAAAAGAGAGAGGAAACTAAGTTCCTGCCCTTAAAGAGATAGCACAACAGACAGCCCATGGTGATACAGCATAGAAGCAGCAGCTTGAAAAACACCTACAGCTTACAGGAGGGAGAGTAGTTTACCTATTTCAGAGCATGTCTTGGAGGAACAGAGAACATTGGGGGACTCCTCCAGAGACAAAGAAGCTAGTAGGTGCCATTTCTCTCCCCTACACCCAAGCATAAACACAGACAGCACTACCTAACTTGCTAACACTTGCACCCCATTCCCCACCTATCACGGCTTTGGCTTTGGCATATCTGCCCCCTCCAGCCAGGCCCATCTTAGTCCCAGCACTGCAGGTGCACAAAGCTTGGTATCACTGTAGCATCACAGCCCCACACTCTGGAGCACACTGAGGACCTGCTTCCTCCAATATGCTCTTGGCCAGAGCCCTCCTGGGAAGTGCACTGACGGGGGGCCAGCACCACTCCAAAGTGACTCCTGAACCAGGGAGAGGAAAAGATCACAACACACACCAGTCAGACTGTGACCCCAGCAGTGGGCTGGGAACAGACATCTGGTCTGACTGTATGTTCTACCCACCGACAAAAGCTTCTAAGGAAACAACACAGGGAGAGTGCCCTGTAGTTCAGTGCTACTGAATCGCTGGCAAACACCTGGTCTGACTCAATTCAAGCCCAAGGCTACCCTAGACAAGTCCACTAATACCAAAGGGACCAAACACTACCCACAACAGACAAAGAGAGCACTGCAGATGACTAGACTGAAGGCAAACGTGGCTGAGCCACAACAGCAGGGCATATTCAACACACACAGGAGACAGCCCTGTGAATGGGTCAACCAAGAAACCAAAGAGCAAGTGAAAAAATACATGGAGACAAAAGAAAATAAAATCACAATGGTTAAAAATATTTCAGATGCAGCAAAAGTGCTTCTAAGAGAGAAGTTTATAGCAATACAGGCCTACCTCAAGAAGAAAAATCTCAAATAAACAATCTAACCTTACACCTAAAGTAGCTAGAAAAAGAACAAACAAAACCAGCAGAAGGAAGGAAAAAATAAATAGTAGAGCAGAAATAAACAAAATAGAAACTAAAAGATCAGGAGAACAGATCAATGAGATCAAGAGTTGGTTCTCTGAGAAGATCAACAAATTGATACACTTTCAGTAAGACACTTCTTTTTTTTTAAATAATTTTTATTTTATTATATTAGTCGCCATACAGTACATCCCCAGTTTTTGATGCAATGTTCCATGATTCATTATTTGCATATAACACCCAGTGCACCATGCAATATGTGCCCTCCTTAATACACTTCAAAAATGAAGAAGAGAGAGAGAACTCAATAAATAAAATCATAAATGAAAGACAAGAAATAAAAATTGACACCACAGAAATATAAAGGATTGTAAGAGAATATTATGAAAAGTTATGCCAACAAACTGGACAATATAGAAGAAATGGATAAATTCCTAGAAATATATAACCACACAAAACTGAAGCAAGAAGAAATAGAAAACTTGAACAGACTAATTACCATCAAAGCAATTGACTCAGTAATCAAAAAACTCCCAAAAAACAAAACTCCAGAACAGACAGCTTCACAGATGAATTCTACCAAACATTTAAAGAAAAGTTAATACCTATCCCTCTCAAACTATTCCAAAATATAGAAGAGGAAAGAAAACTTTCAAATTCATTCTATGAGGACAGCATTACCTTGATACCAAAACCGGATGAAGACATTACAAAAAAGGGAACTACAAGTTAATATCCCTGATGAACACATATGTAAAAATCTTCAACAAAATATTAGGAAACTGAATCCAGCAATACATTAAAAAAAATCATTCACCACAATCTAGTGGGATTTATTCCTGGGTTATAAAGGTGATTTGATATTTGTAAATCAATCTCATGATACATCATATCAGGAAGAGAAAGGGGAAGAACCACATGATCATTTCAATAGATTTAGAAAAAGCATTTGACAAAGTACAACATCCATTCATAATAAAGATCATCAGCAAAGTAGGTTTAGAGGGAACATATCTCAACATAACAAAGACCATTAATGAAAAACCTACCGCTAACATCATACTCAATGATGGAAAAATATGAGAGATTTCCCCTAGGGTCAAGAACAAGACAAGGATGCTTACTTTCACCACTGTTTATCAACATAGTACTGAAAATCCTAGCTATAGAAACCAGACAAGAAAAAGGAATAAAAGGCATCCAAATTGGTAAGGAAGAAGCAAAAAACTTTCAATATTTGCAGATGGCATGATGAAAACCCTAAAAACTCCACCAAGAAATTACTAGAACTGATAATGAATTCAGGAAGGCTGCAGGATACAAAATCAATGTACAGAAATCCACTGCATTCCTATACACTAATAATTAGAAGCAGAAAGAGAAATTAAGAAAATAAGCCCACTTACAGTTGCACCAAAAATAATATATAAATAATAATAATTAATGGGTTGGAAGAACACATACTGTTAAAATGTCCATAATACCCAAAGCAACCTACAGACTTAATGCTATCCATGTAAAAATACCAACATTATTTTTCACAAAGCTAGAACAAACAATCCCCAAATTTGTATGGAGCCACATAAGACCTTGAATAGCCAAAGCAATCTTGAAAAACAAAAAGCTGGAGGTATCACAATTTCAGATTTCAAGTTATACTACAAAGCTGTAGTGATCAAAACAGTATGGTACAGGCATAAAACAGAAACACAGATCAATGGAACAGGATAGAAAGCTCAGAAACAAACCCACGATTACATGGTTAACTAATCTTTGACAAAAAAGAAAAGAATATGCAATTGAAAAGACAGTCTCTTCAACAAATGGTGCTGGGAAAATTGGACAGCTATAAGCAAAAGAATGAAACTGGATCACTTTCTTACACCATACACAAAAATAAGCTCAAAATGGTTTAAGGACCTAAATGTGAGACCTGAAACCATAAAAATCCTAGAAAAGGGCACAGGCAATAATTTCTCTGACATTGGCTGTGTCGACATTTTTTTAGAAATGTCCTTGAGGCAAAGGAAACAACAACAAAAATAAACTATGGAGACTACATCAAAATAAAAAGCTTCTACACAGCAAGGGAAATAATCAATAAAACTAAAAGACAACCTACCACCAAATGGGAGATGATATTTGCAAATGACATATCCAATAAAGGGTTAGTGCCCCAAATATATAAAGAACTGATAAAACTCAATGCCAAAAAGCCCTAAATGATCCCATTACAAAAATGGGCTGAAGACATGAATAGACATTTCTCCAAAGAAGACATCCAGATGGCCAACAGATACCTGAAAAGATGGTCTGTATCACTCATCATCAGGGAAAGGCAAACCAAAACTCCAGTGTTATCACCTTACACCTGTCAGAATGGCTAAAATCAAAAACCCAAGAAATAACAAGTGTTGGTGAGGATGTGAGCCAAAAAGAACTATTTTGCACTACTGGTGGGACTGCAAACTAAGTGAAGCCACTCTGGAAGGCAGTATGGAGTTTCCTCAAAAATTAAAAATAGAACTACCCTATGATCCAGTTATTCCACTACTGGGTTTTTACCCCAAGAATATGAAAACACTAATTCATAAAGACATACGCACCCCTATGTTTATTATACCATTATTTACAATTGCCAAATTATGGAAGTAGCCCAAGTATCCATCCATAAATGAATGGAGAAAGAAGATGGTATACATATACAATGGAATATTATTCAGCCATAAAAAAGAATGAAATCTTGCTCTTTGCGACAACATAGATTGAGCTAGAGAGTATAATGCTATGTAAAATGTCAATGAAATACAAATACCATATGATTTCACTCATACGTGGAATTTAAGAAACAAAACAAATGAACCCAGAAAAAAAGGATACAAACCAACAAACAGACTCTTAACTACAGAAAACAAACTGATGGTCACCAGAGGGGAGGTGCGTTGGGAGAATGGGTGAAATAGGTGAAGGGGAATAAGGGCACACTTATCATGATGAGCACTGAGTAATGTAGAGAATTGTGAATCACTATATTGTGCACTTGAAACTAATAAAACACTGTATGAGAACTACACTGCAATTAACAACAACAACAAAAACAACCTTTCAGCATTCTTTTCTTTTTTTAGACTTTTTTTTTTTAAAGAGCACTTTTCGTTTTACAACAAAATTGAGAGGCAGATACAGAGTTTTTCCACATATCCTGACGGGACACACACATAGCCTCCTCGCATCATCAACATCACTCAACAGATGGGACAGTTTGTACAGAGGCTGAATCTACGCTGACACATCATAACCACCCAAATCTTCATAGTTCACCTTTGGGTTCCCTCATATATTCTATGGCTTATCACAAATGTATACGGACAGACCCATTGTTGTAATATCATAGCAAGTATTTTCACACAGTCCAAAACCCTTATGCCTTCAAATATACCAATTCTACTCCATCCATCTCTCTTCTCTTTCTTGAATTCCTTTCACACATATGTTTGACAATTTGATACTGTCCTGCAGCTCATGGATGCTCTGTTCTGGTTTTTCTTCCTTTTTTTGCTCTCTCACTCTGCTTTTTATTTTTCATTTCAGTTTGGAAAATTTATACTGACCATTCAAGTTCAGTGCTTTTATTCCCTCCTTTGTGTCAAGTCTACGGAATGACCCACAAAAGCTATACCTAACCATTTACTATGTTCTTCAAATTAGTTTTTCCATTTGATTTTTCTTTATACTGTCTATTTTTCTGCTGGAAATTATCACTTTAATTGTACATATGTTCCTCCTTTTCTCTACAGAAATCAAATATTAATTAGTATTATTTTGAATTTCCTGCATGACAATTCCTACATCTTCACCATTTCTGTGTCTGATTCTCTTGACTGATTTATTTTTTGAAATATTTTTGCATTTCTTTCTTCTCTGTATGCTTCAGACAGCTTTCTGAATATCCTGTTTTAGATATTGAGATATATCACTTTTACTCTTGAAAATGGGCATATTTTTGCTTCTCAGAGACAGCAATGGAGTGAAATAATCTCTGCCTTTACTGGTACCTCTTGACATGTCAGAACCCTCTGCATCAGGGCTCACACTGATTAGGTCAGTCCCACCCACATGATCATCTCAAGGTCAAATGACAAGGGATCTTATTACATCTGCAAAGTCCCTTTATCTTTGCCATTTTCCATTGTTTAGAAACAAGTCACAGGTTCTCCCCACACTCAAGACGAGGGAATTGTACCCAGGAAGCAGGAATCTCAAGGGATATTCTAGTATTCTGCCTTCTACACAGGCACATTCTTTTTTTATGTTGCTTCCTCAAATCATTGAGATACACCCTGACCTAAAATGAATGAACTTTTGTATAAAGTAATAGTTATATTAATCCCTTTACCAATGCAAATAATGATAATAATATAAATAATAGGTCATTTCAAAATTAGCAATGATAACTATCTTAACCATTTTACACTTACATGAATCAAATTCTATTTCATTCATTTGTAAAAAACTATACACTATCATTTAAATTTAAAAAGATAAATTTGCTTTAATTTTTCCAAGACACTTATAAGCTAAGGATTATTTGATTTGTTAGAGAGATAATCATATTATTTATTTTTATGTGGCCTTGCTTCTAGGCTATTGGCTCATGAATTTCAAGTGGATTTTGAAGAATCATTCCCTGAAGGGAAAATAATGTTCAAAATCTATTTAAAAACATTCAGGGATGCTTGGCGTGAGATCATGTGACTGTTGTTCTCAAGGTTGGCAGAGAGATTACTTAAAAATGAAATTTTAAGTAAATAATAGGAGTATCTGGACGGCTTAGTTGATTAAGCATCTGACTCATTTCGGCTCAGGTCATGATCTCAGTGTCATGAGATCCAGCCCCATGTTGGGCTCTCTGCTGGGCATAGAGCAACTCTATGCACTACCAACTCATGCATTACCAACTCATGCACTACCCTCCCCCCCCCCAAAAAAAAGGGAAAGTAAATAAATAAAAACATTCAAATGCTCGCAAAAGGCACAGGAAAATGAACATATTTTCATTCAGCGTTACTTGATCTATGTAATAGCCAGACCAACCACCATTAAGGAAGTTACCAGTGCTCCAACACAGTGTGAGAAAAGCTGCATTTGCGTTTTCCTTAAAAAGGCAGAATATTGTAGTGAGATGGACAGCTGTGATGACTGACTGGTATATGAGTAACTAGAAAAGTATAACACTGGGAGTATAGAGCACACAAGGAGAAACCAGGGATAAAAGCATTTGAAAGGTTCACTGGAAGGGTGGAGAATTCTTATGTAGGATTCCTGCTACTGGCACATGCTTCTTGTGAGAACAAAGTGTAGCATGACAATTAGTGATAATTTTGTTTTTAGGTTTTCTTTAAGATTGTCTTTTCTTCACTTCACCCTGGAGGGCCAGCCACTTACATGAAGAAAATACTAGGTAGGCTTCAGCAGACTTTAGTTTAAGAACAAAGACAAGATTCACCATCTTCCTCACAAATCCCTGACATTGTCTCACTAAGACGAGAACTCACAAAGAAAATGGCTTTGAATTCCGAAAAACCTAAATGGGAGAGCTGCTCCTGAAACCAAGCTTCAAAATGACCCAGGATTTCAATTAATTCCATCAAAAGTGAATAGCAAGTCAAAGTAAAAACCAGTGATCAGCACTGTGACAGAGTTAAAATGCTCCCAGGTCTTCTCATGATTGAAATGGATGCTTCTTCCTAAAAAAATAAATATGACATAAAATAGAAGAAATTAAATTGTAAAGAGAGCAATGACCACTCAATTTAGAATATATGTGAGTATTATTCATTTTGGATACTCAGAGGAACTAGTTTTGAAGTCCAAAAGTCAGCATTAAATAGTTTTATCTAACTTTACAGATGTGATGACTAATTAATCATCATCATAATAATATGTCTTCCAGAACACATCGGTATTTGTAAAAAGGCTTTAAAAAAAGAAAGATCCCCTTGTTAGTTTGGAGCTGTTTATATGGATCTATAAAACTAGAAAATAAGAGCCAAAAATATATTTTAATTCAGACACTTTCTGCAACATTTTCCTATGTACACATATGTAAATTTACCTGAGATTCCTTTTGAGGTTAAGCATAAGGATCTAATCATAAATAAAAATCAGTGTATTTTTACTATTGTCATCTTGATGTCCCCTCTTCCCTACCCATTCCTTCTTACACCAGAGCCTCTACTACCAAAACCACAAGAGTGGAATTTTGTTAGAGAATTAGTACCTAGAAATTTCTAAGCTGGGGGTGAAGTAAGGAGTGGTGGTGGAAGAAGAAACGTCTTCCTACATTATGATCAGTTTTTTACCAAATTAAAAGATTGTTTCAGATGTCTTAATCCAAGAATTAAGGAAATCTGTTGTTTTTGCCACAGGTGATATTAAGTACCTACAAATATAGATTCTTTCCATGTTAAGTTCCGGTACTCTCTGAAAATCGTTATACTTGACTAAATACAATGTGGAAGTTGTAAGGTATTGTTTAAAAACCACAGCCCACACGTCTCCTGATTGATACGTATAAGAATGTCATTAATTATTAATGTAAATATTGTTAGTGATGAAGTTTTTATATCTTTTCTTTTTTTTAAGATTTTATTTCTTTATCAGAAAGAGAGAGAGAGAGAGCACAAGCAGAGGAGCAGCGGGCTGAGGGAGAAGCAGACTCCCCACTGAGCAGGGAGCCCGATGCGGGGCTCCACCCCAGGACCTCGGGATCATGACCTGGGCCAAAGCAGGTGCTTAATGGACTAAGCCACCCAGGTGTCGCTACGTCTTATTTTCAATTTTTAGTCTCCTAAGCCCTGAGCAGTAAAATGTTCTGTGGACACAGTCGGTGATTTTGCACTGCTGAAAACGCTTCCCAACTTCTGTCTTCAAAAAGTCAATTCATGAGCCTCTGGAGGCTAATACATTGTGAAGAAGGTAGAGCTGTGGGCACACATGATGGTAGTTGTGGTTTCCAGGTGGGTGCAGATAGTTTGATTGGCAAGTGTCACCATCCAGGAATGAAAATGACACCAAAACTCTTTCTGGATCATTTAAGAGGGTTCTTAGTTTTGAGAGCATCTGGAGTGGCATCAGCATGGAAGCTCTCTTTCAGAAGAGCCTCAATATAACGTCTACGTGACTAAATGGATTTCCACGTTTTAGTTGCTGTCATTACTGTAAATTCCAATAACAAGCTATGATTAGTTAGGGAGATGTGTTTACCTCAGGAGAATGAAAGCATTTTGTACTGATTTCTAAAGGGGTTCTGCCATGAACTCATCAACACGCTCACCAATGATCTGATCTTTCTGATGGTTTCTATAGGTAAATGTACCTGAGGTGGTCTGTTGACAGAGTAAGAAGGAATCCTGAGGTCCTATCATTTCTATCACTACATTTCAGTCGCTTTTATGGCTTCTAGAATAATGCTGGCTTCTCATAACCATCAGGATAAAACACAATTTCCTACAAAAGCTCTGTTCTCCAATCCTCCCTCAGCCTCCCTGTCTGCAGCTCTCCTGGGCTACCTGCAGTCCTGAAATCAGCAGGATTTCTCACTTTGCAAACCTCACTGACCATGCTCCTTCCCCCTAACAAGAAAGTGTCAGTCATTGGTGCCATCAAAGCCTTCTGTGCCTTAGCCCTTAAAAATATAACAGCAATTTGTACTTATATTCATAATACTTATAATCTAACGTTTTAGTCATTTATTCATATTTGCCTTCCCTACCTCCAACGATAAACTCAGTGAAGGCAGGAATATTGTCTTGTTCATGTTTCATTTTTCATCCTTGGAACAAGGCACATAACAGGCATTCCATAAATGTTTGCTGAACTCCATTTGGAAAATCCAGTTGTTCACAATTGCGCCCTACTGACCCCTGTTGTGGGAAGTCTTCCCTGACACTGAAATCACCTCCGTGTGTACCTCACAGCGCTCACACTTCTTCCCATCCCAGTACTTACACACCCAATTGTGACCACTTGCCCACTCATCTGTCCACTCCTCACAATAAGGCCTGGGACTTGGTCTGTGGATCTACCCAATATTTTGCACTTTGCCTGGTACAACAGCAGACACTGGCATGCTTGTTGAATGTTTACTGGGCTACTATTTTGGGAAAAAATATAACTATTGTTAAAGTTATTGGAAAATTTTGCTTTCCATCTCTCCTCATCAACTACCATAAAACAAACTTTAATTGGAGACAGTTCAAGAAACTTCATACAAGCAGTAAATTATCTTTAATCCATGGCTCTAGTATTACAACAGAATAAAACTATGACGTAAAGGAACTCTTCTACAGTTCCCTTAACACTAGACTGTGGATTTCACTCTGGTGAGTGTGGGGTTTCGTGGCAGTGCTGTTAGAACTGCTGTTGACAGTTATCCAGAGGAGCCAAGAGCCTGTTCAGCAGGACTGAATAATGGTCATTAAATGGGAGGAGGACCCAAACAACAGATTAAATACCAGGAGTCCTGGCGGACAGCTTATGGAAGAATTATACAAGCTATAAACCACAGCTGCTGATAGAATCACAGTGTGAGCCCCATGCGTATTATAAATTTTTAGTACCACATTTTTAAAAAGGATAAAGAAAGTTTAGTTTAATAATATCTTTTATATAACCTAATATTACTAAAATATCACTTTAATATGTACGCAACATAAAATATTCATAATGCTATACATGACATTTTTCCATATTATTTAAAAAAATCTGGTGTGTATTTTACACTAATAGTATATCTCAATTCAAACACTAAATTTTCTTTGTAAATATTTGATCTGTATTTTGAGTTCATAAAATTTACATTTCAAAAGTAGATTCTCATACCCAAGTTACGCCAAATATACTTAAAAGTTTTCCAATGATTGAATTGTGTATCTACTTCTTTATTTAATTGAAATTAATTAAAATTAAATAAAATTAAATACTGCTTCTCAGTTGCACTGGCCACATTTCTAGTGCTCAACAGCTCCAGGGAGGAAGTGTCTACCACAGTCTACCACTGTACCGAATAGGAAGAAAACAGGTGGTCAATCCACTCCGTGTATTTTAAGTTCGTTCTCTAGGTTCTAGATGCACTGCTTGAGGCACCTGGTTCTTGTGGTTTAGATGTGCACTGTCCACTGTGGTAGACACTTCCTCCCTGGAGCTGTTGAACACTAGAAATGTGGCACCACAAGAACCAGGTGCCTCAAGCAGTGCATCTAGAACCTAGAGAACGAACTTAAAATACATGGAGTGGATTGACCACCTGTTTTCTTCCTATTCGTATGTGTCCCAGCATTTAGGTTTCCGCAACATGTTGTCTTACGTTTAGACTATAGATGTGATGCGCCTTAACCCACTGTCACCCTATCCTAGAATCTGATGAGTAAGTAAACGTTTTTACCCATCTCACTCCAACTTAAAATGAAAATAATTTTGACAATAAAACATCCAATGAACACTTACTGAGTTTTTTTATTTTTTAGTGTGAAAATACTGGTGCAGGGTCTCTGTTCTAAAAGCAGAGACCGGGAAGGCCAAAGGTCAAGGATGGGATTTATGCTCTGAGGCCTGACAAGTACCCTCTATGTAGCTAAACTGCTCCAATACCTCTGACGAGTAGTTTTTTTATTTTTTAGTGTGAAAATACTGGTGCAGGGTCTCTGTTCTAAAAGCAGAGACCGGGAAGGCCAAAGGTCAAGGATGGGATTTATGCTCTGAGGCCTGACAAGTACCCTCTATGTAGCTAAACTGCTCCAATACCTCTGACGAGTAGCTTATCTTTTAAAGTTGATTGGAGTAACCATCAACTTACTTTTCACTTACTTTCCGCTATATTTCAAAAATGAAACTGGGACAGGATGAAAACCTCATAAATATCACAGCTGTCAGTTCAGAGGCCCTTTCTTTGTTCCCAACAGTTATTTAATGCATCTTAACAGTGAAATAGAAAAAAATAAGCAGAAATTACTCCAACCTTCAGTTTAATAGATCAGTTCAAATTATGAATATTTTAGAGGGTATTTGGCTGGGATAATCGTGGAAACATGTAAGCTATGGAAATGCCCATCCCTGATGATAAGTATCTTTTCCCTAAATATTCAACTAAAGTGTAAATTACCGCCATATAGCTATTTGGAAAGAATGAATATTGAATGTCTGCAATTATAACTGTATTTATAAAGAAATTTAAGATGCTTAGTCTTTGATAGTGGATTTTTGTGACTGTACCAAAGAATTGCAAAAAAAAAATCCATAATTTGAATGAATGAGGCAATTATTTTAAAAGTATTCATCAATTCTTGCTTAAGCCATTTGGCACTTAAATTTTTCATTCCTCTTTGTGAATCCCCACAGCACTTTTCATCAAAACAAATTTTTCAATGAGCATATACTCTCTTTTGTTTCTTTGTAATTTTCTGTATCTGAAAATCTCATTTTTCAAATAATACTATCTTTTGAAAGCATAGTCCGTGACATTTTTTTTTCCTTTCCTTGCTCCATATCAAATCATTTTTAGGCATATAATAATTAATCAGATTTACATAATTATTGACTCATTCACTTGGGTTTTGTCTCTATGGAGTAGGGGGTAAAGAACATTTTCCCTGAGTTGTTTATGTGTAAGTAAATTCACACTTAACAATTTAACCTGGTGAATTTTGAGTGAAGATGGCATTTGAAATACATTCAATTTCTATGTCCCTAAAGATCTCTATCACAAGTCACAGTTTTTCTAATATGTCAACAGTCACACACTAATGTTAAAACATTTTTTAAATACTGTAATAAAATTAAAAAAAAGAATCTCCACAGCAAATGTGGCATGTTGATTCATGTAAGCCGGGTACTAAAATATCTATATTGTTTAGTGTTTGGATAGCTAAATCTGTCAGTAGGATGCATTAATTAATTAAATTAATGTTTTCCAGACAAAAAGAATACCCGAGTCCCCAGAACCCATTAAGTCTGAAAGGGTTCATTTACTGACTGGGCAGAGAACGGAAAAGAAACTCTCCTATTTAACTTCGCACGCATTAGTGCTCTATGTCGACACATGTCTATTTTAAGTATTTGATCTAAATAACATAAAACAAAAATTATATAAATTCTTCAAGATAGCAGAAAAGATATATGCAAACTCATTTCAGAAAGTATTTAGTAAGGTGACTAACATAATATAATAAAACAAATTTTTTTAAAAAGTATTTAGTAAGAACATAGCAAGTTACGAAAGCACATAGAATTTGAATTTTCAAAGTTATAAGAAACTGTACTATATTGGGACTGATAATTCTCTTAACGTTTATAGTTACTTGCCCTTTCACTTGGGGGGGTAGTTTATAAAGAGCAATCAATATAATGCCTCAGTGAAATGTATACACCTAGTCCTACAGGAGTATGAACTGGTAGCCCTGGAAGGGAAAGTTTTTTTTTTTAAGGACCTACAGTAAGATTCACCCAATTCACCATTCCTGCAAAAGCACTAAGTGAATTTAGCATTGTGAGCATAAATCGTCTCAGAAGACAGAGTCCTTATGCTTATCATGACTAGAAGGAAACATTGTATAAAACTATCTAGATACAATCTCCTCAAATTTTAATTTTTAACCCTTTTTTTCTCTTTCCTTTTGGTAAATTCCATTGACCTATCTTTAATTTCACCAATCAGCTTTTCAGTTATGTTGAGACAAATAGTGAGCCAGTTAAAGGGAACCTTCATCTCTGTTACTGTGTTTTCTGCTTCTAGTATTTCCATTCGTTTCTTTCTATAGTCTTCATTCTGCTAAAATCATCAATCTGATCTTATATGCCGTTCACATTTTCATTTTACTACTTTGAACATATTAATCACCGTAATCATAAACTCTCTGTTCGACCAGTCTAACCGCTGTATCATATCTGTGTCTGCTTCTGATGACTGCCTTTTCTCTTGACATTGTGTCATTTCTCATATTTTATATATCTTGGTTGGTTACTGGATACCAGCCATCTTATGTGGGGCAGTGAAGACTGAGATAAATGGTTTTTATAACAGCAAACAGGCACACTGTTCCTTCTGCTGGCCCTCAGAGCAGGATCTGAATAATCAAATTATGCGTTATAGGATCTGAAGTTTCATTCTTGCTCTGGTTACCTGCCGTACAGTCAAATTCATCTAGCATTTTCTTGTGTTTAGGGTGGGATTCAGTTAGCTAGATATTTATTTTATTTTATTTTTCTGATGATGATTCCATGCTCAGCCTTGTCTTCTCTGTGACTTCTCTGTGCCTTGCACAGAGCCTGCTGCATACGTGTTCCTCGTTCCATGTTGCTTTTTGTCCCGGTGAGTGGGGTTAATTTTGGAGCATGGACTCTGTTATTTTTATGAATCCTTGGTCTTCAGCAGGCACCATGTGCCTGAACCTCAGATGAAAGCATATTGATGGCTATAGATAATTTGGAGCAAAGTAATACTTTTTACCTCATTTATTTGATCTTATGGATATCTAATAAATTGATCTCAAACCAACATGAGACAGCTACAATACAGGTCCTCAGATGTGGAAAGAGAGAACCAAAGGAGATTGAGATGGATTGTGGAAAGAAAAACTGAAAAACAACTACCATTAAGGTCAGAGCAGTTTTATATACATTTTTAAAAAGATTTTATTTATTTTAGAGAGAGAGAGAGAGAAAGTGCCCATATGTGAAGGGTGGGGAGGGGCACAAGGAGAGGGAGAGAGAATCTCAAGCAGACTCCATGCAGAACGTAGAGCCTGACATGAGGCTTGATCTAACAACCCTGAGATCATGACCTGAGCTGAAATCACAAGTCAGATCCTCAAGTGACTGAGCCACCCAGGTGCCCCTTATATACATTTTTTTATTTTAATTTTTAATCTTTTAATTTTTTTAAAAGATTTTATTTATTTATTTGACAGAGAGTGGCAGACAGAGGGAGAAACAGGCTCCCTGCTCAGAAGGGAGTCTGATAAGGGGCTCTATCCCAGGACCCTGGGATCATGACCTGAACCAAAGGCAGATGCTTAACTGGCTGAGGCATCCAGGTGTCCCTATATATAAATTTTTAAAAATAGCATAAATTACATAGGAAGCAGAAGGAATTCTTACCTATATTTCCTTCTTTTTACTACTGTGGAGTTGATAGTATTAAAAAATAAGTTAAATGGGGGTGCCTGGGTGGCTCAGTTGGTTAAGCTGCCAGCTCCTGGTTTGGGCTCACATCATGATCTCAGGGTCGTGAGACTGAGCCACACCTCAGTCTCTGGGCTCAGCAGGGAGTCTGCTTGAGATTCTCTCTCCCTCTCCCTCTGCCTATCACCCCACCCCACTCTCTCTCTAAAATAAATAAACAGGTCTTAAAAAAAAATAAGGTTAAATGTCCAAACATTTACAAACAAATCATCATGCTGTTATTTTCATTTATCTCACTGTTTTAGAGTATTTATGCCATCCCTGCCTCTAGTTTATTATTTATAGCTTTCTAAAGCCCTGGTAGGGACTGGCAGCCTAGTTTGGTTTTCTCAGATGATAACTGATTAGAGTCTTGGTGCTAAAATTTCTAGGATGGTTGAAAAGCCTCTTCAAGTGCTATTTCTTGACCAGAGAAATACTAGACGAGAGAGAACAGAGGTCAAACCTGTGCTCTTCTGCCCTTTGTGAAGAAGGGATTTCTGTGGCTTACATACGTGAAGCATTAATGAACAACTTTAAAATGAACTCGGTAATATCACTGATCACTCTGTAAATTGCCTTAACCTCAGGCAAGAAAGGAAATTCCTCATGATATAATTGTCTTCGGCTCTAACCTCAGGCCTTGGGAGTTAGTAATAAAGAAAACAGAGCTCTGTGAGAGGTGGTAGAAATCTAAAAGGTGACCACTGTCTGTGGCAGAAAGCCAAGGTTCTTTCTCTTCCTGTGGACCACGAAGAAGCCCCAAGCCCAGCTTCATGGAGAAAGTGAGGAACAGGCAGCCAACAACCGCCTCACAATTTCCAGGGCTCTCAAAGCAGCAACAGAAGAATTCTGTTCACGAAAGTCCAATGAGATTTTCTATTTCCAACATAGCATAAATGTTCTCCGTGAAGGCTAGCTTTGAGAAATGTGAGAGAAATTTAGTCCAGTGATCATATTTTCCAGACAGAGCCAGGAAGAGATAGGAATAAAACCCAGAGAGAACTCCAGAATATTACGGAGGCTGAAAATAAGACAGGAGGCTGCTGTGTGTTCTGTGCCTGATCAGTAGGTACAGAACATGGGAACTATTTATTCACTGCATTTGATCCTGAAACTTCGTTGTCAACTTTACCATATACTCGCATCATTGTGGATATGGTTTGCAGTATGGATTCTTTATTTAGCTTGTTGATAAAAGTCTGTTGAAAAGTCACTCACCCCAAATTGAGGTATTCCCATCAATGCTGGCAATAGAGGAAACAGGCCAACTGTCAAGGAAAGAGCAGGTCATGACCTAGGAGAGCACCTGTGACTTGTGCATTGTATATGGAAAACAGAGCTAGAAGGAACCCTAGACTTCAGAATTCCTCCATTTTTCCGCTGAAGCAGCTGCCATCTATAACCAGAGGCAGACGCTCCCAGCGTCCACTACGGACCTTCAAAGTCAGCCGATCTGTGTGAGACCACACCTGTAAATGTCTGAGTTTGTAGGCAGGACTTGTGAACTACACCTCGACCGTTCTCTACTCACTGCTGGTTGTGACACGCAAAAGGGCCAGAGGAACCCAGGAGAGGGAACCCCAATGGGCTGGGAGGGCGCAGCCTCAAGTGTGGGGCTTGGGCAGCAGCAGTATCCTTTGTGTTAAGGCTGTCAGTGCTGTACACTTACCAAATTTTCCCAACTGAAAATGGCTTGAATGAGAAGCTGGTAAAAGCCACACAATTCACACGACAGGCTCACTCACCAGGGCCAAAGGGAAGACAGAAAGAACACCGCCTGGAGGATGAGTTTACCGTCTTTGACCAGTGAGGTGCTTTTCCCAGGAATGTGGGAAATCTCTCTGGTCTCAGGAACAGAGGGTAATACGAATCTGGAAACTGTGGGCAACCCTTTAATGCTATTAGGCAGATCTTTTAAAATACTGGCTTGACAAGCATGGGGATCGAGCATTTGGTGGGGGAGAAGGATGAAGTGCACAAGGAGAAGCCAGAGGAGGAAGAAAAGATGAGGAGTGGGGAGCATCGAAGGGAGGGAAGCAATAATTACAATAGTTACGGCTTAGCGGCACCGTGCACAGGACAGAGAACACGCCGCTGCTAGGCCATATATGTTCAATATGTGGGAAGAGCTTGGTTCTAACGTCAGGCACCATCACTTAACTCGCTCTGAGACCTTCAACAAGTTAAACAATGTGCAATAAGAGCAGTCATGTCCGCCTGGCATTCTGAGTGACAGACCGGGTACAAAGCAGGGGCGTATGTCGTGTCCAACTTTTACCATGGACCTGACTCACAGTTAGGACTAAATAAATGCTACCAAAAACCAGGGGAATCCAAATGAAAGGCCAAAGTCAGGAGGAGTCGGCCGAGTGAGACCTGCTTAAGGAATTACCAACCAGCGAGAGGCAGGGAACCAGCCAAGTGCACCCCACATCCTGAGGGAAAAGACTGCAAAGGAGAGATTAGAGATTATAGAGTGAAATCTTGTTTTTTTCAGAGAGTTTCTAAGGATCAACTTTCATGCTATTTCCCTAGTTAAGTTAAATATAGTTAAACTATTCCCTCTGTTCTGAAATGATGAATGTCCCCTTCAGTAGCTTAGCTGGACCCTCTGTGCATTTACCCTCCGCAGTCCTGCCTCTTTCTGTGAGCTTTTCACTCAACCCTCTGTCCACAGCATGGAGTCTGGTGATTTGGTCATTTTCTTCCCTTGTATTCAGCTGACAGACAGACAATTCGAGTTCCATTTCCTACCTCCGTGCCGAGTAAAACAGGAAGAATACGGACGCTTTGGCACCACTGTCCCCAGGCATGCTTGTGATCAGATTAGACCTAATGGCCCCATGTATTCTCATTTCTCCCTCTTTGACTGCCGGCAATATTTAAGGCCTAAAATAGCAGAAAATGGGCAGCAAAAATAACAACTGACATAACTGAATTTAGGCTTGGAGAAACTGCAGAGTCAACTCTGGCTAGGCAGCTAAGTTTTGTGTGTGTGTGTGTGTGTGTGTGCGTGTGAGCACGTGGGTGCACACATGTGTATAAATTTTCTAAGGAAAGGGACGCAGTTGTGAGAAACACAGGCTGGCAGCAGCCCCGTGAAGATCTCTTCGGTAGCAATGCATAACATTAGAAGGTACTCCTTTAGAAGCAGGAACTTACTGGAAACTTGTACCTGTGGGTAGCTACCCAACTTCTGTGTGACCCTCCCCAGATATTGCGCAAGGTGGATTTCTGTTTTGGGAGAGTATTCAAAGCTGCACCTTCTCTGCAGGGGGTTGACCTGCATCTCTCTTTCAGGTATAGTGAAAGAATTAGTAGCAATGTATCAACTCGTGGAGTATGCTAGAGCATGTAATAATTTCTAGCTACAAAATCATTTTGTTAAATGTACATCTTGTCCGGGGTCAGGGCAACTGGGAGGTAAAATGAAGATGGAGCTGGATCAGTGGGACCAGGAGAGAAAGAGAGAGCTGGTTTGGGAGCATTTCCTACAGCGTGGAAGCTGGGCCCCCTCTCAGGGTCTCCTGCGTTCCCCCCTGCCCATTTGCCTTTTTATGTAGGCTCACATGAAAGTAGGCTTTGCTTATTCCTATGCTTCTAAAGATAATTACCTGATCATCTTACTTTTATATTCTGGGTTCTCCCCAGTATACGTGTAACAACAGGAAATAACAAAGTTTTTCTAAATGCAAAAAAAAAAAAGTCATACTTGACTTTCAGGAATTGGTGCCCTAACTGGTTTCTCACATTTGCAGTCTGTTTGCTTCTTCATTTTCTTGACATTCACGTTTGCATTAATTCTGATGTCACTACATCCCCTATTTCCTGACAGCTCCCCCCAACACTCTGCCAAGCTCCAGCTTTCCTATACCAGTGGCCCCTTTCTCCAAAGTTCATGCTACGCCACTTCCCTTTTATGAAAGACCTATATTAGTGCCTGTTTTCAGGAACTGAAAGAAATCTGAAGATTTTTGCTTTTAGTTAAAAAGGCAACAAAACAAAACTCGCATTGAGCGTTTGTTTTGCAGGGAGCCCTTCTGGGGCAGCGTGCACCCTGGGCGGCGAGAGTGGCTCCCCAGCTCCTCCTCCGGAACCACACTGCACATCACAAGCATCCCTCCGCCAGGGCTCTGCGCGGCGCCTGCGTGTGTGACTTCCGTCGATTCATCGTGGGGATCCGTTAGCCAGATGTGTGTCCTCGTGTACCAGAAATGCCTAAGAGAGTTATTCTTTAGGTCTGGGAATGCTCAAAAAATTTTCCATATAAATTATCACCTCTTCACTCAAGCCATTTCAACTTACAGACATTTTCCCAGGAATGCTCTACTTTCAGAAAGTGGGGGAAACCTGTATATATTATTTCACTCAGGACTTGCTTCCATTACGGAACGCCCTTGTTGTTATTGGAGTGCATTATGAAATGCAACAGTAATTTTATTTTGGTACATATGAAACAAGAGTTTCCACGCTCCCCCGGATAACAGGCTAAGGCTGCGCTTACCCTTGCAAGCACCTGCTGGCCTGGCTGCTCCCAGGACCCACCTTGCCCCTCATGCTCCTGCCCTTTTCTCCCTGGCCTCTCTCAGTAAGTCACCGCATAGGTATTTCCATCTCAAGCTTATCACCTAGTTACTTGACCTAACTCTGTAACTGTGGAGAGCCTGGAGATGACAACTGGAACTCATGTTTCTTTCCTCATATATGGCATATGGGGTTTGTTAACTGAAACCCCAAGTGGCTGCAGCTGCCCCTTTATGGCCCCGGGAGTAACAGCGAGGTTTGTGCATGTCAGGCCTGAAAACAGTATCCTGACCACAACCTGGCTTACTGGTATTACAGGAAGACACGGACCCTGAGAAACATTCTCACTTAGAAGATTTTAAAATGTAAAAATGTGTGCATCTTAGAATTGAAGAAATTGGATACTTAACTTTCTAGGACTCAATTTCCTTATCTGTAATATGGGGATAATGATAGCTCTGGACTCATCTAATTGTTGGAAATGTTGCATTAATAACATGTGTAAAGGCAAACAGTATGTGGGCTGGAGTACTTCAATGAAGACATGTGCTTTATTTGTAGTAGTCAAATTATTATATGAAAAGTTACTAAAGAAGTTTGGTTTAAGATTCATTTCTTACCCAGTGTAGAATAAAATGGTTTTATTTAAATTTACCCAAAATTCAAATATATTTGCACCCATTTCCCTAATACCATCTCTTATTCTACTTCAAATTGTGATGGAACCATTTTAAATGATGTAAAATTTATTGAGGTCCTAGTCCTGGGTAAAGAGATAAGGAATCAGGTAGTAGTTATATCTGATACACACATTTTATCCACTTGCCTCCTGGATTAGAAATGTCGGTGTTTCCAATAGGATTCAGATTCTCATTAGAATTTGGGGGCACTGCCCTCTTTGGTTACCCCAACGACTACCCAGAGAAGAGGGCAGGTGCCCAGGTGGGAGCCTTTTCTGGAAAACCTAAAACCTTCCTTCTCTCTGAGCCACAATTTCTCAGACTCATAGTCCTTGTCTTCCTTACCTTAGGTCCCAACAGTATTTCTGTTTAAAATTAACAAGTAGGGCGCCTGTGTGGCTCAGTTGGTTAAGCAGCTGCCTTCAGCTCAGGTCATGATCCCAGGGTCCTGGGATTGAGCACGCATTGGGCTCCCTGCTCAGTGGGGAGTCTGCTTCTCCCTCTGCCCCTTCCCCTGCTCTCTCGCTCTCATTCTTTTTCTCTCTGTCAAATAAATAAATAAAATCTTAAAAAATAAAAAAATTAAATTAAATTAACATGCAAATTGCACTCCTAGGTATTTACCCAAAAGATGCAAAAATACTAATTCAAAAGGACACATGCACTTTATGTTTATAGCAGCATTATCTACAACAGCCAAACTATGGTAAGAGTCCAGGTGTCCACTGACTGATGAATAGATAAAGTAGAGGTGGTGTATATATACAATGATATATTACTCAGCCATCAAAAAGAAGGCAATCTTGCCATTTGCAACAATGGGGATGGAGCTAGAGTATTATGCTAAGTGAAGTCAGTCAGAGAAAGACAAATGCAATATGATTTCACTCACATGTGGAATTTAAGAAACAAAACAAATGAGCAATGGGGAGAAAACAAGAGAGAGAGGCAAATCAAGAAACAGACTTTTAACTATATATAGAGAACAAACTGATAGTCACCAAAGGGGAGGTTGGGGGAGGGATGGGGGAAATAGGTAACAGGGTTGAAGGAGGGCACCTGTTGTGATGAGCACAGGGTGATGTATGGAAGTGCTGAATCACTATATTGTACACATGAAACTAATATTACACTGTATGTTAAATAACTGAAATTTAAATAAAAAATTGAAGAAAAAAGAGATAAATGAAATAAAATTAACATGCAAAAATCCACAGCCTTCATATATACAGCAGCAATTGATTGAAAGATACAATATTAGAGAAACCCCTATTTAAAACTACAGCAAAGAATAAACTTAATAATCGTTTAAAACTTACATAAGGAATAACCTAAACACTCCTGAGAGATACAAAAGTAGATTCAAACAAATGGAATGATGTCCCTTATTCTTGGATAGACTCACACATTATAAATATGCCAATTCTCTTTATGTTTCATGCTTACTTGTTAGTAAAACTACAAATAAGCTTTTGTTTTTTTAGAGTTAAAACGTTTATCTGAAAGTTCATATGGAAAGAGAAGGATGCGAAAATAGCTAAGAAAATGCTAAAAATAAATAAACAAAACAAAAAACAAAAAAGCTAGGAGAGGTGACTAGCCCTACCAGAAATTAAAGCATGCAATAAAGATCTCTGTAATTAAAACAGTGTGGTACTGGAGTAAAAGAGAAAACACCAGTGGATTGAACAGAAAGCCCAGAAATAGGGTGAAAATCTGGTAAGTGAGAAAAGTGACATTTCAAATGACACGGGGCAAAGATGGACTTTTTAATAAATGGACAGATGGTGCTCGAACAACCAGGCAGCCATTTAGAAAAAGATAAGATTGGGGGTGACTGGGTGGCCCAGTTGGTTGAGCATCTGCCTTCGGCTCAGGTCATGGTCCTGGGGTCCTGGGATCGAGCCCTGTATCGGGTTCCCTGCTCAGCAGGCAGTCTCCTTCTCCCTCTTCCCTGCTTGTGCTCTCTGTCTTGCTCTTTCTCTCAAATAATTAATAAATGAAGTCTTTAAAAAAAAAAAGAAGGAAAGAGACAAGATTGGATGCAGACCTGATGCAGCACACAAGTTCTAATTCCTAGTGGGTTACAGACCTAAATGTTGAACGAATTGTGTTGGTATCAGAAAAAGATATGGATGGATGTCTCATTAACATAAACAGAAAGTTTTCCAGATGATGCTTATCCAAAGTTGGTAAAAGAAAAGACATCTGACTCCTAAAAAAAAAAGAAAAAAAAAAAAAAAAGCCTGGCAAACTCTCCATAAAATCAAAAGGCAAGTTACACATTGGGAGAAAATATCTGCCACACACACCATAGATGAAAGGCTAATATCCTTGAATATATAAAAGACTCATAAAAATGGAAGGACTAAGTACCCAAAGTCCAATAGAAAAATGTGAAAAAGACATGAACAAATAATTTCAAAACATGTATAAGTATGGCCTTCAAAATAAAATATTTAAACTTGCTCATAATGTATTCATACAATTAAGACTATGTTGAGATGCTGTTTTCCACCTGCTACCATGTTGACAAAGATTAAAAAGAGTGATAATACATTCTGTTAGGGAGCCTGCAGGGAAATGGGCAATTTTGTATCGCTGGTAGGAAATACAAACTTTCTGGAGAGGTGTTGCTAACACCTAACAAGATATATTAACTTAATTTCTGACCTAGCAATCCCACTTTTAGGTCTCTCCTCTGAAAATTCACCTGACAAAACACTAAATACGTATGTCTAAGGTTATTTATTGCGTCACCACTTGTAACTGCAAGATACTGGGAACAATCTAAATGCGCAGACCTAAGAGAACAGTGGAATAAAGTATGGTACGCTCATGCCAGAGAATACTATGCAGTCGTAATTAAAACTTTTTTTTCCCAAATGAACAAACATTTTCTCAACTCTATCACCTTTTACTTTAATAGCATTGCCTTGATGCTTATTGCTTTTCGTGTATTTAAAATGTCACATAAATAAACAGGGTGTTTCAAAAATACCTTCATAATCTCACTTAGTCATCAACTCACATTTATTTCAATGTGAAGTCATTGAGTTTCCTGATTCATCGTGACAGTGTTCTGACATGGAGTGGAAATGGCCATCTCTTGTTGGTTCCGTTTCCAGCTGTTCAACTATTACATCAAGAAGAGCCTTGGAATACCTCATCAAATACACCACACACAACACTAAACCTTGTCACAACTGCTAAGACATACTGCCTGATGTCCACTATTTGATAAAATCTTTTTTTCCCCTTTATTGAGTCTTCAAGCTCAAACTCATTAGCAAGTTAGTTAAGGATGAGGCATGCCATAGCTGCAAACTCCTTTTAAGAGTTTACAATAGAGTTGCCAGCATTTTGCCCCTTACTCCCAGATGGGTCCCACATCCCTGCTTCTAATTGTGCTTGTCAGCACCTACTTCAATGTCCATTAGTGGAGATTTCTTAGCCCCCCCCCCCCCCCCCCCCGTTTTCTGTCAAAACCTAGGGATGTTTTTCTGGCCCACCATCCTCTTTAACTTTCAAGAAAGCAACATCATTCATTGGAGAGGTTATTTACAACTCAGATATCTGGGAACTTGGAAACTAATACAATCTATTACATAAGGTAAATGTTTCCTAAAATTTCTGAAAGTGCAATATCCTAACCAAATCCCTAAAATGAATGTTGACAAAACTTTTCTCTTAATTTCCCATGTCCCAAGTCATCTCTCCTGGAGATTGGAAGTAGTTTTGTAAAAGTTGGCCTTTAAACCTAAAAATTTCATGCAAAAGCCAAATGGATCAAATTTTCAACTCCGTGAAGAACTGATCATTATTTTTATAAGCCCTTTAAAAATTAAAGTATGCAACCATCATAATCAAAGTCAAATTCTAAGCTATTTACAGATGTGTATATGGATCTGAAGTCCTGAACAATGGGTTTGGTAGCTATCATCTTTAGATGACTTTGGAGAACCGGAAAGCCAGACAATGCCTTGTAGTGATAACACAGTTAAACAGCACTTGGATTTATTTCACTCTTAGCCAGAACTAGGGATAAAACTTTAATTAGAGAATGATGGTAAACATACACTATGGTGCAAAGGTCTTTTTCATTCACTGAGGTCTGAAGATTGGGTTCACTGTATGAAGTGCTCTCCAGCTACATAAAAGAGCATACATTCATGAGCCTGGAATGCCAACCAGGAAAGTGTTCTGCATGCAAAAGCAAGTAGTAAAAGCCCCAGCTGCAAAGAGCAGTTCAAAGCACATAATATCTCTAGGTGTACTTATTCAGGGTATGCCATCATAGGACGATGACAATTTTAAATATGACAATGATTTGAAAATACATGGCCATTATTTTTTTTTAAGATTTTATTTATTTGAGAGAGAGAGTGTGAGCAAGTGCACAAATGGGGGGAGGGGCACATGAGCAGGGGGAGGGGTAGAGGGAGAGGGAGAAGCAGACTCCCTGCTGAGCAGGGAGCCCAAAATGGGGCATGATCCCCAGGACCGTGGGATCATGACCTGAGACAAAGGCAGATGCTTAACTGGCAGAGCCACCCATTATTTTTTTTTAGCTTTTATTAGTTCATATAACAAATCATAACTAAATTTTTAGTTGTTTCTCCCTTTTAAAAATATTTATACTTCTATTTTAATCAAGAATCTTTGGGGACATACATCAAAGGATTTTGTTAGTGCTCAGTGAAAAAGAAAATGAAAATAAATTAAAGCATCTGTCACTTGGAAACACTATTTCCTGCTTAGTACTCATTTTGGGAAAAGTGTCAATAGCTTTCAAATGTTCACAGTGATTGCTGAACCATCAGTACCTTCAGAGCTTTCAAAGTAAGCCCACAGCAAAATTAAAAAACAAAACAAAACAAAAAAGCCCCCAAACACAAAGTAAGCCTATAGCTCTTCCCTACTTAAGGGGGAAAACAAGTTTTGTTAGGGGTGCCCAGGGGTGGCTCAGTTGGTTAAGCGTCTGACTCCTGATTTTGGCTAAGGTCATGATCTCAGGTTTGTGAAATGGAGCCCCACGTGGGGCTCCATGCTCAGTGCAGAGTCTGCTTGAGATTCTCCCTCTCCCTTTGCTCCTCCCCCACTCAAATAAAATAAATAAAATCCTAAAAAAAAAATTTCTTATAGCTGTGCAGGCTGTAGTCTTTATTAAAAAGAGAGAGAGAGAGAGAGAGAGAGAAGCCTTGTCATGTAGCAGTTAAAGATCGTTCCCTTTAACTGAATGTTTCAATTTTAAGGACCTTAGTTAAAGTCCCCTGGAGCTGTTTACCAGCAGAGCATAGAAGGATGTAGCTTCATTTGACACCTCCCAGACTGCGAGCCTCTTCTAGACTCAAAACAAGAATCAAAGCGTCTTCTGAAAGACAGAATTTATAGTTCAAGCATGCAGAAATCTTAATTATCTAAAAGTAAGAAAAAGAACAAAGTTCTCAGGATCTGACAAAGTTGGGTTTTAATACATTACATGATTTCCAGAAGTCATAAAGTAATAGGTAAAAAGGAAAAGGGCACAAGCATATGAATAGCTAAACTCTTACCCAACACGTTAGTAATACACAGTTTATATATCTATATGCACACATATATATGGGATTGATGATGAACTGTCAGAGCTCAAGGAAACATTTTAGAATGTTTCTTTTTTCAAAAGATTTTAAAAAATATTAATTTGTGTCATGTTAAGAATGTTATTTGTAAGCAAACAGAAGCAGCCAATGCATTCAAGATAGAGTAACAGAATCACCTTTATGGTACATTCCTGAGGGAATAAAATCTTCCATTAAAATACATTTATATGGTGTCAGATTTACTCACTTCCTTATTGACTAAAGACAGCAACATAAAACTTCCAATTGTCATAAAATACACTTTCCACGAATTCATTTTATTTCTTAGCAATATATATTTAATTTGTCCTTCTGAAATAACATTTAATTACTGCACTGGCAAAATTATGAATGTTATCCCAAGATGTGATCCATTACAATTGTCTGAGAACTTGGAAAAATATATCACAATAGGTTGTCTGTCTTTTAACATTTCTAAAGCTATTTTTAATAACTTTAAAAGGGGTTAAGTATTCACTGACAACGTATTTTTGGAGATCATCAGAATAATGGAAACAAAAGATTTTTAGTAAGTTTAAAGCACAATACAAATATATCTATCTATCTATCTCCATCTCTATCTCCCAATTCCCAGTCTGGGGGTCCAGCCTTTGATACAAGTTTTGGACAAATAAACCCTGACGTCTCACTGTAAAATATGTATATTAATTAAAATATACATAACCAAATTAGGGAAATAATATGGTCTCTAGTATCAACTTTATGGATGCTGACCTAGGAACCAGTGACATAATTCCATAATCTACACTCTTTCTGGCATTGCTCTTCTGCTAAGCTTCAGCTAAGGGTTCCAACCATAGAGTCATTATTTCTCATCTTTGAGTTTTTGTACTCTTTGCAGATATTCACTAGCAAATTCCATGTGTTTATTTAGTAGTGTGTTTGTTTGTTTGTTTGGTCTTGGAGAAAGGCAGTTTTTCATTATAACTGAACCTAATATTCTTATGAAGTCTCCAAGATGATATTCTAGGATAATGCTATTTTTTTACACGATTTCGTGTTTGTAAGGAAATGCTCTCTAATTAATGCTTTTGGACTAGATGTCAACAACTACTTGAAATCCTCGGTTGCAGAATCATGCTGGGTTATGCCATTTTGAGGTACTAAATCACAGCCTTCCAGGCCAGTGTGCATTAAGTTGTACATCAAAAAAGATACTAAAAAGATGAAGCAATAATTTTCAAAATATGTTTTTTATAATTTCATATTAGTATTTACCAGTTAATAATTATACAGGAAAATGTTAAGACAAATGTGATTATTTTAAAATTCAAAACTACTCTAATAATTCATTTCCTTTAAAATATGTCTCAATTTACCTTTTTACCAAATTAAAAAGGAAAGATGAATTCCCATGTTTGTCCTTCCTCTATCAGAATGCCAAGGTTAAATGTCATCAGGATCTAACAACTGAATTACTGAAACAGTTATATGAATTAGTATTAGTTTAATGCTCGAATTGGAAGTCACAGATGATAGCATTCCCCATCCCCAAATGTGATTCTTAGAAGCCCACCCTGCTGTGTGCATTTTCAGAGATACTGCATCAGACGTTAAGAAAACCATCGACATGAGTCCACAGGAATTATCTAGATCTTCTGGATCCTGGTGACTGATTCCTGAGCTAGCAAGCTTTTCTCTCTCCAGGTGAATCTCTTAGAGGTGCACACAGCAATGCGTGAAGCTGACTACCAGAAATAATTTCCTTATTGGAATAGAGTGATACCACACCCTCACTTTGTTAAAAAGGGAAAGGCCCAACGGATTATTTCAATTAGGTAAGCAGCGCCAAGAGAAAGGATCGACAGCGGCTTATGCTCAGACTGATAAGAGTTAAAAATCAACTGGCATACATTTAAGTGATCTTTTCCCTCCATGAAACTGCAGGGAAATCTCCCTCTTTGAAAACTTCCAGGGGAAAACCATGCCGGTGTTTTGAAAATGCTGAGTGAATTCCAAACAGATGTGCATATTTTCAAATAATAAAAACTAGACCAATCTCGGCCTAATCCAGACATCTGTTGAAAATTTTTATTAGAGGGAAGAAATCACAATTAATTTCCAGGGTTATGCTATATATTTTTACATACATTCTTTCATTTAGTCGCTATTGAAAAATCTGTGAGGTTGCCTACATTCTTCCCAATTTATATCAGAAAAAAAGAATAAAACCTAAGGCTCGGGAAGGTTAAGTGACTTAACCAAAGTCAGCAAGTAAGTACCAAATTTAGATTTCAACCAAACTTCTTTCTATTTTACCCTCGGAGACCTGAACAGTTTTCAGCAGTAAAATGTCTTTATTGCAAGTAAAACACCTTTTCTTGAAATCACTGTCACTGTTCTTGGTTTTATTTATTTATTTTTAAAGATTTTATTTATTTATTCGACAGAGATAGAGACAGCCAGCGAGAGAGGGAACACAAGCAGGGGGAGTGGGAGAGGGAGAAGCAGGCTCATAGCGAAGGAGCCTGATGTGGGGCTCGATCCCAGAACGCCAGGATCACGCCCTGAGCCAAAGGCAGACGCTTAACCGCTGTGCCACCCAGGCGCCCCCTGTTCTTGGTTTTAAATAAAATTTCACAAATCTGAATTGAACTCCCTTTGCTTCTGCTTCTTCCTCTTCTTCCCCTTCCCCTGAATCCACCCAGCATTGTAGCAATGTCTCCCCAGTGAGCTGTCTGCCTTGCATTTGTAGTCATCTGAACCCTTGAGAGGCTTGGGCACAAACACCTGTCATTAGGGGGTATTTGGCTCCAGGTGGGTATTCAATCTATACCACTCAAAAAGCTGTGTGCTCTTCAAGCTGAGCCAAATATTTTACTATTTGGGGACTTCACCATTATTTCCTGAATGTGTACATACTATAGAGGGCATGAACAGGAAAAGAATAAATAGAAAAGAATTACACTAATTCATAGTCCCTTCCATCATTCTGGGTATTATCTCGGAAACAACACTATGTGTTGCACTACATAACATGTAATTTAGAACACCTACAATATGAAATATCAAGTACATAGAGGATATTTGTTTGGCTTGTTTTTGTTTTTCTTTTTATTCAAATCTGTTATATTTTCTAAAGAAAATTTTTGAGCAGGTTTTTAAAAGAGGGTAGAATAGGAAATGTATTTCTGGTGATAAAAGATTGGCCTTGTCTAAGTGAGGGAGTTTCAGAGAAAATGATTTGACCCAGAAAACAATGTCACCTATATTATGTCACCTTCCATGCCCCAGTGCAAAGAACGTAGCCTTTGGAATTGTGAACTTGGGCAACTTAATCCTAATATAATTCTCTAATTTATCAAATGGAAATAATGAAGATTTATCAGTTTATTGTGAAGAATGAAGTAAACTATATATTCAAAGTCTCTTGAACTCTATCCAGGCACATAGTGGATATTTATTACATTTTAGTTCCTCTTCCTGTTGCACTTATTTTAGGTTCATAGCTAGAACCTAAATTGTTACAGAACTATTTCAAAAACCATTTACTATATTAAGACTTCACTATGCGTTTGAAAGCATACCACACAGAGTAAACATGTTTCCCACTATCATGCATATCTGAAAACTGCTTTCGAGCTAAGTATAATTTTATGGCTTTTAACTTTTGGTTCTCCAATTTCATTTTTATTGTTAACTACAATTATAATTTGAGATCTTAATATATTTCATCAAAACAAATTTTAAAAAATCAAATATCCACACTAAAAGCCTAATGTTTAGCTTTGAAATCTATTATTGCTCACTACACACTATGATACTAAATCAGAACTTGAGTCTGGTGTTAGCTACAGCTCTGCTTCACCAGAATTTTACCATGTTTAGTATCTAAATTGTAAATCACAAAGTAACACTTGGGATGGGTTGCTAGCTCCACATGGATCAACTGTGACATACACAAGGCCCCCTCCCCTCTAACACCCATGCAATTTGGAGAGGAAGCATCAGAACTAAACTGCAGGATTATCACGAGAAAGGACGTCTTTCTCCTAACAAATGTCCCTGAAAGCTTGTGACTCTTTTCTAATTATGATCTAACTCTTTAAGTCCTTCCCCCGCTTACTGAGATAGAATTGAGATGTGCCTGTGTTGACTTGATACACTAACTTACCGCACTATGATCCCCGCCTCCCTCACATCACATAATAAAGAACGTGACTGCTTGTCAGCCAATAGACACCACCTCAGGCGATTAAGTGGGGACTTGGTCACTTTGTTAAGAACTTTTATTTATTTACTTTGTTTTACAGATTTTATTTATTGGAGTGCCTGGGTGGCTCAGTCAGTTAAGCGTCTGCCTTCGGCTCAGGTCATGATCCCAGGGTCTGGGGATAGAGCCCCTTGTCGGGCTCCCTGCTCAGCGGGGAATCTGCTTCTCCCTCACCCTCTCCCTCTGCCCACTCACACTCTCTCTTGCTCACTCTCTCTCTCTCAAATACAACCTTTAAATATTTATTTATTTATTTATTTATTTGAGAGAGAAAACACAAGCAGGGGGAGGGGTAGATGGAGAAGCAGACTCCCCTCTGGGCAGGGAGCCAGATGTGAGGCTCCATCCCGGAATTTGGAATTAAAGGCAGACACTTAACCAACTCAGTCACTCAGGCACCCCTGTTAAGAGCCTTTAAATGTTACTTCTCTTGGTCAGTCTCTGCAGAGACAAACTCTCTAATCTCTGCTGGAAGGGAGCAGGGGGCCAGGAATTGTGAAGTGTGGCAGCCACACCTGGAGAGCCCAAGCAGGGAAACGCTTTGGGTATCTCACTCTTGTTGCCTTTCAGTGAATCCTCCTGTTCCCAGTGTGGCCCCTCACATGCCCACAAGCACCGTTCAACACGTCCCTGAGCACAGAACCTCTCCAGAAAGTCAGCTTCCACTGCCATGGGAGGAGGTGCAGCTCCTGGGTGGCACTGTTTCTGGGAGGATGTCTAAGGACCTGACTGATTACCTAAGGGCCAACTATGCCTCCTGCAAGTCTTCACTAGGGAGCTGGCTTTTGTTGCGCGCCCAATCCAAGCACTAGGCTTCAGTTTCTCTGGTGTGCTAACTCAGTACAGGCCCACCTGCCTTCCTCCGCTAAGGTTTTGCAGTCTCTTTGGTTATCCACTGCTTTTGGTCTTCTCTATCTTTGCTGCTTCTTAGTGACACAGAAATTCCTCAGATACTTCATTCTGGGTCTTTGCTTTACTGGAGCACTGAAAATTTTCTTCTAATCAAGAGTAACCAGAGTTTGTTTCCTTAAGAAGAATGGAATAAGGAAAAGAAATAAGAAAAAGAAATAAAAGGCATCCAAATTGGTAAGGAAGAAGTAAAACTTTCACTGTTTGCAGATGACATGATACTCTCTATACAAAACCCTAAAGACTCCATCAAAAAAAACCTACTAGAACTGGCGATAAATAAAATCAGTAAAGTTGCAGAATACAATAACAATGTACAGTAATACATTGCATTTCTGTACAATAATAATAAAGCAGCAGAAAGAGAAATTAAGAAAACAACCCCATTTACATTTGCACCAAAAATAATAAAATACTTAGGGAAAAACTTAACCAAGCAAGTGAAAGATGTACACTCTGAAAACTCTTAAAACAGTGATGAAAGACATTGGAGACAACTCAAATACATGGAAAGACATTCCATGCTCATGGATTATAAGAACACATATTGTTAAAATGTCTATACTACCCAAATAAATCTACAGATTAAATGCAATCCCTATCAAAATGTCAACAGCATTTTTCACAGAGGTAGAACAAACAATCCTAAAATTTGTGTGGAATCACAAAAGACCCAGAAGAGTTAAAGCAATCTTGAAAAAGAAAAACAAAGCTGGAGGTATCACCATTCCAGATTTCAAGATACATTATAAATTCATAGTAATCAAAATGGTATGGTACTGGCACAAAAATAGACACACAGATCAATGGACTAGAATAGAAAGCCCAGCAATAAGCCCACAATTATAGGGTCAATTAATCTTTGACAAAAGAGGCAAGAATATGCGATGGGAAAAAGACAATCTCTTAACAAATGGTGTTGGGAAAACTGGACAGCAACATGCAAAAGAAAGAAACTAGACCACTTTCTTACACCATACACAAAATAAACACAAAATGGATTAAGCACCTAAATATAAGACCTGAAACCATAAAAATCCTAGAAGAGAGCACAGGCAGTAATTTCTCTGACATCATCTGTAGCGACTTTTTTCAGATCTGTTTCCTGAGGCAAGAGAAACAAAACCAAAAATAAGCTATTGGGACTACATCAAAATAAAAACCTTCTGCTGCACAGTGAAGTAAACAGTCAACAAAACTAAAAGACAACCTACTGAATGGGAGAAGAGATCTGCAAACGACATATCCAGTAAAGGGTTAGTGCCCAAAATATACAAAGAACTTATACAAATCAACACCCAAAAACCAAATAATTCAATTAAAAAATGGGCAGAGGACTTGAATAGACACTTTCCCAAAGAAGACATCCTGATGCCAACAGACACATGAAAAGTTGCTCAACATCACTCATCAGGGAAAAGCAAATCAAACTACAATGAGATACCTATCACCCCACAGCTGTCAGAATGGCTAAATCAACAACACAAGAAACAACAAGTGTTGGCGAGGGTATGGAGAAAAAGGAAGCCTCGTGCACTATTGGTGGGAATGCAAACTGGTGCAGTCACTGTGGAAGACAGTATGGAGATTCCTCAAAAATTAAAAATAGAACTACCGTATGATCTGGTATATTCCCCTACTGGATATTTACCCAAAGAATACAAGAACACTAATTCAAAAGAATATAGGGATCCCTATGTTTAATGCAGCATTATTTACAATAGCCAAATTATGGAAGCAGCCCAAGTGTCCACTGACAGATGAATGGATAAAGGAGAGGTGGTATACATATACAGTGGAATGTTACTCAGCCAAAAAAAGGATGAAATCTTGCCATTTGCAATGACATGGATAGAGCTAGAGAGTATAATGCTAGTGAAGTAAGTCAGACAAAGGATAATTCCTATGTGGAATTTAAGAAACAAAACAATTGAAGAAAGGAGAAAAAAAAGAAAAGAAACAAACCATAAAACAGACTCTTAAATACAGAGAACAAACAGATGGTCACCAGAGGGGAGGTGGGTGGGAGGATGAGTGTAGTAGGAGAAGGGGATGAAGAGCACACTTACCATGATGAGCAGTGAGTCATGTATAGAATTGTTGAATCCCTATATTGTACACCTGAGACCAATATAAAAATGTATGTTAATTATACCGGAATTAGTATTTTAAAAAAACAGAATGTTCCATATGATTCTCTCTTATTAACTGCCCTATTCTCTTCTGTATGAGATGGATTAGTTCAAGCTATTTTACTGAATAAATCATTTTAAAATCTGACTTTTTAAATAGTCACAAATAACTTGGAAAAGCAACTCATTCATGTTCATTTCGTATGTCAAAATACATGAGTAATAATGGAAATTCCAGAAATATATAGATCAATGTTCAAGCATGGCTCCCAGAGCAAGTTAGGCAAAGGTATCCCTCCAAGTAGATGCATCCCCAAGGGAGAAAGTTTAGTGAGGGAAAGGAGGGCTGGGTTTGGCTCCCTGTCCACCTAGCACAGAGCCCGTGTATGTGCCCAACTTGGAGACCCTTCTGGGTTCCTTCCTCTTAGGCTGTTGACTTTAAGCAAACCATTTAATGTATCTAAATGTCAGTTAGTTATACATACTACTGTAAATATAATATTCTGAAGTAATAAACATTTGATAAAAAATCTTATGAGAATAAAATGAAATAATGTTTTTTAACAGATGACACATGTACATAGTATTGTTTTTCACTGTTAGTACCACTTACACAACAAATAATTCAGATTTATTTTTCACATTATGTTCTTCAAATTATACAGAACTGTTTTATTCTGGCCATAAATATGTGTATAACCTGTTGAAATGGGGAGGTAGGGGTCCATATGCAGACTTCCATAGTTATGGATACTCTAAGGTAATGATTCATTATAATTATTGCTATTGAACTACAGTTAATGCAATCCTTGCTATGACTGTAAGTCTGTACTTTATCATTTTGAAACAGAACATAATGATATAGCTTTGAATTATTCATCATTTTCTATTCAGATACCCAGAGATCACACTTTCATAGTTATCTGATAATAGGTTATATAATTTTTGCTTTTTCTAAAATATATTTTACTCTTGTATTTTTCCCCCTATGGAATATAATTTCGTTTCCAATTATCAACTTTTTAAAAAAAATAGATTTTATTTATTTATTTTGAGAAAGAGTGTGAGTGGGGGGAGAGGCAGAGGGAGAGAGAGAATCTTAAGCAGGCTCCACACCTAGTGCAGAACCTGATGCAGGGTTTGATCTCATGAGCCTGAGATCATGACCTGAGCTAAAATCAAGAGTCAGATGCCTAAATGACTGAGCCACCCAGGTGCCAGTCCTATTGCCTTGTCCAGATAACTGAAGCATATAGAGTCATTAACTTTTTAAAAAAAATCCATGAAAATAAGAGCTTTTGTATTAATACTGTGGACAGAATTTACATCATTATTTTTTCTCTATTTTGTCTTCTCTTCTTTTTAGCAATGTATTCCCAACTGGGAAGAAGGAAAGGAAAATTTGGGATGTGTGATATGTGCATGCAGTTACTTCCACAGGGACACACATTAAAAAAGGAAAGTAGATTTTAAATTAAGCGTTTTTCTAAAAATCCATAAGAACGATACTTTGGGTACTTTTTGAACTACAGTATATTTCTCTAAAGGAATATTTTTAGGTGTGCACAATGAACAAATTCATTAAAAACGAACAAAGAAATCATGTGAAGATTTTTCATGGATCTTTCTATCTTTAGAACACTGACATTTAACCTCTCATTATTTATTAAGAGCTAGTTAAATTATTTCCTCAATGGAACTGTGTGCCTCCCAGTGTAAGAAATGTATGCCAAGATGAAAAAATAGATATATTTTATACTTGTCTTTATAGTTGGGTGTATGAAAATGCATTAGGATAATTTGAAGAAATATATATTTATTTATAATATATAAATACATATATTTGTGCATAATATCTGTACACATATACACAGATATTTAAACACCTATTGGTCAGAATCAATTCAGATGGCTTATTAAAGAAAAAAAGTAGAATTTAAAAAATGGCCTTACCCTTAAGAATTCTACATTCTACGAGGATAGATGTATCTTATAACTTGTTTCACAAAGCATGTGAAACATAATAATGGTTTTCAGAGTAAATGCAAATATAAATGAGGATATGACAAGGATAGAGGGGAAGCCACGGGGTCCAAGGATGCAGCAGAAAGAGGTCGATTAGAAGAGTGTTGTGCAATCAGAAGACGATCTTAAGGATTAAGATATTAAAAAAAAAAAAAAAGAATAGAATGCTCAGTGGGTGCCATCATTTCCATCCTTCATGATTCTCTGTTATTTTATCTGTGAGGACGTTCTAGCCCGAAACCTGACTTAAATGTAGGTCTAGATCATTTGAACCCAATGAAGGCAGAAGCAAAATTAGAAAATCAGAGTGAAGATAAAATGAGGATAAGACTCAGAAATTCAAATGATGGAGGAAAAGGACAATCTGTTTCTATGAAATGTAGAACAGCTCTCCTAGTAATGACTGATTATCTCGTCAGTGCCTTTTTAAGATAAATAGATTCTGCCAGTCTTCAAAGGAGACAAGAGGGTGAGCGCTGGCCATGCTCCTGGGCTTGGATGAGCCCCTTTATTAGGGCAGGCTCAAGTTTCTGAAAGAGAAGCAGGGATCTTTTAAAGCATTTAGGCTCTAGCGACTGAGAATTTAATTACCCCTTTCCTTTCTTCTATTAGGTTAGCATTTCTTCTTTACAAGAGCAGTACTTTCCAAGGAGAATACAATGAGAAGCTTTCTGAATCTCTGATGGTGCTGCCATAGAACCCCAACCATGGAGAATAAATTCCCAGTGACAAAGCTTGCCCTCCAGCAATGCAATTCCAAATGGATTTCTCAGACCTCTCATTTTCACCTTCCTGCAAAAATAAGTTTTCTCTCAACACTTAAAGGAATATATTTCCATTAAATTATTCCAAAGTTCAGAGAAAATCACCGGTACTTCCATTAATAGTAATCACCAGTCACCCATAAAGATAATGCCGTCAATACAAAAAAGCATCTATGGGATTCATAAACAATTGCAGACATTTTCAGAAATCAAAAACGCTCGATGCAGTGTCCCATTTTTACAATCCCTGCATTGCTTTCTATCTAGTGAAACACTTACTGTCTTCTTCCCTTCCAGAAAGAATGATGGAGACTAAAATACAAGGAGGCTGTTGGGTCTCAATTCTGCTTTTGTTAACTCTTATTTTCTTTTGAGCTCCCACCTTGCATGAAATTTATAATTTTCGCCCGTAGTTACCTCCCTCATAGACACATCGCAGATATTAATGAGTGTTGTTTTTAAAGTTATATTTTCATTATTTTCTTTCTGCATGGTGGAAGGTTGGCCTTGTCTCTATGCAGTATCTATAAACTTTGGAAATACTGTGTCATTTAGCGAAAGGAGGGTTTTGTGTACTTGGGACATTTTTTTATTAACCGAAGATTCACAATGTCCCGAAGATACTCAGAATATTCCATCTTTATCTTGAGAAAGGTAAGAGTACAAACTTTAAAATGAAGTTTCTTAATGCAAGTTATATAATTGATTCTATGTATCTTATCTTATCTATCTATCATCTATCTATCTATCTATCTATCTATCTATCTATCTATCTATCATCTATCTATCTATCATCTATCTAATTGCACAAAGCCCCAACAAGGCACCACAACATCATAAGCAACTAAATGGCAAAGTAACTGCCTCATAGTATTGTGTGACTTTGAGCTGTTCTCAAGTAAAAAAATAAAAATAAAAAGATAAGTAAAAAAATTATTAATTTATTCTCTCAGTGATTCATTCTTTCACTCAACAAATGTTTATTTTGTGCCTATGTTATGTCTTCTGTGTTTCTGTCCAGGTTGTTCTTTTTCTTTTTTGAAATGTTTATTTCCTGTTTCCAGGTTGAATCCCACACTGCAGTCTTTACTACTCAAAACACTTGAGGTTCTTTGTAAGAGTAGGAATTTCATCTTTTACTTCTTTGATTTCTCTCCACTACGTTCTACATAAAATAAACAGCTCTAAATATCCTGGAAGTATTTTTCTCAGTAAACAAAGGCCCCCAAATTTAGCTGGATGCATTGCCTCTAGGCTAAAATATTTCTTCGCATCTCCTGTGGCTAGTTGTGACCATACGATTGAGTATCACCCAAGAAGACATTTATGAGAAAGTTACAAGATAGAACCAGATTGATCCCCTAAAAGCAAGAAGATGAAAAAAAAAAACTTTCTTGTATTTGTTCTTTAGAACATAATTGTATGTCTGAAATGTTAGCATCTATCATGGACTGTTTAGAGACCATAAAAATAGAGCAATATGGCCGACGAAGCCCGTTTCCCTGACAACAGCCATTCAACTATTGCCTCTTTGCTTCTTTCCTATGATTGAGAAGTAAGTTTTTACTTTACTTAAGACAATATTTTTGGAATTTTTACTTGGTTCATATCCAACTGTAATTGTAACTAACTCACTCTAGTGAATAGATAAGCACATATTATGGATCTGAATACAAACATCCTGATTATTTGACTTCAATTTTTGGAACTATGAACACAGAGTTTAACCCAAGTACTGTATCCATGCATAAGACAGATGTTATTCATAAAATAAAATGCTAGACCTCTTATTTTATGATTTTTAAAATTTTGTTAGGTTTTTAAAGTCAATAGACACTAATAAAACTTAGAAACTACAGAGAAATACAAAGGATGCAATAGATGGAGTAATATGTGATAAATACAAAAAAATTATCTTAACACGCTTTGCAGGGATAAACTCTATCACTTTATATTATTTGAGAGAGAAGAAAGAATACCACTATCCAACTTTTCTGGTCTTCTGATTTTTTTCTCAGTTGGTAGGATTAGAATGATTTAGTTAATATAGTTCTACTTTCTATATTATTCCTTGAAAATTATTCCTGTATTCATTCAATAAATATTTATTCAGGACCTACTATGTGTCATGTACAATGTTAAGCCCTGTCTAAAGATATAAACAAAATCTATAAAGTCTATATCATTTGGAGCTCAGCCTCATATGAGATATTAAACAATTAAACTTATTTTAATACATTTATCACCCTTCCTTATGAATAGAAGGTTCAGAATATATAAAGTTGTCAAATTCACGTTATCTCTGCCCAATGAATATAGCCATATTTGAATATATGGGCAGATTGTAAAAGGATTTTTTGGGGGAAACTGTCTCTCTTCAGGACATATATATTATCTGATCTGGGTGAAGATGCTGTTAGCAATACACCAATATCATTGCATCAATATCATGATGAAGAAAGCACACGTGATCATGTTCCCAGGCTTTCTTCCTGTGTTACACACAATTGGCATTAAGCAAGCACACACGGTAGGCCACTTACAGATGGGATTCCAGAATTCTCTTCATCAGAGCTTGGAAGCTTTTCTGACAGAGATGCAGTTATGACTTGTTGCTCTGTTCTCTGGAGAGCTTATAAGGCCTCTTTACACTTCTGGCAGAGTAGAACCATTTAACCCTTAAACATGGACGTAGTGAGCTCTGGGTTTGCAGACTTAGGGATGGGAATTTCTAAAGAAAAGTGGAAAAAGATCGGGAAGAGAAAGAATGAGACCTCAAGAAAGAGGAAGAGAAGAAGGCGGAGGAGCACAAAGGAAGGAAAAGCAAGAATGAAAACATCTTCCCTGTGACTTTATTTTGAATTGGTCCTATTTCAACAATGCAAAGTTTGTTCTCAAACCCGTGTACCAAAGTCGTCTGTAGTAAGCAGTTAGTAAGTTTTGGTATTTCCCTAAGCCTACACTACAGCATCCTTCCAGGTCTAGTTAGTAATTCCCTGCCTCGGGCATCAGTTTGCTCCCCAGCCAAACCCCCCAGAGATGCCATTTCTGTGGGTGTGCCTGATCTCAGCTAAGAGCACTTAGAAAAGTAGTAAAAGTGGGTTACTGAACAAATACATCACGGTGCTTTTTAACACATCCAGATGTGTATTCCTTACACTTAGAGTTACTAATAATAATGTGTCCAAAACACAGCCATTTGGTAGTGAAAAGAACACTACTACTGACTACGCCAAGACAGCAGGCTGACCCAGGACTGTTCCAAGCAGACTGGACATACAGGCCCCTTAATTAAATGGATCTTTATTAATTCAAATGAATCTTTAATTGGTGAGTTTTGAAATAAGTGTTGTGACTCAGTGTTAAGTCCTACTGGAATCATCCCTGCCTTGAAATGTATCCTATACATCACTACCTCTGAACCGTTCCTCATTTTTGTAACTTCTTTCTATCCCCTACACTTTCTCAAAAACTTCACATTTACAGATCAGCTTTTTTTTTTTTTTTCTCCTCCACAACTGCACATTGCTTTCAGCTGGAGGATATAGAATTTATGTGTTGCAGGGACAGAAGGTGAGTCAGATGATGACTGAACAGGAGTCACTACATAATAGAATTTGTAGAAACTGGGGAGAAAAGCTGCTTTTTTACATCTGCCATAAGTGAAGAGGGTTAGACAAACATGAGTGGTGTCTCCTAGGTCCTGCACGGAGTTATCACAGGTAGGGCTAAAGCGACGGCGGTCTGTATGCTGGGAGAGGGCTTGCAAGAGAACATCAGTGTTCCAGTGCCAATTATCCTACTGGACTGGGTTATTTAATCTTTAGGACACAGCAAAAGGCTATCAGCAAACTACACAGACAAATTCAAGCCTGGCTGATACTTATATTATGCATCGGGGAAACTGCTGACCATATGGTATGATTTGAGGTACCAGGACTACCTCCTCAATGTAGCCAGCATAATGTCTGAAATCCCACCATTAGAATAAGCATTACCTCTTCCTCCTGCCTCACCTGCACCCCCCCAACACAATCATTCCAGGGAGGGATAGTACAATTTTCTCCAGGATTGCACTGAAGCCTATCCATACACAGAGGGGCTTATGCGCAAAGGGAAGCAGAGGCTATCCATAAAAATAGGAAAACGAAGCAGGAAAACATCTTCTACCAAAATAAATTGTATTTTAGTGCCAATAGACCACTCCTACCAGTCGAAATTTATTTTCCCACTGACACCTTCAAAATCTTATTTTAATTAAAACTATGGAGACTCATTTGATTGCAACATATCTGTCTTACAAAATACTTTAATCCTCAAAAAAGTCAGCACTAACTATTTGCAAAGATTTCAGTTCAAGAGAGAAGCACTTTAACCTAATTTTCTGTTAATTGAAACACTGCGAGGAAATTAAGAGGCAGGGAGAAGAAGGAAGAAGTGATTAAAGCCTTCATCAGTAGAATGTAGCCCCGGGCAGGTTTGTGGTGGAAGGAACTCTGTAGAATCAGATTTTGCCCAGCCCTGATGTACTTCCCCCCAAAGGCACTGTGAGACAGTTCCTTACCTAGCCTCTCCACACCTCAGTCTTTTCCAACCATAAAAATGAGACATCGACACTTCACTCGCAACGTTACAATGAAATTGAAAATGACTATGTACGTGCAGAATCAAGCATGGCTATTGCTACATTGCGCTACTTAGTAAATGATGATTGCTATTGTATCATCAGGGTACTCCAGAGCAAGGTAGCCAGTGGATGTGGTCAGGAACTGGGGGGGAAGGGGGGCAAGTGCAAAACAGAATTGTCAGCAAGGATTGCAAAGGCACAGTATTAGTATACTCTAATTAGCATCAGAACTTGGATAGAAAATTAACAGGTTTTTCTGATCCTGTAGACAAATTACGTACTTGATTGCAAGTTATTATAGCAAAATGTCAACAATCTAACAGCTAATTCTAGTTACTACTCAACTCTCCTTGCCTAGCAGAGAAACACAGAAATATAATTGAAGGGTTCTAATAGCACATTTTAGCACTTTTCAAACTTTAACGTGTATACAAATTATTTGGGTTTCATCTTAAACTTCATATTCTGAATTATCGGATTTTTAAAAATTTCCAACAGGTACCAATGTAGGATGGCAGATTTAGTTAATAACAATACAGGCAGCCCAGTCACATCTGGATTTTACATAAATGACAAATATTCATTTTGTCTAAGTTTGGTCCAAATATCGCATGGCCATACACCTACTAAAGCACAGTCATTTTTTATCTGCAGCTAGAACGTAACTGGATGACCTGTATTTTATCTGGCATCCCTATGCCAATGTTGCTGTGTCAGTAGCCCACTCTTTGAGTAGCAAAACTTTCAGTCTAAAGATTCACGTGATTATACGCCAATAACCATATGAAATGTCAGCATATTACTGAACTTCTCCAGAGACTTTAGAGCTGCAGGACGATGAACACTTGCTTTCTAACTGTCTGACCGTGGCTTCTGAGCCGCAAGAGGCTGATCAGATTCTGACTTGGTAACTGGCAGGACACAAACTCTATCCTGCAGGACAGCATGAGGTGAAGCCTCATGGACTTCAGACTGGTTTCTCTTCCCTTTCTTGACTGTCTCTCATCACCGCCTTGTAATGAACCTGAACTCAGGTCAGGGCAAGGTACCTAGGGAGGTTGCAAGGGTAGGAGGCTCAATGATCAGCTCATCAAAGTCAAATTTTCTATTTCTGGGGTATATTTCTTTCTTTCTTTCTTTCTTTCTTTCTTTCTTTCTTTCTTTCTTTCTTTCTTTCTTTCTTCCTTCCTTCCTTCCTTCCTTCCTTCCTTCCTTCTTTCTCTCTCTCTTTCTTCTTTCTTTCTTTCTTTCTTTCTTTCTTTTCTTTCTTTTAAAAGATTTTATTTATTCATTTGACAGAGATAGAGACAGGCAGCGGGAGAGGGAACACAAGCAGGGGGAGTGGGAGAGGAAGAAGCAGGCTCCCAGCGGAGGAGCCTGATGTGGGGCTGGATCCCAGAATGCTGGGATCACGCCCCGAGCCGAAGGAAGCTTAAAGACTGCGCCACCCAGGTGCCCCTGGGGTATATTTCTTTCTAATTAAAAGCTAGCAAACACAGGAGAAAAGACAGGTTGAGATACAATTGATCCCTTATGTCAAATCCTTTGAAATGAGCCTGACTCTGTGTGAGGGAATCGAAGGAGGGAGGCCAGAAGCCAGAGGAGGTACATCTTTTCCCTGAATAAAAACTCTCTCTCTCTCTCTCACACACACACACACTCATGATGCCTTAGCTATTGTTTGAAAATTCATACGTTTGTTTTCAGTAGAGACAATAGTGTAGAATGAAAGCTCACTAAAGACTCGGTGAGTTGCTAATGTTGGCTACTCTACTACATACAAGTTTCAGGGGTTCAGTCTAAATGATTTAAACTCTCTTTGAGCCAAACAATTGCGAGAGAGATGACAAGCACAATGAAATGAGTTGAAATTTAAGAATATCTGTATACATTTCTCCTAATGAAGCATGAAGAGCAGACTCTAAGTGAACATGTGCCATGACTGAGCACAGGGGTGCAAAACGGAAGAAACGTCCCATGGTTTTTTGAGAACTTCGTAGGGGCGATGATTCTATCGGTGAAATCGAATGAAGGAGAAAAAACAGGTGGAGGGAGCTAAGGGGAGATGTTTGTGAGAGAGAGAGAGAAAAAGAGAGAGCGAGCAGAAAATGAGAAGGTTAGAGGGAAGGAAAGGGAGACAGAGACTGTCATTAGCTAATCTTTAATTGACTGCTTGTTGTTTTTATCAAATCTTAGGTAAATACTTCTCAGAAGCCTTCAAACATAAACAAACAAACAAATAAACAAACAAAAAACAAAACAAAAACCCCAGCAAAACCAAAGACAAAAATAAAGTCTGTTTCCAAGAACTTTTATCTTTTGAATGAACAGTCTTTGACAGATGCAGTAAGATCTAACCATAAAGCATTCATCTTTTTTCTTTTCCTTTTAACTAAAATATCAGAGGAACCTATTTTCAATGGGATACAAAGTATGTTTATTGCAGGGAGAGGAAGGTCCTATTTAGTAAGCCATCTGTGGAGACGATACAAAATAAAAATAATATGTAATTCTTCTCAGAAAGTAGAGTATACAGTAAGGTGGTAAAGAACAGAATTGGAATTTTTCATTTCAGACTTTTCCATCATGCTAATCATAATTAAGGAAGCCATCAATCTTAGTTTTTTAAACAACATGGGAAGAGGTAGAAGTATCTATATAGAGTATGTGAGGTTTTCATTTACAAATCTGATAATTACAAGTGTGATGATTTGAGGCATTCTGATACCTCCTTTATTTGAGTACACATGCATTATTTGGGGGTTGTGTTTTCACTGTAGTGTGGGACAGAATCTGTGGTTAGTATATATTCAAGAGAAACACTGAGTTAGTTTTTGAATTTTTATTTATTTATTTTAAAGTCTCTTTCTTTCTTTCTTTCTTTCTTTCTTTCTTTCTTTCTTTCTTTTTTTCTTTCTCTTTCTTTCTCTCTCTTTCTCTCCCTCCCCCTTTCTTTCTTTTTTTTTTTTTAGAGACTGAGAGAGAGAAACTGAGCAGGGAGAGGGACAGGGAGGGGGAACGAACCCGAGGCAGATTCTGCGCTAAGCACAGAGCCTGGCACGGGGCTAGATCTCATGACCCTGAGATCATGACCTGAGTCAAAACCAAGAGTTGGAAGCTTAACTGACTGAGCCACCCAGGCGCCCCTCAGTTGTCTTTTTTTAATGTGCTCCAGTGAAACTAGGTTTGACTATATGATAGGTTATCCTGTGGCAGTTCTTCACAGAAAACTAATTCCTAGGTATTTGTTGCATATTCCTTCGATCTTCTAGAGCCTTATTTTCTATTACAGCAAAATATATTTCAGTTATGTTGTAACCAACCATTCTCGATGTATAGATTCTGTGCTAAAATGTTTGGGGAATAAAAACGAAGTCACAATGCTTAGGTGGTTATGCATTGGCAAAATGTACGGACCAAAACTGAATACAGTAGCAACAAACCAAAGTATGACTTCTGGTCATTTTTTTTTTCCAAAATGAACTTCTGCAGACAATTTATGACACCCTCCTTACAAAATCCTCATTTCAGAGAAGAAGACAGTTGAAGGAATTGTTTCATAACTGTACAGTGAGGCCCAGCAGATGTGTACACGAAAAGTCTGCACAGAGTAGCCGCCCAATAAATGGTATATTTTGAATTTACATAAATGTTCTTCATTCTATGGGAAAATTACTTTCTTCAAATATTTCTTACTATCTAGACTGCTGTAAATTTTTTGTCTCATGTGTAAGCACCTAGTAAGAATAAATCACTTCAAATTATATTTCCGTTGCTGGATGCACAAAGTAAATATATTCACAGGGGAAAAAATAAATGAATTTGCAAATAAGCAATCATTGGCTATAACGGATGCAGAGAAGCTTCGGATCTTTCTGGTAGGTATAAAATCAGATGGTCTGAAGGTCAAGAGACACATGTACAAGATGAGAATACCAAGAAAATTGTTAGTTTTGTGAGTCCACACACAATACAAGCATAAGCAATCCTGACATATTAGGTTAAGGATAATGCAATTCATTTCTGTCATTTTCCAGCCAGATCACTGCTTGATCTGCACATTACACTGCAATGACCCAGAGTGAATTTTCTTCCTCAGCTTCTTGGATTTGAGCACAACGCACAGCGTCTTAGCAGACACCCGAGCTTTGGGATTTTCATGCGATGCTACTTTCCCTGAACAAAGATTAACACAAAAAAGTTGCTTTTTCAAGCAAGAATAATTCCAAAATGAGTACATAAAAAGGTAACGGTGTACCTTTTTTCTTAAAAAAAAAAAAAATCTGTCTAGGCCTATCAATAGAGCTGTCCCCTAGGGTATTTCAGAATCTGTAGGTAAATATATAAAAGGACACTGTACCCCAATGATTCACAGGGTTTTTTTTAACTTTAGCTGATTGGGGGAAATATGTGGAATGATCCTGATCTTGAAATGTACATAAATTCCCCAGCAAAGCTGTCAGCTTGTCCTGCGTTTTATCCCATTATCCATTTGTCATGGATATCCATTTGTCATGGATCTTTTTCTCTTCTTTCTGTCCTTCTTTTTTGTGTTCCATCCACCCTGACCTGACTCCTTGAGAGGTCACTGTCATTTCCACCCCTCCTCACCATCTCTCAAGCCTCCACCCAGGGGCTCATCTTTGCTGCTTTCTTGCCTACCCTTCTTCTCATAGATTTCCAAACTAATAACACCAGCAGAGAAGGGAAAGCCCACGATGTATTATTTCATGGAAGGACTTATAACTGACAGGCTGGCACATGGGTGACTGGACTACATCCAAATACCTTAAAAGAATTTTTATTGTGGAGACCGACACATTTAAAATAATTTTGGAATTTATTTTTAAATAACAGCTTTATCGAAATATCATTCACAGACCATAAAATTCACTCTTTCCAAGTGTACAATTCAGTGGTTTTTAGTGCACTCACAGAGTGGTGCAGCCGTCACCACTATCTGGTTATGGGATGGTTTTCTCACCCAAAAAGCACCTGCAGGCCTAGGAGCAGTCACCTCCCATAGTCCCCAGCTGTCTGTGGTTTGCAAGTTCTGAACAACTCCCATCAGTGGAGTCACACAAAATGTGGCCTTTCTTTTTTAAAGTCATTTGTTATTTTATTTTTTTCTCTTATAAAACCACTTTTTCTTTTTTTAATGGCCCCGGTTGATATTGGTCCTGCCACCATTCAAACACGGTATCTTGAACGTCTGCCTCTGCTATAAGAAACCTGAATTTATTTGGGGGCAGTTTCCACTACTTCTGTTGGTGGTTTCTCTTTAATCCTTTTCTTATTTGTTCAGAAGGATTTTGCCTTAAAATTAGGTAGCTTTTCCTCACTCTTAAAGGCAACTTCTTTTAATTTTTATCTAGGACCAACGATAAAACTCAAAAGCCAACCATCAAATGGGCTATTTTGATCACGAGTCTTACAGAAGCTCGCGGCCCCCACCTCCTGGAGTCAAGCACCTGCCTCAGCTCCCTGGGGCTTGGACTCGACCACATTGCACTCGTCCTTGAACACACTACCTGGTACTCTTCTGTCCTGGCTTTTCACCGTCACTAGCTCCAGGCTCTTTCCCTCTCCTTGGCACCTTAATGCTACACTTCCCTGCACTCCTACAATAGCCTGACCCTACAGGAGAGCCCGATGCTGCTGGCAGGAAACCCAACCCCGTTAATGCTGGCTGAGTGGTGGCTCTGCATCAACCTGACCCTCCACAGCTGTCTTTCCTTTAGACCTTAAACTTGGAATCCCCACCATCGCATTGCTGATGAACCACCACTTCACTTGGTCTGTTTCGTCCAGAATTTTAACATTGAAGTGAAATTCTGCTCTTATTTTAACACCATGCCTCGCCAAAATTTTCTTTTTAGAATTTTTATTAGGATATATCTATAGTCCTGAAGTTCTGCCCTAATCCTTAACAGTTTCTCACACTGACAGATGTTACGGAACTCCTTTCTGCGAACATTTATTCATCCAACTAATTTTCATCACATTGTGTGAGTTGTTTCCCTTAAAACGAGACTCTGAGTGCGGCTTGTAATACGGTCACTCCATTTCCTAGTTTCATGTCATATGTGTCGCACACTCTGCTTGCTTTACTTCTGATCCTGTTTCAACTTTTTCAACAGATTCATTTAATAACATTTTCCTTTTTTTTTTAATTTAATTCTTCTTTAAAGTTTTTTTCTCCAACATTATTTCCATTCGACCCAATATTTATTTTAGCATAAACATTTAAGGTGATGGTATTTATCATTTCCTATCTTTTAAAAACTATACCCTGTCATTTCATCACAATTTTATAGCACACCTGTCGTATCTCAGGAAATGTATGTGTGCTGAGGATATGGACACGAGTTATAAACATTGCCCTCAAGTAGGTAATGTGGAATTCAGGCAACTACATAGATTTCAATATATTCTTGAGTTAAAATAGAGATACGTGCAGTGCATTCATTTTCCATTGCTGTCATAACAACTTACCACAATCTTAAACACTTAAAACAACTTAAATTTATTATTTCACAGTTCCGTAGGTCAAAAGCCCAGTATGGGTCTCACTGAGCAAAACCAAGGGATCACTGTATTGTGTTACTTCCTTCAGGTTCTCAGGGGGAGATCTGCTTCCTTGCTCATACATTCAGCAAGAATGAGCAGAATGTAGTTCCACGAGGTTGTAGGATAGCACCTCCATTTCTTTGCTCACTATCCATTGGGGCTGGTCTCTCTCTGTGGCTGTGCACATGACCCACGACAGCTCACAAGCATCAGGAGGGCATCGAGTTCTTCTCATACTGCCAGCTCTCTTACAACACCAGGGAAAGCACCTCCATTTTTAAGGTCTCTTGATTAGATCTTGCCCATCAGAGTAATCCAGTGGGATCTCCCCATCTCGGGTCAACAACCTTACAGGCCCTTTGCTTTCTAAGATATCACAGTCACGGGTTTCAGACATTAGAAGGTGGATACCCTTGAGGTCTGTTATTCTGCCCACCACACACAGAAAAGTATTTAATGCAATGTAAGTAGGTAAACCGGTGGCAAGTACATATTGTAAGCTCCTGGAGGGCAGGGGTTGGATTTGCCTTGGTTCTGGCTGTGTCTTCTGGCCTAGCACACTCTACGGCTCTTACAGGGTCAAGGTCAGTATTTAATAAGTAGGTGAAAGAATGAAATCAGGATCAGATGCCACGAGATAATTATAAAAGTGACATTCACAGAAAAACAATTCTAGATGAAGTAAGGAAAGTGGATTGAGTTGGTGGAGCGAGGACGAGGGGGAAGTACTGGAGACTAAACTCTGGGAGAGGTGACAACATTGAGACAATGTGATCAGATGCACTGGGCTGATGAAACTCAAATCTATTTCTAAGCTTCTAGTCTCCCTCCATGTTTTCTTCTGACTGAACATGGGTTGTGGTATTCTCTAGGTTTTTCTGCAACTTCTGATAATCCTTCCCCAGTTTTAATGTCCTTTGTTGGTTTCCAAATTATCAGGATTTCAGCCCATTGAAACTACTGGACGCAGCTGACACAGGCCATGCCCTATGGTGCGTCCAGCGTGGCGGGGTCATTGGTATGCAGGTGCATCTGTATCTGAACAACACTGTTTTACCTCTTCCACCCGAAACAGAGTCTGGGTACCCAGAGGTACTGGGAAAATAAGCAGGTGAGTGAACGAAGTGACAAAGACAGCTTCTGTGAGCGGGACAGCTCGGCCCAGGCTTCCTCTAGACGGATTCGTGCTGCAGTGGGATTACAGGTCTTTGGAGCAGGGGAGCCTCTGCTCCCTCAGGCCTACAACAGGTACCAGGACTCTCCCTGTTTACTTTTCTCTCCAAGACAACCGTACACGAGGTGTGTCCAGGGGATACTGTCTCACTTCCAGTCAAGGAAAAAGCTGGGGTTTCATTTCCTTTCTTCTTTCAGAGGGGGCTTTGGGCCCAAACCCCCCACTCACTGCTCATGCCTTTTCTCCCTGCAGGTCTTTTCAAATTATACCCACCTATTCAGCACTTCCCCATTTACCAGAAGATTCCTTTGGAGTTTTCGCTATAATAATATAAATGAACAGAATCCGTCTGGGTAATCCATCTGTCAATCTCAAATGAGATGAATGCATTCAGAATAAAATGCTAAACTGCAATTTCACGTTCCAGTCATACATCCTACTTACATTATAGCGGCTTCATGAAACGCTACAGTTCCTGTTTTTTCCCAAATATTCTGAAATGATACAGTTCCTGGATTTTTTTCCCAAATATTCTGAAGCTTAAATTGTCAAGTGGGTATAGAAAAGGGGGTAGAAATGTGTGATAGTTCTCTTTTCATAACATTAATGAGTGAAATCTGGACTCAGCGACTGTATGCGAAAGTATAACTAGAGAGTGTTGGTGGAGACTCACTTATTTCCTCCATAAATCTGGGGAGCAACCCTGCGACATACATAAGTAAACCACGACTGAATATATTTATCAACAAACTGATATATGAACAAAAGTGTCCAAGAACAGTGAGGGGCTTCACCAGTAACATGGTAAGACATTCCTTTTAATTAAATAATACACACATTAGAAAAAGAGAAATCATCATCGCAGGGCATATTTTGATGAGAGATCAACATAAGTTTTGAATGAGCTCCCCCTTAGCTTGCTTCCAACAAAGCTGAGACAAAGATCTCTTCATATTGTTAACTGTGAGGGAAAACAACAGTCACTCGATATTTGTTCCCAGGAGGAAGGTGACAGTCTATTAGACATTTGGAAAAAGAAACACTTTTTACCCTTACAAAATAAATCCAGGAATGTTCCATTTACAAATCTTTCTAAACAAAAAAGTGTGTGTCCAGGATATTCTTAAATTTTTATTTTTAGTGTTTCCAGGAAGTAAAACCTAACAACCTTCTTCTTATGCGAAATGCATCTGCTTCCTAATCGGAAACAGAGAGTGAGAGAAGGAGAAATCCAAGTGTGACCTGGTGCCATCTCTGAATGGCTCCTAGAATGTGATGAGAGGCCTTTCTGGGAGGAAAAGCAAAGACAGTTTGAGAAGGAGAGGAGCTGCTGAGATACAAGGAGAATCACGAATGAGATGCCATTCAGAATTATTCTTGGCACTCTACCAACAACAGAGCGGCAGAATAAACCTAGCGCGTGAAGACAGCTGACTCATTATGGGGTTAGCATACATCCCGGTTTGCTCCAGACAGCCTGGTTTACAGATGCATGCTCCCTTCCTTGTGTAATCAATGACACACTAATTATATAAAATGGGCTTGAAAAACATATGATGTGGGGCGCCTGGGTGGCACAGCGGTTAAGCGTCTGCCTTCGGCTCAGGGCGTGATCCCGGCGTTCTGGGATCGAGCCCCACATCAGGCTCCTCCGCTATGAGCCTGCTTCTTCCTCTCCCACTCCCCCTGCTTGTGTTCCCTCTCTCGCTGGCTGTCTCTGTCTCTGTCAAATAAATAAATAAAATCTTTAAAGAAAAAAAAAACATATGAAGTAATCACTTTAAAGCCAGTAGCTCTGATCATTACTATTTTTTCTTTACTCTCAAACTTGAAGGCTGAGGAGAGACAAATTATTTTCTTTTTAAAGATTTTATTTATTTGAGAGACAACGAGAGCACAAGCAGGGGGAGAGGCAGAGGGAGAGGGAGAAGCAGACACCCCACTGAGCAGGGACCCAGGGACCCAGAACCCTGGGATCATGACCTGAGCCGAAGGCAGATGCTTAACTGACTGAACCACCCAGGCGCCCCAAGAGAAATTATTTTCTTTCTTTCTTTTAAATTTTTTTTTTATTATGTTATGTTAGCCACCATACAGTATTTTATTAGTTTTTGATGTAGTTATTTTCAAAAAGAACATGGCTCAGTTTTATCTTCCAACCCTGGAATGGCCCTGACTTTGCCATTCAGAGGAGCCAGAATTGTTTTCATCCTGCTCGGACACAAGTTTTAAACATCTTGTCTCATTGTATTGTCCACTAAAGGACTTTCCTTTAGCTGTATACCAGGATATGATTGGAATGGATCTCATTTCAGTGCTGTTCTCCCTTTTATATAAACTGGGTCAGCTATAAACAGTAGAGCTGGTCAATATGCTTTGTTTCGTATAAAATCAATCATTTGTAAGAAAAAGAAAAGAGCTAGAGACAGTGAATCCTAATGGGAAAAAAAAAAAACCCTAGATTTTCAAATTGAATGGATCTTTACTCAAATTTTAGCTCTGCTAACATTAACTCAATAATTCTGGGCAAACTATTTAACTTTTAGCAACTTCAGTTTTCCCTATAGGCTTAAAAAAGTGTAATTCCTCCCTCACAGAGCTGTTATGCAAAATAAAGACAGAACTACGTGCATTTCTTAGCGTGGAAGAGTGCACTGCGTTTTTGGTCTTCAGGTCATTCTGTTTCTGTGGCGGAGGCCTGTTCTCTATTTAGTTCAATGCAAATGCAATGCACTCTTCCCTACTGTGATGCTGAACACGGGGCTGGAGAAGACAGGCTGGTTATCCGAAACTAAAGAACTAATCTCTCTTGTTCTTCCTGCATGTCTGCATCTCAGTTTCCTATCTTTTCTGTGTCCGTGGACCGTCACGTCCGTTGGCACCAGTTGGAATGGCGGCAACCCGTATATATCCTCCTTCCTGGAGCAGCCCTCTGCACTCAACTCCAGGGGGCGCCAATGGACTGCTGTGGTGTGTCTGCAGACCCTCTCCCCACCCCCCACCCCCCACCCCCAGTACAGGCAAGCAATCTCTCCGAAGTGCGCGTTGTGGTAGGTGGGGCCCCCTTCCTCACGGGTGGGAACTCCAGCCAGAAGGGGGCTGGCATTCCATCCGAGCTAGACTGCTCCCAGGTGGTCCAGCAGAAGGACCCCCCCCCCCCATCAGGGGTCAAAAAATTGTTCTAGTTTTATCACAAATTTTCAGTTTTTTGCCTTGAGCAATCTCACTTCACACAATGGAAAAACTGGAACAAGAGAAAGGATTTTTTTTTTCAGAGTAAAGGGGAAAATGTATCAAAAGATGGACAGAAAGCACCTGTTTCAGTTTCCTGAACCATACATCCCAGCCTCTGACCACTTTCTGTATTTGAATTGCAACCTGCATCCCTAACTTCCATAACACAGAACTAATTTTGTTCATTTGAGATGATTTTATCTCACTAAATATTAAGAATACAAAACAAAATTACACAAGAACATGACTTTCACTGCAGAGAATAAAATTTGGGTCCAACCAAATAGATCATCACAATCCTATTCGGCACACACCTCATTAGAGATGCCCTCTCTCTCTTTCTCTCTTTTTTCATATTAAAAGTCTGTTTCTGACTCTGTAGCTGCTGCCTGTGCCAGGGTTGCTGAGAGCCAAGGCAAAGGCGCTGTAAACACAGTCCCAGATAGTAACTATCCTGTCAATCCACAAGTGTTCAAATTTAAACTAATTTTCTAAAATTATGAAATTAGTCAATTTGAGTCATTTGAGGCATATCTAATGATACCTGTCCAACCCATTCTCATTTTATGAATATGATTAGTAATTGGCTCTAGACCAATGTAATAAACAATTTTAAAGCAGATTAACATAATCCTCTTAGCATATGGAATACCATAAAATTCACGACAATCAAGGTTAGCACCTAATAGAGAGTCTATAACCAAGGTGACCCTCAGCAGGTTCCTGTGGCTAAAGATTAAAAGCTAGACAGCATCATGACTTTTAGTAACAGAGAAAAATGCAAAGACCCATCTATTTTTCCTATGTAACACTAAACTCCCACATATTTGGAATAATCTGCAGAGCTGTCTGATGTTTTCCACTTTTCATTTTAATATTTTGATTTTATGAAGGCAGTCACACTTAGATCCTTGAGAATTTCAGTTCTAAATCTACATTCTTACTCCTATGTCCTATGATGAAACTGGTTCTGAAATATCTATGATTAAAATATCTATGATTAATTACTTTTGTAGAAGGGAAGCAGGTAGGGAAGAGAAAAAACACAAATCCCAAAATGGCAATGACCACTTCACATTCTAAAAATATACATCTCTTGATAATGCCTTTTCCTTAAAATGCTAACTAACTCTGCCCTTTATGGAGAAAACTGAAGGAAGAGTTATTTGTTTATTTTTTTAAGATTTTATTTTTTGGGGCGCCTGGGTGGCTCAGTTGGTTAAGCATCCGACTCTTGGTTCCAGCTCAGTTCCTGATCTCAGTGTCATGGAATCAAGCCCAAGTCAGGTTCTGTGCTCAGCGGGGAGTCCACTTGAGATTCTCTTTGTGTCTGTCCCCCTACTCCTTCTCTGGAAAAAAAAAAAGATTTTATTATTTTTAAGTAATCTCTACACCATCATGGGGCTCAACTCACAACCCCAAGATCAAGAGTCACATGTTCCACCGACTAAGGCAGCCAGGCGCCCCAGGAACTTTTAGGTCTGGATATTAAAAAATATTTGCCACCTAAGGTCTAGAGTAGCATCTCTTCTCATTCCTAAAACTATGACCGCTCCTCTATTTGTTCTAAAATATATATTTATTAAAAATCTATGCTTTCCAAGTAATAATACTAGCAATGTGGGAATAGCTCGTCTTCCAAGAGGGAGTTCAAGAATAAAAAATAAGGAATGGTAAAGGGACACTAGAACAGATAACAGGTGCTTCCAAAGACTTCACAGGAGAAAGAGTTGATTCTTTGTAGCTGAGATAAAAGTGGGGTATAAACTTCGCCTGGAGTCAAATCTACCAGTGATTCTGACACCATTCCTCTGAGCCCATTAGCATTTTTTAAAAGATTCTGAGATAATCCTAAAGTCTACTGAAGTTAAGAATCACTGGGCTTGGATGGCTGGATGGCTCATTTGGTTGAGACTCTTCCTTTGGCTAGGGCCCTGATATCAGGGTCCTGGGATGAAGTCCTGCATAGGGCTCCCGCTGAGCAGGGAGCCTGCTTCTCCCTTTCCCTTCTGCCACTCCCTCTGCTTGTGCTCTCTCTCTGTCAAATAAATAAATGAAATATTAAAAAAAAACAAAACAAAACACTGGGCTTGAGGGAAAAAAGCAAAAGGAGAGGGTGAAAGAGAGAGAGGGGAGGGGAGAACATTTGGAGCACAAGAGAGACTGGTGCGAGCCAAGGCATATGGGCAGGAAAGGTGAAACAGGATGAGTACAATCATCGATTGGTTTAGAGAAGTCACGGTTTGCCCTGTAAAGTTGTTACCAGATTTCATAAGCCGCTTGATTGTGATTGCTCAGATAAATAATTTTGTTTCATCTTACAGTTAATTCAGTAAGTAAGTTTTATAGAGGGAATACAAATTATTGAAAGCAGTATTTTGGAGAAATTTTTCCAACACATAAAAGTGGAGACAATTTGGAGATTAAGAAAAACGTTAACACTGGTTTTCAAATGTAAGGGCAGATAAGGTTTATATGTGGAACTTATTTAAATGTAACTCTGTGGACCCTCACTCAAGAGATCCCCAAGTGAGTAGGTCTGGGTGAAGCCCTGTGTCTGCATTTTCAGCAAGTCCTTCAGCCAGCTCTGATGCAGATGCCACATGGAGTGAAATCTGTTCAGATCAGCAATGGTTCCTACAGGAAATGGTTAAGATGTCTGATGACCATGATTAGTTATATTTCAATCAAGAAATATGTACTGAGTACTGATATAAGTCAGACACTGTTTGAGATGCTGCAAATTAAAGTACCAATTGGGCAAGGACCTTACCTTGACCTTACCCTCCAAAAACAGGGAGACGGTAAACAAGTAACAACCCAGAGGTTATCGTTACCTTTATTGCTAATAATTTTTATGGGCATCTCCATATATATGTGTGTGTGTGTGTGTGTGTGTGTGTGTGTGTGTGTGTGTATGTTAGGTACCCTGCGGAGCTTTTTAAGTGCAATATATCGTGGCTTTTTCTCTTTTTCCCCATTACAACAGCATCCTAAAACAGGAATTGCTTTTATCCCTCTTCCCCATGAGGAAGGCAGGAGTCTGACTCCTGAGCTTCTTGGTTGCTAAACACATGGTGATAGTACAATCTGAGGTGAGGGGAAGAAACTAATGACTTTATTTTTACAAAGAATAATTTAAAAATTCATATGAATTTATGGGTTTAAAATTCCATGGAGTGTCAGTGCCGGAGAGTTATTTTTTTTAAGTGCCAATTACAAGTCTTCTGTGGTCTAGAATAGTTCTATTTATGTAATCACTGCTTTAGGCTATTTTGGCATTGAAGTTAAAAATAAATTCTTACATAAGTTAGTCAAACCATCTTTTTGACTCTCAGAGTTGTTGGAATTTAGTTGAGTTAATCAATCTTATGAAATCAAATATATTAATCAATATACATGGCCTTCTCTCATGTAACATGGTCAGTGACAGAGTACAGAATTCAGGAAGTGGCAAGGAAATAATCAAATATTGGCAAGAACTTTAATTTGACACCCTTACAGCTGACAAATATATTAGCAATGTCAAAAAGATATTCCATCAAGATAAATCTCTTCAGATAATAGCCATTATTATGGTGGACATCTGACTTTGGGTAATTTGTTTCTGCTAGTAACTGCCAGTTACTTTTAAAAATCTGTGATAAGTAATGTTACATTCATTTCTCCCGAAGTCCAGATAATTAAAAATATAACACTATATATTTTAGTGATTAACATATAAAAATCAAACATGTCAGGAGTCAGGTAAAATAAGTGGACAGCTCTTGCATCTAAGAAAACTATGACAGAGAAAAGAGGTCACATATGATTTATTATTAAAGATAGGTATAACATTTGAACAACCAAACCAAAATTCTCACTCTATGCAAATGAATTCCCAGCCTAGGAATGACTTCAGCAAAGGCCACCAGGTTAGCATGGCAGAGGAGGTGGTCTAGAAAAGTCAAATTTCTCTTGTGATTAATGATTAAACTTTGTGAAGAGTCATTGTCCCACTCAATCCCAAAGCCTCCCTTCATCTGGCAGTCTTCATTTGCCAGCTTCTGGGGCAAACACCTTTCTCCTTGTAACAGCAATACGACAGTAGCAGTGTAAGCAACAACTCGAATTGGCCTGATCCTTACTGGCAGCTGACCCTACCCAGGTGTCTGCCCTCAGCACCAGAACTAGTCTGCATGAACTCATATTTTCCCTCTGATATATAGGAGGCTGCTACATCAAGAAAATTAAAGCATTTTACAAAATTACACATTTATTCTGCTGAATTGTGACCTGGGAATACATAAAAATTCTGTGATTATTCCTTAGTGGAACCTGAGCCATTTTCACACTTCAGTTTTAAGAAAGTCACAATCACTGGTGACTTCTGGGAAGTCATTATCATGAGGGAATATTCTAGGAATACAGTTAATCTGTATTATCATTAAAATATACATTAATAATGTTAACAGCTACCATTTCTTAAATGTTTACTGGGTACCCAGTATTGTGGTAGATACGTTACTTACTTACTTTTTATAACAACCCTTTGTCACGATGAAACTGAAGCGTATGGAGTTTGAATTGCCCAAAAACAAATAGGTGATAACTGGAAAATCTGAGATATTAACTTAATTCTATATGATTCAAAAAGCTATGTTCTTTACCACTCTTCTGTCTTCTATTTCCCAAATAGGTGAAAACAGAAAAATTCTCAGCAGTTCTATACACTGATAATAGGAATCAACTGTATTCCAAATTCTAAATCTCCATTTACAGTAAAGGCATGTGGATAGAAAGATAACTTTAATAGCTGGCAGACAAAAGCTGGTTTGATTAAATATGTTAACAAGAAACAGGCATGAGAATATTTCTTCTATTTAAAAAAGGTAAGTCTAAAGATACATAGATGATAAGGACAACCACACCAACAGGGCATTCTTCCTTTTTACTGATGGAATCAGGTTGTTAATTATTTGCCTTTACTCCCCAGTAGGGCTCTTCTATTTTACTGATAAAACAGGATCGATACATTTGGAGTGAAATAATAAGCAAAAAAAGTTAATTCATTGCATGTAGGAACAAAAATTTGTATTTTAACATATAATCTGAGATGACTCTTATGCATACTCCAGTTCTAAAATTTTGAAAAATATATTTATGTGTTGATACTTCATTCTTTATAGTTGCCTGGACTTAACAAAGTAGACAGATCAGAAAGTTAGCTAGGTAGGAGGATCCTAAGCTCACCTTGTCTTGCAGATACACCTAGATAACACCGGTATCACTATAAATAACCCAGATAATAACCCAAAGACTGGCAGAACAGATTTCTATGATTAAATGTATGGAAGAAAAATAGGTATATGTATAAACATCAGTCAAGGGGTTCACAAATAAAAGGATATAAAATACATCAGAATGTACCTAAAATGTGGGGAGAATGGAATAAAGAATGGGTTCAAATTTAAATGACCATCAACTTAATATAGACTGCTATATGCATAAGATGTTATTTATAAACCCAATAGTAAACACTATTCAACAACCTGTAAAAATGCAAAAAATAAAGAGAAAGGAATCCAAGTATATCACTAAAGAAAGCCAACAAACCATGAGAGAAGAGAGCAAGAAAAAAGAAGAGATGAACTAAAAAGAACCCCCATAAAACAAATAACGAAATGGCAATAAGTACGTACTATCAATAACTACTTTGACAGTAAATGGACTAAACACTCCAATCAAAGGAAATAGGATGACAGAATGGATGAAAGAGCAAGACCCATCTATATACTACCTACAGGAGACTCATTTCAGACGAAAGACACCTACAGATTGAAAATGAGGGGGTGGAGAAACATTTTTCATGCAAATGGATGTCAAAAGAAAGCCAGAAGAACAATACTTACATCAGCAAAATAGACTTTAAAACAAAGAAGGAAACAAGAGAGAAAGAAGAACATTATACAATAATAAAGGGGACAATCTAACAAGAAGATATAACAAATATAACTACTTATGCACCCAATATGAGCGCCCAAATACTTAAGGCAGTTAATAACAAACATAAAGGAACTAATCAATAATAATACAATAATAGTAGGGGACTTTAACACACCAGTTACATCAATGGACAGATCATCCAAACAGAAAATCAACAAAGAAACAGTGGCTTTGAATGACACATTGGATCAGATGAATTTAACAGATACATTCAGAACATTCCATTCTAAAAAAGTAGCATACACATTCTTTTCAAGTGCACATGGAACATTCTTCAGAACAGATCACATATTAGACCACAAAACAAATCTCAACAATATCAAAAAGATCAAAGTTATACCATGCACCTTTTCTGACTAAAACACTATGAAACTAGAAATCAACCATAAGAAAAAATCTGGACAGAGTACAAATACGTGGAGTTAAAATAACATAGTGCTAAACAGTGAGTGAGTCAACCAATAAAGTAAAGAGAAAATGAGAAAATATATGGAGACAAATGAAAATGAAAACACAGTAGTCCAAAATTTTGAGATCAAGGGGGAAGTTTATAGCAACCCCAGCTTACCTCAAGAGGCAAGAAAAATCTCAAATAAACAACCTAACTTTACACATAAAGGAGCTAGAAAAAGAAGAATAAACAAAACCCAAAACTGGTACAAGGAAGAAAATAATAAAGATTTAAGCAGAAATAAACAAAATAGAAACTAAAAACAGACAAACAAATGAGCAGCCCAACAGTACAGATCAATAAAACCGGGAGCTGGTTCTTTGAAAAGATTGAGAAATTGGTAAAACTTTAGCTAGACTCATTTAAAAAAGACAGAGAGAGAAGACTCAAATAAACAAAATCAGAAATGAAAGAGGAGAAAAAACAACCAACACCACAGAAATACAAAGAATTATAAGAGAATATTGTGAAAAATTATGTGCCAACAAAGTGGACAACCTGGAAGAAATGGATAAATTCCTAGAAACATATAACCAACCACAATTGAAGTAGGAAGAAATAGAAAATTTGAACAGAACAATTACCAGCAATGAAATTGAATCAGTAACCAAAAAATTCCCAACAAACAAAAGTCCAAGACCAGATGGATTCACAGGCAAATTCTACAAAAATTTTAAAGAGTTATTTTCAAACTATTCCAAAAACAGAAGAGGAAGGAAATCTTCCAAATTCATTTTATGAAGCCAGCATTACCCTAATACCAAAACTAGATAAAGACAGTACAAAAAAAGAGAACTACAGACCAGTATCTCTGATGAACAGAGATGCAAAAATCCTCAACAAATCAGCAAACAAATCCAACAATAAATTTAATTTAATTTTATTAAATAATTTAAAAATAATTTACCAAAATCAAGTGCTATTTATTCCTGGGATGTGCACAAATCAATCAATGTAAGACACCACATCAATAAGAGAACGGATAAAAACCATATGATGCAGAAAAAGCATTCATCAAAGTACAACATCCATTCATAATAAAAACTGTTAACAAAGTTAGTTTTCAGGGAATGTACCTCAACATAATAAAGGCCATATATGAAAAACCCATGGCTGACATCATACTTCATGAAAAACTGAGAGCTTTTCCCCTAAGGTAAGGAACAAGACAAAGATGTCCACTCTCACCACTTTTATTCAACATAGTACTGAAAGTTCTAGCCACGGGATTCAGACAAGAAAAATGAATAAAAGGCATCCAAACTAGTAAGGAAGAAGTAAAACCTTCACTAATTGCAGATGGCATGATACTCTGTATAGAAAACCCTAAAGACTCCAACAAAAATCTATTAGAACTGAGAAATTAATTAAGATCACAGCATACAAAATCAATATACAGAAATACATTGTATTCTATACACTAATAATGAAGTAACAGAAAGAGAAAAATAAGAAAACAATTCCATTTACAATTGCACCAAAAATAATAAAATACCTAGGAATAAATTTAACCAAAGAGGTGAAAGACCTGTACTCTGAAAAACTATAAAACAGTGATATAAGAAATTGAAGAAACAAAGAAATGGAAAGACAGTCCATGCTCAGGCATTGGAAGAACATATACTGTTAAAATGTCCATACTACCCAAAGCAATATACAGATTTAATGTTATCCCCATCAAAAATACCAACAACATTTTTCACAGTGCTAGAACAAACAATCCTAAAATCTGTATGGAATCACAGAAGACCCCTAATAGTCAAAGCAATCTTGAAAAAGCAGAACAAAACTGGAGGTATCACCATCCCTGATTTCAAGATATACTAGAAATTATAGTAATCAAAACAGTATAGTACTGGTACAAAAACAGACAGATAGATCAACAAAATAAAAAGAGGTCAGAAATAAACCCATAATTATATGGTCAATCTTTGACAAAGGAGGCTAGAATATGCAATGGGAAAAAGTCTCTCCAAAAAATGTGTTGGAAACACTGGATAGCTACATTCAAAATGATAAAACTGAACCACTTTCTTACACCATACACAAAAATAAACTCAAAATGGATTAAATATGAGACCTGAAACCATAAAAATCTTAGAAGAGAGCACAAGCAGTAATTTCCTTGACATTGGCCATAGCAACATTCTCCTAGGTATATCTCTTGAGGCAAGAGAAACAAGCAATAAAACTAAAAGGCAATCTACAGAATGGGAGAAGAGATTTACTAATGATATATCTTACAAGGGGTTAGTATCCAAAATATATAAGAATTTATAAAATTCAACACAAAAAACCCAAATAATCCAATTGAAAAATGGGCAGAAGATATGAACAGATATTTCTCCAGAGAAGACATACAGATGGCCAATAGACATTTGAAAAGATGCTCAATATCACTCATCATTAGAGAAATGCAAATCAAAACCACAATGAGATATCACTATATATGATATATATGACATATGTATACACAATGGAATATTACTCAGCCTTATAAAAGAATGAAATCCTGCCATTTTCAACAGCATGTATGGATCTAGAGGGTATAAAGCTAAGTGAAATAAGTCAGAGAAAGATAAATATCATATGATTTCACTAATGTGGAATTTAAAAAAAAAAACAAATGAACAAAGGAAAAAAAAGAGACAAACCAAGAAACAGACTCTTAATTATAGAGAGCAAATTGATGGTCACCAGAGGTCAAGTGGGTGGGGGTATGGGTGAAATAGGTGAAGGGGATTAAGAGTACACATATCATGATGAGCACTGAATAATGTATAGAATTGGTGAATCACTATATCACACACATGAAACTAACAGAACATTGTATGTCAACAATGAAGTAAAAAAAACAAAACAAGTAGACCATGGACCCATCACACACAGACACAAAGAAAAGAAAAGAAAAGAGAAGAAAAAAGAAAAGAAAAAGAAAAAACTATATATATATATATATATATATATATATATATATATATATATATATATATATATTGGCATCATTAAATACTATTCACACATGTATTATAAATAATATGTGATGGCTCTTTATAAACAAAGTCCTATAATTACTAAAATACTAACCAATTTAATAATAGATTCCACCAATTTTTTAATACTGCTGTCACTTCACATCTTTCATCAGTTGACTTATTTAGCTAAGCAGACTGAAGATCAAAGGGAATATCTACATATCTAGAATCACGTCAATACCTACATTGAAGAATACTTAAAAGTACAAAAAAGTTGGAGGCATCACACTGCCTGATCCCAAGCTATATTACAAAGCTATAGTAATCAAAACTGCATTGCTGGCATAAAAGCAGACATATAGATCAATGGAACAGAAAATAGAGTCCAGAAATAAACCCACACATGTATGGTCAATTAGTTTACAACACAGAAGCCAAGCATAGAGGATGGAGAAGGAGCAGTCTCTTCAATAAATGGTGTTGGGAAAAACTGGACAGCCACATGGAAAAGAATGAATCTTTTCTTTCTTACACTAACTCTTGAATGTATGTCCTGAAGTGATAGAACCCCAAGGAGATAACACAGATGGTAAGATCCTTGACATCAGTCTTGGCACTGAGTTTGTGGATCTGATTCAAAAGCAAAAGCAACAAAAGCAAAAATAATCTATTGGGACCACATCAAACTAAAAAGCTTCTGCACAACAAAAGAAACAGTCAACAAAATGAAAAGGCAACCTATGGAATGGGAGAAAATATTTGTATATCATATATTGCATGAGGGATTAATATCCAAAATATATAAAGAACTCACACAACTCAACAGCAAAAAAACCCCCAAACATTCTGATTTTAAAAATGGGCAGAGGATCTGAACATTTTTCCGGAGGAGACGTCCAGATGGCCAACAGACACATGAAAAGATGCTCAACATCACACATTGTTAGAGAAATGAAAATCAAAAGCACAATGAAATATTACCTCACAGCTGTCAGAATGGCTAGAATCAAAATGATGGGAAATAATAAGTGTTGGCAAAGAAGACAAATACTGTATGGTCTCACTTATATGTGAAATGTAAAACCCCCAAAGCCAAAACAAAATAAGTTCATAGACATAGAGAACAGATTAGTGGTTACCACAGGAAGGGGGTGGGGGTGGGGGGTAGGTAAAATGAGTGAAGGGAGTCAAAAGGTACAAACTTCCAGTTATAAAAAGTCATGGAAACAGCAAGGTGATTATACTTAGTACTGCATTGCATATTTGAAAGTTGCTAAGAGAGTAGATCTTAAAAGTTCTCATCACAGGAAAAAATTCCATAATTTTGTATGGTGACAGATACTAAGCAGACATAGTGGTGATCATTTTGCAATATGTACAAACATCAAATCATTATGTGGTATACCTAAAACTAATATGTAGGTCAATTCTACTTATGTATGTCAATTAGACCTCAGTTAAAAAAATCAAAGAGAAAAAGCTACATGTCTGTAATCACCTCAATACTTAACATTTGTGTCACCCAAACTTGAGAGCAAAAAGTAGTCTTTTAGTCTTATTGAATACTTTAGGGGTTCAGGTGGAAACAAGGTCAAATGCACCTAATAAAAACAAAGAAAAGAACTAGAGTTTCTACCTTATCTTTTACTTGATTTATTCTTGGTTAATTCATAAGTGGCATATACATCAGAAAAATAAGTTTGTCTATTAATTCTACTGCAGCAGTAGGGAAATATTTTCCCCTTCTTTTAACACTGAATATTTTATAAGGTTATAAGTCATCAGTTTAATGTTTATGTATTTTTAATGATTATGGCAGGAATAAAGTTGTTTCATTGTCAAAGACAGAGTGGCTAGCTCTGATGTACTCTAATTTTATTTTTATAAAGCCTGGGGTGGTACTCTTCAAACTCATGAAAACGAGACAATCATGTATGTTATCGATGTTGTATTTATAATATTAAGAGTACATGAGTCTCTGAATCCAAACCATTTACACATCTAAAGTACATTCAAACTTCTGCTGTGATGTGTTTCTATGCCAGGTAACTGACCAAACATGCACTACGTACGAGGGTCTGTCTCTTCTCCTGCTTTGGTGTTTCTGAAGAGAAGCAAGGCTATCTGTGATTAGAGTGATGCCCGGTAGACACAGTCCACAGGGACGAGTTTCAACTCCCTGAGGACAGCTAAAGAAGGAGGAGGCAAAGGAAAACAGCCTCTGATCACAGCTGCACAGCTGCAGGGCAGAGAAAAACAACTAAGAAACAGTCATGGTTTGGAAAATATTGAGATATGTTCATAGTATAATATAATGGGGCAAAATTTTACAGAATGTTGTATTACCCATTCACTGGAATAGGAAGTGCCTGTTATATTCCATGAGAAATGTTAACTCCCTGGTTCCTGCTTGACATGCAGAATGGTTAAGGACTGGTCCTGAATTATTAAACAGAAGATTAATTGCCTGACACACAAACTCACAGAACTATGCACTCAGCATTTTAACTTAAAGAAATTATTTGAAGATGTATAGCTTACAACTCAATTTTTGGAGGGATGACTATCTCCTATGAGATAGTCCAAAGAGTCAACTCCAGGCCCAGATAGTATTTGTAGTAATAGGCAAACTTCTATTTACCTTATGCCATTTTGCTCTTCCTTTATGTGTAAAGAAGAAAATAGGGAGTTTTAAAAGGATAGTTTAAAAAGCATACTACACTATAGGCCTTCGAGTTGGTGAGTTCCCAAAGGAAAAATGTTTAACTAGAATCTTCCAGCAACATGGCTGATTAAACCAATGCAGAGGAACTAATGTTCCTCCTACAAAAATATTAAAATAAGATTAAATAAATAAAATGAAATAAATATAAATTGAATAAAAAAGCAGTTATTAAAAATAAACCAACTGTATTACTTTTTGCAACTCTAGTCTAGAGTTGTGTCAACAAAGTTAAAAAAAATCTGGTAGTAATGATTAACACTACTGAGCAGGTACTATTTCAAGCAAAGCCTTAGATAAAGCTGATATGTAGAAGAAAAATGGGAAAAAAAATTCCTAATAATGTTTGGGTCTCTAATTTAGTTTTGTCTAAAGCTGATTTATATTTCTGTCTTTGGATTCTTTGGGACACTCAGGTATTCACAACAGACTTCCATTTGATTGAAAGTTTTTTGAGAGAGTTTCCCACCAATTACATCTAGGAGTTGAAACTAATGCAAATGCACTCATTTGTGTTACATACAGTAAAATGCACACTTTTATTTTTTTTTTGTTTTTTTTTAAGATTTTTATTTATTTATTTATTTATTTATTTATTTATTTATTTATGTGACAGAGAGACAGCCAGCGAGAGAGGGAACACAGCAGGGGAGTGAGAGAGGAAGAAGCAGGCTCCCAGTGGAGGAGCCTGATGTGGGACTCAATCCCGGAACGCCAGGATCACGCCCTGAGCCAAAGGCAGACGCCTAACGACTGTGCTACCCAGGCGCCCCAAAATGCACACTTTTAAAATACAGTAACACCAAGGGGCAAAATCTTTTCCTCCATCTGGCTTCTTAGAACTGATTAAAAGCAGTCTTTACATGACCATGAGCTCAAACCAAATTATAAAATTGGATCATCATTTATTTTTAATTAATTTTAATTAATTAATTGTGCAGTCAAATGAAGCTTAAAGGGAATTTGTGCTGGACTTACTTCCTTAGTGACCCTGGAGCATTCTCTTAGTTAATGACCCTGGAAGGCGCCTGTGCCCCTGGAGGACAGAGAGAAAAAAACCCAAAACCTCTAGTCCATCTGAACTCTAACCAATTAAACTTGCAGTATCCTTCTCCCTGTAAATCATAGGGAGCAGGAACACACAAAAAAAGGAAATACTATTGTGAATTAGAAAAGTTGTTAAAAAAAATATGTCATTCAGATTTTGAATTGGGGAATAAATACCAAGGAGATCTGAAAGCTTTTTAAGATTTGCAAATTTTCCCTCAAAGTATATTTTACAGTGTCAATCTTAGGCAAACTGTAGACACATCACTGATCTGAAGCTAAAGATACAGGTGACATGTTACAAATAGTTAATGAGCTTGGAAAGATTAAAATTAGAATACTTTTTTAGAAGAAAATAACACTGAATCTCTTTCTTAGGAATTAAACTTATGGACACCATATGAATATTTCACATCATAAAGACTGCATTAGTGTTCTTCAAAAACCTATGAGAGAATACAGCTTCTCAGTTTTTGTGTTATTTAAAAAGTAGAATTGCTTTTGGTTTGTCCTTAGAGTAGGCTGCTAGTCTAACTAATATACTCTAAATTCCAATCATTTGTATAACTCCTATCATGACTTTTTGCTGTATCACCTGCCATCCTGTTTTATTATTTGGTTTAAGTCAATTCACTTTATTTGCTTAAATACTTTCTCACTTTTAAAATGAAATCACTGGAGTGATGATACATACCATATATTTTACAATGTATATTTTATACTATTATGTGTTTTATTATGTAAAACTACAGCTAGTAGTATTAAACATTCCAAGTACTGAAAATAAGCTCATGGTTGACCACTGGTATATGTACCACATTTCACAAAACAGAACGATACTCATGAGAAGTTATGAACATAAAAACATTGGATACATGTAAATGGTCATGAGAATGTTTGATGTTAACTATGGACTACGGTGAAGCAGCGGACACTTGAATTTTGTGAGCAACAGCTGTTGAGCCCCAGAAGTAAGCAGAGAGGATAGCATTTACAATAGATGGTGAGAGTACTGGTAATAGAAAGAACTGGATCTTCATAACACAGTCATTATACACATCACAATTTGGTGTACAAAATTCACTTTTAATCATTCATTCTTTTTTTTTAAGATTTTATTTATTTATTCGACAGAGATAGAGACAGCCAGCGAGAGAGGGAACACAAGCAGGGGGAGAGGGAGAGGAAGAAGAAGAAGCAGGCTCCCAGCAGAGCAGCCTGATGCGGGGCCCGATCCCAGAACGCTGGGATCACGCCCTGAGCCGAAGGCAGATGCTTAATGACTTAGCCACCCAGGCACCCCTTAATCATTCATTCTTAATTCACTTCATTCATTTGTTTGATAAGTGACTTTCCAGATGATCTGTCACTTGCATATCCATGAACCAGTCATGGTTTTGTATCATTTAGTAATAGAGGCATCTGCATGCAAATTAGTTGTACTAAATGTGGTGAGTCACAGGACATAATTTATAAATATTTTGTTAGTGGTTCATTAATGGAACATTTCTGAAAGTAACTTGAGTTCTTTGAAAATTCCAGCAGTGCCCAGAGTGCCCAGAACTAAAGCAGGATTCATAATATATCTGGAATATTAATCTATCATTTAATAGAAAAACATGCAGAGTGACTTCAATAGATATAGACCCAACTTACTCCACCAGAACACTTATACAGATACCACCTTAGGCCTCAAGACACAGAATCAATGAAAACACAGATGGATGATCTCAATGGCCTCTCCAACTTAAGCATATATGATACTACAAGATTATGGTTTTTGAAGAAACTTACTATGTATTTTACATATATTCAATTTTAAAAATAATATTTTAAGTGCCATATACTAACATAACCAAAAGGATCACCAAATTGCATTAAAAATTAAATGGAGACTTTGTGGTTAAAAAAAAAAGTGGAAGGGGCGCTTGGGTGGCACAGCGGTTAAGTGTCTGCCTTCGGCTCAGGGCGTGATCCCGGTGTTATGGGATCGAGCCCCACATCAGGCTCCTTTGCTAGGAGCCTGCTTCTTCCTCTCCCACTCCCCCTGCTTGTGTTCCCTCTCTCGCTGGCTGTCTCTATCTCTGTCTAATAAATAAATAAAATCTTAAAAAAAAAAAAGTCTTGGGGCGCCTGGGTGGCACAGCGGTTAAGCGTCTGCCTTCGGCTCAGGGCGTGATCCCGGCGATCTGGGATCGAGCCCATCAGGCTCTTCTGCTATGGGCCTGCTTCTTCCTCTCCCACTCCCCCTGCTTGTGTTCCCTCTCTCGCTGGCTGTCTCTATCTCTGCCAAATAAATAAAATCTTTAAAAAAAAAAAGTGGAAAGTGACATTAAAATCAGACACTGATTTCTCCCAGCACCTTTGCTGAGCTAGAGAGTATGCAGAAAAAGACACAGTGCTCAGCTCTCAGCTACTGTGAATAGTAGAAAAGGAGAATGGGTGTTTTAGAGATGAATGAGAATATCAACTTCATCCAAAGAGAAAGGAAAGGATAGAATCAGACGTCTTATTAGGCAGAAATCACTATCTGGAAAACTGGTAATGTGTCTACTTCATAAATCAAAACCGTATAAAAGACATAGCTAGTTCCAGTATTTGTCCCCTGAAGTATTCTTTACCCCTAGAATAAAAAACAAAGACATCTATTACAAATGTTAATCCAGACAACCAGAGTAAAACGTAAAATGAAAAGGAGCTGCTAATAACTCTTGTATGTAGCTTGCAGACAGGTAATTTTATCTATGCTAGAGACCCACGGATAAAATTTAAGAAAAGAGCAAAAACAAAAAATAAAGTCAAGCAAACAAAAACCTAACAGGAATACTCTGATAAGAATATAAGACTCAGAGAATAACTAAATCAAAAGTGTCAGTTCACGAACTCTTCAGGCAATCTAGAGACGTATAATTCTTTTTTTTTTTTTAAAGATTTTATTTATGTATTGGACAGAGAGAGACACAGCGAGAGAGGGAACACCAGCAGGGGGGTGGGGGAGGGAGAAGAGGCTTCCCGCCAAGCAGGGAGCCTGATGTGGGGCTCGATGCCAGGACCCTGGGATCATGACCTGAGTTGAAGGCAGATGCTTAACGACTGAGCCACCCAGTTGCCCCAAGATGTATAATTCTAAACTTAATTCCTCATCAGCTTAATTAAAAAGCCAAACATCTTAGCAAGTGTGCCTTTTGCTCTCTTATTCAATATTATATTTTTTATCTGCTACCTTGATGCATTTGGTTACTTCTTGGTAGCCTGCATAACTTCTAAAAATTGGCTGACAAAATATTAGAGAAGCAGGATATAAGCAATCTGAGAAAGTTGCCTGAGTTTTCTGCTGCCTATGTACAGCTGTGAGAATGAGTTAGAAACCAAGTAATATTTATTTATCTTTTAAAGATTTATTTAATTATTTGAGAGAGCACATGCAAGTGCACTCAATCAGGGGAAGGGGCAGAGGGAGAGAGAATCTTCAGGTAGACGCCCTACTGAGTGTGAGCCCCCATTTCCCAGAACCCCGAGATCATGACTTGAGCCAAAATCAGGAGTCAGGTGCTCAACCTGAGCCACCAGGTGCCTCTTAAGTAACATTTAGATTAAGTATTAATTCATTGTACTTGGCTAATCTGCTGCCCTTTCTCTTAAAGATTTTATGCCTGTGTGGGAAGCATAAGAATAACTCTGCCTAATTTTCATCAATATGTTTTTACTCTTTCTATATTATTATCAATTACTATTCTTTTTTTTTTTAAAGATTTTATTTATTTATTTGACAGAGAGACAGACAGCCAGCGAGAGAGGGAACACAAGCAGGGGGAGTGGGAGAGGAAGAAGCAGGTTCCCAGCGGAAGAGCCCGACATGGGTCTTGATCCCAGAACTCCGGGATCACACTCTGAGCAGAAGGCAGATGCTTAACGACTGAGCCACTCAGGTGCCCCTACTATTCTTTCTTTACAAATGTATAATTTGAATATATTTTCTATTTTCTCATATTTGCTACTATGTGATCTTGGGACTATATCACTTTCATTCTCTGTTGGCAGAAAAAAAATCCATATTTAAAAGCAGAGATCAATAATTGTGACTTTAGGTTCAGAATCTCCAAACAAATATAGCTGAAAGAGTACTTCATTTATTTTTTTTAATTTTTATTTATTTTAAGGATAACTTAGTAGACTAATAATAGCTTATATCCTAATTAAAAATACTGCTTTCTGAATGCATAAAAAATAAGACTGTGGGCCCAGAGATAGCTTGTAAAGCATACATTTATAAAATATTTAACGGCCCCCCACTAAGTGAAAGCCACCATGCATGCCAAAACAACTCAGACTTGAACCACACAGGGACACAATTTGCAACAAGCTGACCAACAAGTAAGGCTTTATACCCAACCAATAAACTAGAAGTAATGAGTGCCATTGCTTTTCTGCTCAAATAGGTACAAAAAAACCTACGTGAACCTGAAGAGGAAATGAAGGGGGGCAGGAAGAGTTTTTGTATTTTGCACTTGATAAAGTTTGCAGAACCTCATCCTGAGGTGGTGCTGCAAGAGAGGATGAAGAGAATTTTGGAAGAACAGGTAAAACATGAACAGAGTGATTGGTGGAATATTAAAAACACTGTAGAATTTGACACACTGTATTCTCATTAGTAGTCTGCATCAACAGTGTATTACAGGTATAGTTGTGTTGTTGTTGTTGTTGTTGTTGTTTTAATCTTCACAGTTAGAAGAAATTGTCACCACAAAACTGAGAAAAACTAACTGGAAGAGGATACTCAGGGAATGAACACTCATCTTTACTTCACAAGAAACTGAAAATAGACAAAAAACATGCATTTAAAACTTCTTTCCCTGGGTACACCTAAAGAAGCAAAAGTATTTGTTGTTCCTCCATTGAGAACAAAAATAACGTGGTTTTATTAGTTTCCTATCACTACTGTAAAAGAAAAAAATGCCACAAACCTATAAGTTCTGGAGGTTACAAGTCCAAAATGGGTCTCACTAGGCTAAAATCAGTGTACTTGCAGAGCGGCGTTTTGGAGAAGAAAATACATTTCTTGACATCTTCTCTTATTCAACCCTCTTGCCTCCTTCTTACAAGGATACTTATGATGACACTGGGTCCTCCTGAAAAGTCTGGAATACTCCCCATATCTGAAAATCCTTGACTTAATCACATCCACAAAACCCTTCTGCCCGGGAAGGTTCCAGAGGCTAGAGTGGGGGACGTTTGGAGGGCGGGGGAATCATTCCACCTACCACAGGGGTACAGAAGCTTTCCCCAGGAGCGGGGAGCTCACTCAACCTGTCAGAAGCTCACTGTGGTGTCACTGTCTTCCATGTCACCCTCTCTCTACTTAGAATGAGCATCCTAAACTCTTCCTGCTTCTCATGTCGCTGAGTGACTCTCTCCTCACAAGCCCACACCTGAACTCAAGCACCTGTTGTAGCCCTTGCTGGAAGTATCAAAAGCTTTCTCTGGTTGAAATTTTCTCTTCCCGCCTGCCTTTCTGAATTCTGATTCATCTTCTTCACTTGGCCATAGTCATTTGTTTATATCCAAGACATTAAAATATAAAAATTGAATAGCACAATTGTCTTATGTCTTCAACTTTTTCTTGACTGCCAGGATGTCTGTCTCTGTATCTGTTTCAGAAGGTGACAGCTAATTAAGCCTCAGGTTAAGTTTTACATTCTCAAATTCCAAGATTCCTCATGTGTTCCTGAATTCTAGAAGCCAGCCCAAGGTCCTGAGTTACAGGCTGTTCTGGGTGGTCTCTGCCCTGCACTCATCCTATTGTGCTATTTCTGAACAATCTGAGACTGACCCCCCAGCTGCCAGAGTACCTGGAAATATGCAGTCCTACAAGTATTTATGCTACAGAAAGGTCTATAGATAACTTGAGAATTATGTTTCCTATGTTTACTTGTTAAGTTTAATAGGCTCATTAATAAAAGTCTAGCTAATAGCTTACTTTCAGTTGTGAATTTTGTGCCTATGCTTTATTATAAAATTTTATAGTTCTAGTTAAGAAAAATGTAAACAACATTATAAATGCTGTGGACAACCATCTGCTTAATCTTAATTACTCACAAACTTAATGGGAGATAGTATATGCCAAATATAAATATTAACGTGTGTGTGCATGCATGTGAGTGAAATTTATACCTTTTCAGCTCCAGAGTAGATAAATTGCTGACTAAACAGTAAACAAAAGATGCTTAGAAGGATGTCTGTTTCCCATAAGACTCTATAAGTTTTCCATAAAAAAAATTTCCAAAGTCACTGATTTTTTTGATTACCAAGAAAATAGCACACAAAATTGTGTTTATGGCTATGTTTGTGAAGAAGAATATTTTAATTTCTGTTGGAGACAGGACAGCAGTAAAATCTAATCTCTAGAAAGATATACATATCTAAACCCAGACTCATAAAGTGCAACTAATTTATTGGGGAAAAGTGCCACCCTCCCACAATCAAATTTAATAAGATTTTAAATGACCAACAGGAAGTTATCATTGTAATCCCTTACTGCTCCTACTTTGTAATTTAAAATTTATTTCATGACAAATTCAAAACAGAGATCATATATAGTCAAAAGATTCCATCCATGGCAAGTGGCAAGAAATTTCATCCATGGCCAGAGTCAGTTAAGAATGTACCCTTTGGTCATCTAGATGGTGATACAGGTCATCCCTGGCTTTAGTCCTCCTCACAAAAAGACCAGTCAGCAAGTATCTGTAGATAAGGCACCATTGTGAAAAACCCAGAACTTGCAGGTAAGGCTGAAGTCCTCTCTTGGACCACCAGATTATAAGGGTAAGAGGAATGGCAACTTTCTGACTGATTTGCACCTCCCACATGACAGAACAGCTCCACACCACAGGGGCCCTTCCTTGGGCCTATCGTTTCTCCAGTAGGAAAAAGAGAACCCAGGGTAAGCATCTAGCTCCCCCAGCATGTGGGACACTTCTTGGGTGGCTCACTTAGGTCTCACCTCCCAGGGGTCACTGGGAAAATCTGTGGGGCTTGACTTCTGGGGATCAGATGGGGAAGGAAAAAAGGGGCGAGGCTTAAAACAAACAGATCTATAAATTCAATGCAATGCTACTAAAATTCCAAAGACATTTTTCACAGAAATAGAAAAAAAACAATCCTAAAATTTGTATGGAACCTAAAAAGCCTACGAATAGCCAAAACAACCCTAAGAATGAGTAACAATGATGAAGGCATCACACTTGATGATTTTATCTTATTTATTATTTATTTTTATTCTTGTTGATTTTAAACTATCTTGAAAAAACTATAATAAAACAATACACTACTGGCATAAAAATAGACACAGAAAACCATTTTACAGAATCAAGAACCCAAAAATAATCCATCACATAGAAGGTCAACTATCATTTGACAAGGGAGCCAAGAATACTCAGTGGAGGAGAGGGACAGTCTCTTCTATAAATTGTGCTGGGAAAACTGGATAAACCACAGGCAGAAAAGTAAAATGGGACCCCCACCTCCCACAACAAACAAAAATGAACTCAAAATGGATTAAAGACTTAAACATAAAACTTAAAACTATCAAATTCCTAGAAGAAAACATAGGAAAAAAGCTCCTTGAAATTGGTCTTGGTAAGGACTTTCTAGATATGACCCCAAAAGCAGAGGCAACAAAAGCAAAAATCAGTGAAACTACATCAAGCTAAAAAGCTTCTACACAGCCAAGAAGCCATTAACCAAATGAAAGGCAACTTATAAGATGGGAGAAAAAATCTGCAAACCATATATCTGATAAGGGATTAACATCCAAAATATATACAGAACCCAAACAACTCAATAATTGAAAAAAAAAAACGATCTGATAAAACATGGACAGAAGAACTGCAGAGAATTTTCCAAAGAAGACATACAAAAGGCCAACAGGTACAATTAAAGGCACTTTACATCACTAAACATCAGGAAATGCAAATCAAAGCATTATAAGCTATCACCTCACACCTGTCAGAATGGCCATTATTAAGAAGATAAAGACACAGGCAAGTGTTGGAGAGAATGTAGAGAAAGGGAACCCTTGTTCACTGTTGTTGGGGATGTAAACTGGGCCCCTATCATGGAAAACAGTATGGAGGTTCCTCAAAATATTAAAAATAGAACTACCATATGATCCAGCCATGCTACTTTTAGGTATATATCCAAAGGAAATGAGCTATCTGCACTCCCATGTTCATAGCAGCATTATTTATAACAGCCAAGACATGGAAATAACCTAAGTGTCCACTGATGGATGAAAGGATAATGAAAAAGTGATACCTATGTGTACATATGGCTGTGTATATATGAAATATAAGTTATGTAATATATAATATATATAATGAAATAATATTCAGCCATAAAAAAAGGACATTCTCTCATTTGCATTAATATGAATGGAACTTGAGGGCATTTTGCTAAGTGACGTACGGCAGGTAGGAAAAGAAAACACTGAATGTTATCACTTATACGTGGGTCAAAAAAACACAAACTCAGACAACGGAGTGGAGTGGTGGTTACCACAGTTTGGGAGGGTGGGGGAAAATGGGCAAAGAGATCAAAGGGGGCCCAAAATTGCAGTCACAAGATGAGTAAATTCTGGGGATGTAATGCATAGCAATGTGATCATAGTTAATACTCTTCATGTATTTGTAAGTTGCTAAGAGTGAAGACGAGATGTCCTTCAACAGATGAATGGATAAAGGAGATAACGGTTCATATATACGATGGAACATAACTCAGCCATCAGAAAGGATGAATACCCACCATTTGCATTGATATGGATGGAACTGGAGGAGATTATGCTAAGTGGAATAAGTCAAGCAGAGAAAGACAATTATCATATGATTTCACTCATATATGGAACATAAGGAATAGCACGGAGGATCATAGGGGAAGGGAGGAAAAACTGAATGGGAAGAAATAAGAGAGGAAAACAAACTGAGGGTTACAGAGGGGAGGGGAGTGGGGGGATAGGGTAACTGGGTGATGGGTATTAAGGAGGGCACATGATGTGATGAGCACTGGGGGGTTACATGCAATTAATGAATCGTTAAACACTACAACAAAAATTAATGATGTACTCTGTTGGCTAATTGAACTTAATAAAAAAGAGTCTCAGAATTAAATTTAAAAATCTATGTGAGTTGATGGCTTTGTTAGCTAAAAATAGATGTAGATATATATGAGGTGATATTGTAATTAGTTTGTTATATATATATATATATAACATCATACATGATGACATATATATGTATGGATAATCATTACGTTGTGCACCTTAAATTTACAAAATGTTATATGTCAATTATATCTCAATAAATACAGAAGAATGCAGCTTTTTATTGTGGATTAGTATTCTTACAACACAATTACAACAGTCCTGAGCTAAAGTAAAAGGTAAGGGAAACCTATCAAATATATTTAGACAAGCATTTCCATACCACAGAATTCTTGTGACATTAATTGCTATTAAATTAAAACTGTAAATTTTATTCTATCAGCTGAACTTGTCATTTGCAGTGAGAGACTTTTCCATCTGATTTTAATGCACGTTCAAGTCACGTATCGTTAAGAAAAGTACATTCCACCCTTCCTTACCTCCAGATAAGCCAACTTCCCTCTCGCCTCAATCCTTTAGCTTGCTCTTCTGTGACTTAAACGCTCCGAGATCGGTCATGCAGGTGCCTCTTTTTCAGCCTGTATGTCTCACCTCTAATGCCCCCTCCCTGGAGGGCTATCCTTTATACTCTCTGTAGAAGCACCAGGCCTTCTGCTGCCGGTCATTCCAAATTAGAGCAGCCCCATTAGCAGCTCAATACCTTGATTTATTCTCTCCTCAGCACTTAGTGCTTAGTCATTGGCCTCTATTTCCCTCAAGAGAATGCAAGCACAATGAGAGATGGGGTCTTGTATGCTTTGTTCACTCAACATTGTACGGCACAGAAACAGAGTTCACTATCAGTAATTCTTGTTGCATGGGGCCCTGGAGGGCTCAGTCAGTAGAGCGACCGGTTCTTGATTTCAGCTCAGGTCATGATCTCAGGGTCCTGGGATCAAGCCCCATGTCTGGCTCCATGCTCAGCGGGGAGTCTGTTTGAGGATTCTCTCCTCTATCTCTATATCCCTCTCCCTGCTTGCATACTCTCTCCTTCTCGCTAAAATAAATAAATCTTTTTTTAAAAAAATTGCTGTTGTGTGTAGCAAATGAATCATTCTATAGACCTCAGAAAGTTAATGAAGTTAATTTCTACCTTCTTGCAGATGCTTTTTTTACGAAAGAAAAAAAAAGTATCCACGATTATTTTGGTGACCCCTTTGACTCTGAGATGAAGTGTAGCACTTGTCACTGTGACAATGTCATGTGTACTGCCTAATTGAGACATGCAGCATATTATGGAAAGGGTCAATAGGCTATGAGAAAGATGACTTATTTTATCTATCAATTTTGTTTTTTAAGATAACTTATTTTAGACATTAAATTGAAACATAAAAGCTGTCTGCCCCCCCCCCCCAAAACACTGCCTCATTTTATAAACTTTGAACAAATGGGCCTAAAGGTGAGATGAAGAATAACAAAATTCATTCACTCAGTATTCTCAACATTATTCTCTATAAGCAACAAAGTGGAATTTGATTCAGTGGTTAAAAGAACTCAAAGGCAATCAGAAGGGCTCACCTCATTTGATACATTATTTTATTTCACACAGCACCATTTTCCCTTCATATTTCTTGTCCCATAATACTCCATGTGATTCTTAAGCAATATTCTGAGGTGGGTAAAATTGCTCTTTTGCTCTTCCTTGCCATGTGGGGATAAGTGCCCCAGTCATGGAGGGAAGCTATCTCAGTGACTTCAAGAGGAGGGTGACAAAGCCAGTCCTTTTAGTAAACAAGAGCGTGGGGCGCTGGAAATGTAGGGACTAAGGGTGGTCCCTGGTTACCAGTTAGGTACTTTCAGTTTTACTCCTCTTGTTCTTGTACTCTTTCTCCTGGCTTGTCTTCAAACATCTACATTTTTCAACTTCTGTCCAAGCCATGCTTCATTCTATTTCTCTCGCAGTAATTTTTAAATAATTCAGAAGCAGCAAAAATGTCCATATTTATGTATGTGCTCATATTGACATTAAGTATTTACCAATTTTTCAGAGTTAAGGTAGCTCATTAAACTGTCCAAGTATTCATTCTGTTCTGTCTCTTGTACCCCTCCATATATTGCTATAAGATGATGCATTCCTATAAATTTTTCTTGAAATTCTTATGAGTCCCTCATATGGATCTATTATATAATGTCTTCTTGGTTCTGTCAATTTGAATTTTTGTTTAAATATGAATTTTATTTAGTAGACTCCCTCCTGCATGGATTCACCAAACCCAAAGAGCAGGCAAGTCTATCTAAATGCATGGGAGTGAGATGAAAATGAAATAATCATGATCTCTTACTGTTTATTTTAATTAAGGTAGAACATTTAAATTAGTTATAACCTCTGCTGTCAACGATCTGCCCTATCATGATTCACATCAAACAAAGGTCTGATTGTTACATATTTATCTTAGTTCCTAAATTACTCTTCCATAGTCATGCTCATCCCTGTGTCTGACTGCTGCCTGCAGATCCCAAATTATTACAAATCTAGAGTCACTATAGCTAGCAAAAGACCATTTTTATTTTTGCCGAAGGATGAGAGGAATCAGAAACTAAGGAAACCACAGTCTGTAAGGGCCAGAGACTGTTACTGGCTTACCAAAACCATCCGGCTAATGGTAAAGCCAATGTTATAAACTCAGTGCCTTTATTCAGGACTGGAGTTTGCAAAAAGATGCTCTCTGAGGCAGCATTGTCTAAGAAAATATTACAACTCATCCTTCCTGTCACTCAGCTAAAAGGAAGAGACATGAGCACTGTCTATAATTTTAACCTTTTGTAACAGATGTTCCATGAACTCAAGCAGAACTCTGGTTGACAGAAGAGAGATAAATGAAAGGCATCTCACTGTCCACTGCTGCTGCATGGTGTGAGATGAGAAAAAGAGGCAGAAGGGAGAAGGGGGGATGGAGGCTCAGGTCCAGCATTGTCTGGGGTCAGGTTCAGATGGAGGAGGAAGCAGCAAATGCCTCTACGGCCTTTTAATAAAACAAAGACACATGCAGAGGCTTCAAGCATCGTGCTGTGTGGAGAGCTGATCTATATAAAATACAACTGAGGACAGAAGAGAGGCCGGACCAAATGGGATCTTTGCCTCCCCTCGCTGCTTCGAAACGGGTCAAACATGTCCCACCTTTTTGCTGAGGATGTATTACTGATGTGAACTTCCTGCAGAGTCTTCAGGCAAAAGGAGAATGCACCAGGAATGTGGTCTAACCATTGCTTGTATTTATAATTTGCTCACCTTCTAGTTGTTTTTAAGGATTCTAATAACAAGGCATAAAAAAACAAATGCAACGCAGCATCTTAGAACTCGTCCCATCAGTTTGTGAAAATGACTTCAAGCAACCTCTACCGAGGCAATGAGCAACATTTTGAAAAGCTTCATTCAGTGAGAAACAGCCCAAGACAGTGTACGTGCTTCTGTATTCTTGCCAGAAAGGATAATATCCACGATGCATTGACCAACTTAAATGAAAACCTTTATTCTTAAGGCACCGAATATTCCTGACAGAGCCTGTGTGAGTTTTCTAGGGATATATAACAACTTACCACTAACAGTGACTTCAACAATACAGATCCATTGTGCCAGAGTTTCTGTACATCAGGTGTGCAACTGGGCCGAGTAGGTGCTCCGCTCAGTCTCTCAAAGCAGAAAGCAAGGCTGAGTTCTCTCCTATAGGCTCTGAGAACACAAATCTGCTTCTGGTCTCTTCCAAGCTTCTGGAATCCACTGTCAGGTTTCTCCCACATGGACCCTTGACCTCCCTGCCAGCCAGCAACACACATGCAATGCTTCTCGTGTTTGGAGTGTCTCTGACTTCAGCAACCAGCCAGAGAACACTTTTCTCCTCAAAGACTCACGATTAGGTTAGGCCCCCCTCGATAGCCCCCATTCTTAAAGCAACTGAGCTACAAGACAGAATGTAATCATGGGAATGAAATCCTTGAAGTGCACAGTCCTGGAGGTTGTGTGTGTGGGGGTGGGGGGGTGGTAGGATGGAGGTAAGACATCTTGCAGGCCATGTCAGTGCTGGGGACAGATTTCTAGGAGACACCACGAATTCCTTCCCAGATCCCACAATCACAGTGAAAATGAAAAGGAAGGTACATGCACATTCGTTTTAAATACTTAAACTGAAATGTGTCCCTATCAGGAAATATCCTACCCACTGACTTCAGCTTTCTAGAAACAGAATGTGTGTGCTACGAAACAACGAATTCACGCATCATACCTCAGGCTCTCTCTCTCTCTCTTTTTTTTTTTGTGGGGCCCAGTGTCATCCTTGGCTATAAAGGCCAAGAGAACCTCCTACAGCTGCAGTGATGACAGGAAACAAACCATTTCCTGCAGGACCGTGGGTTCAGGGAGCAGCAGAACACGCCATGGAGGCTTTTCTGTTGCCTTCGGACATAATCTCATCCCTAGCTGGCTGTTGTATTCAGAGGTTCCTGGGACCTTGCTGTAGCATAAATCCAGAGATTATCTTTTATGAAAAAGTGCAACTATTCATCTATGGTGGATATAAAGTCTATATTGCATTTTATACAGACACATGGTGATAGTGGCCTTTTGCATGAACCATGTTAAAATAGTAATAAGGTGGGGCGATTGGGTGGCTCAGTCATTAAGTCTGCCTTCGGCCCAGGGCGTGATCCCAGGGACCTGGGATCAAGCCCTGCATCCGGCTCCCTGCTTTGCTGGAAGCCTGCTTCTTCCTCTCCCACTCGCCCTGCTTGTGTTCCTTCTCTCGCTGGCTGTGTCTCTCTGTCAAATAAATAAATAAAATCTTAAAATAAATAAATAAATAAACAAGCAAACAAATAAATAAATAAATAAAATAGTAATAAGGAAACGTGCCATCGTTACATTTCCTGTACACCAAAAAGAGCTTTAATGTGAATCAGATAGCAATCCAGCAAATTTAGTGTGCCAGACTTTCAGAGACTGCCAGTTTAATCATCCACTCTAATATTTTGTTAGAACACAGCGCTGGTTTCCCTAGTCTATGACAGCTCAACTCTGTGTAGCTCTGACTGAAAAAAAGAGCGTTGATCAGTACATCAATATCCACCAGACATGAGGCCAGTACAAGTGGAAAAGGTTAGCTAATCAATTAAAGCATCCAGTCAACAATCATGCATCACGGGCCTGTGTGTGCCCGCTGGAGGCTGGGGTTAGAATGCTGAACAAGAAAGGGCTCTTGCCCTAAGTCATTTTTCATCTTTTTAGAGAAGCAACCATTGACTATAATTTTTTAAAAAGCTACTGAGGGGTCATCAGAGGCTGCTCTGGGAGCATATATAATGGACGCCTAGTGTTACCTTAGGCACACGGAGAGAGCCTTGAGCTGACAGTGGAGGAGTCATTTTGCAGGAGCCCTGGGACTTTAACACCTTTAGTTAATTTGGATGAAGGAATCAAAGGCATGCCTATCATGTTTCTGCGTAATTCAAAACAGAATGACTGGTTACTTTTGTTAGAAAGAAGTATAACTGAAAACACATAGCTCACTCAGATGAAATAAATGCCTAATTATAAAAAAAAAGAGAAAATAGGAAAAATGAATTATAATCATATTTAAGAACAATAAAATTAATAGTGAACTGTGAAGATTTGGTTTGGTGAATGAGACAAAGATGAAGGAAGTTTACGTTGACTAAAATAATCATACAAGAGCTATCATGTGTTCAATACCTATCTTACCACTTCAGATGTCAGATAAATGAGTTTCTACACGTTTACACCTTGGTAACTGCTGGAACCAGTACTGGAGCCTAAATCTATCAGTCAGGGGTCTGAATTTGTAACACAGATCAGGAGGTGAGTCATTGTATTATAATAGAAGTTATAATTTAAGTTGTAAGAACAGAGAACAGACTCGATAAAATATATTTGTACAGGAAAAAATGGTTTTATGTAATATGTATATTTATTTAGTTAATGTGAACTGTATTAGAGCACGCATGGAACAATAGATATTTTAGTACGTGAGGCATTGAGAAAACAGTCCAAATTCAGAGGACGAGGCTACAAACTGTGACCAGAAAAATGAAGTGAGCTGACATCACAGCCAACGGCTTGATCATACGAAACCCATGTTCCAGCTCAAACTAAAGCCGCTCCAGGATGACCCACAGAAGAGACCCTCTCCTCAAGCTAAAGACACGATAACTAGAAAACCTACAGAAAATTAAAGACAGAGTATTTCTCAGCATCTTCCGCTCAGCGAAAGGCCTGGGAGGAGTTTCAGACTTGTTTGTGCAGCAGCAAAGAAGAAATGAATAAAGTACACAATGCATCTAACAGAGGGACCACAGAGCCAGACTAAGTGAGAATTTCTTGAAATTCGAGGATGTTTTACCTTTTTTTTTTTTTAAGATTTTATTTATTTATTTATTTGACAGAGAGACAGCCAGCAAGAGAGGGAACACAAGCAGGGGGAGTGGGAGAGGAAGAAGCAGGCTCCGAGCGGAGGAGCCTGATGTGGGGCTCGATCCCAGGACCCTGGGATCACGCCCTGAGCCCAAGGCAGACGCTTAACGCCTGAGCCACCCAGGCGCCCCATGGGATGTTTTACTTCTGAACTCAGTGTCCATACACCTGGGTTCGTGACAGATGTTCCAGTGGATGGAATCGCTACATGGAAGAACCCCTGCCTTGGTAAACCGGGAAGCTCATGGTCATGAAGCCTTTCTGTGAAATGGCTCATGTTGCTATCACATATGGCAGCTCGCAGTCTTGACCGTTACCCTACTGTTTGCTGAGACAAAAGGTGGAGCTGACTGAGAGGAAAGAGAGCGGTCACAAAAAGAACCTGGGGCTGTGAAGGTACCTAACACAGCCTGAATAAATAAAGAGCTTTGAGAGGGATGCTAAGGGCTTTTTAAAATGTATAACTGCCCTCTTTGATTGCATAATAGCATGTTCCTTACATTTATTTTTGCTTGTCCAGAAGGTAGAACAAAACCAATAGGTGAATGCTATAAAAAAAAAAGTGATATTTTAGGTAAATATTGGGTTAATTTTGAATACTTTAGTTTTTCAATAAGGCTGTGACTGCTTTGACCTATTCAGTTTTCCCCATTGTTGAAGTAACTAATCAGAAATAGAATCGTGCTTTGTCAGGATGTTGTGCAGGGAATTTCTCCTTTGGATAGACAGTTATATGAATGTATGTTAAAAACCCCTTCTGACTCCAAATAATGTTATTCCAAGTGCATTTTCCTCATAATGAAGAAAAATTAATTACACAAGCTAATGAATAAGTAATTATGTATCAAACAATGTGGGTGGAAAGGCAAATTACCAGTTCTGTAAATAAAGCCTGTAATAAAATCCACTTGCTTTATATGAATATGTTGCCAAGGGGCCTGGGTTCATTATTTGGCATCAAGAAACATTCCCTTCCCTCTGTTTAAATACTTTCAGTAGAGAATTATTAAGCAGAGAAATGGAGGAATGTATAATACCACAGTAACCAAGAGTAACTAGAAAAATAAAAGACAGATGCCCTAAATTAATCAAGTTACCAATGCAATCATCCGAGGAAGAACTGAGTACACACAGCAGAAAAAGTGTCTCTTTATATCAATAATTGCATTTAACTCATTATTCCAAAGGTTCTTCCCACTTAAATGAACAAAAACAATTACTTATATCTCACAGAAAGACTTTAGCATTCTACTAATAATAGATTTAATTTTTATTAAAGCTGTCTACTGGTAAAAACCAACTAAATTCTGGATCTTGAGAAGAGGAGGGAGTGAGCAGAAAGTACAGGATTAATTTGAGGCCACTGTTTTTTCAGAGCTAACCAGAGTTTTGAAAGAGACATATTATAAAATTATAAATTATGAAACTTATTTAAATAAAAATTTAAATCAGGCTAAAACAACAATTTGATGGTCTAAATTAACCATTAAAGTCATTTAAATTTTGGTTTAATAAATTTATTTAAATTATGCTTTAGTTTTTAACATGGACGGGACTGGAGGAGATAATGCTAAGTGAAATAAGTCAAGCAGAGAAAGACAATTATCATAATGTTTCACTCATTTATGGAACATAAGAAGTAGGAAGATTGGTAGAAGAAGAAAGGAAAGAAGAAAGGGGGGGGTAAACAGAAGGGGGAATGAACCACGAGAGACTATGGACTCTGGGAAACAAACTGAGGGCTTGGGGGGGGGGGGGATGGGATAGGCTGGTGATGGGTATTAAGGAGGGCACGTATTACATGGTGCACTGGGGGTGTTATATGCAAGTAATGAATCATGGAACTTTACACCAAAGACTAGGGATGTACTGTATGGTCACTAACATAATAAAAAATATTATTAAAAAATTAATACCTAGTTCTATATATATCAAAATATATATCTACATGTAGACATACAAAATGTATATCTACACATACACAGCACATATGCACACAGACATACACAAACACACACATATCTGTACACACACACAGATAAAGTATTATTTTCTGAATCTTGTGAAATTTTAATCTGAATTCCCTATTTGTTTCTCTTTCTTTTCTTTTTCAGATAGTGTACTCCTAAGTTCTATGTTCTTTATTTTTCTCTAATTTTTAAAATTAATTTGTTTTATTTCCTTTTGCTTTTTAAATGTATGATATTTTATTTTTTTAAAGATTTATTTATTTTTTTGAGAGAGAGAGAGGGTGGGTGGAGAAGCAGAGGGAGAGGGAGAATCTCAAGGGAACTCCCTGCTGAGCACGGAGCCCCACATGGGGCTCAATCTCAGGACCCTAAGATCATGAGTTGAGCTGCAACCGAGAGCTGGATGCTTAAACGACTGAGCCACCCAGGTGCCCCTGTACTGACATTTTGTTTTAGCTTACTATCTGGTCAAATTTTGAGGGTATTTCATGAACAATCAATACAAATTGCGGTTTTTACTATTCAACTTGAACCACTGACTCAACCTTACTAATTATGTCATGTCATGGATGTATTTATATATATCTTCATTGTGAATTATAGACAATACCCTTATGATATGCCTTTCTAAATAGTACTTAATGCCTTAAAAAGAGGCCTGAAGTAGTTGGCTTGATAGACTAATGGAACGGCCTTTTGAAGACTCGGTTATATCACAGCTAGGTGGCAGTGCCGTGAAGTACTGTAACAAGGTTCTCCCAGAAGGCTGTATATGCCGAGTCAGCATCTCATACATGGTACTGATTCAGGGGCCCAGGAATCAAGGGGTGGAAACAGGAGAGGCACCATTCATTCTCACCCACCATGAGCAACTAGCAAATGTTTTGCTTCCTATTCCAGAAACCTTATTTTCTACTGGCCTAGAGGTCCTAGTTCCAGAGGAAGGAATGCTTCCACCAGGAGACACAACAGTGATTCTACTGAACTGGAAGTTAAGAATGCCACCTGGCAACTTTGGGTTCCTCCTGCCTCTGAATCAACTGGCAAGGAAGGGAGCTACAGTGATGGCTGGGATGATTGATCCTGACTACCACTGAGACATGGGGCTACTATTCCATAATGCAGGTAAGAAAGAGTATGTCCAGAATGCAGGCGATCCCTCAGAGCATCTCTTACTAGCATGCTGCCCAGTCATTAAGATCAGTGGAAAACTACAACAACCTAATTTGGGAAGGACTAGTCATGACCCATACCCTTCAGAATGAAGATTTGGGTCACCCTACCAGGTAAAGAACCAGACCAGCTGAGATGCTTGCTAAAGACAAAGGGAATACAGAGTGGGTAGTGGATGAAGGCAGTTCTAAATGTCAGCTATGATCACATGGCCAGTTACAGAAACTGTCAGGAATATATCCTTCTTATTTTGTTATGAATATGTTTGTGTGTTCCTATAGACTGAATGAGGCTCCCCTAAATTCTTATGATGAAATCTATTCCCCAGTGTGATGGTATTTGGTGGTGGAGCCTTTAGGAGGTCATTAGATCATGAGGGAAGAGCCCTAATAAGTAACATTACGTCCTTATAAAAGAAACCCCAAAGACCTCTATTGCCTTCCCAGCCACAGGAAGACACAGTGAAAAGATGGCCATTTATTAACCAGGAAGAAGGGTCTCACCAGACACTGACTAAGCTGGTGGCTTGTTCTTGGACTCCCAGACTCCAAAACTGTGAGATTTATATTTAATTTCTGTTGTTTATAAGCTACTCAGTCCATTCTTATTAGCAGCCTGAATGGACCCAGACATGGGTGAATGAATTTATATCTTTAACTTCTTTCTTCTCTTATTACCTTAAAATGTAACATAAGATATATTGACTTTATACCATAGTATTTAAGTATTTTAATTTTATATCATAGTATTTAAGTCATGGGACATCAAAGAGAAGAGTAAACATCACTCATGGACATTATCTCCTCTGGTGAAGGAGCTGGCGTATTTTTGTTTGGATGCATATTAGTTGTATCATGCTAGGCAGAATTACGACCTTGTTATTGCTTTTATTTGGAGATTGAATGTGGTTTCAGGGAATGTGTCTGGGTGCCTGTTTGACAAGGGTTGGACTTGTGATGGCTAAATTCATGTGCCAACTTGACTGTATCACAGGGTGCCCAGATATTCAGCTGAACATTATTTCTGGGTGTGTCTGTGAGGGTGTTTCCAGATGAGATCAGCATTAAATCAGTAGACTGAGAAAAGCAGATTGCCCTCCCCTGTGTGTGGAGGAATTATCCAATCTGTCAAGAGCCTGAATAAAACAAAAGGCAGAAGAATGGAGAATTTGTTCTTTCTTTCTCTGCCTCAACTGCTTAGGTTGACACATGGGTCTCCTCCTGCCCTCTGGACTGAGACTTAACCATCTGCTCCCCTGGTTCTTGGGCCTTAGGACCCCAATTGCACTAAATCACCAGCCCTTCCATGTCTCTAGCTTACAGACGGCAGCTCATGGGACTTCTCAGCTCCAGCTATGCTTGAGTCAAGTCCTGAAAATAAATCACAAGTCTCTCTCTCTTTCTGGAGAATCCTGACTAAAACAACATGTTAGAGTTGTTTTGTTTTGTTTTTTACAGTATTTAATGAGATGCTATATAAAAAAATCATCTCTAGCATGATGAAAAGAATTACGGGATGGGATGGCTATTATTACCATCATTACTAGCAACGTTACATGCTCTGTTAGTGACTGCAGAAAACAAAAATGATCAAGGCATGACCCTGTCACAGGATGCTACACTTAAAAAAGAGGAAAACATGACTAAGTAAAATTCGATAAATAACTGGCAAATAGTTGGCCCACTGCCTGAATTATTATGAGTCAATAAAATATTTGTTAATTAAAATCAATGAACGAATGGGAGAATTTATCTGCAAGTAAATGTGTAATATTTGGTTTTATACACATAAAGAAAAGCAATATAACATACTAACAGCTGTGGTTGATCTCCAAGGAGGGGCAGACCTTTTGCTTTTAGGGTACCTGAATAAAAGTCACTGACTCTCACCTTGTACCCTCAGGGATTTATCCTATGGGGGTTATTTAGCTGATCAAAGACGGCTAATTCCATGTGTGAAGAGGGCATTCGTTATTACTTTGGAGCGGCAGTCAGAAACTGGGCACCCATGTCACCTTGCATGTGTCTCACCCCCATCGTTCACCTCAGTCTGCTCTACAAGATGGTGCATCATCTTCAATCAGAATCACCTCCAGTTCCCCCAAATCAGTCACTCCAGTTGTTTGGAATTTATGATCATACTGGCATGAGTCAAACCATACAAATTAAGATCACAATCAAAGGAAACAACTCTCAAATCTGATCACAAGCTAAATTAAATATTAGGAAAGTATTATATTAAATGCCCAGACTCGTGTTTCATTTCAAGCCTTCTAAATCTGTGAGGCATTCATACACGTACTTACAAAGTCATCAACCTGCCAGGAAAAAATAAGAACTAGATCCTATAAACGGTTTCCAACTGAGCGGTGCTATTATGCGCTTGGGCAATGTGGAAGGAAGGCAAGAAAGGACAGGACTGACTATATTTACAGTTCTGCCAAAGAACTAATTGTGCTCAACCGTCTGTTTTATTGACACAGAAATGCTTAGTGGAGGTGGAATACGTAATGTCTGTATACAATTCATTAGTATAAGTGTTTTAGAAATCACTGATTTGTACAGAAATGAAGCCTAAGAGCAGGGATAAGAACATTGGTAACTGAGTTTTTCTCACCCTCAGGCTTCCTGGAACATTTGTGGGCCTCAAACACTTCTCCACATTCTTGAAAAGGGAAGAGATACAGTGATGTGTTTACTTGTCTGCTTTAGGAAAATAACAACATGGTGACTCTGCATTTTTGTTAGTCTTTCTTTTTCCCTGGGAATCAAATGGAACTATTCTGCCAATTTATATAATGAAATATACCCATACTCAAAATTTTTTCCTAACTAAATAAGGTATTTGTTCTCCTAGAGCACGTGGATTAAAAAACAAACAAAAACAAGTCCTCCCATTTCAGTCATGTTTTAAAAAAATATATAGCCCAAATTATTCATCTTTGTTAAGAACCAGAATCTTAGGAAAAGAGCTTCGTGGGGAAATGAAAGATTCCTTCTGAAGCTTTCGCTGGAGATCATCTACGATAAAAACAATATGTTACCTTTTTCCTCTAATGCCTCCTTAAAAGTACAAACTAGAATTTTAGAAGAGCAGGGATTACTTACATTTTAAAAATATTTAACCTCTACCACTCCCTTTCCAGGATAATATCTATGGAAAGCAAAAGAAGTCAATTTATTGTAACAGGAGAAGGGAAATAGCCAGCCCTAATAATGGCATAGCAGAATTACCTTGATAAAAATGAACCTTTCCTCCATGTTTTTCCTTTTGACAAATATCACCACGTTAGCTCTGACCCCCTTCCTCATCTGTTGATGAAATACGGTTTTCTGCCTTGTCTGAGATATGCTCTTTGAGGAATCTTTCAGATCATGAAGCCACAAGTCCATATTCACCCATAATGGCATGTCCATTGCTGGCCAAATCGGCCTTTGAGGCTAATGCTGGAAGATTTGAAGCTTTGCACCCACATCAACGTAACCCCTCTTGTTTTAGAAGGCTCCAGTGGTAGGATTGAGCCTCACATGCGCGTCCAGGAAGAGTGATGTCTGCTGCTATACCCAAGGGCATGTGCAATTTTCTTATTCAGCACGTATTTTCCACGTTACCTTGGGAAAATACTTCATCAACACAACTGTTGGTCAGGAGACTCCAATGTCTTAAAATCACCTTTTGTTGAGGAGCTCATTTTCATTACGTTCTACACAATTTGCAGTGGCGAATTTCAGCACAAATCAAAAAGTTACATTTTTCAATCTTACAAAAGCTCATGAGGAACAGAGAAGACATTATGTCTCCTTTTGTACCACAGCAAGTCACATTCCAGAATTTTCAGGTTAGTATATCCATATACACTGAGGTTCCTGATAAAAGGGGACCTTTCCTCTTGTCCATGTATATCTGCTGGAATACCAATCCAAGAACAAGAGTTGACAAATCACCCCTCCCCACATCTACCAAAACCACAAATTCTAAAGCAATAACTTGCAAGGAGGTAGCCAAAAACACTCTTAGAATCCTACTCTTTAGCCTATTTCAGTCTTTATATGGAAACAATAAAAATATTTGGAAGAATTTTTTTTTTAATGGAAGTTCTGTCTGCTTTGTAGTGCGTCTGTGCATTTCCATACCCTTTCAGTTCAGAAGTGGGTATGACTGTTTGTGCATGTGTGTGGGATCTCTCTCACCACCCGGAAACTAGCTTGAATAATGGACTTGCTTTTAAAGTAGGATACTGACATCTCAACCCCTGGCTGGGCAACTGTTGAGACACAAAACTCATTGGCTGGGGCAAGCTCAGGTACTAGAAATTCTGAACAGAAGAATTCTATGGAGTGCCCAGGATTTGAGAGTGAGGTATAAAAGAAGATGTGTACAATTTCAAATGGGCATGATTCACAGCACAAACAGCAGCCATACTTTGGGTGTTTGGGAGGATCCCACCAAAGAAGGATCTTGTATGATGGACTGCAGTACCTCCAGCATCAAGAAGCCAAGATGCTCTGGGATTTTACTTGAAAGTCATAATGGTCAGCCTGCCTTATAGAATTACGTAGTTTAAAATTATCTAGAGATAAGTCTAGCTAATTTAAATCATGCAAATAAAAAAGGAAAAATTCAATAATCTACCTCAATGTTTCCCAATGACCAAACACATGGAAATATTGACTGGAATCATCCCATTTGCTTTAGTTATTTTCATTGTGTATATACTACAAGAACATAAAATGATTTAGGGCAAATGTGTTTAAACATCATGATGCTTAACACAATAGTTCTAATTCTATAGATTCTTATTTCTTACTGGTTGGTGTAGTATCCATTACACACTGCAGGAAGCATTTTCTATGTCATCAGACATTTTCATAATTTTACATAATTTACAAAGCAAGAGAATGATTTGGCTGAGCTTGCATAATACTTTACATGTGTGCTGACTGCATGTTTTAGCATTTTATAATCCATCAGTACCAAAGAGAGCCAGTTGCCTTGCATCCTGATTTATATGGGATATTTTGGAATATTACATTTTTTAACTTTGATAATCAGATATGAGTCCTGATATTTTAATGTATGAAAGGAGTGCAATGCTTTTTATGCATGGGATTATCAACTTGATGATATAAAATAAGCTATCATATGCAAAGTGTCTGCATAGAATATGTCTGTCACCATTAAGAGGAGAAAGAAAGACCATATAGAGCATTGTATATAATGCTCAAAGGTAAGATTAGTAAAGCCTCTGTTTTATTTTGACTCAGTATTCAGAGATTGGAGACAAATCCATAAAACACAGGCAGTTCTCTTAAAGACCTAAATGAGAGACCTGGAACATAAAATCCCTGAAAGAAAACATAGGCAGTAATCTCTTGGACATTACTCTTAGCAATATTTGCTGGACACGTTTCCCCAGGCCAGGGAAATGAAAGCAAAAACAGAACCACGTCAAACTAAAAAGCTTCTGCACCGTGCAGGAAACCATCAACAAAACAAAAAGGCATCTTACTGAATGGGAGAAGATACTTGCAAATGATATATCTGATAAAGGGTTAATTTAAAAAATATATAAGTAGCTTATACAACTCAACACCAAACAACAATAACAATAATTCAATTAAAAATGGGCAGAAGACCTGAATAGATATTTTTTCAAAGAAGACATCCAGATGGCCAACAGACACATGAAAAGTGCTCAACATCACTCATCATCAGGGAAATGCAAATCAAAACCACAATGAGATATCACCTCACACCTGTCAGAATGGCTAAAATCAAAGACACGAAAAATACCAAGTGTCAGTGAGGATGTGGAGAGAAGAGAACCCTTGTCCACTGTTGGTGGGAATGTAAGTTAGTGTGGCCACTGTGGAAAATATGTCCAATATGAAGGTTTCTCAAAAAATTAAAAATAGAACTACCACATAATCCAGCAATACCACTTCTGGGTATTAACCTGAAGAAACAAAAACACTAATTTGAAAAGATATGTGCACGTCTATGTTTATTGTGGCATTATTTATAACAGCCAAGACATAGAAGCAACGTAAGCGTCCAGTGATGGATGAATGCATAAAGAAGTTGTGGTATATGTATGTATGTATATATATGTGTGTGTATCTATATCTATATCTATATCTATATCTATATCTATATCTATATCTATATCTATATCTATATCTATAACGAAATACAACTCAGCCATAAAAAAGAATGAAATTTTGCCATTTGTGACAATATGGATAGACGTAGAAAGTATTACGTTAAGTAAAATAAGTTAGACAAAGACAAATACTGTATGATTTCACTTATATGCAGAATCTAAAAAAACAAACAAAAAACAACAACAAATGAGAAATAGGCTCAAAGAGAACAAACTAGTGGTTGCTAGAGGGGAGGGGGTAGGAGGATGGGCAAAATAGGTGGAGAGGATTAAGAGGTACACATTTCTAGGTGTTAAATAAGTAAGTCACGGGGATAAAAAATACAACACAGGGAATACAGTCAATAATACCATAACAACTTTGTGTGGTGACAGGTGGTAACCAGACTTATGGTGCTGAGCATATCTTGGTGCACGTGTGTCAACGCACTATGTTGTACACCTGAAACTAATGTAATATTATATGTCAATTATACTTCAACTAAAAATATATTTTTTAATTAATTTATTTTAGAGAGAGAGAGCAACTCTCAGGACCTTGAGATCATGACCTCAGCTGAAATCAAGAGTCAGATGCTTAACTGACTGAGCCACCCAGGCACCCCTCAACTGAAAGTGTTTTTTAAAAACACAGGCTATTCTCTATCCATGGTAGTTAGGTTCTATATAGGCACTGCAAACACTGAATTAGTGAATATGGAACCACTGCTCTTAGGGGAAATACAGAGTTCATTTCCTGCAAGCCTTTGGTCACATTTTTATCTACTATTAATACATAATCTTGTTTTATATACATATTTTTTGTCTGTTTAAAGACACCTTATTTAATATATATTGTTGATTCATTTTTTTTAAAGTTTACTTATTTTATTTTGAGAGAGAAAGCATAAGCGAGAGGGAGAGGGAGAGAGAGAATCTTAAGCAGACTCCAAGCTCAGCTCAGGGCTTCATCCCACAACCCTGAGATCAAGACTTGAGCTGAAACCAAGAGTCGGACGCTTAACCGAATGAGCCACCCAGGAGCCCCTGTATTGCTGATTCACTCACACTGAACTCATGATACTATAACTCCTGCCTGAACAATCTCTATGTGACACACGCATTTTCTCTGCGAGGCACATCATAGCCTTGCACTCAGGAATGATAGACAGCACCTCAGCACTTGCCTCAGGAGACATTCTAAATACCAAAATCACGAACAAAAAGCACAAACATGTGAAAAGTGTACTAAGCAGTAAAAAGAACACTCATCTACAGGATGAGAGCTGAGACAGGGAGGCGGAGTGGTGCCTTGTCCATCCTTAGCTGGGAGTGCGCATGTTGAGCTATGGAAAGCTTCTGCCGCCCCCGAGTGCATCTGTAACCGACGGCAAAAGTGCCACGATTATTGAATGAGGAACCACACATAAATTTAGCAGACAGAGCAGCAAATGTGAAATCTGCAAAGAAGGTGGATCAAACACATTTTCAAAAAATGCAAATTCTCTGCTTGGTAGAAAAACCTACAGCCACCCTACATTTTACTTCATGTTAGAACGTGCAATGCAGATAAAGCTTACAAATATCCTAGAAAAAGACACATCTTTATTGGACACGAAAAGAGTTCAGCTGATTTCAGGATGCAGTAACGCATGGATTTCAGAAACTGAGACTGAAATTATACTTTGACAAAACCAACCAACAGTTTCTTTTTTTTTTTTTTTTAGATTTTATTTATTTGAGAGAGAGAGAGAGAGCACACGCATGAGTGGGGTGAAGGGCAGAGGGAGAAGCAGACGCCCCGCTGAGCAGGGAACTCAATGCAGGGCTGGATCCCAGGACCCCGGGATCATGAGCTGAGCCAAAGGCAGACACTAAACTGACTGAGCCACCCAGGCACCCCCCAGCCAACGGTTTCTTAAATAATTTTGTGCCAATAAAAAAATGCAAAAAAATATTTGTCTGAAACTGGGTCTTACTCTAAATCTGCAAGAGGATATGGAGTAAGGCACTTACCTCACGCTATCCATTAATGTTGTTTTTCCTTCAGTAATAAGTGTGAGATAATTTTTTATGTGTATGATTTACTCATTCAATTATAAATGCATTGAGTCAGAAAGTGGAAATTGGGGAGCTGGGGGAGTTAAGATGGCGGAGGAGTAGGGGACCCCTTTTTCAGCCGGTCCCCTGAGTCGAGCTGGATAGGTAGCAGACCAGCCTGAACATCCACGGTATCAGCCTGAGACGCAGGAAGATACATCTGGATCTCTACAAATGAACATCTCCAGTGCTGAGTACTGAGGTACGAAGCGGGGAGCCGTGAAACCTCGCACAGGTATCGGAAGATAAATGGAAGGTGGAGGGAGCTGCCAAGTTCGGGCGCCGGGAAGCGGTAGCCACCTGCACGGGGGAGCAGCGGACTCGTGGACTGGCACCTGCGAGAGAGCGGACTGAGACTGTGAGCCGGGGAATGTGAACGACCAGACTCTTCATGGAGCTCCGGTGCGCTCACTGGATCCAGACTGAGACCGGGAGCTCCCGGAGCGTGCAGGGGCGGCGGGCGGCTGGCGGCATTAGAAACACAAAGGACAGAGACACGCCGGCCCTGGAAGTGAGGGCTGGGACGCCGGGTGTGGGGTGCACATCCCGGAATGCTGCAGTGTTGAGCAGCACCAACAGAAACAGAGTTAAAGTGGCCAGAACATCAGTGGAGAACGGTCCGCGATTCCTCTGTTCTGGGACAGAGGCTGAGATTCGGCCACTGCTGCTTTGACTCTCAGAAGAGGCACAGCAAACCGCCAGGGAAAACCGCCAGAGAACAAAAGCCTGGAAAGACCGGCTCACAGTGTGCCCATCCCCATCCCCCCTTGCAGGGGACACAGAGACTCTACCCAAACAGGGTTGCCTGAGTATCGGTGCGGCAGGCCCCTCCCCCAGAACACAGAAGGCAGGCTGAAAAATCAAGAAGCCCACATCCCTAAGATCCCTATAAAACAAGGGCACACGGCCTGGGTGCCAGGCAATAATTTGGGCTCTGGACAACCCAGCAACCTCTCCTCATCAGAATGATGAGAAGGAGAAGTCCCCCCCAGCAAAGAAAAGACAATGAGTCAGTGGCCTCTGCCATAGAACTAATGGATATGGATATAACCAAATTTTCAAAAATGGAATTCAGAGTAACAATGGTCAAGATGATGTGCAGACTTGAAAAAAGTATTAACGAAAATGTTAATGAGAATATAGAATCTCTTAGAGAGGAAATGAGAGCGAATTTGGCAGAAATTAAAAATTCTATGAGCCAAATGCAGTCAAAACTAGAGGCTCTGATGGCCAGGGTCAATGAGGCAGAAGCACGAATCGGAGAATTGGAGGATGGGTTAGTAGAAGAAAAAACTAAAATAGAGTCTGGGCTCAAAAAAATCCATGCACAGGAATGTAGGTTACGGGAGATTACTGACTCAATGAAACGTTCCAATGTCAGAATCATTGGCATCCCAGAGGGGTTGGAGAAAAACAGAGGTCTAGAAGAGATATTTGAACAAACTGTAGCTGAAAACTTCCCTAATCTAGCAAGGGAAACAAACATTTGTGTCCAAGAGGCAGAGAGGACGCCTCCCAAGCTCAACCATGACAAACCTACACCACGTCACGTCATAGTGCAATTCGCAAATATTAGATCCAAGGATACAGTATTGAAAGCGGCCAGGGCAAAGAAATTTCTCACGTACCAAGGCAAAGGTATCAGAATTACGTCAGACCTGTCTACACAGACCTGGAATGAGAGAAAGGGTGGGTGGGGGGGGCATTTTTAAAGCTCTTTCAGAGAAAAACATGCAGCCAAGGATCCTCTATCCAGCAAGGCTGTCATTCAGAATTGATGGAGAAATAAAGACCTTCCAGAATCGCCAGTCACTGACCAATTTCGTAACCACAAAACCAGCCCTACAGGAGATATTAAGGGGGGTTCTATAAAAGTAAAAAGGCCCCAAGAGTGATACAGAACAGAAAGTCACAATCTATAGAAACAAAGAGTTTACTGGCAACATGGCATCATTAAAATCATCTCTCAATAATCAGTCTCAATGTAAATGGCCTAAATGCTCCCATAAAAGGCCACAGGGTTGAAGATTGGATAAAAAGACATGACCCATCCATTTGCCGTCTACAAGAGACTCATTTTCAACCTAAAGATATATTCAGACTGAAAGTAAAGGGATGGAATACCATCTTTCACACCAATGGACCTCAAAAGAAACCTGGGGTAGCAATTCTCATATAGGACAGATTGGATTTTAAACTAAAGACTATAGTTAGGGACACAGAAGGGCACTATATTATTCTTAAAGAATGTATCCAACAAGTGGATATGACAATTATAAATATATATGCCCCCACCAGGGGAGCAGCAAGATACACAAGCCAACTCTTAACCAGAATAAAGAGACATATAGATAAAAATACGTTAATAGTAAGGGACCTCAACACTCCACTATCAGAAATAGACAGAGCACCGGAGCAGAAAACCAACATAGAAACAAGAGCTTTGAATGCCATACTCGATGAGTTGGACCCCATAGATATATATAGAACACTACACCCCAGAACCAAAGAATACTCATTCTATTCTAATGCCCATGGAACATTCTCAAGAATAGACCATGTTCTGGGACACAAAACAGGTCTCAACCGATACCAAAAGATTGAAATTATCCCCTGCATATTCTCAGACCACAACGCTCTGAAATTGGAACTCAACCACAAGGAAAAATTTGGAAGAAACTCAAACACTTGGAGACTAAGAACCATCCTGCTCAGGAATGACTCGATAAACCAGGAAATCAAAAATCAAATTAAACAATTTATGGAGACCAATGAGAATGAAAATACAACAGTCCAAAACCTATGGGATACTGCAAAGGCAGTCAGTCCTAAGGGGGAAATACATAGCCATCCAAGCCTCACTCAAAAGAATAGAAAGATCTAAAATGCAGTTTTTATATTCTCACCTCAAGAAGCTGGAACAGCAACAGAGGGACAAGCCTAATCCATGCACGAGGAAGCAGTTGACCAAGATTAGACAGGAATCAATGAATTAGAAATCAGAAGTACAGTAGAGTAGATAAACAGGACTAGAAGCTGGTTCTTTGAGAGAATCAATAAAATTGACAAACTGCTGGCAAGACTTATCCAAAAGAACAGAGAAAGGACCCAAATTAATAAAATTATGAATGAAAAAGGAGAAGTCACAACCAACACCAATGAAATTGGAAGGATTATTAGAAACTTTTATCAACATCTATATGCCAATAAATTAAGCAATCTGGAAGAGATGGAGGCCTTCCTGGAAACCTATAAACTACCAAGACTGAAACAGGAAGAAATTGATTTTTTAAACAGGCCAATTAATTATGAAGAGATTAAGTCAGTGATAAACAACCTTCCAAATAACAAAACTCCAGGCCTGGACGGTTTTCCTGGGGAATTCTACCAAACATTCAAAGAAGAAATAATACCTATTCTCCTAAAGCTATTTCAAAAAATAGAAACAGAAGGAAAGCTACCAAACTCATTCTATGAGGCCAATATTACCTTGATCCCCAAACCAGGCAAAGACCCCCTCAAAAAGGAGAATTACAGACTGATTTCTCTAATGAATATGGACGCCAAAATCCTCAACAAGATCCTGGCTAATAGAATCCAACAGTACATTAAAAGGATTATCCATCATGACCAAGTGGGATTCATACCTGGGATGCAAGCGTGGTTCAACATTCGCAAATTGATCAGCGTGATACATCATATCAACAAGAAAAGACTCAGGAACCATATGGTCCTCTCAATTGATGCAGAAAAAGCATTTGACAAAATACAGCATCCTTTCCTGATTAAAACCCTTCAGAGTGTAGGAAAAGAGGGCACATTCCTCAATCTCATAAAAACCATCTATGAAAAGCCTACAGCAAATATCATTCTCAATGGGGAAAAGCTGGAAGCCTTTCCCTTAAGATCAGGAACTCGACAAGGATGCCCACTCTCGCCACTATTATTCAACATAGTACTAGAAGTCCTTGCAACAGCAATCAGACGACAAAAAGGGATCAAAGGTATCCAAATCGGCAAAGAAGAAGTCAAACTGTCTCTCTTCGCAGATGACATGATACTCTATATGGAAAACCCAAAAGAATCCACGCCCAAACCAATAGAAGTTATACAGCAATTCAGTAATGTGGCGGGATACAAAGTCAATGCTCAGAAATCAGTTGCATCTCTATACACGAATAATGAGACTGAAGAAAGAGAAATTAGGGAATCCATCCCATTTACAATAGCACCAAAAACCATACGTTACCTTGGAATTAACTTAACCAGAGACGTAAAGGACCTATATTCTAGAAACTATAAATCACTCTTGAAAGACATTGAGGAAGACACAAAAAGACGGAAAAATATTCCATGCTCATGGATCAGAAGAATTAACCTAGTTAAAATGTCCATGCTACCCAGAGCAATCTACACTTTCAATGCTATCCCGATCAAAATACCGAGGACATTTTTCAAAGAACTGGAACAAATAGTCCTTAAATTTGTATGGAAACAGAAAAGGCCCCGAATCTCCAAGGAACTGTTGAAAAGGAAAAACAAAGCTGGGGGCATCACAATGCAGGATTTCGAGCTGTACTACAAAGCTGTGATCACAAAGACAGCATGGTACTGGGACAAAAATGCACATAGACCAATGGAACAGAATAGAGAACCCAGAAATGGACCCTCGGCTCTTTGGGGAACTAATCTTTGATAAAGCAGGGAAAAACATCTGGTGGAAAAAAGACAGTCTCTTCAATAAATGGACAGCTACATGCAAAAGAATGAAACTTGACCACTCTCTCCCACCATACACAAAAATAAACTCCAAATGGATGAAAGACCTCGATGTGAGACAGGAATCCATCAAAATCCTAGAGGAGAACATAGGCAGCAACCTATACAACATCGGCCAAAGCAACCTTTTTCATGACACATCTCCAAAGGCAAGAGAAACAAAAGATCAATTGAACTTGTGGGACTTCATCAAGATAAAAAGCTTCTGCACAGCCAAGGAAACAGTCAAAAAAACTAAGAGGCAGCCCACGGAATGGGAGAATATATTTGCAAATGATGCTACAGATAAAAGACTGGTATCCAAGATCTACAAAGAACTTCTCAAACTCAATACACGAGAAACAAATAAACAAATCATAAAATGGGCAGAAGATATGAACAGACACTTTTCCAATGATGACATAGAAATGGCTAACAGACACATGAAAAAACGTTCAAAATCACTAGCCATCAGGGAAATCCAAATGAAAACCACACTAAGATACCACCTTACGCCAGTTAGAATGGCAAAAATTGACAAGGCAAGAGACAACAATTGCTGGAGAGGATGTGGAGAAAGGGGATCCCTCCTACAGTGTTCGTGGGAATGCAAGTTGGTACAGCCACTCTGGAAAACAGGGTGGAGGTCCCTTAAAAAGTTAAAAACTGAGCTACCCTATGACCCAGCCATTGCACTACTGGGTATTTACCCCAAAGATACAGACGTAGTGAAGAGAAGGGCCATATGCACCCCAATGTTCATAGCAGCATTGTCCACAATAGCCAAATCGTGGAAGGAACCGAGATGCCCTTCAACAGATGACTGGATTAAGAAGTTGTGGTCCATATATACAATGGAATATTACTCAGCTATCAGAAAGAACGAGTTCTCAACATTTGCTGCAACATGGATGGCAGTGGGGGAGATAATGCTAAGTGAAATAAGTCAAGCAGAGAAAGACAATTATCATATGATTTCTCTCATCTATGGAACATAAGAACTGGGAAGATCAGTAGGGGAAGAAAGGGATAAAGAAAGGGGGGGTAATCAGAAGGGGGAATGAAGCATGAGAGACTATGGACTATGAGAAACAAACTGGGGGCCTCAGAGGGGAGGGCGGTGGGGAAATGGGATAGGCTGGTGATGGGTGGTGGGCAGGGCACGTATTGCATGGTGCACTGGGTGTTATAAGCAACTAATGAATCATTTAACTTTACATCGGAAACCGGGGATGTACTGTATGGTGACTAACATAATATAATAAAAAAACATTAAAAAAAAAAAAGAAAGTGGAAATTGAATAAAGTACTGTCTGACCACCTTGCCTGTGCATGCTTACCATACGAAGGGCTCATTAAAGCTGCAAGAGCCCCAAAGGGTTGTTTCTGGTTTTCTTTGTGGCTAGTTCATTTGTTTTTCATTAAAACATGACAGCTGAAATCCACTTCACAGGTTATTTGAATTTGACTCTTAATACAACAGTCAAAAATATGTAAATGATGTCTCTATGTACCAGATTGGCCTACCAATAGCTGTACTTAAATAAATTTCCTACGGGGAATAAAAAGAAGAAAATTAAAGTCATTATCTTCTCTCCATTACTTTCAATGAACATTTCCTTGACGATACATGTAATTCCAAAAGGCCTTTCAACACAGTTACCCACAATAAAGTGCACTGATGTCCATTCAAAAGTATAGCTGAATCCACAACTTGAAAATTATTTTATGATTCCACCACCTGTCCAACTGTTAGTGGAAGTAAATGGACCTTAATAAGCAGCTAGAAAAATTCAATGGCAGGAATTTCATGCTGCTGCATGACCTGTGTTACAACCCCCATGAGAATGAACCAACTAAGCTGCACAATGCAATTTGGCCAAATATTTATTACATGTCTACACTGCAGAAGACACTGAAAGGGGTTCAAAGCTGAGGAAGACTTGTGTTTGCGGGAAACGCACTGTCCAGTTGTGGAGATTAGGGACATCTATGCAACACTGGAATGCAGGGCACCCTAAGATGACTGACACCAAAGAAGTACATGCACACTGTCGTAGCAATTTGGACAGGAAGGGGCATGCCACTGTAGGAATCAAGAAATGTTGCAAAGGTGTGAGCAGTGGACCTGGACAAGCTGGAAGATTTTTTTAGCAGGAAGGCTGGGGAAGGGGAGATTTGGCCTTGTGTGTGGAAGTATTAGACATCAGGGTGGTTAGGGAGCACGTGCAACCTAAAGACTGGTTTTATGTGTGTGTGCACACACGTGGGCACACGTGCACACATGTGAGTCCTGGGCACGTGTCAAGATTTGTCAAGGATTTACAATGCCAGAATGAAAAATCCATACTTAAATGAGAAAAATTAAAGAAGCCTTTCCATGGATTAGAGCTATGTCTTAAAATTATTTATCATGGGGTGTGCCTGGGGGTTTCAGTCTGTTAAACGTCTGCCTCCCGCTCAGGTGAGGATCCAAGGGTCCTGGGATCGAGCTCCCTGCTCAGCCAGGAATCTGCTTCTCCCTCTCCCTCTGCCTTGTCCCTGATCGTGCGCACGCTCTCTCTCTCATATAAATAAATAAAATCTTTTAAAAAATAAAAAAAAATATTTATCATGGATTAGGGTATACGTAAGTTTAGAAAAGAAAGCTACAAAGGAGCAGCAAGTTTTAGTGTCTCAGTGGATGCTATGCGCTTTACTTGTATTCTCCCATTGGATGTCCCTAATAAGCCTTTAACAAGCTTGCAACAATTATTCCTACTGTATAAATGCTTACAGACTTTAAGCAAATTGCTCAAAGTCACAGAGCTAGTAAATGATAAGCTAAAGCACAAACTAGTCCATTCGACTAATGGGCATGCGAAGCCCAATGCTGGTTGAATGACTAAGTAAATGAATGAATAAGGGGCTATATATGAGACTTTAATTCCTAGTAAGTTCAATCACCACCTCCAAGTAAATGTGTAATGAATTCATCCTGAAAATGCTTCCCCTTATGCATCGCTATGTATGGAACTGCAGGCAAGGTTACCAACAAAATAAGTGACTTTATAGGATCTGAGCATGTTTTGTGGACTTAATTGAAGATTTCACACTACAATTTTTTTCTTTCTGCAAACACTCTTCTATCTATTTGTCTTTATCTTTACCAAGAGTGATTTATTTCTAAGGAGCTCTTTGGTGTCTCCGACAGTAAGAGTTCTAGACAATCACTCCAAGAGACAGTCCGGACTCCTGAATCGGACTTCATATTGCTTGCAAGCTGCACTTTGAGGCAGGATCTAGCCTATTTGCTAAGAGTGACAGTGCTGGAGCTCTCCTGTCTGGGTTTTAGTATCTGGGCAACACTGGGGAGTCACTTACCCTGTGTGGACCATCTACGGAGTGGTGGGAATAACATACTACCCTCATACTGCCCATGAGTGTAAGTTAATGTAGACCACCTAATAGAGTGGCAGGCTCTTGGCAAGGGCTCTGTAAATATTGACCAGTTGCCATTAACTTTTTAAGATTTAAGACACTTGGATTATCCTAAGCCTTAAAATTTAATAATAATGATGATCACCAGCATTTAAAGCCCAGGTTGGAAAGGTGGGGGTGAGGATGGGGGCAGAGTTTGCAGAAGCGTTGCTTGGATTCTTCTTTCTTGTACCATGTGTACAAGCCAGTGCCTGAGGGAGAGACAAGTTGATCCAGAAACTAATTTCCCCCAAAGGAGCACACATCAGGTACACAAGCTACATTTTATGGCTTCCTATCAACCCCAAAACACATGTTCCTCATAGAAGCAGGAGCTTGAACCTGTTGAGGCAAGCAAGACTTGCAGTGAATCTCTGGGAGCCTGGCTACCACAGAACATTCCTGCCATCCTTCAGCGGAGCTATGAACTAAAAAAAAAAAAAAATCCAGCACTGACAAAACTAATCCCCAGGAAAAATCACATGCCTCCTTGTCAGTCCTTGTTCTCCGACTTTTTTTTTTTTTCATATTCAGCATGTGGGAATTGCAATTCCCCCTTAAAATTCTGCTTTTTTGGAATGTACTGAAATTTTACTATAAAAAGACATGTTACTTCCAGGTCAGGCTTTGCTCGGACCCAAGGAAGAGATGCTCTTCCTGAAATTTCTGTGCATTTTACTGTAAAAGATCTTCTCTAGTCTCTCCCAGGCTCAAGAGGCAAAATGATTTCAAATGAAACTATCCAGCAAAGGTGCTGGAGCAGGGGTAACACGTGGCTACATTCCTGTTCTAGACAGACTTCTTCCACCTTTTTCATTTCTTCATTAGTATATTTCTTTCCCTTTACTAGTGAAATCTGGAGAACTGAAGAGTTATTTTATCTGGGAGATATGTATTTATACTACCACTTTCTTTTTAAAATAACCAAGATCTTTGTGAACAAATCTTTAATAAGGTTATTTTAAAATCTTTAAAGTGATATGTTGGCTCATAGGTGAAGCAAAATGTGTAGTAGTTCTTTTTTTTTTTTAAGATTTTATTTATTAATTTGACAGAGACAGACAGCCAGCGAGAGAGGGAACACAAGCAGGGGGAGTGGGAGAGGAAGAAGCAGGCTCCTAGTGGAGGAGCCTGATGTGGGGCTCGATCCCAGTACGCTGGGATCACGCCCTGAGCCGAAGGCAGACGCTTAACGACTGCGCCACCCAGGCGCCCCAATGTGTAGTAGTTCTATGAAAAATTTTCACCAGGACATACCAGTTAAAGAGTTATCCTGTTGAAGGGGATATAAACTTGCTCAAGTGTTGCTACAAAAGAGGATTATATAACAAAAAAACTTATAGTATGAAGTTTTTGAGAATATATATAAGATGGTACTTCATAATAATTGGAGTTTTCCCACAATTGGGGGGAAAACAGCTAAATTTCACTCAACAATTACGATGTAACAGATTTAGGTTAAATGCTCTTTTGTTATTTCTTCTGAACAAGAGAAAAGACTATACTATTTTCCTTTTACAAAAGAAAGAAAAATGAGAGCACCTGGGTAGCTCAGTTGGTTAAGCATCTGCCTTAGGCTTAGGTCATGATGCCAGGGTCCTGGGATCGAGCCCCATGTAGGGCTCCCTGCTCATCGGGGAGTCTGCTTCTCCCTCTCCCTCTGTCTCTCCCCCTGCTTGTGTTCTCTCTCTCTCTCTCTAATGAATACATAAAATCTTAAAAAAAAGAAAAGAAAGAAAACTGAGTCCTGGCAAGATTAAGAAAGTTGCTCAAATGTCATGTGGTTTCAGTGGTTAGTCTGTGGTGGAGCCAATATCTGAACTAGGCTGATCCTGAGGCCGCTGAATAAGCACATGGTATTGTGTCTCAGACCCGATGCACTGGGCAGAAAGGAGTCCCTGAAAATTTCTGAAAGGACAACTAGCAATGAGAAAAAGCCTGTCACAGAAAGTCAGCGTGCAGAAGAAAACTGAGGGAGAGAGACAGATAGGCAGACAGACATCTTGGGGTCAGGCTGGGCATTACTAATGCTATGCAGGGGTGCAGGACTGAGGGCATGCTGAATAATGATACTTTAGACACTCCTATGGCATTCTTTTTTTTTAAGGTTTTATTTATTTATTCGACAGAGATAGAGACAGCCAGTGAGAGAGAGAACACAAGCAGGGGGAGTGGGAGAGAAAGAAGCAGGCTCATAGTGGAGGAGCCTGATGTGGGGCTCGATCCCATAATGGCAGGATCACGCCGAGCCGAAGGCAGACGCTTAACCGCTGTGCCACCTGGGCGCCCCAGTCCTATGGCATTCTGATAGCACTTGGGACCTCGCAACAACCTTATGGACGAGGTATATTGTCACCCTCACTTTACAGATAAAGAAAAGATTCAGTAATTGTTCGAGGCACACAGCCAGTATGAGAGCAAGCTGGGGTTGGAGACCAGGCCTACACGATACACGGGCCTCTATGAACACCACGCTATACTGGTCATATTATTTTATGTGTATAAACTGTTCTGAGCCTCACAATACCCCCGTGAGACACATCAGGACTTAGAAAGTTTAAGGAACAACCACCGTCATATAATTAGAATTCAAACCCAGGCTTGCTTACGACGATGGGTAGTTACATAAAATATGCAATTGACTACCTTCAGAGTAAACGACTGTGCCAAGAAAGTAACCTTCCTGCTTTGTGAAAGATTAGTCTCAGTTCTAAGACTGCAAATTCCTTGAGGTGGCTTCAATAATTCAAGAGTTATTCTTTTTCCTCCTCTAAGACCATTTTCTATTCATCATCTGGAAGTTCTCAGTACCGCTTATTGTTGAGTTCACCAAGGGTAGCAGTTCTGAAATAAGGAGATTAATCAACATCGGATTATTTTTTTAAGAAAAAAAAAAGCCACAGAAACTATACTGTGCTTCTTATACTGTTTTTCTGTAAATTACAGTACAGATGTCTCTCTGAGGAGCTGCAGTGACATTAGCAGCTCACTTCAGACCGGACATGGACAGGTGATCCTCCACACGCTGAGATATGGAACAGCCACGTCATGCTGCAGCAAGACCCAGTGTCAGTGTGGACGGGTTTACCCACAGAATGAAGACCAGAGGGTGCTGAGATTAGAGATTAAGGATAACTCAACATTAGAAAAAAGAAATGAATGGAAACCCTTCTGCTTCTTGAAGGTTGGTGCTTCTGCTTGTCAACTTGGGCCTTTCTTCTTTGCTTTTTCTGGATTTTGAAGTGGCAGGCAGTTTGTTCAAGCCCACCATCCTGTGGCTGACGGGCTGACCTGCCTTCCCTCAGATAATCACTGGCTCTGGCTTCTGACCTACTGATGGCATCAGGCAGGATTTTGAGTCTGACCCTGGCACTTGGCTCTGTGTTTCCTTGATTTACGCTTTCCCAGAACAGTAGGATTTTTTTTTGTTGCTATTCCTAAACTCACATTTCAAATACATCTTGCAAGGTTCACCAGCTTTAATTCCTAACGTTTACATCCTGCTGAACATTATAGAATGGCTATCAAACCATACACGTATAAAGCACTGAAAGTTCTTTTCACTAATGAACAGTTATTCTAGATTGCTCTTGGACATGGAAAATACTTTCAAGCGTCTCCTTGCTCCTCTCATAATTACGGCAGACGTGCTGGTTTCCTTGAGCTTGTACTGGGGAGTTGTACCCTAGTTGCCAATTCTGGGTCTACTTGTTATCCTTGATGTGGCTCACGCTGGAATACCCAACATAAACAACAGGAATTGACTGAAAAATCTCAGGTTCGGAAATCTTGGGGGAAGAATTAGCTGTGAGCCTAGAATCACAAAGGATCAGTCACTTTTACATCAACTTAGCCTCTCTTTATGCAAGCGTTCTCCACAAACAGCTCTAAGGATTCCTCCTGAGGCACAATTACCCAGAGCATCTCGGGTTACATCCAGACTCTCGGTTCTACTGCAGGGACTTATAGGACTACCCTTACACACACACACACACACACTGTTTCATTACAGTAGCTTTTCAATACGTTTTGAAGTTGGGAAGTATGAGCCATCCATGCCAATTTTCATCTTTCTTTCCAAGTTGTTTTGGTTATTCTAGGTGCTTTGCTTCTCTGCATAGATTTTTAGGATCAGCTTCTTAATTTCTACATAAAAGCCAGCTGGGATTTCATAGTGATTGCACTGTCCATTTTCCTTTTTACAGACAGCTGGATATGATTTACAATTTTGAAAAACATATTTTTGCATTCATGTTCATGAGATGTATTGCTCTAGAGCACCCTTTTCTTTATTGATTCTGCCAGGTTTTGGTATCATTTTCATGAGGGCTTCATAAAACCATATGGGAAGTATCGCATCTCCTCTATTTTCTGACCTTGTGCATATTGGCAATGCTTTTATTTTAAATATTTAATAAAATTTGCCAATAAAACCATCTGGTCTTGGAGCTTTCCTTATACAAAGACTTTGACAACAGATTCAAAATGTTAATACATATGGGACTATTCAATTTTCTATTGCATCTTGGTTTTTTAAGTTATATATATTTTTTTAAAAAATGTATCCATTGCATTTAAGTTTGAATGAACCAGCCTAAAGTTTGTATTCTCTTATTATCCTTTTCATATCTCTATGATCTGTAGTGATGTCCCATTCTATTCCTGATACTGATAATTTGTGTATTGTACCTTACGTTTTGATCAGTGTTTCTAGGATTTTGTTAATTTTATTTAATAATAAAAATGTTTGGCTTCGTTAGTTATCTCTATTGTTAATCTGTTATTTAGTGTATCAACTTCTTCCTTCCTCCCTTTTACTAATTTGGCTTTAATTTGCTCATTTTACTTTAAGCCTGAGTACAGAAGTTTGGGTAACTAACTGAAGACTTTTATTCTTTTCTAATAGCTCTTACCTTCAAAAAGCTTCCTTTGATACTATATATATGTGTGTGTGTGTATACACACACACACACACACACATATATTAAAGATTTTTATTTACTTATTTGACAGAGAGAGAGACAGCCTGCGAGAGAGGGAACACAAGCAGGGAGAGTGGGAGAGGAAGAAGCAGGCTCTCAGCGGAGGAGCCCAATGCGGGGCTCGATCCCAGAATGCTGGGATCACGCCATGAGCCGAAGGCAGACGCTTAACGACTGACCCACCCAGGATCCCCACTTTGATACTATTTTATCAGCATCTCCAACATTTTAATATGTCATTTTTTAATTATTTAGTTCAAATTATTTTCAAACTATTAGTTATCTACACATATGTAACTTCATTCTCAATTACCCGAGGCTCTTATATTTATTTTAATTTTGTTTATTTCTAATTTAATTCTATTAATTGGTCAGAGATCTACTCTGTATGTTTTCAAATTTTATCATTTAATTCTAAAATATATTAATGTCTATATCATAAGAAAAAGGATACTCTTACAAACCCACAGTACTTTTATCCAAATCCACAAATGACACTGACACAATAATATTATCTAATCTTAAGACTGTATGTGTATTTTACCAGTTACCACACCCGGGTCCTGTAAAAATAAAAACAAACAGAAACATTGGAGGCAGTTCCCACTTAGCATCAGGCACAGTACATGGTTGTCATGGCACTTCATTCTTTAATCTGGGGATGTGTGTCCATCTTTCTTTTGTGACCTAGGCAATTTTGAGGACCACAATCCAGTTATTTTACAAAATATCACTATAACTCTTTGTCTAATATTTCTCATGACTAAATTCAAATTGTGCTTTTGGAGTAGGGAGCAAGGTGATGTTATTTCTTTCCAGTGTAACCCGTCAGCAGGAATACGATAGCTTTATCTTATTACTAGGTTGGTTTTTTTTATCTCCCACATCCAGTAAAATATGTATGTCTTATTGTCCTTAATTCTTCTGTTTTCTTACTATTACCACTTGTTTTTTAGGCTCAGGGACAGCTTGTCTGACTTATAAGAATAAACTTCTCATTGATCCTACAACCACTACTGTCCTCTAGATTTCAGATTAATCTAAAATATAGCATGTATAATTTTTCTCCTTAGTTCTAAAATTTTCAAAAGTTACCTTATTAGATCAGCTTTTAAAGCCTTTTATGATCTGATCTTAATAAATCCTACCAGTTTTATTTTTTATAACTTAAATGAGCACGTTTATTGAATCTTACTTGCTTCTGTATAAAATTATTTGGTAATTGATACTTTCCTTCTCAACCCAATACAAAGCTCCTTCCCCACCCACTACAAACACTCCCTATATGCTCTTCACTTAATATGTTTAATTACCTCTAAAATAAACTTGTTGCCAATTTCACTCATTGAAGTCTTAGCCATTTGTCAAGGCCTATTTCAATTACCATCTCTATCATGAAGTCTTTTTTTTTTTTTTAATCTCTCTGGTTATTTTTTCCTGAACTATTATGTTGTCCAAATATTTTATGAGAATTATTACATAATACTATTATTCAATCAACCATGAAGTCCTTTTGTCCCGAGGGAGGCAGTATGGATGAACTCGTGGTTGAGAGAATGTGGCCTGAAATAAAATCTTCTCAAATTTGAAAATCTGAAACTGAGGACTTCTAATCCCAACTACATAATCTTGACAGCTCCTTCACTTCTCTGTGCCTTGTAGAGGTTACCTAACACCAAAACTCCAGTCAGGATTAAGGCAGAAAACAATTCTTGTGTTACACAGAGCCTGGAACAGAACAGCATTCAGTAAAAATGAACTATCATTTTTGTGATGGTTCTCCCTTGACACCATCTTCACATGCTCTCTCTTCTCTGTTGCTCTCTCTCCTCTGCCTTCCCATTCTGACTTTCTTACTTGAGAAGTTATTCTCAGGGCAGTCTCTGAAACTCCTGCTGCCCAGATTCCATTCTAACCTTCACTGACACTGCCATGGTCCTTCCGAAATACCAGTCTCATCCTGCTTCTCAAGTACCCTCTTGCTTAAAATCTTTTAGAGCATCCACATGGCTCATATGGTTAAGCTAAATTTCCTCATGACTTGGAACATCCTTCCTGTTTTCACTCTGACTTCACTCTATAGTTACTCCACTGTTGTCAGGTTTCTGAATTTTCTATGGGGCTTCACAAGATTTGTCTTTGCTGATGGACCTGCCTTTTTCTGCACTGCCATTTTAGAGGCATGTTCATTATCCCTCTCTCCTACTATTCAGTGGGGGAATCCTGCCCACATTCAAGGTTTCAGAAAACCTCAGCTTCCAGATCATGTCCTTTGAACTATGTGAAGCCGAACACTTTGCATACCACATACCTACTGCTAACAGAGAACCTACAACTTCACTGTTTACTTCCCTCTCTACCCTTACTAGCTACTCATAAACTACAAGATAAGAACTGTATCCAATTCAACTTCGTATCTCTGGTCTCTAGTACATGTAGTATGGTGGTTTGACTAGAAAGCTCAGTATTTTCTGAATGAATAAAGAAGTAAATATTGTAGTTAGTAATGTAACTATCATTGTTTTGGTCGAGAAGAACTAAAGAAATTTGATTTTAATTTCATCAGAGGGGGGCATGCTTAATGATATCCTCACTTAGACTCAGGTTTTTGGCGTCCCTCGATCTGAAACATCACTGGCTATCACAGTAGAGAAGAAAAAAATGGTAAAATATATGTGGGAGTTTAAAAGCTGTCCCTGGAAGGGACAGACACATTGGCTGTTCACATGTCACTAGAATGGCACAATTCTACTCTGTCCCCAAAGGAGGAGACCTAGAATATCACAGAACAGAGCTACCCTGTTATAAAGTCACCTATTACCACATTAGACTATGAGCTCCTTTTGGGCATAAAACACATTCTATGAATCTGTGTATATTTTTTTAAAAAATGTTGCCCATAACAATTATGCAGTGCAGGTTTTTGTAATAAGTGAATAAATAATGTCACATGGATCCTAAACATCACTGCAAATAATGAGATGATTTCAGACAAAAATATATATATTAATAGGGGCATGTAGGTGGTTCAGTCAGTTAAGATCTGACTCTTGATTTTGGCTTAGGTCACAATCTCAGGATCATAAGATTGAGCCCCATGTCAGGCTCTATGATCAGTGGAGAGTCTGCTTGAGATTCTCTCTCTCCCTTTCCCTCTACCCCTCCCTGCTTGCTCACTCTCTCTGTCTAAAGAAAAAATTTAAAAAATACACATATATGTATATAATTAACTAGTTCTAAAAGACCTCATTTAATTAAAGTGTTCATTGACTGAATTCAATTGGATTTCCCACTTCTTTAAATTTCTTCACTTCCAACAGGGGAAACATGAATTGTATTCTATGGACCCTCCCCCAGAGTGCACTAAAAACACTCTGAGATTTTGCCTGAGTTCTTCCTCTGTCCTTATACTCTGCGTAAATAGTTGAACTTGCTACCATTGAATATTCCTCTGTCTTTATACTCTGTGTAAATAGTTGAACTTGCTACCATAGAACACTGTCATCCACAGACGCTCATCACGTGGGTGGTTTCAGAGCACTTACTTTCTCCATGGGAAGTCAGATGCCATGTTTTCACACCATGCTCTTTATCTGCAGTGTGCGTGTTTTCATTCTTGCTGAGCACAAACCTCCCTCTGACATAACAGAACTTTCGTGCACTCAAATCTATTTCTGCAGAAAAATTATTGTTGCTGAATACCCACTCTGGGTTCCTTGCAGTGGCTGTCAGGTTCACATTTTTGACCCACTGAATGAGTCCGGAGTGGGCAGAACCTTGACCCCACTGAATTAGTCTGGAGTGGATAGAAACTTGACCCCACTGAATGAGTCTGGAGTGGGTAGAACCTTGACCTCACTGAATGAGTCCGGAGTGGGTAGAATCTTGACCCCACTGAATGAGTCCGAGTGGGTAGAACCTTACGGAAAGTGGAGTGAAAGATATTTCAAAGTATTAAGCCTAAACATTGATGCTGCATCATTACCGTGCTGTGACAGGCTCTTCTTGATATAAAACCCTGAAAATGTTCAAGTTATTCAGGAGATATAAAAAGTATAATAAGAGGAGGAAATTATAACATTTTCCCTAAATGTCATGTGTGAATGTCTTATATAAACATAGAGTAATGCAAAGAGGAAAAGTAACTGTTAAGCACTTTTTTCCCTAAAGGTAGACTATCCTGTGAGAGTCTCCTCTTTCTGACATTTTATTCTGGTGATTTAATTTTAAAATGACATGGCTGTTATGTCATTTCTGATTCTGCTAAGTAGTCAGTGATAACATGAAGAATATTATGATTTTTGTCTCATTACAAGTTCACTTTTAAGTATTTGGAGTTAAGTTATAGTAGCTTGGTTCAAGGAAAAATTGGATAATAAAAGTTCTTCCTTCTTCCCCAATAGGGTCCTCTTTTCTCTTTAATAAAACTCGTTTCCTTCTGGGGACTTGTATTCTGCTCGGCTCCATTCAGAATTGGGGAATAATGACATAGCACAAATAATAAGCTTGAACAAAGAGACATGTATAAAATTTACCATGCAATATGTTAAGAACAGACTATTTTCAAACACAGTTTGAGCACTCAGAGAAACTGACTTTAGTAGTCCAAAACTGAACCTCATTAAATTCTAATTAACATTACATAGAAAACATTCTCCAAATACAATTCGTTAAAAGTAAAACCACAAATAAGAACGTTAATTTTGTAAACCTCAATATATCTGGAAATTATAGGGGTGCCTACAGTCAGGTAAGCATCTGCCTTTGGCTCAGGTCATGATCTCAGAGGCCTGGATGGAGCCCCACCTCAGGCTCCCTGCTCAGTGGGAGTCTGCTTCCCCACCTCTACATCCATGCCCCCACCCCACTCCTACACTTGCACTCTCTCTCTCTCAAATAATAAAATAAATAAAATCTTAAAAAATGCATATCTGGAAATTATAAACTGTATTAATCAGTGATTCTTACGTTAAAAACCAACACATTACAGGTATTACGAAATAGTTAGAATTGACCATTAAGGGAAATCTCTACAGGCTATAATTTGAGAAACAGAGGAATAAAATTTTACTCTATATATTCCATACAAATTTACTCTTTTGTATACATTTATCAGAAAATCATTTATTAAAAATATGGATAAAGAGGAGCACTTGGCTGACTCAGTTGGTACAGCATGAGACTCTTGATTTTGGGATTGTGAGTTCAAGCCCCAGCTTGGGTGTAGAGATTACTTAAAAAAATAAAAATAAAAATAAATAAGAGTTTAAAAAAATACATGGATAAAGAGTTAGATGTTTTTTTTTTTTCTTCCAGAGCAACTGGGCAAATATCAAAATCAAGAAAGAAGAAAATAATAAATGGGAAAGCTTGAAAAAAAGAGAGGATAAAAAAGGAAAATAACATTCAGTAAAGAGAAATAATAAAACTAAGAGCTGGGTCTTTGAAAAGATTAATTAATAATTAACAATATAGATCAGCCTGTGAATCAAAATTGATTAAAATAAAATATAAAAATATGGAAATAAATAAATACAGAAATTAAAAGGACAAATCCAGAGCTAACAAACTGACAGCAAAATAAAATATTACTAGTTACATACAAATAAATTTGGTAATATTTGGCCAAATGGATATATCACTGAAACAGAATAAAATGCTACGGTTGTTAAAGAAGAATTAGGGACTTCTAAAAACAGATCAATAATCTTTTAAAAAACTGAAATAATGAAAAACACCTCACTATCTCAAACCAAATACACAGATATTTTTCAAGGACTTTTTCCTAAGCATTCATGAAATAGAATCTCTATATTATAAAAAGTACTCCAGAGTACACAAAAGAGATAGAAAACTGATCAATTCATTTTATGAGATTCAAAAAGAAAATTATAAGCCAATCAATCTCATGATAATGGATTTACACATTCTAAGTAAAGAATATTTATAAAATCTAACTGCATAATACAACAGGATCAAATTAGTTTCATATCAGAAATATGAGAATGATTCAGCATCAGAGAATCTACCAAGTCACAGTAATGATTAGGTAAATGATAATATTTTATGATTATGTAATATTTCCAGGAAAAGCATAAGAATATCCTTTACATCTTTATGACAGAATATTCAGGAAAGTGAAATAGTAGGATAGCTCATTCAACTGATAAAACAAATTGATGGAGCAAATTTCCTAATGTTAACAGAGAAACTTTCAACTTATTTCTAGTAACACTCAGGGGTGCTATGGTCTGAATGTTAGTGTTCCCCCACCCATATGCTGACATCCAAACTCCCAAAGGCGATGGTGTGCCTAGGTGGAGCCTTCGGGAGGTATGTAGGTCATAAGAGTAGCATCCTTATGAGGGAGAACAGTGCCTCCTCCAAGAGGCTCCAGTGAGCTCCCTAGACCTCCACCATGTGAGGATACAGAGCCAAGGCACAGCTACGAAACAGCAAGCTGGCAGCCCCCAGAGCTGTGCATGGTACCTTCCTGCTGTTCCTAGCCACCCCATCGGCTGTACTCTGTTACAGCAGCCAGAGCGGACGGAGACAAGGGACACAGCAAGAAGGCCCACTTCAGTACCTGCTTTTGTTTTACAATCATGAACAGGAAAAACGAATACAGCAAACCTGTTACTCCTACTCAAAATAATCTATAAATTCAGTGCCATACCTATAAAAAATCCCAGTGTTTTTTTAAAAACTCAACTCAATAAAGCCAATTTCTGAAGGTATAAAGAGCTACAAAGAGCTAAGTTTAAAAGGACAAAGAGGAAAGGACATAAGCATTTCAAAACAAATGAATTTTTTGGTAAACATGATATTGGTTGAAGAACAAAAAAGCAAAAGGATGGAACAGACCAATGATACATAGAAATCTGAGATACAATCAAGGTAACACCCACAAAACATGTGGAAATAATGTATTGATAAGTAGATGGTGTTAGAGAAAAAGTATGCTATCCTTTTTACCTTATGCCATGTATAAACTGTGCTCCTTGATGAAAACCAAGATATTTTATTTTATTAACAACTTAAAGCCAGACAATTAATAAAACCAAGAAAGTAGGGAAAACAACTCCTGGAGAATGTAATTTTAACGAGAGAAATGTCTTCTTAAAGAACACGCGGAAAGCACGAGCCATAGAGCAAACTGTTGATGCGTATCACTACATCATTTGTAAGGATTTCAGCTCAATCAAGGGCACAAGAGACAAAATCAGCAAACGGATGACAATCTGAAAAAAGGCATTTGTGGGACTAAGCCAACAAATAATTCACATCTATTAAACTGAATCATGTCACACTGCCATCTAATTAGAATCCACTCAACAACCACAAACAAGGCAAACATCAGAGAGCCGCGTAGCATCAAGTACTGGCTGGGATGGACAGAGGCAGAAAACAGTTCTCTTGGCAGGAGTGGAAAAGTACCAGGAAAGGCATTTTGGAAAGTATCACTGAAAATTTAAAATGCATATATGCAATGAGTCAGTGATCTGTCTTCTAGATACAAATCCTAGAAAAATTCTGCAGAAGTATATATTAAGACAGGTACAGATAAAAAGACATTTATCAAAGCATTGATTGTGATAGCAGAGAGTTTGATGAAACTCTGCTTTCCGTAATGGGGAGACAGACAGATAGATAGATAAAAAACATGGTAGAGGCACACTCTGAAGTTTTTCTGTAAAATACAGCAGCAAAAACGATGGAGAGATATGCACATAGCGATACAGATAGACCTTAAAAATAAAGAGTTGAATGAGAAAAAGTAAGGACATAAATATGACTTGTTACATGGTACTATTTACTGTTAACTGTTAAATACTAAAGTTGATCGAAATAATGTAATCACAAATAACACCACCTACTATAAAAGGGCATGTTCATATGCAAGGCATATGAATGGTTAGAGTGATTTGGTCGAGGCAGATGGGGTAATTCTTATGAATCCTTTCATTGAAAACAAACTACATCAAGTACACAAATTTTCATGGAGAAAAAAGCTATTCTTTTTTTTTTTTTTTTTTTTTTAAGATTTGTATTTATTTATTTGAGAGAGAAGGAGAGCCCGAGCGGGGAGGAGGGGCAGAGAGAGAGGGAGAAGCAGACTCCCCACTGAGGCAGCCTGACTTGGGGCTCAATCCCAGGACCCTGAGATCATGACCTGAGCCAAAGGAAGACACTTCACTGATGGAGCCACCCAGGTGCCCGAAAAAAACACTATTCTGAGTGGACACCCTTGTACGGATTTGATTGAAGGTACTGGAGGGAATGTCAAGGCAGAGGAGTATGGTGCCTGGAAGCAGGAAGCTCGTAGACGGCTTTTAGCAGAATCCAATGTCCAAATGGCTGAGAGTACAAAAACTGAAATGTATAGCCTTGGGAAGGTGGGCGCACAGGAATGCAGATTTCAGTCTATATCTTCGAGGAGGAGCTATGGTCACCAGACTGGCTATGATCAAGCTCCAGTCTGCTCAGGGAAATGTCAGAGAGCCATCCCCAAAGGACTGCAGGCCAAAGGCTGATGAACTGATGGAGGTTGACCCCCATGCCAGGTAGGTCTCTAAAACACACAGAATGACAAGTTGCAACAGCAAGGGCCACCCCTCAGCATAACCCTGAAATCCCAGGAAGAAGGTTTTGCAAATTTCTGTAGTTTCTTACACGGAGGGAGGAATGCTCTCTGTGAACTCAGATTACTCTAGAAAAATCGCTAGTGGGTACAAAAAGCTATCCTAGAATCTCGCCAAATGAATTATTCTTTTTTTTAATAATAACTTTTTATTATGTTATGTTAGTCACCATACAGTGAATGAATTATTCTAATGGAATCAAACCAAATGGATCCCATGTTAGAAACATACCGAGTGAAAGGCGGACACTAGAATCTAACCAAAGCCCTCTCCTCCCATCTAGTGACGAATCTGGAGAATGCAGACTTAAACCCCCAGAATGAGAGTGAAATGCCGAATGCTGTTCCGAGGTAGATGCCATGTGTTAAAAGTTCAGCCCAGAAGAATGCAGCCAGAAGTGCTGCAGTGACTTTGTCTCTAAAACACACAATCAGAATAACTTCTCAGCAAACATTTGCCTAACACGGGACATTCCAGAAACCGTTCCTGCAAAACCTGTAGGAACCACAGAGTTAGTTTGATGAACGCATCTGGACACCGAATGCAATACACACACTTTCCCTCCACACAGTCATTCCGTCTTTCTCTTACTTCGTTTTTGTTTTCGTTTGTAACCAAATAAGGTCTTGCTGAGGATGAACTCTGTGCAGAGCACTCTAGCTGACTGTTCTCACATAAGCTATATCTAGAGCTTTCTTGGCAATATTTCCATTGCTTCTGTTTGGCTCTTTCCCTGTCTTGTGAATCTCTATGAAAATGGCAATTTAGCAGAGAACTGACCTTTTTCCAAATGGCTACTCTAATTAATAATTCGTTCCTTCATTCTAATAATTCCCTACTGTTGAATAATAAATAATTCGGACTCACATTAATATGGAAGGATACTCGTCTTTTTGTGATTATGAAAACCTAGAGGCTAAATAATAATCAGTAACTGTTAAATAAATCATACCTTCCATATAATTAACAAAATCATAAAATTACATTTTTTATAACATGTGAACATGCTCTTGATATAGTAAATAAATAAAAACCAAGACAGACTGCTACATGAATAGATTCTATAATATGTAAAATGTATGTATGGGAAATACAGATGCGTCCATAACATATATGTACATACATATATAGTGGGTAAAGCATGTAACTGAGTAATATACATTTGTATAAAAAAGGATAAAAGTGAATATACAATAATGTTAAAACACTGATTTTCTCTAAGCTGTGCTATTATGAGTGATTTTTGGACTTTTTTGTTACTTTTTTCTGTTTTTCAATAACAGGTATATATTAATTTTAGAATGGAAAAGAGAAATTTGATGCCACCTTCTGCAATCAATCCATCTTACAGGAGATGAAAATTAAGGCCCAAAGCCACATGGGCAATTATTGCAACAGCCAGTGCTTGAATTCCTGTCTATTGACCTTGTGAGCTGCCGGTTCTCCAAAACCAGGCTGTGAGCTCTGGCGTTTGGATGTCTGGCTTTGTGATCCTCTTCTGCATCCATTCATTATTGGACATTTTCCCCTGAAATACTAATAAACATTGTTCGATGCTGCACCTAGCAGCTGCTTTTCAGGGGATGGAATAAAAACCGTAACTCACAGCATTTCGAGAGTCATGAGCTATTGACATCCCTAAGAACTGCTGCTAGCTTAAATCAAACACAGTCCCCTGGAAGGGACAGCTCTCCAGAGACTCTTCTTTAGCTCTGAGACCTGCATTTCACAATCATTCGAGGCACCGTTAAAAGCAGAGTGTAAAATCGTTGAAAACTCACTTGCTGTTTTCAATGTATTATTTATGCAAGAAATATGTAATTTGGGGGGAAAAGTGAATCTGAAATCTGAATAATTTAATATACACATCTTTGTTAAAAATTTTAAATATCCTTTCCCACTTTAGCCATTATTAAGTGAAATGAACTGACAGGCTGGAAGGACAAGGAGAGGAAACAAAAGCAAAGATTATTTACTGTTCTTTGCCTGATGGAGAGAATTGTTTCGCTGTTCCGCCGAGCACTTTATTCTCTTGGTTGTAAATTTATGTTACTGTGTGGGCTCCCTGTTTTCAGCAGCACCTCTATTTTGGACAGAAACCCTGTCTCAGGCTAAGATCAGGTACTGGAGCTGAGGGGTAAGTAAGTATATTAAGTAATATAATATTATAATGAACTGCAGGTGAGTGAACTGGAAGTCCATACAGCTCAACTGAAATACTGAGTGCATCAGAAACAACAAGTGGACAGCCGGAAACCAGAGCCCATGCCTCCTGCCACATTATTGTTCAAACCACTATACGCCCGCTGCTCAATATTTTTAAATTTCTGTAACTTCAAAACCCAGAGAAGTAGAGTACTGATAACAAAAGATGCATTTCAGCAGCATAGACAGAGCATGAAAATCAAACATTTTTTAAAAGGTTCAGACTCCTTTTTCTCTCTAACAATATACATTTTTAGAAACAATTCTAATAGCGTGTTGAAGACGTCTAAACACTTGACAGTCACGCAGAGGCGGAGAACACTGTGAGGTGGGTGGAAGGCCGGGAGCTCACAGGTATGAGTTCGGCATACTACAGTGTTCTCAGGCGTTCTGCTCCTGGCAGGGCGTGGACGGGATCTGAGATGGAATGAGCAAGCAATAACAACTATATTTGCCTAAATATTAGGACTCATGAGGTCATAGCCCTCATGCGAGAAACCCAGGGAAAATCGTCAAGAAAGAAAACATCTAACTGTAATGATGAAGGTGGACCATGAATGAGAGGATTAAGTTTTTCTAGGAGATGCGTAATTCTACGTGACAGAAACGAGAGAGGCGCATTTTCTAACGGAGACATCGTACGAACTGAAACAATGTGCGTACGCACCATGCGCATCCACTATAACCTCCGTGTATTTTCACCGGCACTGGGCGAACATGTGCTCCATTCCCCTGCTGTGCCAGCACAGGCTACAAACAGGGAGACAACACAGATCTAGCGCTATGCTTACAGAACTCAGATTGTGAGCAGAGATGGATATTAGACTAATGATCGTACAAGTGGGTAGTAACAAAAATCAGTACTCCGGAGGAAACAACTGCTTACTATGAGAGCAGATAAGAGGGAAACAAAGTTTAGATTCACGAGTAAAGGCAGGCTCCTGAAGACTGAGTAGAAGTTAGCGGGTCAAGTGTGTGCACGTGTGTGTTGGATGTGTGATGGGGGGCTGCCACACTTGGGGCAGAGACAACATTCCCCTGGAAGGGTGCCTCGCTCAGGAGGCGGAACCCGGTCTGCTGGGAGAACAGCTCACATCCCGAGTCTTCTGAGGCTGAAATGACAGGCAGAGCGCAGACAATGCAAGACCCCATGGACCATATGGCAATTGTTTAATGCTGTGCCTAGTGATTAGGAATTTCTTAAAATATTTTTTAAAGGAGGGTTTATCTAAGTCATAGTACAGCTAGTTATAGTGGTGCACATACAGACCTTTCCTGGAGGACAATGAAATTCTGTGGTGGGTAAGCAAATTAGTAATTCATAAACTATGTAGCCACTGCCAAATCACTTCCCTTACGAAAAAGGGAGCAACCCACACCCGGACATACATTGTCATGTCAGCCATAGGACTTGTCCCAGGAGGCTGTGACTCCCCAGTCACACCAGTATGCTTTCAAATGAGATAGGAAAGATTCCTGGAAATAGCAAGCTATTGGAGGGTCCTAGGATTATCTCTTGTGATAGGTGAATTTTGACATAAAAAAAATATAATTCCATCATTTGATTCCCTGAAAAATAAAATTCAAAATAATGTCTACTAATTAACCCAGGGTACAAAACAGGAAAAAGGTAAAGCATAGTTTGCTTTGTTAGCCTGGAACATTACAAAATATACTAAGTTTTGATGTATAAATAGATGGGTGGGTAATCAGAATGTCTATGGTGACAAAGGAACGACTTTTGAGTCACATTTTTAGCTGTGAATAGGATGACTAATAGCTTTGACTTGCCCAAGAAATGTGCAATTTATTCCTGAGGTCTTGCCATAATTTTTAATAAAGCCTTTATTCTCAGAAGTTTTGGAATCCAGACTATAAGTTGTATGGTTGCTGTGATGGTGAATTATATGTGTGTTTTGCTAGGCTACAGTATATATACGTATACATAGCTATGAACATATGACCATTTGGACAATAATAATTATAATAAGAATACTAACTATATTGCTACTAACTGATGATTCCTAGTTGCCACAGTTTGTATTTACAAAATGAGGAAAATAATTCCTACCTCAGAGTCTGTTTATTATGAGTGTTAAATGAGGTCCATTTTGTGTCTGGCCATTCTGTATACAAAAATTTAAAAATGAAGTTATTTTTACAAAAAAACAACAACATAAGTAGAAGAAGTTTTTCTCCATATATATTGAAGCCAGATATACATCTCTTGGGTCAAAGATCTCAACCTTCAGTTCATGCTCCTTCCATGGGCTTCTCTCTATAGGAGGTCTGGTCCTCTTCTGGCAGAAGTGGGGTGGTGCCCCCCTCTCAATCTCTCCCCCTGTCTGTGGCAGGGTCCCCTGGACATCTCCCCCAGGACTTCTATTCTCTTTGTTCTTTGTTCTAAAAGCATGAAGTGCCATACTCAAGCCTTAAGAAACATGTCTAACAAGGGCCCAGAGAGAAAATTTCTCTCTTCAAAAGCTTCCAGAGGTGCATTTTAGTTCCTAATGGATTTTGAACTAAGAGTAGCAATAAAATCCTCAGCTAAAAGCTCAAACATAAGCCAGAAAGTACTGTTTCCTTAAAACCATAAGCACTTAAGGCTATTTCTAAAAATTCTATTTGATAGAAATTTAGCCAATTGGCGAACTTAATCACAATTGGTCAATTTCATATAAAATATTCATTTAAAAAATTCATCCTCTACTCCATGGAAAGCACTTTATTTAATACTTAGGGGTTCAAAAAAAAAAAAAAAAAAAAAAGCTCAAGTCATGGCTCTAACTCCAAGCCCTAAGTTCAAATAAGGCAGAGAAAGACTGGTGAAAACCACTGTGATATAAAATAGATGGAAATAAATGCCAAGGGAGTCGTGAAAATCAAATTCAGTGCTGTTCAGAGAGAGATGATTTGTGGCTGCAGTACTTCATTATGGAGATGGCATCTAAGTTGTACCTTAAAAAGTGGGTAAATTTGAATGTGTGGTGATGATGAAGAAGAAAGGTATCACAGCTGGAGGGCACTTTCAAACCTGAGAGTCAAGAAATGAAGGGAACTTATGGGAGAACCATAGCTCAGTGTCACTTAGAACCTGGAAGCATGACAGAAGGGGTAGCGGGGCCCAAGGCCATCTACCTCGCTCCCGGCATATGTCCGCAGGGTGGGTTTTCAGGAGGTGACAGAAACTCAGCTGAGGTTCTAGTTTTGTTTTTGTTACAGCTGATACCACTTAAAGTGACTACAGAAAGATAAATATGGCGACAGTGTTTGGAACGGCCTGGGCATTTGAGTCTTATTAAAGAACTGGCAGGATTCTTTACAAGTCCATGTGACACAGAAAATTTGAAAGAGGAAGATGTCAGGAATGGTGAGAGGAGCAGTGATTTTGTAAGACCAGAGACACAGAGTAAAAAGAATATGGAAGGGGAGGAACTGAAAGATGATCTCACTGTCATAATCCTCAGTGAGGGGGATAGTTTCATCTCAGAGGGCAGTAAGGACAAGGAACTGGTGAGTTTTGTGCAGGGGACGGAGACAGTGGAGAGAGAAGAGGAGACAAAGGAAAGACACTGAGTCATGGCATTTATAAAGTGGGAGCATTAAGGTAAGACAAATATGCAATATGAGAATTTTAGAAAGTAAAAGGAGGATAATATCTACAAGTTTTTGAAGTAGAGAGCTTCACAAAAGAGAAACACACATTTATTTGCCTGTGGTTAGATGCAAAGGGGAAACATTTAGTCATTTTTTTTACTCCATCAATTTGTCTTTATTAATCAATGGCTTTCTAACGTTACTTTCAAGGAGTGAATTTATATGAAAAAAAGTTCAAGTCATCTAAAATATTCTGAAGTTGCTTTTTGGGAGGTATTATCCTCTAAAGTATAACTTTTATTTTACACATATTTCAATTTTGAATATTTCATTATTTCTTGCTAAATTATCACCCGTGAATTGAAATGGTCTCTTCAAATGTTTGTAAATATGTAAATGTGGAGATATAGTGGTCTCTTTTTTCTAATATTTATATTTATTTTCATTATATTATCTAGAACCTTCTAAGCAATGTTAAATATCAATGCTGATAGTAAGATACTTGCCTTGTTTTTCTTTTTAATGTTTTGTAAATCTTCACTTGCTATAAAGGTTGCTCTTAGCCTCTTTCGGTTTATAGCTATATTTTATAACTCTTTTTTTCCTAGACTGATTTGATTAGTGATTTTATCAGGTAGGTAGAGATGGTTTCTGTTTTTTACTCACTCTTGATATACGCTGATATAATATTACATTATCTCATATTTGTTATATTACTTCACATTTCTTATACTTGTATTTTGATGGACTTTGGCGTGTCTTCCCCATATCCATACTCCATGTTGCAACATCGTAGTTTCTCCTGTTTAGGTACTAGCATGGACATTCTCTCTCCACTGCTCTAAGAACAGGATAAAAGAATCAAATGTAGAAATCAGTAAAGTTAGCACTTTGCTCCTGTAATTTAAAAGTTGAAGCTCTGAAAGACCCAGAGCATTAGCAGTGATTTAAAAAAAAAACAGATGAAGAGATGGTGCTTTCATTCCATAGCTAAATGAGACTCTGGAATAAGGGAAGTAAAAGATTTGCAGCGAAACACTGAAAAGTGTCCTTGGGAAAGAGGTCTTCCTATCTCTGGGTCAGTGGAACTGTATGGTGCAGGGTAAGCAGCCTAGGGATGGCCAGGACAGCGGAGAGCCCACAAGGGGCTTCCGCTCAGAGGGGAAGTGTGCCTTGGCTCTCAAAGTCTGAATACCTATGTGACTACCTGCGTTTTCCTCTGCAAAGGGTTCCGTAAGTAAGAGCAATAAACAAATACTGGTCAAGAGAAGAAATCTCTGTGCATATGAGAGAACAGAAAGTCATATTATAAATATACAAAAGGTATTCAGAAGTTGAAGCGAAGAGAAAGGTCAACTCAGAAGGACAGATGATCTGCATAGGCAGTGGAACAAAGGGGAAGTGACAATGGGCAATAAAACATAGTATGACAAAATGTACCATCTCATTAGAGGTGAGGCGACACCAATTCATTGACATGGAATAGTTTTTCACCTGTCAAATCAATACAGATATAAAGAATTTAAAAAAATAATGACCTTAACCCCTGGCAAAATTGGAGACTAGACTCTCCAATGACCTTCGTATGACAAAACAAACAAATCCTGGATAAAAGCAATGTTTAGGCATTGTTGGTTTTGCCCCTGCTTCCCCGGACCCCAGTGAGGAGCAAATAGACCAGGTGATCCTAGAAATGCAGTGTTGGCCTAAAGGCAATCACACTGATTCCTGATGTCACAGGACACAGAACCTGGGGAAGTGGGGGGGGGGGGTGGTGGCTACAAACAGAATTCCAGCTGAGATTGTGACCTCACAGGACAATTCCCAGAGGGCGGATTGAATCCCAGATATCTTGCAAATCCAAATCCCCCTGAAGCAAGTTTAAAAGATCTGGGGAAGAAAGTATCCTCCAATCAGGCTCCTGGGATTCTACAGATTTCAGTTAACTAAATATGAAGTTACAACAAAACTCATTCCAAGTCACAAGGAAACAAAATACTGTTAAGTATCAGCAGCTTGCAACAGAGTGAGAGCCTCCCAGATGTAACAAATACATATTATCTCATATAAAACAGAAAAATATTCAGGGGTGCCTGGGTGGCACAGAGGTTAAGTGTCTGCTTTTGGCTCAGGGCATGATCCCAGCATTCTGGGATCGAGCCCCACATCAGGCTCCTCCGCTGGGAGCCTGCTTCTTCCTCTCCCACTCCCCCTGCTTGTGTTCCCTCTCTTGCTGGCTATCTCTATCTCTGTCAAATAAATAAATAAATAAAATCTTTAAAAAAAAAACACATAAAAATATTCAAGAGAATAAAATGTTTATAATACATGAATGAGCTACCGCTAACACATAAAAAATATTTAAAATAATAGGTATATGTGAAAAGGATGGACATCTAAAAATAAAGATTAAACGTTTGAAATATAACGAAACTTCTCAAACGGTTTCACCATTGCATCAAACACCACAGGAGACAGGACTGTAAACTACAGGAGAGCCATGAGAAACTTACTCAGAGTTGGTCACGGGAGCATTAGAGATGGAAAGCAGCAACGGAAGGGGCTGTGAAACCAAAGGAGCAGGATGAGGAAACGGTACAGCACAAAAAGGCCATCATGACAGCCCTGCTGCCTCAAAGCTTGGAGAAAGCCATGCGCACTATCAAGCAGAGACACTAGAGATGCCACAGCAGACAGCGGAAGAAGGGATAAAAAAAACCCCACAGTTAAAGACATGCTAGAACAGAAATGCAACCTATGGATGGCGGCCATCCATGGATGCAGCTTCCCTAACGAGTTTACCATGGCAACAAGGAATTGCTTGTGCGAAAGGCACCTGTGTCACTGACAAGCTCGATGGTGCCCGTCCTCTCCAGGTCAGGACTAAGATAAGGAGATGAAATTACTGAAGCTGCCTGACCGATTGACTCAAAGGAGGATAAATTCAAGAAACCATAGAGGCCAGGTGGCAACATTGAAGCATTAGGAGAAAGTCAGCTTCAATCATCATAATAAGTGGCAAGGTTAGAGTAGGAGTCAGGCGCACTTGACCTGCATGGAGCTCTGGAGACGGGGAACACGACATGTTTATGGGCGAGATGGATAGATATCCAGCTAACAAGGGTGTTTTCAGTCTATCCAGCTAATATAAATGAAGATTCTGTGATCATGTGGCTGAGGAATCCAGTCCAGTAATGGTCACAAGAGCTTGCTGTCTGGTTCCCTGACCTGTGGTTTAAGAGATACATAGATAAATGTCATGAAGAAGGCCAAGTGGAAGCCTCTGGAGCCGAGAGAGGAAAGAAAAAAAAAAAAAATCCCATCCTGGAAAGAACTGCAGAAGTTAGCTTACACTTAAAAACCTACAGAATGCAGGAATGGCTGAGTCTCACAGCACAGCGTTCTTATTTCATTCGCTAGCCCGGTCCCTGCACAAGCCAGACAGATCCTTAAGGATCACAGTGGCCTTTTGCAAACTCCGAGTAGTGACCCCCATAGCATTTTTGCACCAACTTTGCTAAAATATGTGAAGACTGCCTCATGAACATGCTAGGTGGCCACTGATCGAGCAAATGCACCCCTTTCTATCCCTCTCGCAAATTAAAACCAGAAACAGTGTGCTTTCTCATGGGATGGATGAAAGTATACACCTCTGGTCATTTCTTAGGCCTTTATTATTTTTCCAGCTCCTGTGACACTATAGGCAAAGGAGACAAGGATGACTTGGGCCTGCAACAGAATGTCATACCTGGCTCACTGAAAGTATAGCATCATGTTAAACAAGCCAGGTGAACCAGGTGGCTAATACATCGGAGACCTTAGTTAGACACCTGCCCTTCAAAGGCTGAGAGAGAAACCTTATGAAGATTCCTGGTGCCATCATGTGAGTGAGTGCCTGCTGCCGTAGGACAGCAGTTCGGGGCATTCTAGTAGACCCTCTTTAAGGAAAAGGTTAAATACTGCATCTCACCATTCCTGCTCTTAGATAGGGAGTACAATATCTTGAACTCTTGAAGTCATCAAAGAAGCATATTAATGGGAATATTACTCTTACTCATACGCAATGTGTTTATTTTTTTAAAAATGCTCCCAGGTTTGAATGGTGTACAGGATAGGAAACAGTGTGTCTGCAAGTGAGGCTGTCGTGTAAGCAGTCCGCCTAGCCATATGCATTGGCAAACCTAGGGTATTTGTGGTGGAAAACAAACAATGACTCCTCTGAAATTTATGGCAAGTCCAATCAGAGGACCACAACATCGATGCCTATGGTACTATAGTGAGCCTGTGACATTTGCATCAGAGGGTTAGACACTTCTCCCAAGGCAACAGTGGGTGTGCTACTGGGTCCCAGCAGAGATGGAGAGACTGAGTGGTGGTGGGGCTGAACTGGCCCATTGTGAGCTGGCTTCTGTCAGACCCACTAGGCCATAAGGCTGGGCCATCCCAGCATCAATCCATGGTAAGATGTATGTGGTGAATGCATGTAAAAGTTCGAGTGGGTAGCCCAGACTCTCATGCCATCCATCATTATTACAATAGCCCCTCTCTTTCTGCTCCCAACATGGCCATATGGGAGGTTTCTCAGCACTGGCTGATGGAGGAGGAGGACTGTCAACCTTCACACATAGGCTGGCTTAGTACCTGGGCACCTGGACTATGGCTGCATTACAGCTTCACTCACAGCGCTCCCTAAAGACACCACTCCCAAAGGACATTTCTGCAGGCAGTGTACACACTTACCTATTTGGTATGCAAAGAGAACTAGCCTCAATTAGAATGGGTGCATGACTGGTCAAGGACTTGGTTGTTCAGAGGCTTGGAAGGAGAATAATTGGAAGATCGAGAACAAAGCATGAGGATGAATCTGTAAAATTGGGCATAAAATAGGAAGGTTAGTTTTTGTTTTTGTTTTTTCAAGTTCTATGCAAGTTCTATGCTCATGTCAATCAGAGCACATCCGCTATAGAAGAAGGAAGGACGAACCAAGGAGACACAAGGACTGGGTTAATAGACATCAGCCATCAGCTATCACCACTACCCTAGTAGTACTAGCACAACTAGTACATGAACAGGCTGCCCGTGCTCGCAGGAGTGGAGGCCATTCATGGACGCAGTAGCACAGAGTCCCACTTGCTAAGTCTGATGTAGTTTCTCCTGCAGGGAAGCATTCAACACTCTATCAATGGAGCTCAACTGTGAGCCCCTGATATGGCAGTGGCATTCTTCTAAAAGACCAACCAGACAGTTGGTAGCAAATCGACTTCTGTGAACACCATTCTCCCTGGAAAGGGCAATCATTTATGTTGACAGTGGTAGACACATATTCTAGGTATCAGTTTATCTCTCCTTCCTACAAACTACTTTTCTTGCCACACTAGCTAAGGACTTTGAGAATGTTTCTCTTATGAAACAGGATCCCACATAACATGGCACGGGACCAAGAGAGACACTCAGAGTGAAAGAGCTATGCCATTTGTCCTATAAGCCACCATTCCTCTCAATGCCTCATCAACCAGAAGCTGCCAAACCAACAGAGCAATGTGCTACTTACTGCATGTGTAGCTGAGGTGTCAGCTTAGAGAATGTACCTTAAATATGTTTCTCTAAATCACTTACCATCATATGGGACTGCATCTCTGACAGTTAAAATGTATGGGCCTGGGACTAACATGAGAGTCATCTTTTCTTTCCATCGCTCCCAGTGACCTGCTTGAAGTCCTTTTTCCTTTTCTGCCATATCTAGGCTTTATAAAATCTGTGGTCCCTTTCCTCTAAGCCTCCACAGTGTATGGTAAACACTTCCAGGAGACACGGAGAGCCCACAAAATGTCAAATTATGGCTGTGGCTTGCTCACTTTAAACTCCTTGTGCCAAGTGTCCACCATGAAAGGCTCGTTAGAAGGAGGTAGTACTTCTATCAAAAAGAAGGTATTGCCACCTGGCAATCCACTTGGGCATCTCTTCCAACCACCTTGCCAAGATTTGATGACACATATACAAGTGTGGTAGCTATGAATTGAGCAGAGCAAGGGGACACATGGCTCACAATCTTTCAATCTGCAGGTCCAGATGACCTAATAGAGAATTCCCTGGGACAAGTCTAAGTGCTCACCAGACCAAGAGAAGCCTAGGATGGATGGTGAAAAGAGGAAATATTGAGTATTGGGCATGTCTTGAGCAGTTTCAATGGTCTTTCAATTCTTTCATTACAGTAACCACTTCCCTGTCCATTTCCCCCAGGATAAGAGGACAGACAGAATCCGGGAGGATCTGTTCTCAGGACTTGCAGGAAATGAATGCATCCTGGCTACTCTGGGCATGCGCTATAATAGATGATCTTGTACAATGCCTAAATCCCCTTCCTTGGGGCTGAAGCATCCACTTCCTTAGCTACTGAGAGTTTATGCAGCCAATATCCCTCAGCCCTGTCCCTCTCCAGACTCTCCCTTGACTAATGAGGGCTGCTGTGCCCTAGGTTACGCTCCCCAGTCCCTGCGACAGCCAGCATCCAATGTCTGCTTGGTGCAAGTGACCAAACCCAGTGCCCCTGCCCCCTGCACAGCCACCAGAACTCCCTGGTGGATCCCCTGAGGCTTCGGTAGCAATGACACTGCAGCTCATCGTCCCCCTTTAATCACCACCGCTTCCTCAAGCCCACCAGGGTTTGATCCTGAGAGCACATCCCACAAAGTTCCTGCACGTAAATCTCTCTTTCAAAATCTGTTTACCCTGTGACAGAGATACACCTCATTCAAGAATAAGATTTAACGTAATCAAGAAATCATTTCTGCCCAAATTGATCTATAAATTCAACTATAATAAAAATATGAAAGCACACTGAGAAGAACCAGACCTATTTTAGAATGCATTAATAAGACAAAAGTTTGAGAACAGTCAAGACAGTCCTTAAAATGCAAAATAAGGAGGATTGGCTCTATCAGATATTATATGTAGACATGTACATTGAAAGATAAAGAATAACTTAAAAATTAAGTTAACTTAATACAATTATTTAATACTTATAAATTTTTATAGAGAAAACAATTATAACTTGATGATAATATTTTGGAATAGCAAGGCACAGTCTTTGTTAGGAAAAGCATTTGGGCTTAGTTCCAATTCTTCATATTTGATCTGTGGTGCTGAAGATCACACCATGCCTGTAATTCGTAAGTGCAGGCTAGCATCAAAGGCCTCTTAATACAGGGGTGGTAATGGGAATGATACGTGGATACACACAGATATTGGGGCAGGTCGAAGGGATGCAGAAGTCAAATGAAGGAACTCCCAATGGCTATAGCTGGAATAAGCCGATCAACAAAATAAATAAAGTAGTATTGGATTCTAAGTCGAAATATAAATGTCCATGATTCACACTGATATAAGTAAAAAATTGAGTAAACAAATGTGGGAGAATAGACAAATCAGTGCAGCACAATTTAAAATCATTTATGTGGGGCACCTAAGTGGCTCAGTTGATTAAGCGACTGCCTTTGGCTCAGGTTGTGATCCCAGCATCTTGGGATCGAGCCCTACGTCTGCTTCTCCCTCTGCTCCTCCCCCTGCTCGTGCTCTCTCTCTCTCTCACTCTGCATGTTCTCGCTCTCTCTCTCAAATAAATAAATCACACTTGGAAGACATTCCATAAAACAAATGATCAATAGTCCTCAAAATGCCAAGGTCATCAAACCTGAGAAATCCCCAGTCATGAGGAGCCCAGGGAGTCATGACAAAAATATAATGTGGCATCCTGAATGGGAGGCTAGACCAGAAAAAGAACATTAGGGAAAAACCAGGAAGTTTGAATATAGGTTGTAGTTAATAATCATTTATCAGTATTGGTTCACTTGTACTCAACTAACATAAAATAACCCTAATAAGGATGTGTGGTACACAAGAATTGTCTGTGTTATCTCAGTTTTTCTGTAAAAATAGTTTATTTTTTATGACCCACAATGTCTTTTGGAGCTATTATAATATCAATGCATTCTTAAGGAGGAAGTTACTGACTTTTTTACATCATAAATTTAGAAGTATAACCTGAACAGAGTTTCTCATAATTAATATTAATCAAATACCAAGAGGCAGCTTTGGGGCATCATTCATAGATTTCCCCCCTTTTTGAGGAGAAACAGTGCCACAGAAAATAATAAATGGGATTCTACATAAGAATGCAGTCATTGATGTCATAAATCTACATATGGCTAAAATTTTGAAATACTATTTGGTTTTAGAATGGTGAATTCTGGAATATATATATTTCAAATAAAAATCTACTTGTAACTGACTTTATGAAAAGTCAGGGCATAACTAAGTGAACATCTACAGAGTTGGTAGAAAGTTAAGTAGACAATATTTGGTTTATTGGTTCACATGTAAGCATTCCATTAACCCTTTACTGCATGCATAAACTAGTCAGTCATCCTCTCGGCTTCCCCACTGATTTGATTCATATTTCAAGAATTATTATGGTGTTCACTAAAACAACTGCTTTAAGTCACTAAGTTTAAGGTAGTTTGATACACGGCAAAAGATAAAGGGAACACAAGATAAATTGCCGTCCACTTAAAAAAAAAATATATATATATATACACATATATATATGTGTGTGTGTGTGTGTATATATATATATATATAGACTTCATTTTCAGAGCAATTTTAGGTTCACAATAAAATTGTACAGAAAGTACAGAGAATTCTCACATACCCCATGCCCTTCCCAGCACACACAGTCTCTCTTCTCACTCTCTTGATAGTGTTTTTCACTGAGATGTTTTTAATTTAAATTAAATCCAGCTTATCAATTATTTCTTTCATTGATTGTGCTTCGGTGTATCTAAAAAGTCACGGCCATACCAAGGTCATCTAGATGGTTTTCTTATTTTCCCTTCTAAAAGTTTAATGATTTTGCATTTTACACTGAAGTCTATGATCCCTTGTGAGGTAATTTTTGTGAAGCCTGGAAGATCTGTGTCTACTTTGATTTTTTTCATATGTAGAATTCCAGTTGTTCCGGCACCATTTGTTGAAAAGACAATATTTTCTCCATTGTATTGCCTTTGATCCTTTATCAAAGGTTGGTTTACTGTATCTGCGTGGGTCTGTTTTTTCTTCTTTATGTTCCATTGACCTAGTTGTGTATTCTTTGCCAATACAACACCATCTTGATTGCTGTGCTTTATAGTAAATCTTAAAGTTGGGCAATGCCAGTACTCCAACTTTGTTCTTGTTCAAATTTGTCTTGGCTATTCTTAGACTTTTACTTCTCCACATTTACTTTAGAATCAAGTTTTCAATATCTGCAAGATAACTTGCTGGGATTTTGATTGGGATTGTAGTGAATCACAGATTAAGTTGGGACAAATGGACATCTTGACAATATTGTTATCCTATTCATGAACATGGAGTATCTCTCTATTTAGTTCTTTTTTGATTTCTTCTTTCACCAGAGTTTTGTTGTTTTCCTCATACAGATCTTGTACACATTTTGCTAAATTTGTATTTAATTCTTTCTTTTTGTTTGGTGCTAATGTAAATGGTATTGTGCTTTTAATTTCAAATCCCATTTGTTTATTGCATGTATATAGAAAAGTGACTTTATGTATCAACCTCGTATCCTGCAAACTTGTTCTAAAAGCTTACTGGCTCCAGGAGTTTTTTGTGGATCCATTAGGGTTTTCTACACAATCATGTTATCAGCAAACAAAGAGAGTTTTATTTTTTCCTTCCTGATCTATACACTTACTTCCTTTCTTGTCTTATCACATCAGCTGGGAATCCCAGTATGATGCTGAAAAGGAATGGTGAGAGGGACATCCCTACCTCGTTTGTACCTGACCTCAGTGGGAAAGCTTCCAGGTTCTCATTATGAAGCCAAATGTTAGCTGTAGGGTTTTTGTAGGTATTTTTTATCAATTGAGGAACTTCCCCTCTATTTCTGGTTTGCTGAATTTGCTGTGTATTTTTCATCGACCTGGACTCCTTTCTCATTTCACTTTTGCCACTGGTACAAAATGAAGATGGAAGAGGAGTCACCGCCCAAACATATTAAATGATAAGTATATGAAGTCAGAACTTAGGTCCAGATTTAAAACAAAGGCCATACTAACCCCATATATGTTGATTACCTTAAAACCTGTTTCATATATACTATCTTACTTGGGAATGAAGTTATGAAATGCCTATTTCCTTTAATTTATTTTATGTAACTTATGTTGTGCATTAATCTGGAAAGTTAATATTTGAATACACTCTTAGGGCTTTAAGAGCTAATATAACTTTCCTTATTTCTCATGCTTCAAAATGTCTAGTTGAAATGACATAAGAAATGAAATGATTTATTAAGCAAGAGTGTTCATTAGTTGCTCAATAATACGCAGTTTTCTGCAACTAGCCAGGTTTCAGAGGATGCTCATCAGGGCACAGAAAACACATCTGGCCAAGAGAACAGAGAAGACAGGGAGAGAGCTCAAGGACAAAGAGCTGAAGCATCATGTGGCCTGTCTTGTGGAAAAAGAGTAAGGAGCCAATCTTTTGCAATCTGTATTGGAAGGAAGCAAGTCCTGCTGAGAAATCAAATTTCCCAGACTGTACTAAAAGTACTTACTTCCAGCAAATCTGTAAAGACTAAGGATGTTCTGCCTCTAACAAGGCCCTGGAAGCACTTGTTGGTATTGAACACCACAGAACTAGGAGGATTTGAATTGGAATTCAATCTTCAAAATTCAAGAAGATTGAATCCAGTTCAGATCAGAACTGCTCCCTCAGCCATATTCATTAAGATCTGTCACCAAGTGTTCAGTGAAGAGCTAACATATATCCTCCGTGGGTCTATATATACATATGCAACAACCTGTATTGTTTAGAATACAGGTTGATGCATGTAGATACGTTATCAAAACACTACATTATCACCATGCAGTTTGGAGACAACTCTTCAAACTATTTTCACATTCTTTTTTTTTTTTTAAAGATTTTATTTATTTATTTTACAGAGATAGAGACAGCCAGCGAGAGAGGGAACACAAGCAGGGGGAGTGGGAGAGGAAGAAGCAGGCTCATAGCGGAGGAGCCTGATGTGGGGCTCGATCCCATAAGGCCGGGATCACGCCCTGAGCCAAAGGCAGATGCTTAACCGCTGTGCCACCCAGGCGCCCCTATTTTCACATTCTTAAAAGATCACACACACGCATATACAAATCATACATACAAACACACATATAAAAAGTTCTTCATGCATTGTTGCATACGGATGAGAGCTCTACATATAGACCACACAGTCTGGTACCCAAATTCAGCAGCAAAATTAGGTAAGCAGCCCTCATGTGAGATCTTGTCTCAGGAGGGATTTGTTCTTTTTCCTGCATGATTTTTTTCCTATCTTGTCTGTGTGCTTAGCGTCATATAAATTTTTTGGTTTCTGTTCTATGCAGATTGTTTATTCGATGTAAAACACCTAGGTAGTTAGACAATATTTTTAATATAAAATATCCCATTTTTCCTAAATATTATTAGGCAGAAATAAATTTCCATATATATTTACTTATATATACTTACATAGAAGTATATCTTTGGCAGGCTTTGATTTATAAAAATTTGCATTTATATTCTTCATCTAATTATGCTTGAATTCTTTCTTACTTATATTATTCTAACCACCACTCAAATGGAAATTGTCAGTTCCTAGGTGATAGAGCCCCAGTTTGAAGAGAGCAGAAAAATTAACAACTTACACTGTAAGACCTATGCTCACGATGAGAACATTTTAAACGAGGAGGCAGAGCAGAGAAAAAAGTCACCAATTATGGAAAGACAGAGAATCCAGGTGAAAAAGCGATTTTCAGCTCCTGGGGGTAATGGTCCCACATAAACTTGGGGTGAATGTAACAAATATGTGTTTCAAGGTTTTGTTCCTCAAAATATAATTTTAAGTTTTAAAATGTGTATTTTGCTGTCTCGTGAAAAATATCCTAAAATTTTTATGATATTATATTTTGGTTCCATTTAGTGCGTCCTACTGTTCACTAGTTGTGAATTTTTCAACTCTTTGTATCACCAGGGCCCAAAGTGGAATGTGCAGTCCCATTTCAGGGCAGCAATCATGTTCTGTTTCTGCCGTGATTTCAGAAGGCTCCTGCAGGCAGTTACACCAGCCGACTCTAACATACGCACGAGGACCTCTCACATTTATCCCAACATAGTTGTACTAATCATAGGCACTGGTATCATTGTTAGGCTTCTTGAAAATCCAATTTGTAATTCCTGCCTTGTTGAGTTCCACAAATACAAATGGTATAACTCCAATCAGTCTGTGACTTTTTTTCTGTCCTCAGCTATGGAAATGAGCCAGAAACATTTCTAGAACACTCTCATTACTTTTTATTTTTTTAAATAGTGTATTCTACCTTTGTGCAAAGCTTGAGATCTGTATTTACCTTTATTAATTTATAATATATGAATGCAGTTCTATGTGGAGTATGACAAAGCAAGGTAACTCAGAAATTTGATAAGTGCCTAATAATAATGGTTTGTTATGTTATATATTATATATAATTAATAATAATGGTTAAACCTTATACACAATATTTTTGCATGATTGTAAGCACACTCAATGCTTTTAACAGCCCTATGATATAAATAATTTTATTTTGCCCATTTTTGGAAAGGGGGCATTGGAAACACACAAAGATTTAATACGTTGCCCAAGATTGTGCAGCCAAGAAGCTGCGGAACCAGCCACAGATCTTAATGACCATCTTAATTTGTTCTTCTGATGTGACCTGCATTCCTGTAACTGCCTTCACCTGATGTCATGTGAATTACCATATTCCCTCTCTAGCAAAATGCCAACAGTTCTAAGGAAATGTAATAACATATTTTTAGGGGGAAAAAGGGAAAGAAGAAAAGAAGGAAAAAAGAAATGAATAGGAAGAGAAGAGGAAAAGAGAGACTGGTTAGCAAGTTTCCTTTGATATCAATTAGAAAATATATTTTTATTTAAAAGCATTAAAATTAATATGCCAACAACAACAAAAAATACATGCTCTACCTTTCTTTTTATACTAGGTTCCTCTTGAGTGGAATAATAGGAAAGGAAACCATTGTTGTACTTGATATTTGGGTTAAACTACTATATTTGGATGAGCCACGAGATTAAAGAAAAAGAACCTTGAATTTCTTAGTATGTATTGAAGAGAGCAGATTTATGATGGAGGGGAAGGAGGAAGAGGAAGGAAATTTAAGAAGAAAGGCTCAAATTGCCACAAGATTTTGGTTTCATTAGCAGATTACTGTAATATTACTAGGTCAAAAGGTGCATGCTACAAACATCACACTCCAATTTCCAGAATAACAACAACAACAACAAAAAAAAACAAAAAAAAAACAACCGCAATAATATTTAGGAGCCATGGTGATAATAAGCTGAAATCTCTATCGCTACAACAACACAAGTATACTGTGAATGCAGATGAAGGAAGACTACACATCTATATGGTCTGTCTCTAGCATTTTTATTGTGCCTTCAACATAATTCAGCCAGTGTTTTCCTGTGAACTTTAAGACACCACACCGGAGAGAGAAGTGCTTGCTGATGAAGCCTAGCGTCTGGTGGAAAGTCTCCTTTGAGACCCCATCATTTGTTTGGATGGTTAGCACTCCGACATGTGGGGGCCACTGTTGTTTCCTTGCCCCAGAATCTGTTTTTCTTGTAGGATGCGGACTTGTAGAGAGCCCCTCTTGCCCTCACCGGCCACTCCAAATTTTGAAGGCACGCACACACACACGTCCCTTTGGGGGAAGCACTTCTCTGTCTCCCAGCCCCTGTCATTTTGATAGCATTCAGTGCAAGACTGGCCCTGATTACACCTTTTTCCCCACCTCGGCTGACTTTGTACAGGGAAAAGCTGTCTGCAAGAACAGCAGGTAAGAAGAGAGAGGTAAGGAGAGAGAGGTAAGAAGAGACAGAATCTCTCCAGTCCCTATTTCATAGTATGTGAAAGGCTGCTCCAGCCCCAAAGTCTCCTAATTACATGACTCTTCAAATTCATTGTTCCCCTAGTCTTTTAGTCACATTGAATAAAAGGGAGGGAACAAGAAAGAAGGAGAAGACAGATTACTGTAATGTTCCCGGTTAATATTAATACTTTAATTTCTTTCTCCATTGTTGTCTGCCTAATGTAGTCCAGTATTTAGGAAATATATTATGTCCAAATTAAAATAGCAACAAAACAAAGCCCATGGATTTACTCTGATCCTAATAAAACAAAGTGTAGCATTAGTTAGTACTCTTCCCTAACCACACATTCTGAGCTATTTCAGATTTCCGTGGATTCCAGGCCATGTTTGGCAGATCTCCGATGCGGCCAGACCAGCACTTCCAGTACACACAGTGCAACTGAGCCCAGTATTGGTGGGCACATCCAGATCTCTGGTTGCCTCATAACCCAGAGAGCACAAACTCGGAGTGCCATTACAGATGATGGGTCTTCAAATAAAATACTCAGATTCAATCAGGGTGTGTGTCCAAAAAAAAAAAAAAAAAAAGTCTGAGAAGAATCTTAAAAGCCCATACCCCTCAGGTCCTACCCAAACCTTCTGGAAAGCACCTTTTCACAGGTTGGACCCAGGAGGTTTTTTGATAAATCTTCCAATGTGACTGTGATCTTCACATCTGTTTAAGAATATCTGGCATATTTTCTTGGTACATGTGGCTCAGCAAAGCAAAAAGAGGTTAACTTTACTCTGGGACTAGCAAGACTCTATCATGAATGTGATAATCTGGATTTTAGCACAATGGTGGCACATAAAAATATGTGGTATATGCATGCATGCATGAATGAATGAATGAATGAATAATGAAGGAGTTGCACCTTATGCATCACAATCAAGCTGACTAAACTGCTTTGTGAAATTTCCCTAGCAGACAAGAAAGTGACACAACTCTTGTTTGGTGAAGTGTTTCTATAAAGGGCAACACTGACACCAAGCATAACACAGCATTTTCAGTCTCTTTTTTATCAGAAGAAACCATAGACTCTAAGGCACCTTTCAGTTTAACAAATATTGACTATTCACCCGCTTGGATGATACATGATAGAGGCACTGGTAGAGTATGGGATGATAGGAGGAGCATAAAAGTGGCTACAATAAGGCCCCAACCCTACAGGCTTACCCTCATGCACATACCCTCAGCTGCTTCTACCCCAAGTAGGCGGGTTTGGCCAGGCCTGCGTGTGAATCATAAAAACAGGAGGATGGGACACACATTTCTTAACTACGGCCTCAGTTGTGAGTGAGACGCTGAAAGCTGAGCAAGGCCAGGGGGGAATGCTCTCTGTTCTGGGACCTCCGGAGAAGCACACAGAGCAAGCTCACGTGCAGGAGTGTAGCTGGAAATGTGGGAGATCACTGGGATACCTCATTTCCCTTCCATGATAGATAACTTCATCCCCCTTTACCTTCAGCAAGGAAAGAGTTAGCCATGCAATTTGTAGGAAAACGATGTACCTCTAGGACTAGTTGCCATCTCAGATGATTCAGTTTTAATTCAACAAAGAAACGGGATAGTAAAGGGCTAGTGTGTTTGCTCGTCAACATCCATTCCTCCCCTCCTTCATTCTCATTTTCCTTTGGGAAAGCAAACCTCCCACATTCCCAATCCCATCAGCCCCAGAGCTGTGGCTCACAGTAATGGCAACAACATATCCATTGTCATCTATAAACCACAACTGCTGGTGACTTCTCCACCACACAGAAGGAGATGACATACAGAGGAAAGCAGTCAACTGATAGAGAAAGAGGGAGAGATAAGAAAAAGGAGGGGAGCGGGGAGGTGGACAGAGGGGGAGAGAGACACTGAGGTTCTGACCTCATTCGTTCCTAGCCCCAGTTTCTGCCTGTGAATCTCTTAATTATGTGAACAATACTGAAGTCCTCATTTTAGGAATGATTTTAGGTCCTGTTACTTGCAACAACACAAATCCTGCTAAGTGACGGCCCCAGTGGCTCAGGTCAAGGGCAGGATGAAGCAGACCTGGGGAATTTTTCTGGGTTCCAGGAGGAGCTCAGGAGGCCAGCCCCCACCTCTGGATTCCTGAAATCCCCCTACACAAAAGTCAGCATCGTATTTGATAGATCTGGGGAGGATGCTATGATGAATCGGTTTACTGGGGCCGTAAAACCAGGATAACATTATCATCTAAGTCAGTGTACTTTTAAAAGGGAAAGGCAACAGTGTTAGAGATGACTTCACAACAGTAGGCATAAATGAGAACTGCTCCAGGAAAACTATGGTCTCTTTACCAAGAAAGAAAGGGAAGATCCCTGGATTTTAAGGCAAAAAGGCTCAAGCACTGAGCCTGTCAGGGAATGCTGTTGAGCAAATCACTTTGGTGCTCAGAAATTTAGTTTCTTCACTCAAAACATGGAGACGACCCTTTTCCTCTTATGTAAGATCAAATGACACATGGCTATCAATTGAGTTAGCTCTAATTAAACATTTAAAACCACAGCAGATATCCAGACAGAAGTCCCTTGCTCCACATTTTCTCTCTTAATTCCATTCAAATTGGAACTTTATAGAAATGGGTTCAGTTGCCAAATCTATCATAACTTCACAAAATCTAAGAAGATACACTTACACTATAATTCTAAACAACTCTGAATTAAATGAAGAATTTCAGTGAGGAATTTCAGCAGACTGAAACACTCCAGTTCAATAAATTTTACATTTTTATTAATAACAGAAAATGTACATTGGGTCAGAGGTCTGAGAAGTTTAAAATATGCAAGTAATAGGCATTCCATGGCAGTCCCAACAGAGGTTTGGTGAAATTTCAGTGACATTCCATCAGGAGGCTGAATGAGATCTGCAAATGCACAGGAGAGTTTAACCAAGTGTGTGCCTGCCAGAACGCTAGGAGTGTCCAGCACTGTCCGCATTTTAAACCAATGCTCAAGTGTTTCATTAAGTAGTGATTCCCTTTAAGAGCTATCTGACTACTTGGATGAGGCCCTCAATTCAAGGATGTTCATCCAGCTCTTACTGAGAGACTAGTACCTCGTACAAAACGTAAGAAACTTGCTCAATTATTCCAAGGAAACACTTACTAAAAAAACAAAGATCCGATCTTTTTCCTAATTTGTACATAGAATTGATATTGAGCCATTTTGGCATAGTTTTTGGATACTACCTGTCATTCTCCCACCTCCAAAATGTACTCGCTTCCTTCATATGACTTACAGGACTCCATAAATTGTGGCACCGTCTGCTGCCCTCGGTGATGGGAATGGTGCGACCATTCACCTTGAGCTTTTCCCATATGCCTGACCACTGAATATGCTAATTTTTTTACGGCAGCTGGCATAAAATATATATTCCTCAATCTAGATGAAATTAGCTTTTCTGCAGTCATCTCTATGAGACAGTTTCCTGAGATATCAAGGTGAATTTTTTAGTTACCGGACATCGTCGTATTATTTTTCAACTACATTTTAAGAAGGACATTAATCATTGCTTCATTGATTTATATTTTAGTATATTTGCTTCACTCAAAAAAAAAATCTCTTTTCTCCTTGACCTTTCTTTCAGGACGCCTATACTTCGCCTTGGTCACACTATGCGATCTGCTTACTTCAGGGTCGGCTCACGAAAGGCCTGCACGGCCACAGGCTGGAGGAATTCGCACCTTAAGAGCAGAGCTGGCTTAGATGCACGCTTTCCCAGGACGTTTCTGTTCAGCAGGTGCCCCTGTTTCTCACACTGTGCCAAGAACAACTATAAAACGTGTTCCCCAAGCAACGACCCTGGAGCAAAAATAACCTCTGGACTGCGAATTGCTGCCTTGAAGCTTTAAGGACTGTGAAGGTGACTTATCTCATTTCAACACTAAAAGGGTTTTTAATACAGGCAATGTTTTCTCCCAGAGTATTAAAGAAAGGTCCTGAAAAAGACAAAGTTAAGTGAGGGGGAAATAAAGCATGAAAATGCTGCTTTAAGAATAGAGAGGATATTATCCCAGTACAGTTTTTATTAAAACATTTTCCTTCACACTATAACATTCTCTTTATGAACAAAGAAGTAGGCTCGTCATTGGCTATAATCTGGCTTCGTTAATAGGACATTCAGGGTCCTCCTGGAAATGCCCTGATAAGCGCTCACAGTTTCATTTTCTTTTGAAATCTCATGCTCGTAAGTCTTGCTGTGTACCTATGCTTGTGAATGCTCACACATATGTCTCAGTTTAACGGAAGAATGGACACAAATTCTTTGCAGTTCCTCCAACACACCATTTTATGTCTCTCTCATGCTCTAGCCCCTCTCTCTCTCTGCTCCTTCAGTCTTGAAGAGCCCTCTCCTACCTTGTCTACATGTAAACACAACCACCTTTCAAGATTTGGCTCAAAGGTTACTCTTTCTGGGAAGTATTTGGACCCCATTGCCCATTTTGTCCCTGAATAAAAGGGAACCACTCATTTACTTCCTATCATAACACCTGAAATTTTCAGTACACTAGTATGCTCACCTGCCTCTAACTGGAATACAAACTCTTAAGGGCCAGTGTACTTTACTGTGGTATCACAGGGCACACCCCAGCGCCTGACACAGTTCTAGAATGAACAGAGGTAATGTGAACGCCTTAAAGACATAATAATAGGTAAACTGGTTTTCCCTATAATTTTTCTTTTCAATATTTCTACAAAGCTGGGAAGACCTTTAAAAAATCCAGTTTTAATCTACTTTTAATTTACATTTAAAAATTGGGGCTGAAATTTGTTAAGTGAATTGCCCAAAGGCAAACCTAACAATTAATGTGATTAGAACCCATAACCATTCACTTCCATGTCAACGATGTCTATAATATTATACTTCCTCTCTATTGAGAGTACATTTGGATAATCTCTAGAATGCCATGGTTCTGATGATTTTTTTTTTTTTAGGTAAAACTGGTATATAGAATTATATAACTTTCAGGGGGACAGCATTATAAGTTGACATCTATATGCACTATAAAGGGATCACCACTAAGAATCCAGTTACCATCCATCACCATAAAATTGATCCCCTCCCATTTTTCCTGTCCCTAACCCCCATTTCCCTCTGGTAACCCTCAGTGTTTTCTCTGTATCTATGGGCTTGTTTTTGTATTGTTCTGTTCATTTGTTTGTTTTTTAGATGCCATATATAAGCAAAATCATATAGTATTTATTTTTCTCTGTTTGACTATTTTACTTAGCATAATGTCCTCAGGATCCATCCATGTTGTCGCAAATGGCAAGATTTCATTCTTCTCTATGGCTGAGTAGTGTTCCGTTGCATGCACGCACACACATACACAGACACACACACACCACTCTCTTTGTACATTCATCTATTGAGAACACTGGACACTTAGCTTGTTTCCATCTCTTGAACTACTGTAAATAATGCTGCTATGAAAATACGGGTACAAATACCTTTTTAAATCAGTGTTTTCACTTTCTTCAGGTAAATACCTGTAAGTGTAATAGCTGGATCATATGACAGAACTGATCTTAATTTCTGAGGAATCTCCACACTGTTTTTCAGACTGGCTGCACCAATTTCCACCAGCAGTGTAAGAAGGTTCCTTCTTCTCCACATTCTTGCAAACATTTGTTATTTCTTGTCTTTTTTTATTTTAGTCATTTTGACTGATGTGAAGCAATATTGTGGTTTTGATTTGCATTTCTCTATAATTAGTGATGCTGAATATCTTTTCATGTGCTTGTTGACCACGTGTATGTCTTCTTTGGAAAAAAAATGCCTATTCATATCTTCTGCCCATTTTTTATTCACAATGTTTGTTTTTTTTATTGTTGAGTGGCATGAGTTCCTTACATGATATGGATATTAACCCCTTTTTGGATATACGATTTGCAAATATCTTCTCCCATTCAGTAGGTTGCCTTTTTTGTTTTGATGGTTTCCTTTGCTGTGAGAAGATTTTTAGTTCATTGTGGTCCTACTTGTTTATTCATTTTGTCTCCTGTTTCTCTGAAGTCAGAGCCACAAAGACATTACCAAGACCAATGTCAAAGAGCTTACTGCCTATGCTTTCTTCCAAGAATTTTATACTTTCAGATCTTACATTCAAATCTTTACTCCAATTTGAGTTAATGTCTGTGTATGGTACATGCTAGTGGTTTAGTTTCATTTTTTTACATGTGGCTGTCCAGTTTTCCTAGCATCATTCATTGAAGAAAAAATTATCGAAGAAAGACATTTCAGTGTATGTTTTTGACTGCTTCGTCATAAATTAATTGTCCACATATGTATGGCGTTACATCTGGGCTCGCAATTCTGTTCCTCTGATCTGCTGTCTGTTTTTACACCAATCTCTAAAGTGCTATGGCTCTGATAATTCTTTTTTTTTTTTTTTGGTCATTTTGTAGAAGTAATAATTCTAATACTTCAGTATAGTATCATCTTTTTTTTGAGAGATTACTGAGTGGAAAGCAACAATATCATATTTATAAAATAGTAAAGATGTCTAAGCCTTGGTCTTTGTACACAGGAAAGTTGCCATTTAATCAATGTAAGATGAAAATCCTGCCCTATGGTTTATATTCCAGCAATCCCAATAAGGTCTGGGAAAAATAATCTGGATATAATTTCTTATAAAGCAATAAATAGCTCATGGCACCTATAGGACAGTCTTAATCATATCTGCTTGTAAAATGTTGTTTGCCATTTATCACTGTATATTATACCAAGTGAAATTTTGAGAGTTTGCCCTTAAAGCAAGATTTTGGGCAAACACTTTTAAATTTCTGGGGTTTTTTTCTAGCTTTTTTTTTTTTCATATTACAGTTTTTAAATATTCTCCACATCCTACCTTTAAAAATTTTTTTTGATTCGATAAAGTTAACCTATAGGTAATGCTGTCATTGAAAATGTCATTAAAAATACTGTACTTTTCACCAATTTTGGAAATTCATACTAAATAAAATTGCTAAGTCATATTAATTCTTATCGCTCTGTTCTAGTAATTCATTTATATGCATCTTTTCTCAAATTTTCTAGAGACTAGGGGAATAATTAAATTATACTAGCTTAAATCAACAAATATTACTATAATATTGATTTAAAAATATAATTATCAATGCTTTTCTCTAAGAAACATAGATTTCCCTAAGAAAAATAAGAAACCCCAAAATATTCAAACTAGGGAAGTTCTGACCTCTGCAGTCCAGAGATGTTTGATAGAAAGCAACACAAAGAAGAGAATAAAGGGGGCAAAAATCACTTGTAAGAAAGAGTATGATCCAGTGAGAAAAATAATTGAAATTTAAATAGTGTTTTCAAATAAGTTAATAAGGTAAATGGAATATATATATATATATATATATATGCCATACATACATACATATGCATATCATATATATGTATGTATGACATATATATGATATGTATGACATATATGATGATATACATACACACATGACATATTTATACACATCTTTTACACAAATTATACACATACAAATTTACATATACATAATTGTCAGTGTGAAGTATATTTAGCAATGGAGAATAATGTTTTACAAAGTTCACTTGAAATTACAAATATTGGTTGTTTCCTAAGATAATATTATATGTTTCTGCTAGAATATCAAAAGGCCAATAATTATTGTCACCTTTTAAAAAAAATTTTATATTTACCAAGAGTTGGGTTAAAAATATCTTGGTCATATATTAAGTACTGCCCTCCAGCTATAGTCTGGAATATCTATTCACCTAACTATTTTAGAAATTCCTAGTCAATTTAAACTAAAAATAAAACACAGTTGAAGAAATTATGTTCTAATACTATGCTGTCCAATATGGTAGACCGTAGCCAAGTATGGCATTTTAATCAATAAAAATTTAATAAAATTAAAAATCTACTTTCTCATTTGAATTGGCTACATTCCGAACACTAAGCAGTCACACATGAGTAGAGACAGCACAGATATAGAATATTCCCATCTGTTCGACTGGGTTGCTCAGGTCTAGTAAGAGACACGCACGCCAACAGGTCATCACAATATAACATGAACAATACCAGCAGGTATAAGGTGCTGAGGTAGTAAAGACACCAGTAAACACTGAATAAAGTGGACAAATGAAGTAAAGAATAACATCAGAGAAAAGATAAGCTTAAAATGTTAGAGGAAAATAGAAACAGAAATCACTCTTTGTTTTAGGTTGTATGCTCTTGAGAAATCGCAGAACATTACTTGCCATATAGATCGAGATTGTGCTCTTTCAGGAACAAGGGACAGTCCTTCAGGGGACATAAGAAAAATGCATATAAATTAAACCAAATTTTCACCAACATGATTACAGCAGACTGTCATGGGCAGAAATCTATTACCATGGTAACACGACATCAGTGCACTTTGTTTTGCCCCCCTGTGTATGAAACATCTCCTCCAGAGGAAACAGGATGTTAAATCAACAACCCAACAATATAAGATTTTTCTTGGTATCAAAGTTGCATATAATATGCAAGAACGTTACATTTTACTTTATATTTCTAAAATCTGTTTTATAGCATAAGATGGAACAGAGAAAAAATGTTCTCTAAAACAAAAAGTACTTTAATTATATTTGCTTTGGTAAATAAAAATGGAAATAGAAAATATTTGGTTTCTTTAAATTTTTTTGAATAATTACCATCATTTACTTACATACAATTATTACTGTAATTACTTTCCATTACACACATATTTGTTAAATTGGTTGTAACTCCATCTGCTTTTATTTTTCAGAACATTTGTGTTTTTAAATATGTTCTGCGTATTTACACAAAGATTATAGACAACCAGGTTCTCAGAGACAAGTGGCAAATTACTGTTTCTGCTTCTTCATATAAAAAAAAATAGATATGCTCTAAAGTCATTTTTCCCCAAAATTGTATGAATTTATCTAGGTCGCAAAGCCCTATTTTAAATATTGACAAAATCAGAAATTTCATTGACGGCTCTCAGTCTTGTTCATAACACCTCATTTCCAGACTAACCAGCTGGCGATGGAGAATTTGAGGAACCTGAAGTTTTCAAGTAGGAGCTCAGCATTACAAAGTCCTGAAGACTGTGGGCTTGGGCCCCATGTGGGGTGGAGACCTGGCACCACCTCTTATTGATGGTGTAATACTGGGCATGTGACTGAGCCTCAGTGTTCTCACTGTCAAACAGGGATTCCATCAATCGTGCAACAAATATTTATGAGGACCTATGAATGCCAAGCACAGTGGAAAATGGTGAGATGATGAATTAACTTACAGAAATGTAAATGGGAAATAAAAGTCAAAGTCGCTCAAAATGTTACTCTAACTAGGGACAGCCAAGGCAATAGGTAAAATTCGGGAAATTCATAAAATTTTCAAGTTCACAATAATTCTCAATTGTCTTAAGTTTTTGCTCGCTTTACAGAAACTAAAAACGGCAATCACAGACCATTACTTACAGTTTGTTAATGTGAAAGAGATCGTGGTGGCATCTAATCAGCAGATTCACATGGAAGGAAAGAGCTTGTTTCAAAAGACAAATAGTGGTAGATGAATGACATAAATTTAAATATAATATTGCAGAAGTAAGCGTCTTATACTAAGTTCTTGCTCTAACTGTTCTTTTTATTCCTGGGCTAGAGAAATACTGATTTTCCATTCATTCGCTGTGAGAGCTCTTCTCTGAGGTGCTAATCACTGTGCCTGGAGCATAATGTGTGCTCACTCTGTGTGATTTTAGATTTTGAAACGCATGTGCTTCTTAAGGTACCTATGGTCATTCAGTTGCTGGTGAAGGAGCTCTGACTCAGTGCACTTCCCTGTTGAATATTTTATGTAAATTTAATGTATGCGTCTACAAACCTGAGGGTCCTCAGAGTTGTATCTCCCTCCCTTATGACAGCCCACTTCCCTCTTGCTCAAACAGCAACCCCACATCCTCACATTATGCCCTTCTGTGTCTGCAGCTTACATGGAATATTAAGACAGAAACTGAGGCGTCAGAGAATACGTGGCTACCACGGTTTTGTACACGTGTAGGGACAGCAGACAGCAGACCATTCCTTACAGCCCAAACCACAGCCAGAGGAGCACCCAGCAGAGGCAGGTCTTCAACCCTCGTCCCCCTCTGGGGGATGGTGGAGGCCCCATCCCATGTTCACCGGGACAATCCATGCCGTCTGTACCACACAGTAGGAGCCCTGGAATTCCATGGCTTCCTTAGGGTGACTGGACATCTGCTGGCCTCCTATGGGAGGGAGAGAGAAGGAGAGGGGGGAGGGGACAGAGAGAGTGGGGAGAGAAAGAGGGAGGGGCAGGGAGGGGAGAGACCCTTGTTCTGGAATGTAAATAAATCCTTTCTGGTGGGGATGCAGAGGAGAGAGGAGGGAAGATTCCTGGCTTCCTTCCCTTCACTCCCCTGGAATGTGAGCAAATGGCTGCTGGGAGAAAAGTCTCTCCAGAGGTTTCTATCTCCGGGGCTGCAATTAAATCTTCCCTTAACTTGTGCTCTTTACTCAGAAAACCTGGATTGCTACCCTCCGTCCCCAAGCTCATTCCTTCTCCCTCAACTTTCTTGGCAGACTTGCTGTTCTTTATTGTACTAGGTACATTTCCCCCCCTGCATGGCTCCTTGTCTCTTTATAAAAATATGTCTTTGTTTCCCCCAACAGAGGAGAAAAATAGGACCCAAGTCTTCTACAGTTCTATCTCCCAAAGATCGTGGCATAAGAAAAAAAGGACAAAAGGCAATCTCAAATGTTTGAAATATATACTCTGCATCAGGAATTGGTCTAGGCATTTTATATCTTGTCTTATTTGACCTTCACAATCATTATGAAAGACAGATGTTATTTACTTTTTGTTAAATGGCTTTTGTGAAGTTATGTACTTTTGAGACTGGGAATTGTAGGACTGCAACCCAATTATTTGGAGAATATAATTTTCTAAACTTGAAAATAAAGAACAATGTATCCCAAACACAAAGGATTGGTGATACTTACCAATGATAACTCAAGATTAAATGTTACAAAGCCCACGTGTAGGAGAGGGAAATGTATCATTTGTTCATTTTTAATGACCCTTCAAAGTATTTATTAAAACTTTCAAAGTAAAACCTGAAGAAAATTTTGATGGTTTTAAGTAAACATACACAAGCTTGTCATCATAGATGTGTGTGTTCAGTATGACTTAGAAAACACACAATTAATTTTATGATTATGAGATATCCATAAAACAACTACTCATTGACATTTGAAACAGACAACGATTCATTCAATCTACAGAGCCGACACAAAAATAAATGATGCTCAGAGTCCAGTGGTTTTGTGCAACGTAACCAAGGGGGCCACTTGGGCAGCAGGATCTTCAGGACGCAAGCACAGAGAAGCTGTAACAAGGTGCTTGCCCTGGTTCTGACAACTAAAACAATTTTCCCGAGAATCAGCCCACTTTCCACTTTCTCCTCTACTTCACAACCGTACTCTTTGCCTCACAAAATGACTTCTCCACCACTGACACCGTTCATCTTTGTTGTGTGTGTGTTTCACTGAGAGCACAGCACACAGCTTACAGGCGGATCATTCTACACGGCCTCCCAGCCACTCCCCGCTCCTCGGGGACAGTTGGCGCCAGCTGCCTCTCATGTGTCCACAAGCATGGTTCTAAACACTACAGCTTTCATGTCATGTCAACATACTAACTTCTTTTTTAATTTCAGGGTTTGGTTATGACTCCCCCTGTGAAAGATGAGGCCTAACCTCCACAACTGCCCCCCTCCACGGGGAAACACACACACACACACACACACACACACACACACACGCACACACGTGCATGTGTGCACATATTCCTCTTATGAACCTTTCTAGTATGGTTCCAGTATAACTTTAATCAGAGAAGAATTTAAGATTGCATCATTATGACTAGTAAACACTTTAAAGCATTTACAGTACGATGTTTATTTGTTAGCATTCTTGGGGTGCTTCTAGGTTTAAGTGCAGTATTTATAGGCAGTGCTTATCTCCAAATTCTGCCTCATTTGCACAAATCTTTTGGCAGTATTTTAAAACAATCAGGCATTCCATCAATGTAATCTTCTTAAAGAAAATTCACCTGAAACTTTATGACAGGTTTAAATCTCAATTTTCCCCCCACTGGATGAACATTGCTACTTTGGAGTATCACTTAAACACATTCCAAGGGACCCCCACTTTCTTTGTGTGTTGGATTCCCCTGTATCCTGAATATCATGTCTTCCTCTTTCTTGGTTTATCCTTTGTTGTGGGGATTATATCTACCAGTAGCTTCTTGAGAAAGAGCACATGAAGAAGGCGGGAACGTGTTGAGGCACTGTCTGAAGCTGTCTTAGTTCCGCCCTAAAGTTAGGGAACACAGTTTGGTGAAGTATGTGTAATAAGCACATGGATCAATAAAGAGCTCACACACGGGACTTGCAGAAGCTCTATGCCTGAGGCCAAACCCACGAGGATGAGAGGTTCCATGTTGCTGCCTGCATTCCAGGTCCATATATGGCAATATGGCTGACGTGGGCAGCGGGCTCTGGGAGAAGATTCACAGCCTTTAGGTGTGAGGCCTGGACGCTGCATCACCAGGGAATCAAGCTCCTGCCCGTTGGTGATCACAGCCAGGGGAAAGTAGCACTATAACATGGAAGAATCTTGGCTTCATTCCTTCTTGTAAGCTTAGTGTTCGTGGAAAAAGAAGCACCAGCCCCTCACCTGGTAGGATCCAGGCACTAGAGTTTAAGGGCAGTGATTGGCCAAGATTATGTACTAATAGGTAACTAATTAGATCTTTATAAGTGACCTGCTCCCTCTTTGGGATATCAGCCTAGAGAAGATCCATCTTGGATAGGTTAGTCCTTGTTCTGAAGTTCTCTTCCATGATCCAAAAAGATTTTCACCGAGCAAAAGACACTTTGAACCAGTAAAAGCTGTGGCGTTCCCATGAGAGGAACTGGCAGGGGGTTTAGACATTGTCAGGTGGCCACTGCCAATGGAAGATCAGGGGCCACTGGGCAAATGGGAGAGAGGGCTGTTCTTTGTTTCCAAGTGCCTGGATAGCCCTCCAACATTCCAACTGTGTGGAAGGGAATCACAGTTAGACAGTCAATACCCCTGCATGAGCATCTGAGTCAAAAGATGACTCTGAGGCTGCAGGACAGTGAAGGTTCATTCCACCAGAATGACTATTACCACCCTAAACTCACTGGGAGTGGGTGCAGTTTGGGGATCCTCCTCACACATGTCTTCCAGAGAAAACGTGTCCTCTCCTAAAAGCCCCTACAGCCTCAGCAACAGCTGCTGAGTCTGACTGCACACATCCTTAGGTAATCATGAGGGAGGCAACTGATATCTTCTTTTTGAGTGTGTGTGTGTTTGTGTGTGTGTGTGTGAGAGAGAGAGAGAGAGAGAGAGAGGCTTGATCATGGGTTCTGGTTCTTCTTCCTTTAATGGAGGAAATGACTCCATCCCAAGTAGTTAATACACAGGGAACTTTCTTCCAGTCAACTAATTCCCTGGTTCTCATATTTCTTGATAACAGTGAAAGTTAATTCTTGTGAACAATGAGAAGTCCTGCATTCCAACAGTTGTGTACTTAGCATCTAACAGACATTTCAATATCCAAGTTTTTCTGTTTTTGTTTTTAAGCTGATTCCTTCATTTGTTTTCAGAAGCGTATGTTGGGTGGGCACCAAGAAAACTTCCTCATTGCGCCGAATGTCGTGTATAAGGAACACACGGCAATACCACACATGCATGTCAGATCTGCTGAAGCAGGATTTCTTAAGAAAAATTCAGGTGGATGGAAGAGTGAATAGGTCTGTAAGTTTCTCATTGCCCACTGCTTTCCAAGATCACCCAGGATTCAATCTGGCCTGGACACCAGGCATGGACAAGGGAACCCACCCCTACGCTGCGGGGCTTGAAGCTGCAGGGCTGTGAAAACCAGCCACTCACCTCGTGTGACCAGGTGCCAGGATATCACAGCAGTGTGATACCACGAAAACTTTCACCAGGCCTACACTGCCAGATCAGTCTTCACAGCTGCTGAGCATCAATGTTCTCTGGTATGGCTGGAAGCTGGAGGCTAAAATGCAGAGCCTTAACCCTTGGGCCATGGAGCTTTGCAGGAAAGCAGTTTCTTCTCTGGGAGCCATGCCTTCCAGTGATCAGTCCCAGAGAGGCTAACCCTCATTTAGCAGTAGGGAATTTATGCTGGAAGACATTTTCCATCAAAAACCCAAAGGTCTTTTTCCATGGCTTACTGACAGTGTTTTTTTAAGAAGTCTGATTGTTCTGATTCTTCTTTCTTATGTGGCTTCTTTTCCTTCTTTTTGGAAGCATATAGGGTGTTTTTCAGGAAGGACTTTCTGTTGCTAAGGATCTTAAATTGCACAGTGATATATTTTACTCTAAGCCTATTTTCCAACAATGTGCTGGATGGAAATAACTTTTCAAACTGAAACTCAAGTTTTTCAGTTTCTAGAATTTTACTCGAACTAGAATTTGATGGTTTCTCTCCCTCCAATTCTCTTCACGTTACTCAGTAATTACACCCTGTTACTCAGTAAGTACACCCTGAATTAATCCTCTCTTACTTTATCTTTTCTTTCCTAGTTTACATTCGGGTACATCAGACACATCTTCCAATCTGATATAGACATTTTCAATTTTGCTTCTATATTTTTAATGTCCAAGAATGTAAAATGATGTGATTACATATTTTATATTGAGTACATATATTGTTGAATGCAATATCTTATCTAGGTCTCTAAACAAATTTTGGATGATTTTTGAAGTTTTCTTTCACCTGCATGATCTGTTTCCCTCAAACTGTTATGCCCACTTATCTTTGCTTCTGATTTCATAAACATCTAATGATCTTAGGTTGTCTGTTCCTAGTTAGTCATCTGTTAATTAAAGGTAGAATGAAGGGTTTGTGCCACAGTTGAAGGCAACTGACTCAACGGTGTGTTTCACTGTTTCACTCTCCTCCCAGAATAATGAGGTTCTCTTCCCTACTTCAACCATCAAGAACATTTATTTTTCCTTTCCCTACATGGAAGACAAAACCTACATGACAGCATTTTGGAAACCAAGTGAGAAGAGATGGTGTGCATGTGTCAGAAGAGGGAAAGCTCAATATTCACTAGATAAACTTTCACTTTGTCCTCTTGTGTTTAATGCAGCCCCTCTAACTTCAACCATGATTTCTCCCTCCAGCCCACATAACTTATGTTTTATGGTCTCTAGACAAGAAATCTCCAGTTTTCTGCCAGGATGAGAGATCGGCTATCAACGAGGGTCTCAAAGAACAGAGGGTTCCAGGTGGTCCCAGGTAGTGTTTAATTGAACTACAAAACAATCCTCTTTTATCCAACACTTCATAGAAACTGGATGTCTCCAATCCCTGGGCTTTTGAGGGATTGTAGACTTGACTCATTGAGCCTTCCTGTGCTGAGTCAGTCAGCTCCTCCATCTGCTTTGTGATTCCAAATTATCATTGCCTTGCCCCAATTCTCTGTCCTTTATGATATCCATCATATGAAAAGCCCTTTCCTCCAACTTCAGTGAGAATCTGAAAAGCCAGGTGGAGAATTATCTGGTAAATTCACCACCTTTGTCTAGAAGTCTTACCACAAACGCCACAATAACAAACCCCACATTTGCAAAGACATCTGGGGACTGAGATCCTTGAGATGACAACAATGTGCTTCAGAGAGGCCGCAGAGCTTTAACTGTGTCTTCTCCACGGGGCTGCCACAGAAATGAGGACTATAAGCACTTCTAAAATGTATGTGGGAATCTTCCACTGAAACTCTTTAAATCTACCTGTTTTACTCTATCTGTTAAAAAAGGCAGATCCATAGGCCTCCTCACACTGGCAGGAACAAAACAAATTCCCTTGAGTTGAGGGAAAAACTCGAGTTATAGGGAGGTGGTCACATCCAGCACCGTTCAGAACTACTCTCTTCAAAGTGAACTTACGGGCACCAGCTGTTAGTACTAGTTTTATTTCTCATCAACGGAAGGGCAGATATTCATAACCCTGCACTATAAGACACTACACGGTGCAGAAAAGGGCTGACAGTGCATAATCTGCATGGGTTCTGAATATTTTCACTCAGTGCAAACAGAAACTTCCTGTAAGGTACATTTGTCAAATGTTTTCATCGATTCCACTTCTTGGAAGTTATACAGTTTGGATTCTGAAGTAATGTGCTAACAGAACTTTGAACCACGAGAAAGCAAATACAGAGCTGAATTTTAGCCTATGTGATCTTTAAAACTCTAGTCAATTCAGCAAAATAGAAGTAATACCAATGTAAACATAAATCTATTTTTCTTGTGCAGCAATTATGCAAAACATTTATTTAAACTCTGTGTTTTTCTTTTTCAATTGATTGCTCTGGCTTTGTAAGAAAAGAACCGCACAGCTAGCCTACACAAACTTTAGACTAAAAGATGCTGACACTTCAAATCACACTTTTTTCCCCCTGCATGTCATATTCACCAGTAACCCTTTGAATAATGAAGCCAAATTGCTTGGTTAGATTTCTTCACTAGCTATGATTTTGTGGTGAGGTCTATATAAGAGCAGATTATTACTTAACATACTTAAAAAGAAAATGTCAGTGTATCACATATTTTCTTTCATTTATGAAAATTAGTTTCAGTTGCAAGATGGAGGTCTCAAAATGGAAAAATTATCATTTGCATTGACACACCTGATACTGAAGTCCAGGAAGGCAAAGTAGCAACCCAGGCATTCTACATATGGCTGGGGGAACATACAAAGGGAGTTTTCCATGGGATTCCTTTTCCTCATCTGTGAGTTGTGTGCTGTTGTGTAATGTGTCAACTCAACGAAGCTGGTACCACATTTCTGAGAATCTTCTCTCCTTTATATTCTGGGTTATTTGACCAAAAACGAAAATTGTGAGATTTATGACAGAAGTGAAGCATTAGAAGATTCTCCGCTCTGGATGCCATGATGGGTAGAGGCGACAACAGGCTGATGAACACACTGGTGAATTCCATTTTGTCCCCACTCTGCCACACTCCACAGTAAACTCCTCCCCAGCCCTCAACCTGTTGTTAACAGTGACCCCGGGTTCCCCCAACAAGAGCAGAGGGAACAGACTTCAGTGGGTCTCACCTGTTCTTCCCATCCCCCCTCTGGGAGCCGGATGCCCCTGCCTTCTGGAGCTCTGGTCAGCTGACTTTCATCTGAAAATTCCACTTACAGACTCCTATGCCCCTGCTACTCCCACAATAGGTAAGCCTATTCTAGCAGATTTATTTTTCCAGAATAGTCATTCTAGTTCTGTTTCTCTAATGGAACTATAATACAGAATTTTTTAAATGCCAAAACTGTGCTTTACTTTAAATAGGAGGTCAATCACATTTCAACAAGATACATGGTAAAGTTACAGGGAAAATGTCCTGGTACAGTTTGTAATTTATAGCAAGTGTAGAACTCCTCAAAAATTTCAGAATAGCAACCATGCTGACCCTACTCTTTTCCTAACTACCAACTACCACGTCCTTTATTTTGATCCTTCTCTTGATATCTTCATTTTTTGCTACTACAATGATCATCCTTTGTTACTAATTTCTAATTTTTTATTGCAAGTGCATACAGCCGCATATCAACTTTCCTTTAGAAAGGAATTTCCCTTAGAAATGAATTGCACCATATGATACATGCAGTCCATATTTCAAGAAAAGAAAATATAAATATATTTATATTTATATATAATTTATTTATAATATAAATACAAATATGTTAACTTCTAGCAATTTCAGAATTCAGAAGTGGATTGCAGGGGTGCAATGAGGTGCTATGTTGGTAGCGGCTTCTAAAACCTTTACTAGTTAGCTGAACCCCTGGTTCAGCTGTTTCTTTCCTTGAGTTATTACCAAAGAACATGACAATTATATGGTCTTGCTTCAACATTTTTCTCTCTTGCAATTTACCTCTTTCACATTCTAGAGGAACGATAATGACCTTTTCTAAACCTTGACCTTCACCCCCTCCATTCTGATTAATAGTCAAAGAACTATTCCTGCTCTAAGCTGTACTACTGTATGTCATTATTTTTACAAATTTTTACATGTCCAAAAGAATCATGTTTCCTAAGATTTTAAAACTGAATTAACATTTAAATGCAATTCAGTTTAATGAAAAGAAAAATCCTCAAAAATTCTATTTCATTTCTAGCTGTAAAATTGGGGCTATTGGATTATATTAGCCACATAAATTAAAGCATTTAAATTAAGTGCAATATATTTTTGTAAAATGTTAACCATACACTAATAGAAAATGGTTACTTTTAATATATTGTATATCAAACTAAGTCAGGTCAGTGTCTTATAAGTTATCTGCCATAAAAGGGGGAATGGGAGAAACATCCCGCCAAAGGAAATTACATCTCATAGAAGACAAAGTCTACTTTAAATTTTTTAGGTTTTAGAGAAAAATAAATCGTTTGGATATTACTGATGTAAAATTACTGATTTATATTCTAATGTTGCTTTTATAACTTCTAAATGGACAGACACAGAAAATGTATGTATGTGTACTCACACCTTAGACGATGGACAGACTCCAGGTGTCCCATTCCCAAGGTCTCTCTCTTGGTATTTGTGCCATTGTGTGCATTCCCTTCCCTTGAGTGTGGATGGGAACTATGAATTGTTTCTAAATGAGAGAATGCAGCAAAGGTGAAAATGAGACTCCATTTGCTTGCAGACTCGCTCTTTTACTCTTGTCTGGCCTTGAAGAAGCAAGCAGCCACGTTGTAAACTGGTCAATGGACAGCCCACATGGCTGGAAAATGAAGGCAGCCTCTAGGAGGGAGACCACCAGCAACAGCTAGCAAAAAAACTGAAGCTCTCAGTCTCACAGCAGCAACAAATGTATTCTGCCAACAGCCAGGTGAGCTAAGAAGTAGACTTTTTTCAGGTGCAGCCTCCAGATGAGAACACTTTCTGCCAACAGCTTGACTGCAGCCAGGTGAGACCCTTAAAAGCAAGACCCTGCTAACCCTCCCAGACTTCCAACATACAAAAGCTTGAGACAGTAAATATTTGTGGTTTTAAGTGTTTACGCTTATGGGGATTTGTGGCACAGCGATAGATAACGAATACGCTTGAATACACATATTTGTACGTCTGTCCATGAGTTTATACTAATACCTTCTATTCCAATCCAACACAACAGAGATGATTCTAGCCTTCTTCCTGTCCTTATCTGTAATTCTCTTCTCCTCTAGTGAGCAATTTGACCCTCATTGACCACTGTATATTTTATTTGCCCAATTTTATTATACACATAAGGTAGTTTCAGAATTTCTAACTTATAAGTCACACAAAATACAAATTTACTAACTGCAGCATAATGTCTACATAGTTATTTTTATCTCTAGCCTTATAAAATGCTGTCAAAATACTGTTCTAGGAAGTTTACTTCGGTCAGTTCATTTCTTTTTCATCCTAATTTTACTGCGGTTGTTACTTGTAACATAGGTTCATTTGTTATATTTTGCATACTATGGGGTTTTCCTTATATCCTGGTTGACATAAATTACTCATATACTTTTTAAGTATGTGAAACAGTACCATAGTTCTAAGAGTCAAACCTGGACCAAAGGTTATCTCAGTGTCACTTCCTTATTATCCCTACTCCATCGTTCCCATGCCCCCCATTTTTGCCCCCATCCCCACCCACTCCCAACTGATAACCTGTTTCATTAGTTTCTGGATTATCATTCCTGTATTTCTCTTCTACAGATAAATAAATACACTTGTATTTTCTTATATCATTTTCTTTTTATTTTTCCTTTCTATACTATTATGCTTTTTTTTTTCACTTTGCTTTCTTTCCTTCTTAACTTACTATCCATGGGGGGGGGGGAGCTTATTTAGTATTAGCTCATACAGATCTTTGGTATTCTATCATAGCTGCACAGTAATCCACTATGTAAATCTGACATAGTTTAGTCACCTATTCTTCTAAGTATATGTATCTAAACTGTTTCCATGATTCTCAAATTGGAAACAACACTGGCAACAAATATCTATGTGCATAAGTATTTTTGTGGTTTTAGAGGTGTATCTTTAGGATACTGTCCTAGAAGTAAGATCAATGAGTCAAAAGGTAAGTGCATATGTAGATATTTTTAGCTATTGTTAAATTCCTCTCCAGAAAGAATGGTATCAGTTTGTTTTCTATTAGAAAATACTGAAAATGTCTATAGAATGTTTTGTGATATATTCTTATCAATCTGATTAGAAGAGAAATTGTGCATTTGTATTTTATTTTGTGTATATTTTGAATGTTTTAGAATTTTTATAGGGTCGAGGGACATTTTAATGATTTTCTTGAGAAATAACTTGTATATTTTTACCATTGGGTTTTTGGTCCTTGGTCCTTCAAATAATAAGACACACACACGCACACACACACACACACACGGTTATTAGCCTTTACTCTCAGTTTAAAGTTACACACATTTTTCTCTCAGCTTTTTAGGGTTTTTGGTGGTGGTGGTGTTTTGGTTTTTGGATTTTTTAGGTTATTTGCTTTTGGAGTTGACTTTTTTGTCATGCAAAATTTCTATCACCTTTATATAGTCTAATTTATCAATCTTAAATTCACATGGGATTTTGAATACTAATAAGCAAGGTTTACAAACATTTGGATTACAGAGAAATTCCCTCAGTCTTCCTGTAGAACTCAATGGTTTCATATATTACATTTAAATACCTAAATCTATTTGGAGTTTTTTCTTGAGAATGGTGTAAGGTACAAAGTTCTACTTTATCTTTTGCTGAAAGGTTACTCAATTGTCCCAGCACCATTTATTAAGTAGTACATCACTGTCCCAATGTTTAGAGATGCCATATTCACAATATATTAAATTTCCATATGTTCATTGGGTCTATTTCTTGGCTTTCTTTTCTATTTCACTGGTTTGTCTATTCATGGAGCATCAAAATGTTGTAATTATACAGGCTTATGATATGCTTTAATATCTAGCATGGTCTTTCCATGTAGTTTAACTTTTTCAGTGTTTTCCAAACTATCTGTACATGTTTATTCTTCAGTATGAACTTTTGAATCAACTTGTCTAACTCCACAAAAATGCTTATGTATACTAACTAGGATTCCATTATATTAATAAAGTAAGAAAAACCTTCCTGTTTGTGATGTTAATCTGTCCCATCTAAGAACAAAGAATATCTCTCCATTATTTAAAATCTAGTCTTTCAGTAGGGTTGGAAGGTTTTCTTTAGATTTTTCTAATTTCTTATTATTTCAAAATAGTTAATTTTTTGTTGCTATTGACAATTGTTATTTGTGTAAATGAGGGCTAATAATTTTTGTTTCTATTTTATCTGCTCACTTATTCTTTTATTGTTGGAGCTAGTTTTATCATTTGCACTCTAGGGTTTTATAAGCAACTATTATGACCCAATTGGTTTATCTTATCTGATTGCATTGGCTGATGTCTCTACGAAAATGCCGAAGTATAGTGGAGAAAATAGGGATCCCTTCCTTCTTCCCAGTCTTGCTGGAAATGCCTCATGCCCCTATGTTCCCTGATAATTCAAATACTAGGTTTGGGCTTAAAGTGTGTGTGTTTTTGTATGTATATGAAATTGGGGAGTTCTATTTTTCCATGCTATGGAATAATTCATAGATCAATAAGATGAGTTTGTCTTTTAATGTTTGGTAGAATTCTTCTGTGAAGTCATTCTGGGCATGGTGCTTTTTGTGTATGTGTGGAATAATTCCTTAGTGATTTTCTTTTTAAAATTAAAAAAAAAATGTCTTCTTTGGTTATAGATTCCTCTCCTCAGAACTCGGAATATGATTTCTTTAGGGATGAGGAAGATCTAAGGGGCAATCTGTGTCATAGACAGTGATGTATTCTTAAACATTGCTTCACTATTACACTGAATAATTATCTTTAAATATACTTGAGCTATTATATTTTTTCTTCTCCAAAGATAAATCAATTCTTCATTTAAATATGCAGCATAGTGCTCTTCATATATGCTTAGATCATGAATTTTAAGGCTAGTCAGATTTCAGCCTGCTACATCTCTCAAGAGTCTATTGTTAGCCTACGTTCAGACATTGTCACATATAGTCAAGGTATGCCATTCTCCTCTGGGAGTTTGAGCATAGTGAAGTGGAAGATGGAGTAGAATGATAAGTACGACATCTGATATTCAACTTGAACAAAATAAAAATACAGAAAAATATATTTACCATCTCAACCAACCAGCAGCAGGTTAAGTAATCCATGTTTTTTCATCTTAGAAATCCTTCTCAGTTCAAATTGAAAAAGTGTAGATTTGGACTCCATTTGGAGTACAGAAAAAATTTGTTACATTTTTCAAAAGCTGTGCTTTTTTTTTCTCTACATGACAGTATTTTCCTTGAGAGCATAAATCACTTAGGATATTATTTTATTCCATTGGGGGAAAAAACAAGATGACTTGTCTATACCTCTTTTTTGCAAGTTGATATTGTCTAGCAAATACTAAATTATCTGAGGAAAAAAGAAAATGTAATCATCAGTGGTATAGAGTCACTAGGACTATTTATATAATCCAGTAGTAAAAGGATCTAAGAGAATTTTTTTAAAATGTGCTAATGCCTAATATATGGTGCTAAATGTCAGCCACTATCTCTATGATCGCAAGACCTTCTACTCAGAAGCTCTTTCTAGTTTCTCAGAAACTTGTTACATGGTCAGTAAGTGAGGATTTCCCAACCTTTCAACTCCTCTTAATAAACAGAAATCTTGGTATTGTTTGAAATTCTAACCTAAGCATATTTTAAAACTAAACATAAATAAAAGTAACAAGAGGCATGTTATTTTGTTTTCCATCCTCATCTTTGTTAGGATTCCCCGTAGCAGAGCATAACTCAATTATGAGCTGCTATTGTCTTGTTTTATTCGTAACAATCAGACAGAAATGATGCTTTGGAATGAGGAGAGCTATAAGAACAAACAAAGCAGGAGGGAGGAGCAAGGTGGTTTAGAATTTCCAAATTAGACAATTAGCCAGACTACTCTACCATGTAGGCACAGAAGGAATGATACTGAAGAACAGACTCCTAATACCCAAACTCAGGATTAGTGTGAAGACATTGTAATGTGCTTGCCACGGAGATACAGCATCCCTAATTCAGCAACTTCTACTAGGCTGCATTAAATACAGGAAGCCTACCACCCCAAACTCTATCCAAAGTGCTCAAGAGCTTTTAGAAAGAAGTTAGTTCCTTATCTGCTCACCTGTGTGAATTCTTTTTTCCTAACAAAGATCCTGCCCTCTGGGGAAGAAGCTGTTCGGTGTGAGAATTAAACCATAAATAAAGTGGAGAAAATTAGATATTATGAAGAAGTAGATACAGAGTACAAGTGATTATACAAAAATGAACATGAAGGATGAACTGGACAAGATGCATCCTCTCTAATAAGTGAAGTCACAAGGTATTAATTCTATAAATTGCTTCACTGTGTCATGGAAAACAAATTCCCTGATGAAGTGGGAAGAGAATTTTTAGCATTTGATGAATCTCATTTTAAATCTTGACTGCTATTTAGTAGTTGCTGGCAAATGACTTAATCGTATATGCTTGAGTTTTTTCATCTCAAATCATTTACGTTATAGTCTTGTGGTGATGTTTAAATGGAGTAATGAATGCATTTCAAAGTCCGGACAACTGTTTTACTCTTAATACTATTGTTAATGTCCACATTCTCAAGTTTATATATAATTCCTATAGCCTGTGACCTCAGTGATTGAAGACAATTTCCAAGAAACAAGGTGATACCAAAGTGATTATGCCACATTAGTGAAAGTAGAAAGGGAGAAAAACACCCCAGTATTTATAATATCATTACTCAAATGCCAAGCGATCAGGCAGTAGTTTCAATGCTCTCATCAGTATGTTAATAAGGAGAAGCAATTTCAGGAGGAAGGAAATGAACCTAACTACGAAGTATTGAGGACAAGGAAAGGGTTCACCTTCTAAAAACCCAACGTGGTCACTGCTCTAGCCAAGTCCCACCACCCACCTGCTCCCTCTGGCAGTTCTATAGTCCACTCCCACTGTTAATGGAGGATAAGATGCTGCCACCAAAGGTTCATTTAAATTTTTGACATGAAAGGTACTAAGTCAATGCAAAAGTATCATCTTACTCTTACATGTGGCTCACAGATGTTATTCTCAGGTAATCCTGATGTGGTTCAGATTTCAGAATATAAATTAGTTCATATTTAAATTAAAAATGACAGATCATTAAAAATTCACTGATAAGATCCATTATAATTCCAGATTTAGAAGGAATCTAAAATTCTGTGATTGTAGTGCTCAGATTTAGAAAGTTAAGTAGCTATATATCTCAATTATATTTAACATATAATTCAGTTCAGGCCTACAATTCAATTTCAATACAATACGTGAAAATTCTATAGACATAATATTTATTATATGAACATGTACTTTATTAAAATAGTCTTGTAGGCACAAAAAATCATAAATTACTACTTGTATATTAAACTCAAATATTGCCACAGTTGCAAGTAGATTTTTTAAGTAATGGAATATTATATTAATGTAACAACATAGCATATTAATTACATTGATTATATTAAAGTAATTCAAGTAATGAAATATGAATATATATAATGGAATGATTGTTCTATACTATATACAACATCATAAATATTCCAGCTAGTTTTTTTTTTTCCCCTAAAGCTAGGTTAGCACTAGCTAATAAATTTTAGGGAGTAGGTATTTGTTTACTTAATTCAAACGTCAAATTGGAAAGCAAATGTACTTTCAAAGACTATATCAGGTATAAGTGAAGTACTGGGATATCGAGTGATGCGACTTATCTCATTCTCTCTTCTTAATTACAGACATCAGTTCTGAGCTACCTGTGACAGACCACTTCCCAGTGACCACCCTAAAATCCCCTCAGTCAAGTACAATTGAGTTTATTAGACTTAATGTGATAAGGGAGAGAGCACCAGATCCACTGTGTTTTGTAGTATATCAGAGTGTGAAAATGAGGGTGGGCTATTTCAATGAAATGAAGGGGGATCTTACACCTGGATGCAGGTGAAATGAAGGGGGGTTTTACACGGGTGAAGGGGGGGTCTTACACCTGGATGCAGGTGGAATGGAGGGGGTCTTGCATGGTGGACACCTGGCTCTGACTGCACAGCACCTGGAACAGAACAGCTCCTGACTGAGAGCTCCTGAGTTAGGGCTCTTGAAACAAGTGTCTATGAGCAAATTCGAAGGAATATCTTTATAACGAAAACTTTAAAGAATGTTGTTTTAGTTAGCTCACAGCCTTATACACCAGGAGGGAGTGTTTCTGGGGAGAAATGTCTAAGTTAGTTTTGTTTGGCCTCCTATTGTTTAACAACAGGATGTGGAAGCGCCTGACATTGTGATGCTGAACAGAGGTGGGCCAAGTTAGTTCTGATCTCATTACTTTTTCAAATTATTTAACAGCTTTATGGAGATTGAAATCCTGTCTAAAGTGTTCAGTTCGGTGGTTTGTTGGTATGCTCACAGAGTTGTATGGCAGCAATACAATTTAACTTTTAGAACACTGTATTCACCCCAAAGGAAGGGCAGTGCCTTGGGCAGCGCTCTTCCCTGCTCTCCTTTGATGGATCATGCTTGTGAGTAGAATTTCTGATGGCAGGCTTTTCAACCCCTTGAAGAATCATATTGTCCCATTTCTTATGCTGAAAAATCAGCAACTGGATCTTTGCATGGGTTAGAGGTTATGCAACAGCACTCGAGATCACACATCTGAACAATGAAACACAGAAAAACACTAAGATTGTTGTTAAAGTCTGTAATCTGAGCCAGGCGCCAGGAGTGAATTAATTAAACTAAGAACAAACCCCCTTCCTCAACAGAGAGGCTGCATAAAATACGGCAGTATTGAACAAATTACCATGTTTCATTGATTCTTTCTAGCTTTTCATTTATTTTTAGTAACAGCAATGCTATCAGAGGGACATGTAGCATTGTAAGTACATTTTTCTCCCTGAAGCAAAATATGTTGTTTCTCCAGTGGCCAGTATTCTACTGAAAAGAAAAAAAAAATTCTATTTTAAATTGTCGCCCTTCCAAATTCATCAAACTCTCAGAAAAGAAGTTTTATGGTTTTAGCAACATTATTAGTATTCAGGCCATTTTCTAAAATATATTATCCTAATTTTTCATGCTGTTTGTAAAGCATGAAATTAAGAGGCTTCGGGACAAAAGAAAGCAGAACAAATTTCACCTGAAGGCATTAAAGTTGCTGCAGTGGAAGTATGTGGCCCATTTTCTATAATCTCTGAATTAAATAATCTCAGAACCTCTCGTTTCCAAAGATAGCAATATGAACAGCTAAAATATGGCCAGATAGGTTCTTAAATCAAGAATTACCCTGATTATACTAACTGGTGGGTAGTAGCTTTTGTACTGGACCTAGGTAGCATTATTATGGACCATTATTTTTAGATTAATAAATAATAATAAATAACAATTTTAGATTAATAAATAAGTAAAAAAACAAAATAATGTTATTCAATTACGCAATACTCTTGTAATATTTTGCAACAACTAATCAAAAGTGCATTCCACTGTCAGGGATAAAATAGTAAAAGAGCTATCACTGGTTAGATCTAAAACAAAAAAGCCTGGGTTTGAGCCTAGACAGTGAGTCTTTCTTATAAGGTCTGTAAAACTGAGACACTTCTGAATACATTCCATATGCTCTTTAGCTCGATCTCCACTGAAGTTTGATTACAAAGACTAGGTCCTACAAAAGGTCCCAGAGTGTTGTTTATGTAGAAAATGTAATCATATTTCTATATATGTGCTGTTAAAGAGTTTTAGACTTCTGAATGTCTGGACTGCTATTTTGTTTTCTATTTTAAAATCTACTTAGTATCGAGTCTAATCACCAAGGAAACAAACTGACTGCCAAGAAAACTGGATGGTTCTCAAAATAATGTGAGTACAAACCCCATTGCAGGTGGGAGGGCATATTTTAGCCAAGTTATAAGCAAAATGAAGTCAGGTGCGGAACTCATACCAATGTGTGAGTAAGGGTGCACAAAATAATTTAAGGATAGGATATTTGTAGCTAATTATAATTAAAAAGTAGGAAATGTCTGTTATAACACGCCAAAACCATAAGCTAGCAAAGAAGAAAGGCAAATTTTAAAAGCTAGAAGATAAGCATTACAATAATTGTCTTTGATTATCTGGATCTTATGTGTGGACCCTGGATAGAAGTTACCTGAAAATCTCGGGTGGATGACTGTCTGATTCTTGAGTGCCCCTAAGACTCCTCCACTTGAAACTACTGGCTGAAGAACTATTCCAGAGAGAGGAGGTTTGTGTATCTCTCACTGCTGTGCCAATTATTAACAATATATTTAAAGTTCTTTCCATTGGGGTTCAAAGGCTGCCATTTAATGACGTCACTAGACACAGGAAACGATACCCATATCTGTGAATGGTAAGATGAGGATGTGGGCTGAGACCCCCTGCGGTACTTGGCTGTGATGACATACAAGCACACAGAGTTCAAAACTGAGATATTCCTAGATATGTGGGCTCATCTGTTATTAACTCATAAAGGGAAAGAGGACAAACTGCAGAAGGAAGTTATTTCTTTCTCTTTAAAGCCAATGGCAAGACTTCAGCCATAAACATTCAGGCAGCTCTGGGGAAGTATTTGTGGCTCGGTAGTTTGGTTCTTGTTGTATGGCTTATTTTCTCTTGTGAGCTTTCCTTTTTTACTGCATAACTCTTGCCTATCCAGTGCAGGGAAGTTTTTTACAAGGTAAATTTCCCAGAGCTAGTCAATAGTGGGAGCAGAGAACCTGAACCAATAGATTCAGTAACCATTCTATGAAACAAAGTTATGAAAGTTAATTTTCTGTAGGATTTTTCATAAACTAAAACATTCTAGATTTTATTGTGATTGTCAGGGAGGGAGAATAAAAATGATCATAAAATGTTATATTTCATGGATAATGCTGAAGACTATAGAGTGCATGGGAAAGGGAAGAAAGCAGTTCTATGATGGCTCATCTTCACCTTACCCATCATTCACGGTCAGCTCAAAACTCCATGAAGTCTAGATAAATCTGGTCCACAGTGACCTCCTCCTCCCCTGAACTCATCTTGACCTTACACTTGGTTCATTCTTTCCCTGGAATATTCTTGAAATAATTTGCATGAGTAAGCCTCTTTCCACTTGTAAGATCCTTGAGACCATCTTTTTTTTTTTTTTTTTTTTGCATTTAAGGAAAGATTTTTATTTTTTTTAATGATTTTTTATTAGATTGTGTTAGTCACCATACAGTACATCCCCAGATTCCGATGTAAAGTTCGATGCTTCACTAGTTGTGTATAACACCCAGTGCACCATGCAATACGTGCCCTCCTTACCACCCATCACCGGTCTATCCCAATCCCCCACCCCCCTCCCCTCTGAGGCCCTCAGTTTGTTTCTCATAGTCCATAGTCTCTCATGTTTCATTCCCCCTTCTGATTACCCTCCCTTTCTTTATCCCTTTCTTCCCCTACCGATCATCCTAGTTCTTATGTTCCATAGATGAGAGAAATCATATGATAATTGTCTTTCTCTGTTTGACTTATTTCACTTAGCATAATCTCCTCCAGTGCCGTCCATGTTGCTGCAAATATTGAGAATTCGTTCTTTTTGATAGCTGAGTAATATTCCATTGTATATATGGACCACAGCTTCTTAATCCATTCATCTGTTGAAGGGCATCTCGGCTCCTTCCACGATTTAGCTATTGTGGACAATGCTGCTATGAACGTTGGGGTGCATATGGCCCTTCTCTCTACTACGTCTGTATCTTTGTGGTAAACACCCAGTAGTGCAATGGCTGGATCATAGGGTAGCTCAATTTTTAACTTTTTAAGGGACCTCCACACTGTTTTCCAGAGTGGCTGTACCAACTTGCATTCCCACCAACAATGTAGGAGGGATCCCCTTTCTCCACATCCTCTCCAACAATTGTTGTTTCTTGCCTTGTCTATTTTTGCCATTCTAACTGGTGTAAGGTGGTATCTCAGTGTGGTTTTGATTTGAATTTCCCTGATGGCTAATGATTTTGAACATTTTTTCATGTGTCTGTTAGCCATTTGTATGTCTTCATTGGAAAAGTGTCTGTTCATATCTTCTGCCCATTTTATGATTTGTTTGTTTCTCGTGTATTGAGTTTGAGAAGTTCTTTGTAGATCTTGGATACCAGTCCTTTATCTGTAGTGTCCTTTGCAAATATATTCTCCCATTCCGTGGGCAGCCTCTTAGTTTTTTTTGATTGTTTCCTTGGCTGTGCAGAAGCTTTTTATCTTGATGAAGTCCCATAAGTTCATTTGTTTCTCTTGCCTTTGGAGATGTGTCATGAAAAAGGTTGCTTGTTTCGTGTAAGATGGTGCTCACAGATCCGGATGTGTACGGCACACATTCCACCTATGTTCACACCATCCTCTCTCTGGAGTTCCCTGTCTCCCTATTTGTTCTCAGTTTCCATCTTTCACCCTTCCACGTCCAGATGTTCAAAGTGTATTCATCCTTCCATATTCAGCAGACATGCACTCCGTAGGTGCAAGTCCTTCTGACCTCCAGAATCTCTACTCAGAAATAAACTCTCTCTGAGGTGGCAGAGCTGCCTTTTCCTCTTCTGACACACATCTCCTTTTAATTACTTACTTTTGTTTGGATGAACAGAAACTCTCACTAGGCATACTTGGGCTACACGGGGAAAGAGTTTGGCTGAGTGCAGTGACTTTGTTCTGCTGTGGCAAAGACTTACGTGGTTTGCAAGAGCGAGTGCATTTTGAAGATCTGTGCCAGAGACTGGGTGTGGCTAAGGGATCAAGCCTGGGAGACAGAAGTGACCACCTGAGTAATTTAGATCGTCCTATATAAATATACCTAGTAACACCTTCTCCATCTCCTCGGGAACACTCGAGTAGAATCCACGTTAATCACAACTGCCTTTGCAATTTGATGTGGAATATGGGGGAGAAAGGAATATGGCAAAGGGCTTGCTCAATCCCCAAAGGTTAGCATAGGGCCAAAGTAATATGCCAGTCACACCGAGATTATGTATGATTATTCTTTATCATCTGTATATAAATGTCAAGTACTGGAGAAAGATGTCATGTCTAGAGAAATTCTGAATTCTTCACATCTTTAGCATCTTGTTTGGAAATAACATATTACTAGTATTTATTAAATACAGAGAGTGTGCTTGGTATATTCTGAATATATTATGTGGATCAGTTCAGTTAATGTTATGATGTTGGAAATAACATCTGCTCATTTTATGCAATACAAAACTGAGGCCATAAGTCATCCAAGCTGACTTACCCAGGTCAGGACCCAGGCAACCAGGCGCAGAGCCCATTCACTTAACCACCAAGTCACCGTGATTATTAGCTGCTAGATAAATGAGAGGAATATATTTTTGCTGCCTAACAGATACATTTAATGAGTACATCCGGGGTTTACTTTTGAGATTTGGAGGTTAAATCAAGAGAAAAATTAGGACTTCTCACAAGTTTTTCATATCAGAGACAGCATGTTGGGCCAGGAAGAGCTATGAGTCAGGAAATCGGGGTCCTGACATTTATCTTTTATGTTGGAGTTTGGAACTCAGCCTCGGCAAATTGACCACATTCACACTCAGAATGTCACCAACAAGAGGACATAACAGGCAATGAAGACAGGGCGACCTTTCAATGTTCAGCCAAAATGGGGAGACCGGAGCAAATCCGAAGATTTGGGAACAGTGGCAGTACAGGCGTGGGTATCGGTCATAACTTGACCGTGGGCTACATAGGATACAGTGGGTGGTGACATTCTGAGGCACAGGTGGAAGCTGTAAATTATCACCTTTCCTTTCCCATTGTCACTTACCTAAATATTTCTGAGAAGTGAAGAATCAGGGCAGAATGCATCCAACACATGAAAGAAAGAAATGAAGTCAGGAATGGTATGAATCAAATAGAAAAGAAAGCAAAACAAATGACAGGAAGCAAGAGAGGATCTTATTCAGGTCTGCAGGACTGAATTTAATTAAAAAGAAAACAGCTCAGCTGAAAACAAAGTCCTGTTGTTCTTCCTAACTGAATTATCTAGTCAACAAAAGTCATTAGGGAAAGAACATAAAAATACATGTATCTTATTTGGCCTGTGTTGATGGGCCTGAAGGAACAAATACAGTTTACTAACAAGAAAAAAAAAAATCAAGCCTTAAAAGCATGTAATCATGGAAGTAAGAATAAAATCAAATGAACTTTAGAACTTACTGAGCCCAACATTCCAGATTTACAGCTTTATCTTCTAACCTAGTATTTTTCTGGACTTCCACACTCATGAATGATTCATTTCCAAGTGGATAATTTTTATTTTCTTGATCTAAAAACCAAACTATAGGAACAATTTTCCAAACATGCTTTCCATAAAATTTAGAGCTGCCAAAATTCACAGAAGTGGCTGTTTTCAGAGAATTCAAAACTGATTCAAATAAAGTAATTGGCAGGAAATATTATTAATGACTGATGGCAAGGTATTTTTGTTTCAACTGCTTGAAAGTGAGTCACAGCAAAGTCTTCTAAGCATTGACTCATTCAGGATAATCTGCAATATGGAGGGGCAAGAGTGCAGGCTGGAGTTAATGAGGCAATGTCACGAATGATCAGCCTTCACTACAAAGAACCTGCCAAGTGCCTATATTGGAGGGCAATCTTCCTCACCCAGAGAACCCTGCCTTGTCGAGGGGACAGGCAGAAGGCAGGCGGACTGTGCCCTGGGAGGACTGGTGAGAATATCTGCCTATAGCTGGTCTTACACCATCTGTTTCTTCCTACAGTTCTGATCACAAACCCATTTCTGTCTGTATTATGAATACAGCTCACACATCTGATTTCTCTGTCACAATCATAACCACATCTCTATCTGCTTCCTCTCTTCAGTCTGGATCAATGAAAACAAAACTCAGTTTGCCAGTTAAAACACAAATTAGCCCTTGTCTGAACACCTGGCCTTCCTTGACTTGAGGCTATACACACAGAAAAAAAAGCCTCAGTCATTATTTTGAGCAAATGGAAAAACTATCACTTTAGCTTCACCGATGACAAAAGATCTAGATCAATCGATAACATCAATACTTGAGATAAGTATCAGGCAGTAACTCATCACCCTTGAACTGCTTCATGAGAAGCCACCTGCTTGGTGCATATTAAAAATGCATATTCCTGGGCTCCAGCCCAAACCCACTCTGTCCAAATGTGCATATAAGTCAGCTTGTTGGAATTCACGGGAAAATGGAGTAATGTTGTATTTATACTTCAACTGTAAGCAAGACACTGAGAGTGGTGGGGTTTCTAGAAAAAAAAATCATTTTCTATGAATTGAAAGAATTAAATCAATACCTGGGAAGCAAAAAAACACAAAAATCTCTTAGCTGCAGAGGCAATGCTATATATCCTTCAAAGGTATTAATTTATCAAAACAGAGAATGTGTATCTTGAAGGTGGTGGCCAGTATAAAAAAAGTCATTAAGTAATACTACTTAGGTAGCATGCTAATCTCCATGATCACACTATCATTATCTTGGACATGTTTAGGGATGCAAAAAGTTATACTGGAGGCTTGTCATTCAGCTTTTTAAGGCTTCTTAAGCCCAAGGTTGAATTTGAAGCTAAAGCTGGATCTCAGAGTTTGGCTAAAAATATCAATGTGAATATTTGGTGCTCTCCTAATAATTTATTCAACTTCCCTAATATCAGTGCTAGTGATATTAGAGTGAAATAGAGGGACCAGGCCCTTGCTCTCATAGATGGTATGGTAAAGTAAACAAACTGCAAATGAATAAAGCAATATTGATTAATTAATAATTAGCAATAAATAAATATAGATCATGATAAGGGGTAAAAATTAAACAAATGCCATGCTAGAATAGAGTACTTATGGTTGGGAAACATTTTTTGCATTGGGTGGCAGAAGGAAAGATCTCTCTAAGAAAGGAAAAGCCTAATAAAAACCTCAAGCCAGTATCCTGGAAAGAAGGTCACAGACCATGAATTTTATAAAGGATGACTGATGCCATTTATTAAAATATCTTCATGCATGAAACAATGAGGATAGTATCCTCTGGCTACCAGCTGAGGAACTTCACTTCCATTCTTGACACATACAACATGAGTAGGACCCAAGGATCCAACCTCCCCCTCTCACCTACCTTTCTAGAAATTGCTTTGAAATAAGTAGAGAAGGGGGCCCTCCTAACTCACAAGTCAATTTGCTTCTAATATAATTTGACACAAATGTTTACATTCTGCAAATGGAAACAGCAACAGTAAACAAGTTAAAATATAAATTTTTAGAGAGACACAAATACACATGAGGAAGAACAGAAGTCACTGTAAATAAGTACTATGTCTGAAAGGAGATACAGATAAACACTTGAAAAGTACACATCATATTATTAATTCATAGTTTTAAACTTTTAGAATATCTGATATGTAGTATTTTATTTATTATGAAGGCAAAATTATAATTTTTTTCATAATCTACATGATTGCCAGGGACATGTAAATCATAAATGTACTTATATTTATATATTTACTAGACTTTCAGTATACATTTGAAGGACTGTATGAAAAACACATGAGGGACAAGGTGTGAAAAGGTGAAGGAGAGCTTTCGTGCCAGACTGAATCAAACTACAACTGTAAATAAAGAATCTTTGCTTTCTACAGTTAATGTTAGCTTAGCATTTTCTCAATTTTTACCTGTATTCCTATTAGTATTTTCCCTGTGCTCCATGGAATTTTTAAACACTTTCTTGTGGTCTTCACTTAGTTTTAAAGTCTTCATTTTACCCTCTAGGATAAAGCTGCCAGGTAGTATCTGAAACTAAAGGTTCCCTTCTAAACTTTTTGTTTTTTCAGTAGATTGATTCTAAAATATGCAGGAAGATGAGATTTATCTTTGTTTTGTTGCCCACAGGTTTCTGGTACGTTGTGAAGACCCATCTTATGATGGGATACAAGTATCCAGGAGAATGATCAAGAGAATTTCATCATGTGAAGTGTTGGGATAGAAATTTGAAAATGTAGGGGCGCCTGGGTAGCACAGCAGTTGGGCATCTGCCTTCGGGTCAGGGCGTGATCCCGGCGTTATGGGATCGAGCCCCACATCAGGCTCCTCCGCTATGAGCCTGCTTCTTCCTCTCCTACTCCCCCTGCTTGTGTTCCCTCTCTCGCTGGCTGTCTCTATCTCTGTCAAATAAATAAATAAAATCTTAAAAAAAAAAAAGAAATTTGAAAATGTAGGGAATAACATCACTAGAGGCCTTGAAACACAACAGAAATTAGCATATTCAACAAACAAAAATACTAGTGGGCCTGGAGTAAATCAAGGAGATGGAGGGTTGCAAGGAATGGGGTTCCATCTCTTAATGCAGTTTCCACACCATGCAGGGCAGTAAAAAGGGCAATGGAAAGCCAATGCCTGATTTACAAATTAGATCAATCTTTATACAGTTTGTGGACTAGATTAAAGGAAGATAAGAACAGAAAGGAAGGAACACACACACACAAACATACAAAGAGCAAATAGAGGAGCAAAAGAAAACAAAACAAGCAAGCAAATGGGAAACAAAACAAAAACCTAAGTGACAAGGATGAATGATGTGGCAAGATACGTGACAAAATAGCTTCACAAAATCCAAAATATGAGCAGATAAGGCACAAACTAACTTGTCCAGAATCACCACCGTCTTGAGAAATATCTCCTCCTCAGTTACTGTCATAGTTTGTCTCAGAAAATATCACAGCCTGACTAAATATTTACCAGCGATCGTGCAGAACCAACAAGATACAAGGAGTGTATGATCTGTGCAACACCTCTCTGCGGGACAGTGTTGAGTATGTCCTAAAATTGACCTAGACATCCACCTGGGTAGATTCCCTGAAGCTAAAACAGACTCAGAAGGAGCAGCTCATTTTCACTTCGTTAAGAGCCAGAGAAAAAATCTGGAATCAGTCCTTTAATATACTCTTTGGTTCCAGCTGTTTGATGTGAAAGCTCATACCTTAATGGTTTGGAAGAATGAGTATCAGGCCAGGCACTGGGAAAATTTCAAAGGGAGATGTTTTGCCATAGAAGGGAGGAAGCTCTCAGGAATGTGATAAAGGAGGAAGGAAACTTACTTTTCTTTCCATGTTTCTTTCTTTTTTGGGTGCCCCCCATAAGGACTTCCCATTTGCCACATTGCATGCAGCAAACTGATCTGATAGACACATTCATACAGAAGATACTTTAAAATCAAAACACCAAGGAAAAATCAAAGTGGAATTTCTGGTGTCTATGTGGATATTATTTTTAAAGTAAGTATTTAAATTAAGTATTTGACATTATAGAATTGACTAAATATAAAACCCTCTGAAATAGAAGTGGCATTCCTATAAATGCTAAAATGAGGGGTAAACAGAATTTTAGCATCCAGAACTCTTCAGTGAAAAGTTCTGTATGGTCTATAACTAAGGCTGTAGGCAGCATTGGCTGGTGATGAAGAGCACAGAGCCTGGGTGTAGACAGTCTGTGTATTACTGTGGACTCAATCTCTCTGATCATCAGTAGAGTCAGAGGAAAGACCTCACACCCATTTATGAGGATTACATGAGATCACAGTTTGTAAAGGACTTAGAATGGTGATATGCAGGTGGCGGTCACAATATTAACCAAGTGACTCTGTGCTAGACCAGCACACGTTCCCGCACGTTAGCAAAGTGTATCAATCTTTTTCGTATATAAAGCCACTTCTCTCAAATATTCCATCTGAGCCGTAATATTCCTATCGAAACTACTAAAAACCACAAATGAATTTTGTTCGGATACTACTAAATACCCAAAAAGCGGTGGAAGAAGGAGGAGGCCAGACGTTTCTAGCATGGTACTAATCATCTGTGCTCTCCTGAGCAAAACCTCAGATAACTTACTGTAACATGGAAACAAAGAGCATTTTGACTGCCAACTCCCCATACGACCACCAGAATCATTTGATAATCAATTAAATCGGGTCTATTATTTACTACAATAAATGGCAACACCACCTGGACAGAGTCTTTGTGGATTTTAAAAGGGATGAGGGTCAGGGCACTGGATGGACTCGGCAGGTGGAGCATGAGACTTGATCTTGTGGTTGTGAATTCAAGCCCCCTGGTGGGCCTAAAGCTTACTTAACACAAACTAAAGTTAAAAAGAAAAGTGGTGGGGGTCAGGTATATATGGCTTTGGGGATTAGCCTCAAGTAGTTTAAATGGGCCTTTCAATGGGTGTCATGAACTTTGGCAAAAAGTCATGGTATCATAATTTAGGATCCATTGACACAGTGAGGGGAGGATCCTGAAAGGAGTCTTAAGCAAACAGCCACTTGATGAGCAAGTAATTTGCATATTAGAATGATATCTTGTCCCTAGACAGAGGCTACTTGTCCAGATAAACAACTATGTCCTGGGAAGAAGACTGTTTGATCAGTCTGCTGTTGTATAAATTGATTCTTAGCCAGCCATTGCAGCAAAAAAGAAGTTTACTAGTTTACAGTCTTCTCTTCCCGGGTAAGAATTTTGTGAAACAAAGAATAAAGTCTCACTGACGAAGGCACCCTTAGTTGTCAGTCTCATAGGTAAGCTGTGTACAGATGCAGACAGTCTCAATTCTCACTTTTCAAAAAGGAAAATAACTTTACAAGGCAGAACCACATAAAAAATAATAGAACTGAGGACGAGAATGGGACTTTGGAAATCACCTCATTCACATCAATCTCCTCAAGCCCCAACTGATGGATGAAGAAGATGACAGTCAGAAAAAAGCAAATGATTTCCCAACGCTTTGCCTCTGGAGTGACACAGGTATGTCACCTCTACGTCCAGACTCTCCTGGTGGGTCCCTGACCTCATTAGCTAGTCCAAAGCCATCATCAAAATCCAAACTCCCAGCACAACGCTGCTGCTCTTAAAAGTTTCATCTCTCCCCAGGTTCCAACCAGGGACAAGTTTTTTTTTTTTATCAAGCAGAGAGCTGACCACAGGAAATAAAGATGCACAGCTGTGTGCAAACAGGGCCACATACACAAATGCACACACACACACACACACACACACGCTCGCGTGCGCATACACATATGCAAGCACACTAATTCAAGAACATCCCAGAAGCCACAGAGAAATTTAGATGAGCAAAATCTGCATTCAAATTAAACTAACAGGGCAATGTTCTCAGAGTCTGTCTCCTTTCCTCAGCAACTACAGAGCTGATCAAGTTGCAAAAGCATTGCATATGGAAGAGTTTCCTTCAGCCCCAAATTGGCCTGCCAGAAAAACAAAGCAATGCATTTTGGCAGATTGTTTTACAAAGTTATTATGGCAACGGAAAATTCAAGCCACTAAATTATGCATAATAACCTAATAGCTAAATTCCCATCTTGATGATAATTAAGCTGATTATAAATAAGCATCCACTCTTAAGTGTATATTTAAGGAAAGCCCAGCTTTTCTTACAGAGTTCTGTTACTTAATCAGACCGGAAATGCACTAGGGTCTAACCAGGTCTACCTTAGATGTTTCTTTTAGGATCTAACTGTGGTTAAAGTCTTTAAGGTGTTTTTGTTGTTGTTGTTGTTGTTTTAAGATTTTATTTATTCATTTGAGAGAGAGACAGACAGCAGGGGTGGGGGAGGACAGTGGGAAAGGGAGAGGGGAAGCAGACTCCCTGCTGAGCTCAGAGGCCAGCTGACTGACTACAGGGTTCAATTCCAGGACCCAAAGATCATGGGGCTCCATCCCAGGACCCTGGGATCATGATCTGAGCCAAAGGCAGACGCTTAATGACTGAGCCACCCAGGCACCCCCTCTTTTTTTCATTTTTAAACTCAGGGTGGTTGATCAGAAAGTACTAAGAGCCATCCCATTTATTCCATAAGGAGGCCACACGCCTAGTGGTTAGAAGTGGGACTCTAGAGTCAGTTTGGCATGCTGCAAATTCTGGGTTCTTTTTTTCTTAATTATTAGACACATGACCTTAAGAGACTCATTACCCTCTGTTTCTTAGCGTCCTCATTAGTATAATGAGGCTTCTGTTGAAATTTTTTATGAGATAATATGAGAAGTACCTAAGCACTTAATAAATATAAATCATTATGCTCATGAATATCAGAAGTTTTTGCAGCAAAATACTAATAACTCAATGGAAAGCAGAATTTCCCAGCTAGTATCCCATAGTTCTGTCTTTTGTTGAAAGCTCTACAACACTTTCCTACAATGGCATGCATCCCCACTGCTGTAAATGAAGCATTTGCGTGTATAATTAACACACTTTCTGTAGGTAGTTATGGAATGAATGGGATGCGGGAAACAAAGGCAAAAGAAAAATTAAATTTCCTTACTACTTATAGCCCACTGACATGTCCTTGAAATGCAGAGAATGCAGAGTGACCTTCCTCTGGGAACTCAGCTGCCTGGATGTTGACACTTTGCTAAGGGCAAGAGGCAAACTTAGCCTGACCCCCCAAGCATCCTGTAAGTCTACTTTAACATATAAAAATTCCCTTGGAAACTTCCTGTATCACTACACCCTCAAGAATACAAGTTGGCAATCATCCCCCAAGCATAGGGCCCTCAGAAATACACCTGAAGGGTCTCATGACCAGGGTTTTACTAAACAATAATAAATGACCTTTTCCTAACAACAGCTAGCTCCCTCAGCATCCTGGAAACTTGCTTCCAAAAACCTGGGAGGCTTGTGCTGTCCCTAATCCCCTCCCAACTTGAAACTATATATTCAGTCACCTGTCACAACCCCAGTGCAGCTCTGTTTCCCATGGGTCCCCATGCTTTAATAAAACCACCTTTTTGCACCAAAGACATCTCAAGAATTCTTTTCTTGGCCATTGGCTCCGAACCCCAACATTTCCCACATCAAATGGACTATCTCTGTTGTTGATTTCTACCTATGCGTTCTAATTGTCTTCTTTATTGTTCAAAGTGGCTGTTATCACCCAGGGGAGCACACAGTCCTGACATCTTCTGCTTCCGCAGGTGAAGCTCAGGGTGCTCAGCCTGTTGGCAAACTCATGGGTAAGGGTGAGGTTCCTGGCTTCATTATCATCTAAGGCCATGTGAACTTTTCATCCAAGCATTACTAGGTGATACATATCCATTGCATCTTTCATAGGATTTCAACACAATATAAACTATACGAGCACTACTCTATAAAAGAATATTTTCTTACTAAAAACAGGGGGCACCTGGGTGACTCAGGTGTTAAACATCTGCCTTCAGCTCAGTCATGATCCCAGGGTCCTGGGATCGAGCCCTGTGTAGAGCTCCCTGCTTGATGGGGAGTCTGCTTCTCCCTCTCCCTCTGCCCCTGCCCCACCCCTGCCTATGTACTTTTGCACATACACTGTACATACGTGCATTTTCTCAGATACAGCATTCCACCTAAAGATCTAGGAAAGATTAAGACTTCTCTGTTAGAACTATTTATTTTAAGGCAGAAGAGACCAAAATACCTTTAAGAAATGGCATAAAGTTTATCATAGTCTCTGATTCCCCTTCCCTCAACCTTCCTGATGGGACGGTAGCCATGCTTTAAAACACCCATCAGCACAGCTGGACCATGCATGTTAGAAAGGCCAATGTTAAGAGCAAATAGAATAAATGCCATCTCTGTGATGGAATTACAAAAGGTCATTAAAGAAGGGTTTTCCTCACCTGAGTCACACTGTGCCTGATATTCCAACCCAGAGCTCCATTCCTTGAATTTCTAGATAAAATCTTTAAAAAATTTTATACCTCCTTAACTGGTAACATGTGTGTCATTCTCAATCATCATGTTCTTAGTAGGGACGAGTGTAAGAAGGTGTTCTACAACCACAAGAACGAGCCAAGAGACAAGCAATAGTGTATAAGAGGACATTTAAAAGAGGACATGCCAGAGTCAAAGTCCAGCATATTGGGATTTATCCAGGATGGCACCTGCCTGGGATTTAGAATGTGTGTGTGGAACAGCTTTCAGAAATGGCCAGGCTATTTAAAGGATAAAGAAAGCACCAGTCATAGACCTACCTTGCCAACTAAACCATTTGGCCTTTCTGTATAATCAGTGTAATCTGTGTAATTTAGGAGGAAAAAAAAAAAAGGAGGAAGTGCTGTGTGCATCCTATTCCTCCAGCAGTTTCATAGTCATGAGTAGACCCCAGTAGCATTGAAGCATTAGTATAAAGAGGGGGTCATTTTTATTATAAGGTCCATATTTCATCACTATATACACCCTATAAGGCAAAACTTTAAATAGTCACCATTATGTTTACCTTACAAGATATTTCAATTATCTCTTGAAACATTTAAAATTTAGAGGATGCCAATAAATCTCCGTTTTCAGAACCTAGGAAGACTTATATTTATAGAAGATTTCAGGAAGTTATGACTTTTAAGGGCTTAACGTCTTGAGTTTCATTTTAGAAGGAAAATACATGTTCTTGATTTGAAGTGTTTCAAAGTCTCAGCTGGGTCTCTCAGGCTCTGGAAAACACTGGCAGAGTCACCTTTGGGGAATACCTTAGCCTCCTTATCCTCCCTTCCTTGTCACTTCACTCAGACTAGTAGTAGTCTAGGGCTTGAGTTCTGGAGGGCTCATTTGAGACAGGCTAAGAAAACACAATTTAAGAGAAATAATACATTTCAGGCTTAAAAGACCAAAAAAGAAAGAATACTCCATAGAAAGCTACATCAGTGGTGATTTTTCATATGCATACTTCATTAAAGAAATAGGAACCTTATATTTGTCTCCTGTTTCCATAAAAGGAGAAAACATGTTTAAAATCAGTAAAATAATACTAATTTACTATATGAAGCTTAGTTTGTGTTTCAGAGCTATGAATTTGACTAGATAAGAATGCTGGAAGGTCACTGCACCAAAAACAAGTGGATTGAAAAGTTTACCAAATGGCATTTCTTCACCATGCATAAATAAAACAAAACTTGCAGATACAGAGAACAGAATGGAGGTTGCCATGGGGGGTGGGGTTGGTGGGGGAGGAATTAGGTAAAGGGGTTCAAGAGGTACAAACCTCCAGTTATAAAATAAATAAGTCACTGGGATATAATGTACAGTGATTATAGTCAATAATACTGTAGTGCATAATTGAAAGTTGCCCCCCAAAATCTTAAAAGTTCTCATCACAAGAAATGTTTTTTGCCATTTTATATGTTGCTGGATGGTAATTAGACTTATTATCGTGAACATTTTGCAGTGTATACAAGTATTAAATCAATCATTATGTTCTACACCTGGAACTAAAAATAATGTTGTATGTCAATTAAACTTCTAAAAAAAAAAAAAGAAATATCTTCAATATTCCTGTTTTTAGAAGAAAGCTTTGTCATTTCAATAATTTCCAAATGAATCCCCAAAAGATAATCATTCATTACCCTCTGATAATACCATGGGTTCTTTTAATCTGGTTCATTTATTCAAAGATATTAAACTACATTCCTTGATGAGCCAAGTAAGCACTTCTTTGGTATTTTGCATTCTAACTGGAGATAGACTTATCCGAAAAAGAAGGAACTGATAGATTCTAACTGAAAATGAGTATTGCTTCCCTGTCTCAAGAGCCATTTATTTTAACCAGTGAATATGAAACATTTATCTTGAAAAGTTCCAGCTGAATGGGCTAATCTCTGCTCTGGGGAAAGAAGATTTATTTTCAGTGGGAACATCCAGATGGACGGGAAATTACCCCAGAGGAAGAATATTTCTTTCATTTCATTTTCCACCCCAAAGCCAAAATCCTGCCCCAAACAATAATCAGAGTTAAAAACCAGAGTCATCATCATGGTTTCCCATTTAAAAACCACTGTCACTCCAAAGTTTTAAATTTCTTCTTCCATCTTCTTGATCCACCATCTTGAATAACAATATGGATCAGGCTTGGAAATAATCACAGATTTTTCAGAATACTAGAGCAATCATGTAAAACACACTATCACTTTCCCGAATTTAGACCGATAATAGCTTCTCTGTGTTCTTAGAATAAAATCCCAATTCCTCCTTACCATAGGGGGAAAGGCTCTATGTGACCCAGGCCCCTCTCCTTACATTTCCCTCTGAGTTCACGTACTCCAGCCACACTACCTGCTTTCATCCTTCAAACATGCCAAACTCCTTCCTTCCTCAGGGCCTTCACATTTCCTATTCCCCTCTGTACTTTGTATGGTTGGCTCTTCTCACTTTGGTGGTCTCAGTTCAGATGTTACACCCTTCAGAGATGTCTTCCCTGGGGATCTTCTTACCTCAAGTATTAACCTCACCCTGGTTACTCTGTGATTTTTTTTCCTTTTATAATTAATTAGAACGTCCAATTTGCAATATATCAAAGCCCAAAACCTGTTTATTGTACCTCTTCATTACATCTTTCTCAACAAGCACATAATCTCCATGGGAGCAGAGTTGAGATCTGGTACTTACTTTATTGTTCACTTGTGAATCCCCTGAGCCAGGAATGTCCTCAAAAATTTGGTGAATGAATGATGGAGTGTGTGAATGAGGTGATAAAAGAAATGCCTCAGACTGTGTTGAAATCCAAAATCTATACCCTAAAAGCTGTATCTGTAAACACCAGTTATCTTCACAATAACATGCACATCAGATACTCCCTCACACTGCTGTTTAGATTAAACGAGGTAAGGGATGTAACGTCCTCAGCACTGTGCTTGGCACATGTTCCTCATCCATAAGCTAATAATCACAACTATGATTATTGATAATTATATAGTCATATATAGTCAATAACTTACCTCATGCTGATGTGGACAAATGAAATGTCATCTGAAATGTAAGACAAATCTCAGTATTGTTCCCACTAAAGAATAAATGAAGAAATTCAATATTGCAAAGGCAAAATCATGACCACTGATTCTAAATCACTCTTGGAACTGAAGATTAACACTAAAAGTCTTGCCAGTGCAACATCCCATCTTTCATCAGGTGATCCAAACTGTGACTAGTGCTTACACTAAGTTCTCAAGCACATAGTGGGCAAAGGATTTACGTGCAAAATTACTTCCATACTGTCTGATACTATCTTCCCCCCTTTCTCCTCTCTTACCCTCTCCTCTCCCTCATTTGTTTTTTTCTTTTTTTTTTTTTTAAGATTTTATTTATTTGACAGAGACAGCCAGCGAGAGAGGGAACACAAGCAGGGGGAGTGGGAGAGGAAGAAGCAGGATCCTAGTGGAGAAGCCTGATGTGGGGCTTGATCCCAGAATGCCGGGATCACGTCCTGAGCTGAAGGCAGACGCTTAACGACTGCGCCACCCAGGCGCTCCTCTCATTTGTGTTTTTCTGTCTTTGTTATAACTGCCAAATTCTGCTACTTTCTTTTTAGTTCTTACACCATTAACATCTAAATTTGTGTTGTTATTAACACAATTCTTAAAAGGTAGCACTGAAAACACTGGAGGTGGTAGGCCCATGTGCTCATCCTGTGTAATCTGAAAGAAGACCTCCACTGAGTTTGGCTGTTTTCCTTTTTTTTTTTTTTTTTTTTTTAAAGAGACAGAGAGAGAGAATGGGGGAGTGGGAGAGGGAGAGAGAGAGTCCTAAGCAGGCTCCACGTCCAAGGCAGAGCCCAACACAGGGCTCGATCCCATGACCCTGAGATCATGACCTGAGCTGAAGCCAAGAGTTGGACATTTAACCCACTGAGCCACCCAGGCGCCCCAACTGTTTTCCATTTTTAAATCAGTCTTTCACATAGAACCTCGATTTTAAAAAGGCACCATAAAGAGAAAGTAGTGGGATAACTCTTCTCCTTTTCCAAGTGGAAGTGTGAATAAACACACACACACACACCCCCCTCCAGATGCAGAATAATAATCACCTCCTCACTCAAGCCTATCCCTCTTCTCATATCACTGCCACTAAAATTCTAATATAAATTAATAGAAGCAATATATCAAAGCCCAAAACAAATCATCTTTTTTCAGGGCAAGATGATCTTGTTTTTTCTTTACAGCTCCTAGCTTTTCAAACTAATTGCATATTGTGGATGTGCCTGTAGAAAGCTGAACTATAAATAACCCACTTCCCTTTAGCTCTCTTTGCATTGTATTCTTTTTCCTGTGAGTTACTGTCAAAGCAACGATCCAGAAAGAAAACGAGTTTATGTATTTGGGGAGAAAAGTCAACCCTGGCCCACTATCAGTTTTTTAAGGGCTGCTTATTAATTTGGGATGATCGTAGTTTAGGTTTGTCTGTATTTATGTTAGAATTTGGACTGCTCATATATCTGGGCCACTTTGATAGCATTAAACCAGTCACATGGTACATTAAAAAATTATGTTCAAAATTTAAAAAAAAATGTTAAGGGGAATGAAATAAAATTAAGGCTTGAAAAGTGGTACAGAGTCTTCAACTACAGTGAACATTTTAGCTCAATCATGAGTTCTGTGGTCTCATCAAGTAATTTACATTGGCTGGATGGAGTTTCTTGGCTGCTGGTAGAAATTACTCAGGTCCCCATGCCACCACAGTCTTCTCCTGTGTCCGTGTGTCAAATCTTTCTGACCTCCACTTACAATCATACTTGTGACTGCATTTTGGGCCCACCCAGATGATATCCAAATTATTCTCCCATCTCAAGATCCTGAAATTAAACATATCTATAAACATTTTCAAAATCCTTTTATCCCCCATATGAAGTAGCATTCACAGGTTCCAGAGATCAGGTGGTAGAGGTGCCTGGGTGGCTCAGTCGTTAAGCGTCTGCCTTCAGCTCAGGTCATGATCCCAGGGTCCTGGGATCGAGCCCTGCATCGGGCTCCCTGATCAGCGGGAAGCCTGCTTCTTCCACTCCCCCTGCTAGTGTTCCCTCTCTCGCGATCTCTCTCCGTCAAATAAATAAATAAAATCTTAAAAAACAAAAACAAAACAAACAAACAAAAAAACCCAAAAAAACAGAGATCAGGCGCTGCGTATCTTGGGGGGGGGGGTACAGCATTATTCGGCCTGCCCCATTTCTCTGTCAACGACAGATCAGTTCAGACTATAGAGACAAGGCCCTATGCCTGACAAATAAAAGCTTCACAATTAATCAAGTAAATCTGGCACAGCAGAATGGGCAGAGAAAAGTCCTGCCTCACAGCTACATCTGAAAATATAAAAACCTATTTCGTTTTGAGTTCTTCTCACAAATCCGTTACATCCCCAGTTCTCTGATTTCTCACACATTGTAAAATACAGCTTTTATCACACATGATGATTTGACATGCCTTCTGATTTACTTTTGTAATTACAAGATTTTCTCATTCCTTGAGAAGAAACAATGTATTGAAAGTAACAGAACCTTTGCATCCCATTTAATATCGATACGTAGATGGCTCTTACACTTCTTAGTATTTCTAGAAACCGTTTTCAAGTATCTAAGAAAATGTAATTTCTTTTATGCATGTTGTAAAGCAGAATTTGGAAAATAGATCAGCTTGGCATATGCATTTTGATGCATCTCATGATCACGTCTGTAACTCAGCAGCACTCTTTGGGAGAGAGAAAACTAACCAGAGAACAGAACAAAAAGGGCTGTGTAGTAAGTAAATGTAACATATCTGAGGGACTACAGAGTTTCCCTTTACTCTTTGACCTTAAAGAAACAACAATTTTAAAAACATTATAAAGCAATAATATTAATAATTGCATGCCACAAATTGAACAGCTTAGATGAAATGCACAAATTACTAGAAAGACACAAACTACCAAATCTGACTCAAAAGAAAGAAAGAAAGAAAGAAAGAAAGAAAGAAAGAAAGAAAGAAAGAAAGAAAGAAAGAGAGAGAAAATATGAATAGACCTTAAGTAGGTAAAGAATGAGTTAGGAATTTTTACAACTTTCCATACAGAAAAGCCCAAGCCCAGATGGCTTCACCAATGAATTCTACTAAACATTTAAAGTTGAATCAATACCAGTTCTTGAAACTTCCAAAAATAGGAGAGGAGGGGGGTATATCCTAGCCCATTCTTTGTGACTATTATTACCCTCATACCAAAACCAGACAGAAACATCACAAGAAAAGAAAACTGTATACCAAGGTCTCTGTGGATACAGACATAAAAAATCCTCAACAAAATAGTAGCAAACCAAATCCATATAAAAAATATTACATACAACAAACAAGTAGAATTTATCCCAGTAATGTAAGGTTGGTTAAACATGCAAAAATCCACTAATTTAATAACACTGTATCAATAGAACAAAGGACAAAAAAACATACAACCATTTCATTAGATGCAAAGAAAGCTTTTGGCAAAATTCAACAGCTCTTTAAGATAAAAACAATCAACAAACTAGTAACAATAGGGAACAAACTCAACTTGATAAAGGGTATCTATGAAAATTACATGGACTTTATAATGCTGGAAGACAGATGGCTTTCCCCCAGATCAGAAACAAGGTAAGAATGCCCATTTTCACCACTATTATTCGGCACTGTATAAAAGATTATAGTCAGGGCAATTAGGGGAAAGGAGGGGGGAAAGGAGGGGGGAAGGGAAAGGAAGGGAAGGGAAGGGAAGGGAAGGGAAGGGAAGGGAAGGGAAGGGAAGGGAAGGGAAGGGAAGGGAAGGGGAGGGAAAAGGGTAGAAGGAAGGAAGAGGTGGGGAAGGAAGGAGGGATGGCAGGCATCCTGATTGAAAATTAAGAAGTAAAGTTATCTCTCTTTATAGATGATATGATCTTGTATATAGAAAATCCTTAAGAATACACAAATAACTCCTGGAACTAATAAAAATAAGCCACTTTAACAAGGTCTCAGTATTCAAGGTCAATGTTCAAAATAATTTGTATTTTTATACTATCAACAATATAAAATAAAATTAAGAAAACTATTCCATTTACTATAGCATCAGGAGTAATAAAATACTCAGGAATAAATTTAACAAAAGTGCAAAACTTACCCTGAGAAAACTCTAGAACATTGCTGAAACAACTTAGAGAATATCTAAACAAAAGTCAAGACCTACGACAACAATATTTCCCAAACTGATCTACATTTTCAATGTCACTGCGATGAAAATCCCAGTTTCTCTTTTTGCAGAAATTGACAAGATCATAAAATTCATATGGAAATGCAAGGGACCCTAAGTAGCCAAAACAATGTTGAAAAAGGAACAAACTTGAAGGACGCACACAACCCAATTTCAAATTTTACTATAAAGCTACAATATGAAGACACAGTGGGACTAGCATAAGGAAAGACACACAGATCAATGGGATTGAATTAGGAGTTCAGAAGTAAACACATTTATAGCCAACTGATTTTCAACAAGGGTTAAATCTTGTCTTTTAACAATACAACAGGAAAGGAAGAGTCTTTTCAAAAAGTAGTACTGTGATAAGTGAATATCTCCATGTCAAAGAATGAAGTGGGACCCCCCCCACAACACACATAAAAATTAACTCAAAATGGATCAAAGACCTGGAAATTATTTTTCCTAAATGGAAAAGCTAAAACAATAAAATATTTAGAAGAAACAATAGGAGTAAATCTTCATGACCTTGCAGCAGGCACTGGTTTCTTAAATATGACATCAAAAATACAAGCAACAAAAGAAAAAATAGACAAACTGGACTTCATCAAAATTTAAAACTTTTGTGCTTCAAAGGACAACATAAAAGAAAGTGAAAGACAGCCATGGGAAGAAATATTTGTAAACCTTATGCCTATTAAGGGACTTGTATAGATTATATAAAGAGTTCTCACAACTCATAACAAAAAGATAAAAAACCCAATTAAAAAATGGACAAAGGATGTGAATAGACATTTCTCCAAAGAAAAAGTATAAATGCACTATCAGCACATAAAAAGATGCTCAACATCATTAGCCATCAGGAAAATGGAAATCAAAACCACAATGAGATACCACTTCCTTCTAGGATTTGGAGTTGTTGACCTGGAATCCTTCATTGGAAGTCAATTTCATCTATCTTGAGGTGACTATACTGCCATCTTCCTAAGAAGCTAGTACTACATTATATATGACTGGAAAATACTTTGTCTTAATGCAGATCTCGCTACTTCTAAGTATGTGAGATGTGCAGAGTACAAGTACCCCTGTTGTTTCGTCCTCTTTGAGTATGCTTTTATTCCACAAATTGCTAGGAACTAAATTATCCTTCTCACACTTTTTCAAGTAAAAGCTGGAGGGGGGGGTTCCTCTTTTGACTTAAGTGTCTGAAATTGCAGAAAACACACCACTTCACTGAGTGCTAGTTTGCCAAAAGCCAATTCCATGTTTCTCCCCGCTCTGGGAGAGAGTAGAGCAGTCCCATCTCCTTGCTCTAGTCCCCAGCAAATCATGGAAAAACAAATAGAATTATTAGGTGCAGGGAAATTATAGGAAAACAAATACAGCTATCGTTAAAAAGAGCTATAAACTTTAATACATGCATTAAAAAGCATGCATATTTGGCAAACTGATCATTTAGGAAACTATCAAGTCAATGAACCAGATTTTGTGGATTAGATTTTAGCAAATGGACCTAGACTCCAAGTTATAAAGTATGTTGGGGAGAAAAGTAGGGGAGACACCAGGATTTGGGTGGGGGATCACCAGTCAGTAGATTGGATTGAAATGCTCCAGAAGACAAAGTGGAGGCAAGGCTGCAAGCTTTCCTACCCAAAATGCATTTACATGTTAGAAACACAGACCGAGGACTTAGACAACTTCGTTTCTCCAGTGCTGGTTGGGGGGGAGGGGATTGGGGGAGGAGTGCAAGGGCCATCCAGGGTAGAAACAGAGTCAGCACCTCTCTTGTGTAGCCAGGGAACACAGAGCGTAAGACGGACTAACTTGACAAAGTGTTAACTGCAAAAGGGCCGAGATTTTGCTCTACTCGCAAGTTAGAAAACCCAAATCTTTTATAGCGGGCTCTAGGCAAGTCTTCCTGAATTGCCCTGAAAAGAAACATCATTTTTATACTGGACAGTAAGCAAACATGTCCGCTGCTCTCAAAGGAGACATTATCTCTATTGTCCAAGGCTCTTCACAACACAAACGTCTTTGAACAGATATTCCAGAACAAAAGCCACCCAGTGTCTTTGCTCATAACACTTGCCGAAATGTAAAAGACTGGGTAGAGTTATCTCCCAATGGATAGGATTTCAGGTTAATATTTACTCTTATCCAGCATCGTGGTGCATGGACAAACAATCCCCCCCCCCCGCCATATCAGTGAGAATCAGATAAAAATTCTCAAGTCCTCCTTGGTTTGGAGGGAAAAAAAATGCTAAGAGACAAAGACTCACCTTAATTTCTAGCTCCTTGTTTCTGAGCAGGCTCTTAAGCATTCCTGATTCTCTGCTTTCTTTATTCTCCTGGCTTTATAACTGACCTCTATTTCCTTTAGTCTTTGATTAATTTCATGAGTAAACAACAATGAAAACATTGATATTATTACATTATCAAACTGAATCTTTGGTTACCTTGTCTCACCATAGCTATTCCATACTGAATGCCTTGTATGAAACACAATTTTAGTTTCATGCACTGTTAATTCAGCTATTGTCCATAAGTCCTTGCTCCAGAGATAATTTTTCAAAATTCCTCATTAATAAAATAAGAAGGAAAAAAAAAGAGGTTCTCTATGTTCTGAACAACTATTTTAAACCAGTAGTTGGGGTGGTAGTGTTATTCTTTGAAAATCTTATTTGCAATTCCTTCATTTTGAGAGGAAAGGAGAATAAGCATCAAATATGCTTATCAAAGGGCCCTTTTCTCACAAGTCATCCAAAACCACAAAGGACTTATGAGCACTGTCTCCAACAATACTCACAAATTTCTATATGATCTTGGCTCTTGGAGAAATTTCCCATAAGTGTGCCCTTGCATTAGTCACTCTTAGTGATTAGATGACAGACCCTGGGACCAAATCTGTTAAATTTTTCTTAATAAGCATTTAAGTAATCCTACTATCAAAAAGACTCCAAGCATCCATACGGACCTCAAACATGTCCCCATGTGAACAGACCCAGCCAAGTGAACAAGTGTCATAAACCATCAGGGTCTACTTTATAAAAGTCAAGTGGCTTTTTCCCTAAATTTCTGTCAGAACTTTTCTACTTGTCTGAAACCCTTCTGCCCACCCAGGAAGAATGTTAGTACTAGTTGTTATAATGGAACAGACCAGTCGCCAACCACTAGACTGGCAGAGAATCCTCCCCCCGCCCCATATACAGGAAAGCTAGTATAACCAACGTACAGCTCAGGCAGCTACTGTGGAGCCCACCTTCCTCTGCTCAGCCTACAACTTCTGTCGAATTACTTTCTCCTCATTTCCAGGCCATAGGTAGAATTCCATTATTGTCCAATTGGCCATACATTTGGTTAACATGTTCACCTTGAATTCTCACTGATGTCCCTCAAATTCTGCTAATTGATGGTGAGGCTTTCATCCTCCCTCTTGCAAAAAGCCATTATCCTGTCATGAAAATTATCACAAAAACCATCGAGAACTTTGAAGAGTCTGCCATTTTACTCCACTTGCAAGCTAGCCTGCCACTGTTTCATGGATGCTGATAGATGATACTAGACTCTTGGTTCAGAGACAAAGGCTACATTCCTTTCGGCAACAGCAGTAACTAGAGTATCCGCATCACAGAAGAAAACATTATGTATCTCTATCTTCCAAGGCTGGTCACTTTACAAATCTCCTTGAAAAGATGGTTCAAACCCAGAGGCAATTAGTACTTTGCCCCAAAGAGGTATGGAAATGTGAAAAAAAAAATCGCTGAGAACAATTTCTTCACAAAAGGTATGAAATGATTAATGCTAGCAAACTATTTACGTGGAACAAAACGTCCAGAGAAGAAACAGTTACTTAAACTTATGTCTGTGTCTCAGTAATAGGTCCATTTTAAAATACTATTTTCTGAAAACTATCTGGGATTCTCAAAGACTGAATTTACATTTGGAAGTGTAAATTTCCTCCAATTGCTCAAGAACTTCTTGGCCTCAAAACTGGCAAATTTTGCTAAAGAAGATCATTAAAATTGTCAGAGACAGCTCTGAGATGTTGTGACAACAACTCAAACCTCAGAATTTAAGTTGCACGGTGTTTTTTAGTGAAAGTTTAGACTTTCCTTGTGTTCTTGAAGAAGAAAGTAGCTTATACCTTGCATCTTCCCTTCTGTCTTAAAAAGTGGAATCTTCCAAGTTATGGGGTCAATAGCTATATTTAAATAGTACCAAAATACCGATACACTTCCTTCCTTACCTGAGCTACTTATGTATTATTGTGTCCTTTCTTTGAGTTAAAGCACTGAAGATACCTGCTAAAGTATGAATCATATTATTTGGAGAAAATATCAATACTACCCACAACCATAAACTCAGTCATATCAACATGATCAGATCGGCAAGAAGACAGGGCAAAAAGTCATTCAGGTCACACTGGGAAGGGGATTAGGAAAGGACCATCCAGAAGGGACACTGTCTGCAGGTACCGTGTGTAAACACCTGAGGGAGTCAGAACATAGGAAGAAGGGATATTTAAAAAGATTAAACAGAGAATAAAACCCAGCTGAACATGGGGTGAAACTAAGACAGAGATTATTGACATCCTTTTCTGATGAAGGCCTTACATAGAAGGGGGAAAATAACAAATGATATTGAGTTCTGAGTCACTATTCTAAGGCCTCTACATTTGTTATTTTACCTAATTCACAATAAGCCGCTGAAGAAAGCAATATTATTAACCCAGTTTTACAGGGAAAGCCAATATCTGGAGAGACTTAAATGAGTTACTGAGATCACCCAAGTGACCACTGGCCAAACCAGGATTCTAACCCAACCAGTCTCATTCCCGAGCCGGACCTCTGAGTAGCTAGGTAATATGCTAATAAAATCAATAGTCCTTGGCAGGGTTTTAGCAATGTCTCAAAATGGAAAAAGAGGCCAAGATATTTACAAAGTTTAGGGCTGGGCTATAGGGTTTTAGGTTTTTTCTTTTTGTTGTTCTGTTTTTAATTTTTTATTGTTATGTTAGTCACCATACAGTACATCATTAGTTTTTGATGTAATGTTCCATGATTCATTGTTTTCATATAACACCCAGTTCTCCATGCAATACGTGCCCTCCTTAATACCCATCACTGGGCTAGCCCATCCCCCCACCCCGAAACCCTCAGTTTGTTTTCCAGAGTCCAGGGTCTCTCGTGGTTCATTTCCCCTGTTTACCACCCCCCCTTCATTCTTCTCTTGCTTCTCCTACCGATCTCCCTGCTATTCCTTATGTTCCATAAATGAGTGAAACCATAAAATTGTCTTTCTCTGCTTGCCTTATTTCACTTAGCATAATCTCCTCCAGTCCGGTCCATGTTGCTGCAAATGTTGGGCAGCAACATGGACGGGTTTTAGTTTTTCTTACAAGGTGAGGCACTGACTGGAACCAGGCACTTTCCAGCATCAGAGTTTTCCACAGTAAGCAGGAATCTTGGAAGTATGTTGATAAGCAAGCTGTTCGTCTAGATACATACACTATTTTTGTGGGACCATCAGTTTATCTTTCAAGATGCAATATTTCCTGAAGCAGGAAACCTGGTTATCTTTGCTTATTTTCTGTACTCCTTAATATAAGAGAAGGGGGTGGGTTATATCTTCCAGTAACGTTTAACACAGAGTCAGTAATAGCTGTGGTCTCCCTTCTCATTATGTGTATCTAAAATAAAACAGTCTTGAAGGAAGGGATCAAGAGGAGTATCCGTGAAACCTCAGGATAAGTGCCTTTTTGTTTTAAGAATTAAAATTCCCAAAAAGCACAGCCATTTACACAAACCTAAGCTTCTTAAAACCACAGAACACCTTCCTGCACGGTTGCTAATACAAATCGCACAGCACAGTTATGCTCTGTTGCTAGCAAGGATGCCTCTGCTGCTGGGGATTCTGCTTTGATGCATGTGATTTGCATCCAGCAAGGAGTTTGCTTTAAGCTGCTGTGAATAGAAAAACAAAACAAAAACAAAGGGATCCTGTGGTTTCTGTGCAAACTAATACAAACCAATGTGAACTTTCATTTGAAGCAAACCTTGCCTTGATTTTCTGTTCTTACTTCTTCTGAGTATGTGATCTGGAAAATTTAACTTTTCCAGACTCCTGTTTGCTCATTGGTAAGATGAGGATAACAGTGTGATGTCATCTACCTTACTGGGCTGCAGTGAGAACAAACAAGATAATGCATATATAACTCCCCTTTGCTCATAGTAGAAACACAAGTAATGTGAAGTATATCGAGTAACAGTATTAAGATTAGTGCTGATTATTGTTCACTTATTATTATTATTAATTTGAGACTGACAAAGAGGAAACAAAGAAGCCCACATGGTAAAACAGTTACATGTAAGAACCTGGTGCTATTCTCACAATCAAATTAACCGTAATGCACATTCCTTGCTCTGACAGGTGTCACACTCCTTCAACCCATAATTTGAAACTGTTCATGCAATGCTGAAATAATATTTTATACTTCGGGGTCTTTGCATCTATACAGCTATATGCAATATATATCTACTTTAAAATTTACATTAAAATAAAATTCAGTAAGCCAATAATTTTTAAAAGACTTGCTAGAATCCAATTATTCCTTCTGCATCCAAGATATTAAACTCATTATTATAAGCCTTGATCCATTTGTAATACTATCAGTGAAGTTCAAAATTCTTTCCTGCAGCAAAATTCTTTCTGATGAGAAGCTGAAGCTGATTGAAGTTAATGGGAGTTGGGTATGAGTGAATGATGTCAGACTTTGGTCTCAGATAAGATTCCTTCTATTTTCTCTTCATCCAAGGAAGCTTCTTACTTGCTTTCATCTGAAGGCAGAGTGCGGAATACTGATGAGACAAGGCTCCACCTAACCTCAGTGACTAATGTGTGGACAACTCACTTGGATTTTAAACACAGAGTTTGCATTTCCATGGGGTCAGTTAATCTGTCAAAACCAATAACAATTTTCTTTCTACGGACAGAACAAGTCAGGTCCTGAACCATGTGCCCTACTGTGATGTGACTTGTGTATTTTTAGTACTAATTCAACTCCTTTTTATGAAGAATGTGTTTTGAAGTTGTTGACAAAGAGAAAAAGGACAGAACTGAATATCATTGGAGAAGTACAAGAAACAACAAAAAAAGAGTTAGTACCACATCCTGAGAGGTGAATTCGGCTGGCTTTGTCTTATATTTTAGTTTCCTTCAGTATATACAGAAAGACATTGATACAGACTCTTGCCAATACTGTGGATTTTTTTCTTTCCGCTTATGGAAATTTTCCAGAAAACCCATATTTTTTACAGAGAAATACAGTTGTAGGGCTCTGAATAAGACTTTGTTGTTAAAAACAACCAAGTGACAGGGACTCCTGGATGGCTCAGCTGGTTAAGCATCTGCCTTCGGCTCAAGTCCTGATCCCAGGGTTCTGGGATCAAGTCCTGCATAGGGTTCCTTGCTCAGTGGAGAATCTGCATCTCCCTCTGCCAGCTGCTCCCACTACCTGTGCACACATGCTCTCTTTCTCTCTCGATCTCTCTGGCAAATAAATAAATTAAATATTTTTTAAAAAGTAAGTGGCAGAAAGTCAGAAAAGTTAAATTGCATTTGTTTCCTGCAAGTAGGGTGAACAGGTGTATCTATGTTTGGGAGATGGGTGGGGAATGAGCAGAGAGGGAATATATGTACAAATACACACACCTCAAAAGCAGGATTGTTCCCTCCCTCCTTCTCTTGTCCCCTGGGTCCCTGAAGTAATGCAGAACCCTACTGAGTACCCACACACATACCCTCGAGAAGACGGAAGAAGATAGCTTCTAGCCATGACCCATTACACCTCCAATGTGCTCTATTACCAGACTATGAGTTTCTCAACCTAGGACTTTTCTTTATATCAAGTAGCATATTGTTGATTCATGAAGTTTTTTTGTTTTGCTTTGTTTTTAATTCACAACTAACAAGGAATATTCCCTCTCCTCACCCTGGGATGAAACAAAAATCAGATATAGCTTTTTAAATGAAGAAGGGCCATCACTACAAAAGTTGTTTCTTCCATAGACTTGACAACTAAAATGGACCATGTCTACCCTGGACTTGCGGGCATAGATTAGTGGTTCTCAGCAGGTAGTTCCTGCACCAACAGTTGCAGTGTCACCTGGAGACTTGTTAGAAATGGAAATTCTCACCCAAGACCTTCTAGATCAGAAACTACATGGGTAGGCTCGGCAAGCTATGTTGCAATAAGCCTTCCAGGGGAATCTGATGCATGCTACTGTTGAGAACCCTTGCCTCACAACGGCTCTGACAATCAAAACAGAGGAGATGTTTTGGGGAAGGAAGATGAACATGCATGTCAGGACAGTCTGGTACAAGCACCAGAAACCCAACTCAGAAAAACAAGAACCAAAGGGGTACACTGACTAATGAAACTGGAACATCTAAAAGCTGGTTAAATTACTGGACAACGCTAAGGACCCCATTTCCTTCTATTTCTTCTCTGTGCTCCTCACCTTCCTCTTCTTTACCTTGACATAATCAAAACATTAACCTATGGTCAAGAAATGCAGATAACTTAAATGTGCGGAGTAAGAATAGAGGGGAAAAATAATGTTAGTTGTCTCTAGCTAGTGGGACTCTGGATGCTTTTCAGTTCCCTCTGTTTATAATTCAAATTTATCTGCAAGAACTGGTATCACATTTATACTTACTAAAACTAGGGAAAGAAGGCAGTTAGGAAAGAAGGGACACAGGAAGAAAAAAGAAGAAGAGGAAATGAGCAAAGACTGAAAGATAGAAAAAAGAAAAAGAGAAGGAGGGAGGGAATGAAGAAAAAGGACAAAAAAAATCCTTCTTTTAAATTTTCTTATGGATTTCTCAGTAATGCAAGCACATTTCCCTTGGCCTTCACTAAGCCCTGTAGAAGCCTGTTGTCATGGTGGATATGAGACAGCATCTGGGTTAAAACAGAACGGCCATATCAGCATGTGAAATGTGTGTGGGCTCTCTTGCCTTTCACTTAAGGCACTTTTTATTTGAATACCAGGGAGGCAAACAGAGTTTTCAAACATGGAAAACTGTCTGCAAAAATTTTAATTACATTTAATAAACAATGATTGTTTCCTATTCATAGCAATATTATTTTCACAGGTTTCTTTCTTCTGTTTTGAGATAATAACAAGATTAGCTTCCAGGTAGCTTTCATGTACACTTCCAATAACTCAATATTTATGTTTTTATAATGTGTCAATTATCCAGCAGGATCCTCTATAAATAATAGAAAAAAATGCAGAGAGAAAATACGTTATTCTGTCTTTCGTATGAAAAAAGTATGTCCCTTTCATTAAATTGTGAGTTCATTCTTTTCCAAAAAAAAAAAAAATCACTACAATATATTTTTCATAACAGAGGCAGATCCTGGTGACACTCCATTATTAAAGTACAATTATGTGAGTTCATATTTCATGGCACATTCTAGAAACACACTTTTTTTAAAGGAGCCGACAGTCCCGTTTATACTAGATTACAAACTTTTCTGATTAAATGTATACTCGAGGGGCGCCTGGGTGGCACAGCGGTTAAGCGTCTGCCTTCGGCTCAGGGCGTGATCCCGGCGTTCTGGGATCGAGCCCCACATCAGGCTCCTCCGCTATGAGCCTGCTTCTTCCTCTCCCACTCCCCCTGCTTGTGTTCCCTCTCTCGCTGGCTGTCTCTATCTCTGTTGAATAAATAAATAAAATCTTTAAAAAAATGTATACTTGATTCACAAATCAGTTCCCATTCAATGGCCAGATTTCAATCTTTCTGTAACTTTTTATTTTTACTAAATACTCAGAAAATTGTTGATCTTATGGGGCACCTGGGTGGCTCAGTTGGATTAAGCATCTGCCTTCCACTCAGATCATCTGCTCAGTGGGGAGCCTGCTTCTTCCTCTCCCTCTGCCTGCTGCTCCCCCTGTTTGTGCTTTCCCTTTCTTCCTTTCTCTCTCTGTCTCTGTCAAATAAATACATAAAATCTTTTTTAAAAAATTATTGGTCTTAAAAACAAACAAACAAACAAAAACCACTTTGCTCTGAAGCTAAAAATGCAATTCATATCCCAAAGTTTTTCTAGTGTTCACCGCAGGCACCGTGGCCTCTCATTGTGCTGCGCTGTGATGTTCTGCACAAACGGCCAGCATTCCCAGAGGTGTTAGAGGTGCACTGTTCAAGTAGGATAACACTTAGAGAACACTCCAAACTATCCCCTACCTTGGGGATCCTCTGGACAAGCTCTACAGTAAACACTTTGTTTAAATAAGGGGTTTACAAACCTGATTGACCATGGAAACTTTCACATACATAACAACAATTCATATCCCGAATAACTAACCATTCTATGGATCACATCTGTAGAATTATGCTTTCAACTCTACCTTATCTTCACTCTATAAAAAACTGCCTGCCTCATGCTAACATGTGAAGCTTTTAGTGACTTAATAATACAATTTTTCCAAAGGGATTTGCAATACATCAAAGCCTTCTAAAATGACATTGTCAGAACAGAAAGAATGGACACTTTAATGGTTGAATTTCCGACCCTGGGACAGGACCATATAGGAGATGACTGTGTAAGCCATGTTTCAGTGGCACACCTCAGTCTAACCCACCAAATCTCTCTCTCTCTCTCTCTCTCACACACACACACACACACACACGCAAATGATGAAATAATAATACTTTGGGTGAACAATCACTACAAAAGGTGCTGAATAAACATAAGATGTGAAAATATATATTTTTAGAATGAAGTAAATTCAAAGCCAAACAAGACCATACATCATTCATGAGTAGGGATGGATATAGTGCAACATCATTGTGCTAACTTGACACACTCAACAAATCCATATCTCTGACCGTCCTTCCTTCCCTTCTCCCTCTTTCTCTCCCTGCCTTTTTTTCTTTTCTCTTTCCTGTTTTCTTTTTTCCCTTCTGTGCCCACAGAGAAACACACCCCATCTCCTATCAGATCAAGAGAGTGGAAACTAAGTCTGCATGTTCTGTGGTCTGGCTATCTGCAGACTTTGCTGCAGCTCCAGTCAATGCTGATCACCCGTTTGGGGTTGGGATCCTGACTTCCCTTTCACAGGGTCTGGGATCTGAGCACTGGGGAGGTGCCACAATGTGCACAGGTTTCACAGGTGTGTCCCGGGGCTTTATGAATCATGCACCATCAACCTCTGCTTTAGATTCTGATTGCCAGCTGTTACAGGTCACTGGGAATTTGTCGAGGACCTACACCCTGCTGCCCACGGTGTGCTGTGGGATCTCTGTCGGCCCTGCTGCCCCACACATGGCCTTGAGAAGGCTGTGGGACCATATGGCAGACCCCACGTTATGAAGGTATGTATTTCCTCTGAGAGGCTTCTCTGAGATAGTTTTTCCTTTTGTCTTCATGAATAGAAAGCCCAAAGTATCTCGGGGGGATTCTCTGGGATCTCATACCCTGCCCCATTTTGGAGACAGTACCCTCAGCCCTCACTGGAGTGGAAAGTGTTGGGGGTAGTGGAGAGCTGCTGTACGCCTGGCCCTCCTCGAGAGGGCATTCTGTCCCACTCATCCATATGCTGGTTTCTCCTAGGCCTGGACTATGGAGGATGCTTGTCTCCCTTTGTTTCAACAGGGGTTGAGCACACCAGTGGGTATCCTCTCTTCTGAAGGTCCTGTCACTTATACTTAGTTATATAAAGTTAATTTTGTCCTCAGCTCTCTGTTGCTTTAAAAATAAACTAAGGTTATGTCACTTGTTTGGGTTATTAGTGTGAGAATCATGGTCTCTTATGACTTTCTACATCCAAAATGGAAATGAGTCTTTGCGGTGCACTTTTTATTCAGAAAAGTTCTATTCTTAGGACTCAAAATGGGTCACAAATCAGACTTATTCCTTATATACCCTCCAAAGCTGAAAAAAATGAAAGATTCAGAAAATCTACAAAATAAATGTTCCATGGCTTACGACAGATTCCCTCAAATTGTGAATTTTGTACTTACACTCAGTTGAGATAGGGATGAGTTTACTGAAGTAGAATAAAAAGGGGAGAAAGCAGATGAAGAGAAGAAGAATAAAAAGAAAAAAGAAGACAGGAGGAAAAGGTTATAGTTTAGCCAACCATACATTTAGCAAAGTCTTTTTCCTTTGTATTTGCCTCTGGGATTGGGATAAAGGCCACATGCTCCTATGCACACGGCTATTTCACTGTGTCCATAAATGATAGGAAGTAGGTTGGCAAGCACTACCATCAATTCATACAATTAAAATGTTTGACTCTAAGCTTTTTAAAATGCAAACTATATGAATTCTTGATAGTCTGACTCTCTGATCTTTAACAGACTTTCCTATAGTCACAGGATCTCAGTGAGTAGGAAGCAAAATCCTTACACTTCATCATTAGATCAACTGAAAAACATACAGGAGACAGTAATTTATTGTAATAACTGACTGAGCCAGAAATACACCAGTGTGACACTCAATGAAGTAAATGTTCTCTACAAATACAAATCATAGGTTAAAATCACTTATATATAAAATGGCAAGGATTTTTTTTAAAAGATTTATTTATTTGAGAGCAAGGGAAAAAGAGAGACAGAGTGAGCAAGGGGAGGAGCAAAGGGAGAGGGACAGAAATCCTCAAGCAAACTCCCCACTGAGCATGGAGCCCAATGCAGGGGCTCGATCTCACGACCCTGAGACCATGACCTGAGCCCAAACCAAGAGTGGGACGCTCAACCGACTGAACCACCCAGGCGTCCCTAAAACGGCAAGGATTAGCTCAGAAATGCAAAAGTAAAAATCATAACACGTCAACACAGGCAGGTCCCTTTTCTGGTGCTTCCAGTCAAAGGACAGAGGATGTGATAAAGTTTAGTAAGCATTAAGTTTTCCTTCATATCTTTTCATGGCTTGAACACTCACTGATTTTTATCATTGAATAATATTTCATTGTCTGGATGAAACAGTTTATTTATCCATTCACCTACTGAAAGACAATCTTGGTTGCTACTTAGTTTCAGTAATTATGAAGAAAGCTGCTGCTATACCCATCGGTATGCAGGTTTTATTGTGGACAAACGTTTTTCAACTCATATGGGTAAATAGCATGGAGAGGAACTGCTGGATCATATGGTAAAAGTATGCTTAGCTTGGATAAAACAACAACAACAACAACAACAAAAACCTGCCAAACTGTCTTCCAAAATGGCTGTGTCACTACGTATTCCACCAGCAATGAAGGAGAGTTCCTGTGGCTCCACATCCTTGCCAACATTTGGCATGGTTGATATTTAGATTTTGACCATTCTTAGGTATGTAGTGGTATCTCATTTTAATTAGCATTTCCCTAACAACATTTTGAACATCTCTTCATATACTTATGTACCATATTCTCTGCGGAGGCGTCGATCATATTTTTTGCCCATTTTTAATTGGGCTGTTGGTTTTCTTATTGTTGAATTTCAAGAGTTCTTTGTATATTTTAGATAACAGTACTTTATGAGATATTATCTGTTGCAAATATTTCCTCCCATTCTGTGGCTTGTCTTCTATTCTCTTGACCATGTCTGTTTCAGAGCAGAGGTTAATCTGTGTTGTTTTAAGCTATTAAGTCTGTGGTTGTTTGTTACAAGAGTGATAGAAATCAAATATTGCAGGTGATTATAAATGATTCAGTTAAAACTCATCTTTGAGAGTTCTGAAACACAGTCATCACATGAGCTCTTAGCTCATCCAGGTAAGAATTTCTCTATTTCTCTATGGCCATTTCTCAGACAATATCAATATTTTTTTACATTTTTATATAAATTCCAGTTAGTTAACATACAATTGTAATATTAGTTTCAGGTATATAATATAGTGATTCAACACGTCACACAGCACTCAGTGCTCATCACAAGTGCACTACTTAATCTCCATTTATACTGAGGTGTTATTTAAAAAAGTGAATGCTTGAGCTTTTTTCATTTATTTATGTCTTCTGTTTTGCTTATCTGAGCCATATTCATAAATTACTGATCATTTGCCATCTAAATTTTGTTTCCCGTAGTCTTTGGGTATTTTCACTAATGTACTAGTCAATTTTCATTCTGAACAAACACAAAATGAGAGATATGTATCGGGACTTTATATCAAAATTACACTTTGAAATAGTATGGCCTCCATTACTGACCTTCTGTTTTCACCTCAATATTGTTTGTTTTACTTTGTAAATAGGGTATTGTACTTCAGGACCAGGATATGCCAGAAATTCAAGTCTCTAGGGAAAGAGGCTCTTTGTGTTGCTTTTGTACCTTCAATTACAAAAAAATATAATTAGATATAATTTTTAGTACATGAAAATGAAGGTCCACCTTTAGTTTGAACTTTTAATATTGTTAATACTTTTAATGTTTAATACAGAATTTTAAAAAGCAATTAGGAGTAACTACAATTTAAAACACATTTTATCAGCTAAAACATATGAGGACCCAAACTGGTATAAAATTAGACATGGCATATTTAAGCATTGCCTTTTTATATACTATACCAATAAAAAATTATGATTTCAGGAATAAATAGTTAAGACCTGAAACAAAGAGTAACTGTACCAAAATTCACTTAAGGATACATTCAAAGGCAGATGTGGGCAATTTTGTGAATTGGGAGTTTGGTTGTCTTGTTTGTATTTCCTCTTACTTTCTCATCCTTTTAAAGGCACCTCTGCATTTTCTTAACATGTTTTTCTGTAGGAAAAATTCTTACCCTGTCACTTCTCTACTTGAAAAATGATTTATCCAAAACCCTGTGAGGAACATTGGACTCTAAATAAACTGGTTCCAATCTACCCAACCAGCATCAATTTTTACCACTGTTCCTGTCCATAAACCCTGCTGTGCATCAGATGGAGTGACTCACCCCTCCCAGAACACATGCTGCTTTTGCATTCTCCCCTCCCCCCGGTCATGCTTTCTCCTGAATACATTTCTTCCCTTTTCTGGTACATTACTGTTGAATCCAATACCATTCACCTGAAATCTTTCTCTCTCTCTAAAGATTTTCTGATCTTTCCAGACTTAATGAAAAACCATTTCCCACAACTTCCATAACACTGCAGTCTGAATTGATTATTGTACCTTCACATGGTGTTCTTTATTATTTTGTAAAATGTGGTATGACTCCACAAGATTGGAACCTCCTTGATCAAAAAGTATATATTATTCGTATTTGACTTTGTAATACACAATGGGTATGTTACCTAGTAATCTCTCATGAAATACTTTTAAAACTACTTACATCTATAGCCCTTCCTCCAGCAATCCCATGTTTGAGGAACAGTGTCAAGAACATGTAATGAGAGATGTGAACCCAGCACTTCAACAACCTCACACCAAAAAAACTCTTCAGAGATTCTTCCAAGGACTCATTCTATTCAATCCACTTCATATTTTCCTCTCCTCCCATCACATCCAATAAGACTTGTATCTACTAAACTCCCAGCTTTTCTGAATAAAACTTTCCCATTTTCTTAGATTTAGCTTTCCTATTGCCTTTCAAGATGGCAATTAGTTCTCTGATTTCAAATTATACTACAAAGCTATAGTAATCAAACCAGTATGGTATTGACATAAAAACAGTCATGTAAATCAAGGGAGCAGAATAGAGAGCCCAGAAACAAACCTACACATATATGTCAATTGATTTATGACAAACGAGTGAAGAATATACAGAAAGAACAGTCTCTTCAACAAATGGTATTGGGAAAACTTGACCACCATGTGCAAAAGAATGAAACCAGACCCCTATCTTACACCATACATTAACTCAAAATGGATTAAAGACTTGAATGTAAGACCAGAAACTATAAAACTCCTAGAAGAAAACACAGGTGGTAAGCTCTTTGACATCAGTCTTAGCATTGAATTTTTGGATCAGATTCCAAAAGCAAAGGCAACAGAAGCAAAAATAAACAAGTGGAACTATATCAAACCAAAAAACTTCTGCACAGCAATGGAAATCACCAATAAAATGAAAAGGCAACCTACTGAATGGGAGAAGATATTTGTAAATCATATATCCAGTAAGGGATTAGTATCCAAAATATACATATAAAAAACACGAACAACTAAATAGCAAAAACCAGCCAACCAACCAACAAGAACAATCTAATTAAAAACTGGCACAGAATCTAAATGGACATTTTTCCAAAGAAGACATACAGACGGCAGACAAGCACGTGAGATGTTCAGTATCACTCATCACCAGGGAAATGCCAATCAAAACCACAACGAGATATCACCTTGCACCTGTTCAAATGGCTATTACCAAAAACACAAGAGATAGTAAGTGTCAGAGGATGTGAAGAAAAAAGAACCCCTACACCTTGTTGGTGGGAACATGAAGTGGTTGCAGCTACCATGAAAAATAGTACAGATGTTCCTCAAAAAATTCAAAATGATTCAGCTATTCCACTTCTGGGTGTCTATCCAAAAATGTTAATTTGAAAAGATATATGCATCCCTATGTCCACTGCAGCATTATTTATAATAGACAAGATATAGAAACAACCTAAGTATGCACTGATGGATGAATGGATAAAGAAGATGTGATACATGCACATAGGAATGCTTCTCAGCCATAAAAAAGAATAGACTCTTGTCATGTGTGACAACATGGATGGACATTAATAGTATAATGTTGAGTGAAATAAGCCAAAGACAAATACCAAATGATTTCACTTATATGCGGAATCAAAAACAAAACAAAACAAACATTAAAAACTCACAGATAGAGGGGCACCTGGGTGGCTCAGTCAGTTAAGTGTCTGACTCTTGATTTCGGCTCAGGTCATGACCTCAGGGTCATGAGGTCAAGCCCCGCCCTGGGCTCCGTGCACAGCATGGAGTCTGCTTGGGATTCTCTCTCTCCCTCTCCCCACTGCTCTCTCTCTAATAATAAATAAATCTTTAAAAAAGAAAAACTCATAGATAGGGAAAATGGATTGTGGTTATCAGAGCGGATGGGGATTGGGGGGTAGGCAAAATGCATGAATGGGTCCACTGTATGGTGACAGACAGTAACTAGACTTATTGCAGTCTATTAAAAATTTTAATTATGTTGTACATCTAAAACTAATATAATGTTATATACCAATTTAATTCAATGAAAAACGGGCGACAATTAACTCCATATAAAAACAGTGCTTATTTCAGAGAAGAAATCTAATGGAAGTTTTTTTCTTCTCCACTGAATTGTTCATATTTCTTTTTTTTTTTAAATAGGATCACTGATCTTTTTTTTTTTTTAAGATTTTCTTTATTCATTTGAGAAAGCAAGAGAGAACAGGAGCACAAGCATGGGGGAGGAGCAGAGGGAGAGGGAGAAGCAGGCTCCCCACTGAGGGTGGAGCCTGAGGTGGGGCTCCATCCCAGGATCCCAGGGTCATGACCTGAGCCAAAGGCAGATGCTCAACCAACTGAGCCACTACGGCACCCTTGTATTGTTCATGTTATCTTAAGAGTCGCATTTTTGAGGTGATGTCATTGTTGGTATAGTCGAACTCATTATCTACTCTATCTCTTAGAATTTTTACCTGAACAGGAGAGGCTCAAAGTGACATTTAAAGGTGTGTAGATAAACCATTTGGATTGAGTACGGTCTGGGACCCCTTTAAAGGGCAGTGAGTGGAAGCTGCCTACTCTGCACACGTGGAAGCTTGGAGAAAGAAACTCAGTGTTTGAAAGAAATCTGGTCAAGCTGACAAAAGAGGCCAATTTGGCATTAGGAGACAAAGGATTGTGCTGTCTTGAGCAAAAGGTTAACAGCAAAAAGAAAAAAAAAGGCACAATTACCATTCTTTTACAAAACAAACAGTTCACTGATTTCCAATAAAATTAAGACTGAGAGTTCATATTCATAAATTTGTGAGGGATCACTTAATTAGTTTCCTTCTAATCATTAAAATTTCCACCCAGTTGAGAAGATGAGCCCGAGGGAGACAGCAGGAGCTAGCCATCCAATACGTCAGAGGAAAGATCTGCAGCACTGTAAGCCTCAGCAGTTCCAGAAGAACCTGGTCATCCTGACAGCACCCCTCGCTCTAACTCCAGCGTTGCTGCTTGGCTGGGGTGCTCCTGCCCTGCCTCCCACCCTCCACCCCAGCCTGCAGCTCTCCTTCCCGTGGGAACAGTTACAACTTCATGCGTCCTGCTTCCAGGATCCTGTTCAAGCTGAGGTCAGATCTCACATGAAGCTGTTCACTTAACCTTTTCTCTCTACAGTTTTACAGAAACAGTAAAGGTCACCGCACTGGTTTAGCTGATGAGTTTTAATTTTATCTTAATTACCTTCAGGGCCTTTTATTCAGGTCAAAACTTCATTGGTTTACACAAAATTCTTTCCATTGTTGCTTTAATGGGTATATTCAGGATTCATTGTACCCAGTGGCTGTTAATTTTGGCAGTTGTTTTCTCTTCTACTATCCTAGATTCTCTTGAAACCCTAAGGGGTTGAGGATGCTGGTTCCATCACATCGCATCCACCACTCCTTCAAAGTCAACTTCCTTCACTTTCCTTCCTCCAAAGCCCTCCGCATTTTGTTGCCAACAATCTGTTCCTTGTGTCTTTAATGAAGGAAGAGAAGATTGTCCTTTTGAGTGATTTTTAGAGAAAACCTAAAAAATAATCTTTTGGGGGGGAAGCCTTCCTTTTTTAACACAGTATTAGTAGTGAATAGTGAAAACAAAATAATAAAATGGAAACACCTTGATTCAAAAGTCAGACATTTTGTCAAATTAAGAGAATAAACCTTCAACTGAGGCAGCGGGAAGGGTGGCTTGGGAAACATGTTGACCAAAGTAAAGCCATTTTGGTCTTAGATGACCTTTAACCTAAAAGTCAGGACATAAAAGAGTCACAAGACCCAACTCAAGGAAAACTGCAAGACCCCACTCCCTCTGGCAGTAAAAGCCACAAAGTCTGGACATTCTTAAAATTTTTCCCTGCGGATAATTCCATAACTCTAAGAAAATGGAAAAATGAACTGCCCAATGTAAGTAACAAATCCAAAGTGCTTCCCCCTATATGGTTAGCTAATTTTTAAAAATTTACAAAACGCTCATTAGAATACCATTTACCAAAATAAACTCAAACGGATTAAAGACCCAAATGACTTACTCGAAACCATAAAAATCCTTAAAGAGAGAACAGGCAGTAATTTCCCTGATGTTGGCTGTAGCAACATTTTTTTTTAAGATTATGTCTTCTGAGGCAAGGGAAACCGAAGCAAAAACAAACTACTGGGACTCCATCAAAATAAAAGGCTTCTGCACAGTGAAGGAAACAATTAACAAAAAGACAGACCAGAGAATGGGAGAAGATATTTGCAAACAACATATCCAATAAAGGGTTAGTATGCAAAATCTATATAGAACTGATACAAATCAACACGGAAAAAACAAATAACGGGCAGAAGACATGAATAGACATTTTCTGAAAGAAGACATCTAGATGGCCAACAAACACATGAAAAGTGCTCCACATCACTCATCATCAGGGAAATGCAAATCAAAACCATGATGAGATTATCACCTCACCTGTCAGAATGGCTAAAATAAAAAATGCAAGAAACAACAGGTGTTGGCAAGGATGTGGAGAAAGGGGGACCCTTGTTCACTGTTGGTGGGAATGCAAACTGGTACAACCACTCAGAAGTTTCCTTGAAATATTAAAAATAGAACTACCCCACGATCCAGTAATCACACTACTGGGCATTTACCCAAAAAATATAAAAACACTACTTCAAAGGGATACATGCACTCCTCTGTTTATTGTAGCATTATTTATAATAGCCAAGATATGGAAGCAGCCCAAGTGTCTATCAATAAATGAATGGATAAAGAAGAAGTGCTTTATATATATGCAACGGAATATTACTCAGCTATAAATAGAATGAAATCTTATCATGTGCTGCAACATGGATGGAACTGGGGGTATTATGCTAAGTGAAATATGTCAGAGAAAGACAAATATCATATGATCTCACTCATATGTGGAATTTAAGAAACAAAACAAACGAACAAAGACAGAGAGACACATACACAAAGAGAAACCAAGAAACAGGCTCTTAACTACAGAGAACACACCAGAGGGGAGGTGGGTAGGGGACAGGGGCAATCAGTGATGGGGATGAAGGAGGGCACTTGTGATGAGCTCGATGTGATGGATGGAAGTGTTGAATCACTATCTTGTACACCTGAAACTAATATTACAGTGTATGTTAACTAAGTGGAATTTAAATAAAAAAATTAAAAAAAAAAAAACCTTCGTTAGAGGCAAAGGGGGGCCTCTTCCCCATCTGGGAGGAGAGACCACTACTTTGTGAAGTTGCTCCTTCTTTATTTCTATACCTAATGACTCTTTGTCCCTTTCTGTAAATGGCTTGCTCTTGAATTCTTTTCATGCAAAGCCAGGAAGCCTCTTGGCAAGGGGCCTGAGATGCTCTCTCAGGGCCTCAGCCTGTGCGGCATCACAACCACATTTGGAAAATATATAGTTTTATTTTTTGGTAGAAGCCTTGAGATTAACTTAAAATAGTTGTCCATTTAGGAAAAATAATAAGATCATTTAAAATTACTCTTATTTCCTAATTTTTTATATGTCTGTATTGTTCTCCTAGGATTTATGTGATTTTTATCGTGTGTGTGTGTGTGTGTGTGTGTGTGTTAGTGTGACAAATGAGCTGAGTTTAAACTGCCTCCAAGCCCTTATTCTCAATCCTTTGTCTAGCCCCCTCTTGTTCAGTGACCATGCAGTGGGCTTCTACTATAACACCTGCTCTCACATAATAACAATAATAGTAGCAATCATTCACCGCACTTATTATGTGCCAAGAATAGACGTGTGCTTTGCGCATATTAACACATTTAATCTTCATGACTACTGTAGGTGGTTGGCACTTTTATCATCTTCGCTTTATGGATGAGGAAAGTAAGGTACAGAGATGTTAGGTAATTTCCTTCCTGAAATTAATCTATGTTTTACTTTATTCCCTGTCATAGGCAAGGTCTACTTGTTGTAAATGGGCAAAGGAAGTTTCTTCCAAATGGCACTGTCTTTAGATGCAACTGCGATAATACTGCAAACATGTCATATTTACCGCATGTGGCTACAGCTCTCCTGACATTAGTCTTTATGTTTACATGGATAATCAGAAAGAATTTTTTAAAAAATCTTCAAGTCACATCGTTTTTTAGCCAAAAACTACTTGAGAGCTTATTATCAGAAAATACACTGTGTGATTTTTATCCATCTCAATGATAGAGGGATGCCTGGGTGGCTCAGTCCATTGAGTGACTCTTGGTTTCAGCTCAGGTCATGATCTCAGGGTCTTGGGATCAAGCCCCACATAGGGCTCCCTGCTCAGTGGAGAGTCTACTTGAGATCATTATGGTCAAGGAGGTGAACACTGTTTACTTTTCAGTAGTTTGCATTTATTTAAAAAAACTGTAGTTATATCATTTTGTAGGAAATTTCCACAGTCAATATGTCAATCTTTTTTCTTATGGGGCACCCCAATTCCTTCCCTTAGAAGGAAGCACTGTTATTCTTAAGTGTTTCATTACCACTTCTGATACAATTAACTCCAAAATGAAAATGAGGAATATTTTCTTAACTAAAAAGGGTAGGATCATTGATTGATACAAAGGGCAACCCCCATACCCCCACCCCTAGCCTTAAAGACAATGAAAGCTTAAATAAACAATCATTGATATCGCTCCTTTGCCCAAGAACATTCTCTGGCAAGCATGCCTGAGCTCTCCTTGTAATTGATTTCAAGGGATCAAATACCTCCTGAAAATTAACGTTATTATTAAACCACTTCAGCATTTTTTTTCAATAAGTCGTAATAGTGACTTGTGGGAATGGAAAGAAATTTTTTAAAAAATATCTTCTTAGTGACGTGTGTGGGGTTGGAGGAAAAGATAAAGAAAAAAATCCACACACACATATATAAAATGAACATATATAATGAATAAACATAATGAATATATATAAATAACAGATATGCATATACAAAACTGCAATTGACATAGGCTTCTTGGAAATTCATTTCAGGAAGTATTTGCTTTCTGAAAGGCCCATTTACAAAATGCTAATGCTATTAAAGCATTAGCCCAGAGACTCTTTACACAGATAGTATCCTTGTGCATTCAAAATAAAGTTTGACTTCCACCTGACTTTTCAGAGCAAAGGTTTATAATGGAGTATATCTGCAGTTAGCATGGTCGCTACCATTTACTTGGAGAAGCATTCCTGTTTTAACATACACTCCAGAAGAGCCTCTTTCCCGGTCAGCAGCGAACAGACCTTGGCTGGGCTATCAGAGCGTCATCAGTGTTCTGCAAGGCTCATGACACGAAACACAAGGGATAATGGTTCGAAGTAAAATATGGCCTAATTCTCAAAAGCTTCAATGAGAGGGGTGGACCCATGGATCAGGACAGGGACACCCCCCGTCCCTTTCAACTGGCTGCATCTGTGCTGGACCTGATAGGGAGGCTCCCTGATAGGTCAGCTGGAAGGCTTCTGATGTATTCAGAAAAGAACATTTTAAAAAAGAGTCACATCAGCTTAATTCACATGAAAGAGTCAGGTTACACGGAGAGCAAAATTCACTGATCTCATAAATAGAAACTGATAAATTCAAAAGGGCTTTGTATCCTCGAATTTTAATCTGGGGAGAATAGCTCACTTTAATGCTGGTGATTTTCAAGCTTTTTATCTGGTAGTTGATGAGATGAGCTTGCTCCAGGATTCTAGATAATCCTGCCCCCTATGATGCCCTTGGAAATGTGTGTGGGTTGACTGCAGAACTGCGTCTGGGATGAAGATGGGGACAGCAAACTTTGCAAATGATTTCTCTGCTACTGCTCCCCCCAGAGGACCTAGCACAGGCTTTATACCCACAGTGGTGAATGTGGGCTTGAATACAACGCACTTCAATATTATGGCTGAGATGTGTGATTTCTTTTTTTTTATTTTGAGTATCACTGCAGATATTCAGTTTTCCCTAGAGAGGACCACTAGATTATCATTTAAATTACCCACTGAATCATATGCAAGGAAACAATGGCTAATGCTATTTTTAACCAGTTAGCAGAATTCCTTCTATCATTTTCAACTCACTTGAATAGGAGAACATTAAGATTATAATGAAAATAGCTTTAGTTGGAAGCAAGTTCTATTAAAAAATGTATATAGGAAAAACTTCTTTCATCTGGCCTTGACATAGTAGATATTTCCAATAAAAAATACATTTTCTGATTTGCAGAGATCAATCACTGTCTTTAGATAGCAAGCATCATGTCTTCCATACCCCGAGAGTCACCTGGTAGCATAAAATGCAAAAGCTTGTAATACAGCTGCTGGGAAAATTCCATAACACTCAGAGAGGTACACAGTCATCTTGGTCCAAATCTAGGCCACTGATAGTAATGGTGCAAGAAATGGTAATTCTCCATCAGATGGAAGGCAGATCAGCCCTCTCCTTTGACATGAAATGATTAGGAAAGCCTTCTCAGAAAGGCTAAGATTGGATTTGGTCCTTAAAGAAGAGAAACAAGTCTGATAAACAGAGATGTGGAGAGACGGTGGTCCCGGGATTGACAGCATCGCTTGATAACGAATGTTGTCCAGGTCAGAGTAAACAGCACTGTAACAGAAAAGCTGGAAATTTCAATGGCAGCGCAATAAAGCGCTATTTGTCACTCACGTCTAAGCCTTTTACAGGTCACACTACCTTCCTTCATACTGAAGCTCCACTATCTGGAGCAGACAGCTCTCGGGTCATTGGGCAGAAGCAACCGCACGGCCTGGCCTGGCTGCAGCAGAGGCTAAGCTACTGGAAGGCTGCCCTGGATAGCTGGTGACCACCCCTTCTCTCCAGAATAGACAGACTCTCCGAAGAAGCAATAGAAGAAAACTTGCAAAAGGAATAGTGCTGCCAAATTGGAGAGTGCTCTGAAAATTCATGTTATTTCACAGGTTAGGCACCGCAGACACTAGCTTGAGGTATGATCATCCAAAGGCACCAAAAAGAAGGAAACTGTGCATGGGGAGAAAAGAGTAATATTCCAGCCATTAAAGATGGGAATCAACATGGCAATTTGGAGAACTACTTATTTCTGCTTCTTCAGAACTTAATTCATATGTCTGGTAGAGTCCCTTGTGCCCCAACACTTGATCGTATTTGACACTGGATACTAATGAACTGAGCGGCAGGTATGTGTGACGTTGAACCCACTAGTACAGGATGCATGCATTTCTAGGTCCCAGGTTCTCAGGATGAGCTACTGAACAAAACAGAAAACGTCTCTGCCCTCACAGAGCTTACATTCGGCCAGGGCAAAATAGTTTGACTTTTGACTTTCCTAAACTCTGAAGGGGCCCAAGAAATCCCGGCCCTTCATGAGAATCACAGCCCTCTTCTTTGAAGGTTAACTTAACCAAAGGCCACACATACGTCAAACCACTTTCCCCAGAGTCAGTGCCGCCTCACGTACCCCTTCCTCCAGGGTCTGGGGCTTCAAGAACCACTTCCCTACCACACAGAGATCAATGAGCTGGGGGAGAAAGAGAGGCTCCTGTCCCTAAAACACTGACAGATTTGGCGCTCCTAGCCTACACTGTCCCTAAACCCTGAACTGGTAGAATCTGATGTCCCTAACGCACACCCCCCCAAGGGCCTAGCCAGACTGGCGTCTTCTAGAAGGACAGTGGGGGTTCATGATCTCTCCACCCCATACCCTTTATTTCTACAACCTACAAACCCCAGGACACTAGGGTCCGTGAAGTTATCTGTTTGTTCCCTAGACAGCCCAGAGCTTCCCGGTACTCCTTAGGCCCTTTTGCTGCCCATCCCCGGTTCTTAATGTACTGCTGTTTTCTATTTAATGTTAGAAGTGGCTGTGTTTCTCTTCTAGACAAGGTTTTTGAGAGCAGTTGTCACTTTTGTGTCATCTATGGTACTTACCAAAGTACCTTTAAATTGCGTACTGAAGACCTATCTACTGAATGTTATTTTGTGATGCTGGGAAAATAGTTTAAAAAGACACAAAGCCTTTTACCACTAAATACGTAAGTGATTCCAGAGGTTGTTGGAGAGTTATCAAGTGCCTCCTGGAACAACCTCAGCCCCAAAATGGACTTCTGGCCATGTTCCTCCCAGGCCTCTTGCCTGCACACAATCGACCCTAAATCTCTGTGGCGCAGCGGTTACTGATCTCCTCTCAAACCCTGTGGAGAAAATTAATGAAATGGGAGAAAGAGACTTGGTGTGACTGTTGGCGGGGGGAGGCCATGAGACCTCTTGAAGGCCCCTAGTCTCTTTGAAAGCAGCTGAGGAAAGGCTGGGGTCACACAGGGTACTGGTGTCCCCACCGCTCTGTAAGACGAGGGCCAGCCACTCCTCTAAAGAAGAAAGCCTGATCAGAGAAGGTCAGACATGATGACAGGTTGAACACGTGCTGGGAGCATAAGGCTCGGAAAGATGGAGTGAGCACAAGGAAGTGTGTGATGCAGCATTGATTACGGAGATGCCTCCTGAATTTAATTCTGTCAAGCTATAAAAATCTGCACTTTACAAAGACAGCAAGTTTCCCCCACCAAATATACAGCGATCTCAAGGGATATACCATTGGTTCTCAACCAAGAGGAAAGATCAGAATTCCCATTCAATTACAAGGCCAAGACCCTCCTGCCACCCCAAAGTTATCCGCAGCTCGGGAAGAAGGCCCTGTGGGCGTATTTAAAAATATGAAAACAGTAAAACAATCACCTCCCCACACACAGACCTTCTCCCAAACACATGCCTCTCTAATGTAGCGTTAAAAATGTGACAGTAGCGGCACCTGGGTGGATCGGTCGGTTGAGCATCTGACTCTTGATTTCAGCTCAGGTCATGATCTCAGGGTCCTGGGATCGAGGCCCTCATCGGGCTCATTGCTCAGCATGGAGTCCGCTTCTCCTTCTCCCGCCCCCTGCTCTCTCTCTCTCTCTCTCAAATAAATAAATAAATAAATAAAATCTTTAAAAAACATTTAAATGTGACTGTAAAGAAAGAGCACAGAAAGACTCAAGTGAGAAGGAGGAGCTCTGCCACCGTGGCTCAGAGTTGGCTTCTAGATGCACTGATCCAGGCTCTGGTCCCATTTCTGCCACATGCAGCTGTATGACCTGGGGCAAGTTCTTTAAACTTCTGAGACTGATTTTCTGTAACTGCAAAATGAGGATAACAACATTATCTATTATTATTAGGATTAGATGAGAAAATCACTTGGCATATAGCAGCACTCAATGAATATAAGCAAGCAAGAGAATGAAGAAAATAAATATAACTCATATAGCATAAGGATTTGATAAAGGAAGGTCAACCGTATAGGTAAGAACAACTAGCACAAAAAGGACATCTCGGGGGTGTCAGGAATCTTTCTGGAACATACAAGTCAAACCAGTCTGGAGACCATATGAAAGTAGAGGCCTTCTCTTTTTCACCACCGCATCTGGTATTCTTAGCAAAGTGCTTAGGAAGTACTTGTTAAAAATAAAATATGGCGCCTCAAACGGCCAACACAATATTGAAGGAGAACAACATACAGGGCTGACACCACTCAACTTGCTGACTTGCTATAAAGCTACAGTAACAAGACAGTGGAGTACTGGAGAAAGGAGAGGCAGATAGAGCAACAGAACAGAATAGAGAGTCCAGAAGCAGAATCACACAATGGGTCAACTCATCTTTGACAAAGGAGCAAAGCAATCCAAGGGAGAAAGGGTCATTTCAACAAACTGTGCTTGTACAACCAGACATACACATGCCCCCCACCAAAAAAAAAGAATCTAGGCACAGATATTATAACTTGTACAAAAATTCATTAAAATCATAGACTTAAATGTAAAATTAAAAACTATAACACTAAAAGAAAATATAGAAGAAAATCTAGGTGACATGTTTGGTGATGACTTTAAATACACCAAAAGTACAATGCATAAATGGGAAATCTGATAAACTGGACTTCATTAAAATTAAAAACATTTGCTCTGTGAAAAGCAGTTACAGGATGAGAAGATAAGCCACAGAGAGGCAGAAAAATATCTGTAAAATACAAATACTGTGAAGAACTGCTGTCCAAAATATACAAAGAACTCTTAAAACCAACAAGAAAACAAACAATCCCATTTAAAAATGGGCACAAGACCTGAACAGATACCTCAACAGAGAAGACGTGTAGATAACAAATAAGCATACGAAAAGATGCTTAACATCATATGTCATTATGGAAGCTAAGGTAGGATAATGGGATACGGCTCCACACCTACTGGAACAGATAGGAGCCAAAGCTCCAGCAACAGCGAATGCTGGCTGGGATGTGGAGTCAGAGGGACTCTCACTCACAGTTGCTGGGAAAGCAAAATGGCGCAGCCACTTTGGAAGACTATAGTTTCTTACATGACTAAACAAACTCTTGCCCTATAATCTAGTCATCATGCTCCTTGATATTTACCCAAATGAATTAAAAACTTACAACCACATGAAAACCTGTATGTGACTGTTTATAGCAGCTTTATTCATAACTGATGAATCTCAGAAACAACCAGGGTTGTCCTTCAGAAGGTGAATGGATAAAGTGTGGTCCATCCAGACAACAGAATATTATTTGGCACTAAAATTAAATGAGCTATCAAACCGCAAAAAGACACGAAGGAACCTTAAAAGCATATTGCTAAGTGACAGAAGCCAATCTGAGTGGACTCAATACCATCTGATTCCAACTGCCTGACATCCTGGAAAAGATAAATTATAGAGACAATCAAAAGTTTGGTGGTCATCACAGACAGAAGGGATGAACAGGGGGAACATGGAGGAATTTTAGGGCATTGAAACGGTTCTGTATGAGATAGGTAAGGTGGCTCCATGTCATTATATGTTGTATACAACCCCACAGGATGTAGGACACAAAGAATGAACCCGAATGTAAACTATGGACTTCAGGTAATAATAGTATATCAATATTGGTTCATCAAGTCTAAGAAACGGCCCACAGTAACAGAAGATGTAAATACTAGGTGAAATTGTGTGGACTGGGGGAAACAGGAGGTATTTGAAAATCTCTGCATTTTCTAATCAATTTTTCAATAAGCCTAAAATTTTCCTTAAAAAAACTAAAGTCTATTAATATAAAAAATGTTTTAAAATGAAATATGGCACCAGGCCTACCATTCAGCATCTAATGATGGTGCATTTATTTTATTTGAGACAATTCCCAATGCAAAACAGAAATCGGAAGTAACAACTTGAAAATATGTTAGAGGTCCATCCAATTCACAGGTAATTCCTGTCCAGTTGTTGTGCAGATAAGAGCATCATCAAGACCCCTCTCTCTGGCTGTGTTTAAATACAGAGGGGAGATAAGGCACAAAGCCCTACAGGGCTATGGACCGAGGAAGGCCTGCTGTCAGTCATAAAGGCATTTCAGAAAATCATCAAGTTCATCTTCTCAGCCTCTAGTCAATATATCTATGTTCTCCAAATCCTTCTTTTCATAAGGCTTAATGATGCTAAGACAGATCATTATAATTATTTTTGATTCTTTGGATCAATGACCAGCCAGTATTCTTAAATGAAAAACAAAAAATTCCATATAGTAGATACCACTTTCAACATGTATCACAAACATTTACTAAATGCTTTATACTTTCAACCTATTAATCACTCTTTAGGAAACCACACTGAGGGGTGTTGGGTGGCTCAGCTGGTTAAGGTTGTGATCTCCAGGTCATCATCTCAGGGTCATGGGATGGAGCCCCTGCCTTGGGCTCTGTCCTCAGCAGGGAGTCTGCTTGAGATTCTCTCCCTCTCCGTCTGCCCTCCCACCTGCTTGTAACCCCTCTCTCTAAAAGAAAAGAAAAGAAAAGAAAAGAAAAGAGAAAAGAAAAAAAGAAAGAAAGAAAGAAACCCCTAGAACGTGAGAGGAATTATTAAAATAGTTATGATATAGTTCAACAATAATTATGCTATTTAAAAAAAATAATTATGCTATTTTTAAAAACACTACAAATCTCATTAGGTTTTTAAAGGTTTTACCCTGCAATTTAGAAATCTGTAACTTCTCTTTGGTTTTTGTAGAGACTACCACAGACCAAGTTATTTAAAAAACATTATTTTTAACTGGAATTCTCGAACAAAATATGACGCATTAAAAATGCTTCATGCAATATTTTACCTGTAACAATCCAATGCTTGACTGAGCTGAAATAATGTCAGAATTGGCATTTGGCTTCACACCAGTGGCCAGAAAACTTGGCTGGCCCTAAGACTGCCAGTTAAACGTAACTTTGATGGTTGGTTCTGGACTTTTTTACGAAGAGCCCTGTCATTTTCATGGGAACAGTCTCTTTCACGTGCCCATGCACACAGGCAACACCTAGTGACTTCCCCAGGAATGCAGAATACTTCAAGGGTGACCCCGTCCCCTATGAAAAACAGAACGGTAGGAAAACCCACGTCAGCTGTTCTAATTACTTATTTGATATTCTTATTTAAAATTATTCACATTCATTTCCTGTGAGGTACAGTTTTCACAAAATTTCTGAAAACTTTGTGCTTATTAGCATCCATCTTACAACAAGGTATATACTTCCTAACTTGGTCAAACAAGCATTAAACAGGCAACATACACTTTGCCAAATATTTCATTTTTTTAACCTGTTTTTTCACATGATTTGGGATGCTGGCGATGACTAAATTTAACTCAGTCCTGCTCAAAAACAAGGCAAGAACAATATTCACAGTAAATGTGAACTTGAGATGATTGGTATGGCTGTATCTTAGTGAAGACACCACCTTTCCAAGGACAATGCCCAACATGACTGTATTCTTTATGAAAGTAACACATGACAACTTCATCAAGGTGTCCTCCACTGGCCAACACAAATCCCACGGACAATAGGTTGGCCTAGAGCTGGATGAAGAAACTATTTCAGGTGCCAGTTCTCTTGGGATTGTAATATCTCACTGGCATGCCAAAACGCTGCTGGGATAATAATCATAATAACTGCTAATTCTTAGAGAGAGCATAACCTGAGTCACACCCTTCTAAGTACTTGACCTATAATAAATCAATGGATCATTAAAAGAGTCCCATAAGTAGGTACTCCTGATTCAATCTGTAATGTAATGCTGCCAATTTCCATGGTGTATACACACTGCCCTGGGGTATTTATACCACTCAGAGGAATGGCCGTCCATGTCTACCTGCGTCGGAGGAGCACAGGTGATAGTACAAGATGCTACAGTAATGAAGTTTTGAGGATTTGTAAATTTTGTTTTTAATATACTTTATAAGCTGTGAATTTACAGAGTTTAACTTTTAGTAACGACTCCACTTAATCGGCTTACAAAATTCCTGAACGTTTAACAACCCAGTTTAGTATGGGCTGGCTCTGAACTGGGCAGAGAGGTCAAGCAACTTGTTCAAAGACAAGATATAAATAACATGAAGTACGTGCCTGCACGTGCTCCCAACAACCCAGTGGCACAGACATTATGACTTTTTCCGTATTAGAAGTGAGGAAACAGGTATGAAAAGGTCACGCAGCAAGACAATGACAACAATGTATTCAAACCCACCTGTGTAGTTCTAGAGTCTCTGCTCCAGTCACTACAGTAGAATAACACCTCAATACGTCCCAGCTCGGCAAGAAAATGTGAAAATCATGACAAAAATCACTCTACCTTTGTGTTCTAACATACTGATTTAGTAATGAGAAGGAAATTGGAAAATAAGTCAGAATAACTGACAATTTCACCTCAATGTTCTTCTCAAAATGATTTCACAAATACTCAGAGCATTGGACCATTTGATCTTAAAAGTATTCTTAGTTTGTCCTTGTTTCTTAAGTAACAAAACGGAGAACTAAGCCAGTAAGTGACTTGTCCATGTTGCAGCTAGAAAACGGTGGGGACGAGCACCAGCTCAGGGTTTACTCCATAAATGTCAACTCTGCAGAAGGAGCTGCTCAATTCCGCAACTCTAGAGGAGTGCTTCAAGCCTGAGGAAACAGCATACAAAGGTAACAGAGATCCAGATCATTCTTTGATGTAACAGGCCTATGGCAAGAAATGTTCCATTACTGGCAGTGAGACAGAAAGCGGGCAGCAAGGGAGAGCTCATCAGCTTACGGGTCCCAGAGCCCCCTTCCTGGCCCACTGCTGGGGGAGCCCCCGGGCTCGGGCCCCATCTTCCACACAGGGCACTCTGAGAGCCCCCCTTACCCACTGCTATAGACCGCCCCCCCGCCCCGGGTCACCAGAGTAACGCAGTGCCCTTTAATCATGGAATCGGTGTGAAAACAGGTTCAGTATTCTGAAATTTAGTGCATCTATTTTTATGATTCTGCACAAAACTTCACTGTTTCTTTTATCTACCATCTCCATTCCACTTTAACATTATTAAAAAACAAGCAAACCAAAACCTCTACACCTAACTAGAAATGTGAGTACTTGAGACATACAGCCAATTGCAAGTAACACGAAGTGTCATGAAAACCTCAAATACATCTTGTTCTTCTTCTACAAGAAACGCAGAGTGTGGCTGAATTTTTATTTAACAAAGAATGTAAACTGCTAGAAGATAAGCTCCACAAAGGAAGGGGTGTCTGTATGTGTTGTTTGCTGGGGTACTAGCATCATGCCTGGCACATAGTAGATGCCCCACAATCATGCTAAAAATGAATGCTTATTTAGTTACACATCTAAGTTATTACGAGATAAAGGATTTTTCACACCCTACATTGCCTTATTAATATGGGAACTCAACAGATGTTCTTCAAGGATTTTAATATTTTTCAGGCAATAGAGCCTCTCTTGAAAGCACATGTACCCAAACAAAGACGTGTATCTGGGGCGGAGGAGGGGAGGTATTCTAAACTTACTTCTAAGTACCTGTATGGTTATAGTTTTACTTTATAAAGACAATCTCTTAAAACCTGAAAATAAGACCGATAGATGTTAATTGCATATCTGTGTCAACTTTGGTTATTAATTCTCATTTCCTTCTGATTGTGCAATATCCTGACATACACACTTACCAATAATGGCAAGGATAAGAATTTTTAAACAGCTCACCTCAGATTCATGATATTTAAAAAAAATCTATTAAAGACCTTCGGTATGTTAATTTGCATTGCTTTCTCCTGTTTTCACTAAATTTTAGCGGTGCGGTAGATTTTTTTTAAATATTATGAATCTGAGAAATTTGGTAATGACTCATTCATTTAAAAAAATGAAATAGATGAACTGAATCCAACATTCACCAAGCTTCTGAAATACATCCATGGACAATGTCATCCATGTAATCATCATACCATTCTTCCTCTATCCCTGTGCCACTAGATAGGCACAGAAGGCTCATTTTATAAATACAAATGTGTTATATAAATGAAAAAAAAACCATGGACAACAGGAACAAATTGCCTTTTATGTAAAAGGTTTTCTTTTTTATCATATTATTTGCTATCTTCATAAGTTCTTAACTCTCTAAGTATGATCAATAAACCAATAAATAGGGTGCCTGGGTGGTTCAGTCGTTAAGCATCTGCCTTTGGTTCAGGTCATGATCCCAGGGTCCTGGGATCGAGCCTCTCATAGGGCTCCCTGCTCCGCTAGGAGCCTGCTTCTTCCTCTCTCACTCCCCCTGCTTGTGTTCCCTCTCTCACTGGCTGTCTCTCTGTCAAATAAATAAATAAAATCTTTTAAAAAAATTTTTTTTAATTAAATCAATAAATACTATGGTAGTTGCCAAGAAGATGGTGGGGATAGGGCTTACAAAGATGAATGAGAATGTAAGTTTGAAAATGTTAAATGCCAAAATGGTACAGATTTCTGACAATATGTAAATTTATGGAGAAACTATTCTCCATGGGCCCTTCACATTGCCGCACCCCCTTTGTCTTGACTATCTTTTCAAGGATTGTGGTATAGTGACCAGCACTGAGAGACACAGAGTTTCCCTCTCGAGCAAAAGAGCAGACTTGTTTCCAACCTAGTTTAATAACTTCATCAGAGACCCACAGCCATGCTCCTTCCTCTGAGGGCTGGATCTCAGCCTTTAGGCAAGGTTCATTATTCCTTGAGTGACCTATTTCATCCAAGGGTATACTGAATGGCTAATATTCAAGACATGGCCATCAATTGATCACTAATTTTGTGCATCTTCAGTCTCTGAGGCCAGAGGACCAGTTATTAGGCAGGATAACCTACAGAATGGTTTCTGCAAGCGAAAACAGGAAATGTCTTAAATTTATTCTAACAAATGTGCTCCCTATCTCTAATAAGTGGCAACAATTCTCTGAGACATTCCCACTTTTATACTTTTGTTTATTCATCTGTACCAGGAAAATATGAGCTAGATTTCACTTGGCTTTAAGGAAAGTAAATCTCCCATTATAGTATTAACAATATAGAATTACAAATTCAATAGCTCCCTATTTGTTGCCGATTATTTATTATGATATAGATACACTCAATCACTTGTGATCTTCTAAGAATATCCCTGTATCACAGTACAACACAATACAAATGCCACGTTTTGCTTTGCTCTAGTAAGCTTAACTGGATTTCCTATTTCCCTCAAGACATGTCAAAATAAATTAATAGCTCAAGGTTCCCCTGTCCTTAGTCATCATTCCCACAGGAGTCAAAGGAGAGCAGTTAACCGCTCAGGTTTTCCCACAGAAGCTAATGGGCAGCTCATGAAACGGACTCCTTAACAGGAAGAAGACAAGTCCCCTCTCCTCGAGTCTTCCCAAAGTTCACTCCACTTGAGGGCAAAAGGACCCTCCTGTTTAAATAATCTGTAAGGACTGAGTGAAATAAGAGTAACCAGGTGTCTTGACTGCAGGACTTCCTGAGCTTTCCTTACTGAGCTCAGGCGCGTGGGGAACGGAGAGGGGGTAAGACTGCACCAAGCATTTCCCACACTTGTTTGATCTGGAAACCCAACGTTTACAGAATACACATTGAAAATCATTGTTTCTGCCCAAGTTACTCTTTACATACAAATGACCTGAGAGTGTCAGGGAAGAATCCCGTTTGGCGTTCCACACATTCTTGTCACAGAATTCCAGGACTAGAGTCTACATCTGGCTCTGGATGCAGACTCTCAAATTCCACATAAAGGCTTTCCCCTCAAACCCATTCTTCTGCCCATTTTCCAGTTTGAGAACATTCCTTAGTCTAATCTCTCAGATTTTAAGATTTTTATATCGTGTTAGGATAGAAAACCTTGTTTCTATATTTTCACCACGCCTATTTTTTCAGACTTCTAACGAAAAAAAATGACAAGGTTAGCCCAATGATAAAAGGCTAGCCCTTTTATCTTTAATGATGGAGAAAGCTCCTTTTTCATCTTTGCTTCCTTCACTCTGTCTCGTGTATTTCTCTCTCTTTCCTCCCACCACATTCCCAACGCTGCCACAGGGCGTTATTTTCTGTGACATACCTATTCCTTCACACGACCTAACGCCCAATGTTAATCCTAGTTTATAATTTATGCCACAGTTTCTATCTATGTGCACAGGAGATCAGGTTGGCCATTAGGGTTATAACGATATCATGTGGTCACCATGTTCCAAACACTGCACTATTTTTACTTACCACCCTTATTAAATTCCCACAAGCATAAAACCTTATTTAATCTCCACAACCACCACTAATGCAGATAATATTAGGACTGCTGCTTTATAAACCAGGAAAATTCGATTTAGAATGTTTCAGCCACTTGTATAAGGTTGCATTTCTAATGCGTTGTTGAGTTCAATTTAAACAGGGGCTGTTGGACTTGGAAAACACACTCTTAACCACTCACCACCTGGCTTTTAACTCACTTAGCAACTGAAGACCAAGCTGTTGGTCAGACCCAGATGACAATGATGTAGTCACAAAGAAAACAGAAACAATGACTGGGTGGCTGTTTAGTGCGCCCTTCAACGGCGTCTAGCTCTTCTACTCTGCCTTCTCTCTTACACTGCTTTCTAAAAAGCATCACTTTTATCCTGTCTCTCCTAAATTCCACACAAAAGTAATGATTCTCTCCAATACCGATAACCTTCTATGTGCACTGTGAATGAGCAAATGAAACTAAGTATCTATCCAACAATATAATCCGCAAATATGATTTTCACTTTTATTTAATAGTCTGACGGCTGAAAAGAAAAAAAAAAGTTTTGTTTTTTTTTTTAAAGATTTTATTTATTTGACAGAGATGGAGACAGCCAGCGAGAGAGGGAACACAAGCAGGGGGAGTGGGAGAGGAAGAAGCAGGGGGAGTGGGAGAGGAAGAAGCAGGCTCATAGCAGAGGAGCCTGATGTGGGGCTCGATCCTATAACGCCGGGATCACGCCCTGAGCCGAAGGCAGACGCTTAACCGCTGTGCCACCCAGGCGCCCCAGAAAAAAAAAAGTATTTGAACACTAGCACAATACCTTATTCTTGCTAAGCAAGATTACTACAGACGATAAGAAAAAGGCAGAATTCAATGTCATAACCGGGCTTTTGAGAAATGATGACTATTATTTCTAACAACTTACTACTGGACTTTGGATCTAGAATGCAGCTGTGACTCAGCATAGCTAGAACATTATATGCTGCTTATTTTCAAAGCTGAAAAGGTACCAAGAGAAAGAAATTCCTTCTGGGGGGGGGGGACTGGTTAGATTTCTTTAACAGTGATAGGAGTTGAAAATTAGAAAAGAAAAAAATTACTTATAATCACAAAGGATTAGTCTCTTCTCACTCTTTTCAAAAGCTATATCCCTGATTTGATATATGAATTTGTTTAATAAAATCTTTTTTTAATTGCAAGAAAAATTATTGTATTAATCATGGTAGTCTATTTTAATCTGGTAAAATGATGAGAGATGAAATACTTTTAATTTAAATATTTCATTGTAAAGGAAGGAGGAGAGGATAAAGGGAAGAAGAAAGAACATGAAGTAAAAGTAAAAGGATCCAGCATTTTTCTCATAGAACACTGAAGAGTTCCTTTCCAAAGAAAAAATAATTACTAAAACATGATCTTGTTCCATTTTTGTTTTTATGTCAACTCAAAGTACAAACTGTAAGGAATAGCCCATTATTCTAAGGAAACACAGAAAAGAGACAGATGGAAATAAGCAAAACTCCTAAAAATTGTTCGGGTCTTACCTAGGGTATTATAGTTGAACAAGAAGACAGAACCAAACTTTTATCACGACGCAAATGCAAAATGAGAATGATGTAGACGTCAATAATACAAGTTCACAAAGAACAGTGGGTTCTAGATCCAACTCTGTAATAATAAACCACTGACCCTGGGAAGCCATTTTACAAAACTAAGTCTCAGTTCTATCACAATAAAATAAAAGATGGTGGTGGGGAACAAGATAATTCCTACATGCCTGACTAGCTCTGAAAAGACAAAGCAAGGAAAATTGTTATAATGTTCCCTTTATGATCTCAGTCCTACCAGATCTTCAGTGGTGGAATCATTATTTTGCTATACCATGAAATCCTCTGTCCCTTGTTCCTACTAGGAAACTTTGCTAATTCAAAAGACTAAAATCTAAACAAAACATCTATTAAACGACTAACGTATGTGCCTGATACTGCCGAGAATCACAGAAGATGAAAAACAGAGTGAGCAGCAATTTCTGCTCTCCACGCTCTGACATAACTCTCAGAAAAATAAGAAAATCCAAGTAAAAATGGCAATTAATGAAGGACACTGTAAATAACCAACTTTCAAAATTACTGCTAGAGACAAATGTTGTAAAAGTTGGGAAAGGACACTGAAACGCTTGGGTGGCTCAGTCAGTGAGGTGTCCCCAGTTCTTGATCTTGGCTCAGGTCCTGATCTTAGGGTCATGAGTTCGAGCCCCACGCCCAGCATGGAGCCTACATTTAAAAAGAAAAATGAAAAGAAAAGTTGGGAAAGGACAAGCACTGATGTGATGAGATCATTTTTCAAAGTATTAACTGGCACGTGTTCCTCCTGCCTTGTTGACTGCCCCTCACTGTGGGTAGCCAAGCCTTTCAAGTCTTTCTGACTTCATCCTTGATGCCATTTTAACTCTCTGCTCTAGTTTCTCCTTATAAAATCTGCTGAGAGGTCAGCATGCTAGAAAATCATACTATCGTCCTGCTGACTTGGACCACTGACTTAGATAAATACTCCTTTGTTCTGGAATTTATCAAGTAAGTGAGTGGGTGTCTCTGCTCCAGCCAACAAGTGTGCTGAAGGAATGGGTCTCCCCAGAGATACGGAGGAAAATGCAAAGGCACCAGCATGTGAATTTATAATCCATTCTCATTCTGTTTTGTCTGACCCCCATAGTTGCCTCACTTTAAAAGCACATCAGTAAAAGATGAGGAATAGCAGGAAGGGGCTTGTGAAATCATCACGTTTCTCTCCAAACTAACTGAAAACACTGAGATTCTCTCAAAGAGAATACTAATTTGTTTTGTTCTAACTGTGCCATGAGGCTACTGTGTTCGAGGACCTGACAAAAAGTGGGAGAGGTTTGGAAATCTGTGTTCTCGAAGTGGCATACATTCTCTTATTTCTGAACAGCGTATGTTCCTATAGCTGGACGCATTATCATCTGCATTGCATTCCACCTACTGAAAACTTGCATTAATGGGAATAAAGCATGGAGCTTGGATGTTAGAGAAAAGAACAGTGCCAGGTGGTATGGTTTACCTGGCATCCTCCAGACAGACAGACATTAATGTGTGGGACCCTTATGCAGCCACTGGAAACAAAAACTCTGTTTACATAAGAATACACAACTGAGTGTCACCTCTTCTAGATGAAAAGTTCCCCATGATCCTTCACCTTACTCTGTTTTCATTCTATACACACTAAAATTTGATGATAATGAAAGGCTAAAATTTGATGATAATTAAAGGTCTAATCTAACTAAGGAATTTGAACATTGCAGGTCAGGGAAAACAATATTCTTCATTGTCAATTAATATATCGACCTTCTTGTTCATTCATTGGGCTCTTGTGAGTTTAGTTAATGTGACTTAGAATCCCTTACTCTAGTCAACATAGAGGGTCCCAGCAAAGACCAAATGCTGGACAGCAGATAAATTATATCAAAATATTGGCATGCAATGAGACCACTTAGTAGCCAGTCATTCAACTATCCTCTCCTGATAAACCATACTCATTATCATCAACTTATGAAATGCTCTAAGATATATATATATGAATGAAATACGCACAAATTATAAATACACAATTTGATAAAATTTCACAAATAGAATGCACCCGTATAACCAGAAGCCAGAAAGAGAAAACTATGATCACTTCAAAGTCCCCTCAACACCAAATCCCACTTCAGGACAAACTCCCAAAAGGTAACCAGAATTTTGACTTAAGTACCATCGCTTAATTTTGTCTGCTTTTTAACTTCATAAAAATAGAATCATAAAGTATATGTTCCTTTGTTCTAATTTTTCTCCATTATTTCACTCAAAATTATATTTCACTAATCATCCATACTGTCATATGCAGGTTTGTCTATTAAAATGTTTCAAGCCATATATATAATCTAGCATTGCATGAGTATACCACAGTTTATTCTTCTTTTCATGGACATCTGTGACTTATGTTGTTTTTAGTTTTCAAATATCATGAACAATGCTTCCATGAATATTCCTGTCATGGCTTTCCGTGAGCATATGTGGACATTTCTGTTAGTGGAATTCCTGAGTCATTGGACATGCCTATCAGCAAACACTTTTCCAAAGCGACTGTACAAATTTACGCCCCCAACCAGGAATATGTAATAGTTCCAGTCACTCCACATCCTTGCCAACTTAATCATTCTCCTTTAACTTTCAATAATATCTTTTTGTGTTTTTCTACCTACTGATTTCTCTAGATGTTCTCAATTAAAAGACACTTTATGTACTCAGTACTTTATGGCATTAGTTTTGAAATTAGTCTTTAGTATAGGAACTTTCTTGACATGATGCACTGTGTAAAACAAAGGGTAAATGTATCTGCTGAAATCATCACTGGCAAATGAAAAGTTATAATAATCATTTTCTAGCAATTTCAGCATACTGTAAAATAGGAAATCTAGAAACCTCATTTTCTTTAAAATGAAGGAAAGGAATTTTACTAGACTATGAAAGATAGAATCATCTTTTCAAATGTATTTTTAATACCTTTGGATAGAAAATTATGTTTCTAATGAAAATTTACTTACAGTTAACAGTGACTAAAAGATCACCTTCAGTTTTAGAACACACTTGTTGAAATGAGAATCTCTTGAATCTGAAAATAAATATTGGATGTAAGTATGTACAATACAGGAAGGGCAAAATACTACTCTTTCTTCCATCTTATTAAGACTAAAGAATGCATTTCAAATCAAATTCAGCTTTTATAGCTATGTTCCTATAAGTCTTAACCCAAAAGCAAAACCTACAGTTTCTGGAATTAATCTAACACAACTGTCACCCTGATGATCTGCAATTATTTGCACACTGAGGTTTTAATGACAAAACCCAGAATCACTACTAAATAGATATTCCTTTAAGCATATACTGACAAAGACCACTAAGCTCCAGATCAGGATAGGATCTGAAAATAATGCTTCTGCTTCATGAGAAATAGAACATCCAGTAAACATGTAAAAAAGTATACTAGTGTCAATTTAATAGCTTTTTTGCTTTTCCTGTTTTCTGTAAAGTGGCCAAAAGCCTATTCTTCACTGCCACTGATGTTGTATGAATGTATGCATTATGGCAAGATGAGAGAGGACCAGGAATGCACTGCCATGTTAACTTTAAAAGGACATTTTAAAGAACTTTTGTGAACAGTAGAAGCCTACAATCATTAGTTTCCCTGGCTCTTAAGTTGCTGTAGTGGGTTTTAAGCAGGAAAAAAAAATACCCAATCTTTAATTCTGTAAAGACCATGCTGGCTATTGAATGGTGTATAGAGCCCATGGAGAGGCTGGGGTGGAGCAAACAGACCCTCGCTAGGCTGCTGCAGGGAACGTGGGTGGACGACCGTGTTTGACCAGGGTGGCCATGAAGGCAGCGAGCGTGGTCTGATTCAGAGTTGAATGCAATGACAGAGCAAAGAGAAACCTCTGGCAGTCAGATAGGAGGTGTGAGAGTCTAAAAGCACTCAAGGAGGGCCCCACACTCTTTCTGACCAATTACAACAACAGAAGGACTACTAATGAAGGGGCCAGGGAGAGAAGGAAGGAGCCAAGCTAGGATGGAAAGATGGACTTTTACTGAGGATGGGTGAAGTTCGAGGTGACTTTTAAACATTTACGTGAGGATTTCTAGAAGGCTGCGTATATACATAAGCAGGGCTGGAGATGTGCATTGAAAAGTCATTAGCAAATAGCTGATATTTAAATCATGAGACTGGATAAAGTTCCCAGTAGACTCAATATGGATGGAGAAGAGGAGAGACCCAAGGACTGAGCTCTGGGGCTTCACAACCTCAAAAGGGTGGTGAGAAGAGGAGCCACTATGGGAAACAGCAGGGAGAAGGAGCCACCAAAAGGTAGAGAGAGAAAACACAGTGAACCAGAAGTGTGGTTATCAAAGTTTCCACTGGAAAGAGTACTCATCACAGTCAGATCTTGCTAATCCATCAAGAAGAGGCTGAGGACTGACTTCTGGATTTAGCAAGCAGTCTCCCTGGAGTTTATAATAGTGTTGAGAGTCAATGGGAGCCAAGTTTGAGAAACACTGAGAGAACAATAGGACTTGGATACAGTGAGTAAAGCCAACTCTTCTGAGAAATCCTCCTATAAAGAGAGGCAGAGAAATGGGGCAGCGATTGGAAGCAGTGGAATCCAAAGCATTTTTAGAAGATGGAGAAAAAAAAAAAAAAAAAAAAAAAACCAAAACACCACATTCATGCAGAAGGGAGAGGGGGTAGCTAGAGCCATTCTCTTGGGTGATCCAAAAGGAACCGGATGGGGGTGTATATGCAAGGGAAGGGATGGACCTGAAATGAGACTGTGGACACTTCCCCCAAAGTAATAAATCATCAGCACTAGGCAAGGATGGAGAGAAGATATGGGAGATTCGTGAGGAGAGAACAGTACGCTAACGTCATCTAACAGAGGGGAAGAGTGAACCACCCCCCAGGGAAACACAGAGGGACTGCTGATCAGCACGGAGAACCCCTTTGAGCTCAGTGATAGCTAACATGAGGTGAAACGAGACTTTCTGGGTTTTCCCTTAATCCTGCCCAGTGGCACAGATGCAAACACAAGGTAGGCAAATATTTGGATTTAACCATGTTGGTGTTTGACCTTGGTGGCTCAGACTCCTTATTTTTGTATTTCAGTCATGTATTCAAGACAAATGACGCTGTATGTTTCACAAACTGCTCTTGTTCGTCATACATAAGGGTTCCTTTTAGGGGTACTTTACCACAGCTGGTACCCCAAAGCATGTTGAGATTTCTCCTTTTATTCTTAATGTTTTAAATATTTTTATTATAGTATCATATTTTAGTTTCTCAACGTGGTCTTATTGGTTTCTAAGCCAAAAAAAAAAACAACAGTAAGTACATAAACAAACTCAAGGAAATGCGTATTCCTTCCTTTCTTGATTGCTTTAACATAACCGAAAACACATGATGGGCACCTTATAAAGTTAATAAAATTTTGTTTTCAGGAGATTAAAATTCTTGACCCCAGTGAAACATACTTATTTTCAAGTATTCATGAGGCCTACCAGATTGCTTTGCTATCCCTTCCTTGCCCCATGGCAATGGGTTAACAGGCACCAAGGGTTGGCTACCCTGTCATTAGGGATGTCATGGGGAAAGTTTACTCAAATGTACTAAGACCCCAGACATTATCAGGTGTTATCACTTCCATTCCTAAGGGCAATTCTGATTCAAAACTCTTTCTCTCCTACCCAGAATATATTAAAAATCAAAGTGCTCTATATTCTTGATTCTTAAGATCATTTTTCAGTTTTATTTTGAATTTGAAGTCATAAAAATATGGAAACCAAGTTTCTTTGTAACCCTAGGCTTTGCTTAGAAATGTGATATCTACTTTAAATGGCTGAACTTAAAAGGTTTATAAATTACACTCCATGTATGAATAAGATTCCATGATAAATAAAGGCTTGAATCCAAATAGAAGCCAAGAAAGTACATTTACAAAAAGAAATACTGCATTTAGTATTTTCCTTCAGAGTATATTCCTTCATAATTCTTTTGCCTTTGTCTTCTGAAGTTAAAAATTACAGAAACAGAATGAATTTGTCCCCAAACTCCCTTAGGCTGGAAACCATGACCCAGAGAAGTTATTTATCTTGGTAGATTTTTCAACTGCAATGAAAATCTGTTCTCTAATTCGATAGAATCACATAATCTGGACTGGAGTAGACCACTCCATCTTCCACATTAAATCACTGTTAGACTCACTGCCTTCTTGCAAACATATTTAGCCTTGTTACTGTCCCTGCTAAGACTGTTGCACTAAGCACCAGTCACCATTATCCAAAGAGAAGCTGTCAAACAGACTGACACTGGTGAAATGTGAATACTCGTGGCACTCAGTGCTCTGCTGCCGTCTGACCATCTCCGCTTTCTCTGATAAGCCATGCCATGCCACGGGCTCACACGAACAGGTGTCATTGTAGCTGGGCTGATCCACTCCTATACTTGGGTATTTGATTATGTAACATTGATGCAAGCCTTTATATTTATCCTTACTGCATTTCCCTGGATCAAGGACAGCAATTTTTCCAGCCTGTACATATATTTTTAAATTTTATTATTCATCAAATTTATCTTAGCTTGGTTGCATTCACTCATAAAATAAAAATTCTCTCTCTCTCCCATCCATCCATCTTCCTCTAAGTGTTAGAAACAGCTAGCAGTGAGATGAAATGCTTCCTGTGATCTCATGGGGCTTCCTATTTAATGGATTTCTAGTTCCTCATCCAAGTAGTTAACTTAAAAATTTCCAAATGAAGCAGATTCATAAAATAGCTCATGCATCAGCTTTTCTGGGAAGTAAGTAATCTCTGTCCTCGAGGCTAAAAAGTGGAGTGCCTGCATGACTCAGTCGGTTAAGCATCCCACTCTTGATTTCAGCTCAAGTCATGATCTCAGGGTCATAGGATCGAGTTCTGTGTCAAGTTCCACATTCAGCAGGGAGTCTCCTTGGGATTCTCTCTCTCCCTCCCCCTCCAGCCCCTTCCCTGTTCTCCCTCTCAAATAATAAATCTTAAAAAAAAAAAAATGCCCCACGTTGCTGTTCCAACTGCCCAACGTGCTCAGAATTCAGTTCACAATCTGATGCCAGCCCACATCGCTGGTCCTGTGACAGCCTTTCTCCCCCAGAGACTGGTGAGTTCCTTGAGCACAAGAGCATGTCTGTCCCTCTCAATCACCAGGCACTATGCATGGCCCATGCTAACTGCCAAGTCAGTTCTTGCTGAGCTGTTGAAGTAAACAAAAACGGGGCAGGTACAGAGAACTGTAACCCTATATTCTTTAACTCAACAATAAATTCTGTGCTTCTCCAGCCTTCTCTTGAACCAACGCTGATGGACTAGTAAATCCAGCAACAAATTCATCAACATTTGCTGCATTTAGTATATATTTTTCTCTTCATCGTAGTCATAAACTTTTTATGAGAAATACTGATTCTTTCAAAAATTCTTTGGAAATCTCATGGTCAGTCTACGGTGGAGGCTCTTGCTTATGACTTTCCCTCCTCCCTGCCCTTCTTCTTCACCCTGCTGACTACTTCTTACTCCTGTGTCTCTTTCAGGGAGAAGACCTGACCCTTGTTAGACAGGATTGAGAGAGTCTGACAGGCATTTACGTAAGAAACTGGATATTCCTGTCATGACACGTGGTTTTACAAATACCTGTCAAACTGATTGAAGTCCTATAGTCTCAGCTTCATGAGATCAATCTCCATGTTAATCCTCCTGGTTTTTATGTCCCCAGTGCCTAAAAATAAGAAGGTGCCTCTCACAGAGAACATACTGCCTGAAAATAATTATCCAAATGAACTATTGCTCCATACTATTTCAAAAAGCATCACAGATATATTTTCTGAACAGCTTCTAACTTAGAAGAAAAATTCCTCAATGTTAAAATGGATACGAAAATCTTACTTCATGGAAGGTTATATGCAGTTAAAATTACAAATGTTTTCTTATTTGTAGGTAAATGTATGGAGAACATAATTTCTATAATGTAACTTCTCTCCATTTTTTTCAATGTTTTATTTTGGTATTTTCCCACATGAACCTATTGCCAAGAAAATAATACATGCTCTTCTCTGATAATCTGACATTTTATCTGACTCATTTTCCTAAACTGTTAAATAAATAATGCATATAATTATGACTTTGTTACTAATCATTACTGTGTAACTCTTTTCTTTAAAGATTTATTTTATGTATTTGAGAAAGAGAGAGAGAGAGGGCAGGGGGAGGGGCAAGAGGGAGAGGGAGAAAGAATCTCAAAAGACTCCACGCGAGCACCGACCATGACTTGGGGCTCAATCTCACGACCCTGAGATCACGACCTAAGCCTAAATCAAGAGTCCGACGCTTAACTGACTGAGCCATCCAGGTGCCCCTATTTAACTTTTGTGGTAGTAAATTTGTCACTGACTATGTCATATCTATCAATCCAATTAAAATCTCTTTGAGGGCAGAGTCCATGTTTTTTTATTTGTTTTTTTTTTAATCTTCACATATCACATATTGAACTTAGTCAACGGCTCAATGATTAGCTGAGGTAACGAACTACCTAATTAAAGTTGAAATATTTATTCAAATTATATGGAGGTTATAATAAATGAAATTTTCACAAAATACATGTTAAATTTACTCCAGGTACTCCCTGGTTTCTAAGCTCCAACCATATCCTAGATTTTGCTGAATTGTACTTCAAATAAAATGACTGTTATTCTGAAAGCATTACATGCAACTACTTTACCTCAAAACGGCAGACTAACAACACCCCCCAAAAATTGATGCAACCCCTCACTTCTTCCTACCATTACTGCTAGCATTTTATACTGTCCACGAAGATGACTGGTACCAACATAAGGGGAATTTCTGGGAGTAGTTACATCTTTGGGACATGACCGCATCAATTATCTATAGGTTGGGTCTAGTTTCTACATCCTTGAAATATATTAATATTTCTCTTTTGAGATAATAGGAGACAAAAAGGTATGCAAAATAATTAGATGAAGTGAAAAATATGTTGTAAAATATACAAAGACATGCTTTTATAAGTTGAAAAATGCACTAGTTACCACACGAACCTGGAAGATACTAAAAACCAGAAACCTGAGGGCATGCTTTGTGCAGTCCTGGGAGTTTAAAAATGGGTTTCTGTCATGGGGTTCACAGCAAAGAACATTTTGTATTTATTAACTTGCTTCGTCCAGAAAAATAAACTGATTCCTTGTTCCCACGCTGCCCACCTGCCCACTAGGCTTTAACCGTGGACACAGGTCATGTCTCCCAGGCCTGGGCACCAGCACATGGGTGTGCTTCTGGTATAAGCCGCTCAGGAGTTTGTTGTAACTGCACTGCAGTGCACTCAAGGCGCTGAGAAGGTGGTGATCTGGTAACACACCTGGGATGGATGCTGCGGAGTGGGTCACTGTGAATATAACGACTGCAAACTTCCAGCCAGTATGTCACAGAGATTCCATGCAGTCTCCAACTTTATCTAGACAGGCCATCGTGTGAAATGGCCCCTCATACCTACGGATGAAGCCGCAAAGTCTGCTCACCTAAACAAGGTGACAGCTGGCAAATAAAACAGAGGTCATAATTCTAAGTAATGTATCAGTACAGCATTAGTGATAATATTAGTAACCATGGCATTATTATTTATTGAATGCACTGTATGTACCAGGTATTATTTTATTGAATATAGTCCATAATCCTGCAAAGTAAGGACTGTTGTTAGTATTTTAGCAGGCGTATGAAAAGACTGAATGTTACTTAAATTCTCACAGCCATGGGGCACCTAGGGGCTCAGTCAGTTTAGCGTCTGATTCATGATTTCGTCTCAGGTCATGATCTCATGGGTCCTGGGATGGAACTCTGTGCTCGGTGCTGAGTATGCTTCAGATTCTCTCTCTCTCCCCCTGCTACTCCCCCCACTTGTTCTCTTCCTCTCTCTCTCAAATAAATCTTTAAAAAAAAAAACCACTCAGATATTAGAGGCTAAGAATATAAAGCTCAAAATTCTGAAGGGAAATGTTACCTAAATCATATACCACCTTGTTTAGCATACTTTATTTAAAATCTTTTTTTTTTTTGAGGTAAAAGATGGTTTAGCTTTTATATCCATTCCTAATGTATATAAAGCCAATAGCTAGATGATAAATATACACAAATACATATAAATGCATACACACACACACACACACACACACACACACACACCTGTGGATTTTAAAACTACATTCATCCAATCAGAATGTATAATATGGCAGGTTTACTTCACCAGAATCTTTGGTTTTTCTGTATTTCATTCTGCCCAGTCTATTTTATTTAATCCTTTTTATCATGCAGATAAGATAAAAATTAATATGAGTTTTGTCCTTTTTCATAAATGTGAAACTACCCAGAGCTAGTGCTTAGTTTATCAACATATTTACCATATAATTGAACCATGTGAGAGATCCTGAGCCAGAGAACAAGCCCAAGGTCATCTAGATGCTTGATACACAAATACTGTGAGATACAAATGTGTATTGTTTTAAGCCACTAAAGTTAGGAATATTTCATTACCCAGTAAGAGATCACTAATACAATCCTGAAATCCATGTTTATTTAAAAAAATGCTCCATGTTACTATGAGGTAGAAGATCCACTGACCAACGTTTAGCAAATGCAGGTGTGTGTGTATTCTGAGTTCCCTGAAAAAACATTCCTTTCTTGGATTTCCAGAGCTTTCCATACAGAGCCCCCACAGTATTCTGGAAGTTATAGTAGGCAACAGTGTACTGTAAAATCTCCCAAGATCATTTTAATCTATTTGGAGTTTTGCAGTGCTTTGACACCAACTCCATGGAATCAAACTTTGGTCACTTCTTCCCTTGCTCTTCCATATCTGACAATTCCTCCTTTTATCTCTCCTCCTCACCGTGCCCCAGAGACCCTATTCTTCACACTTCCCCACGCTTTACCTGCTTTCCAGTAAAACAGAACCAACTTCGTGCAAAAACTCCTTCAGCTCCCCACATCCTCTGTGTAAGTCTATTTTTGGCTCTAGTGCCAATCATTTCTATTATATAGTATTAATTCTATTCATAATTTACTTCTCTTTATTATTTACAGGATTCGTTTATGGATTCAAAGAACACAGGCAGAGGCACATTCCATTTTTCTGATTCCAAAGAACTATTTCATTTCAAGAACATGGCCTAACTTTATGGTGCTTTAGTCATTTATGGTTTGCCTATTTTGGAAAATACTGTATTTTGGATGTTATTTTAGAAAATGATATTATTTTCCTAATATTAAACTACCATGACATTTCCTTTAGCTCCCAGCTAGTTGAGTGAATAACTGCATTGTAATTTATACTGCCTGTCTGTGCAATCTCTGAAAACTCCTATCTTCTCAATCATAGACATTTATGTCTTATCAAACCCAGCCAACCTGCTGCCAATGCCAAATTTCTTGATCTGAAATATATCATCTTGGATGTACACTTGCCAGAGTCTAGACCTAGAAGAATCATCGTTATGCCAACTATAAATGCCACTATATCTTTTGATAGTCATGTCACTACAGGGAGGAAAATGTTTTCCTTGACCCTCTTTGGGTCCCTGGCTAGATCTGAAGAATAAACTGATAAAGACAGATTAATAGGAGCAAAGCACACAAATTTATTCCATCTAAGTCTTAATATGATACAGGAGCCTTTGTAAGGAAATGAAGACCCCCAAAACAGACCTGAGTGTTTTATGCAAGGTCTGATGAAGAGTGCATAGTCACGGAGGAGTATGAAGACATTATAGAAAACTGAGGGGGGGGGGGCGCCTGGGTGGTTCAGTCATAAAGCATCTGCCTTTGGCTCAGGGTGTGATCCCAGAGTCCTGGGATCGAGCCACACATCAGGCTCCTGCGCTGGGAGCCTGCTTCTTCCTCTCCCACTCCCCCTGCCTGTGTTCCCTCTCTTGCTGGCTGTCTCTCTCTGTTAAATAAATAAATAAATAAATAAATAAATAAATAAATAAATAAATAAATAAGAAAACTGGGGTGGGGGACTCAGGAAGGCCTGTTTGTCAGCACTCTTCTTCGTGTCCCTTTGTCGACAGACAGAAGGATGCTCCTTCCCTCTAGCTGTTAGAAGGGCACCTCACATCAGGGTTCTATGGCCCATTTCAAGGAAGAAGGATGAGGAATGGAGGGAGCAAGTGACCTTCCTGCTTCTCCCATTTCCTCAAACTCCTTCAGCTCAGCTCAAAATAGTCCATACTCCAAAGTGCCATACTTTGGGGTGGCGTGCCCAGAACCCCAACATCAAGGTGTCAAGGCAGGTCTAATTCTTGGTCTGTTCTTGTGTGCCTCCTTCTGTCTTATTGATTCTTAATTCACATACTAGGAAGGACAGCTGCCCAGAAACTGTGCTTCCGGGCATTCCTATAAGGCATTCCTTCTAAAGTGAGTCACTTTGGGATGTTTGCATTCACCTGCATTTAATTTTTATTTCAGTAAAATGAAGGCTGAAAGAGAGACAAACAGAGAAACAGGAGGGAGAGAGAGGTGGGAAGGAGACGGAGTTGGCGTCTGTGCTTAATTCTCAGCTCGGAGGGGTAACAGGAGCCAGTGGAGCAGTACATGAAGAACAAAGCTCAAGGAGATGGAGGAGAGCGATTGTTCCAGAATCTGAAAGAATGGGGTGACTTTAAAGAAGCCCAGAGAGACTCTTATGTGTATTCTGCTTCCCAGCAGCCCCATCTTCACTTCTCGCTACAACACCGCATGGCTCCCAGCCTGCACACTTCACCTCTACGATTCCAGCGTACATCCCTCACGCCTTACAGCAATTCTCATGTTAGTAGAAATACAGAGGGAACTTGAGAATGGGCCCTTTCTTCTAATGGCCTTTTGAATGACTTACTGCCAGAAGAAATACACCATTCAGTGGTCCTGACCTCTCTTCAAGCATCCACTGAGGGTCTGTGCAAAATGCTTTTGTGCACACTGAGAAAAAATACAGGGATATGAAGAAATGGTGTGCCCTGTTTGACCTTGAAATCTAGAAAGAAGCTACATTAAGCATATTTCTATTTCCCGTACTTCGTTAGCATAACTACCTGATTTCTGGACAAAATCATACATTGCAGAAATGAAACACATTTAGAAATCACCGAATTTCGTGTTCTAATTTTATATGTGCGAAGTTGGAAAACCCACAAGGTTCAATGGCTCATGCATATAGGCCAGGAGTCTAGATAAAAAAGCAGCAGATGCTAGGAGCTGTTCCATCTTGCAGGCTGTACAGTACCTCACGCAGGAGCCTTCACTTTGAACAAGATGGGATTTAAATCACAGCTCTGCTTGTCAATGTTACTTCACCCTCTGAAAATCATTTCTGTCACCTGTAAGCAGGTTCATGTCACTCTGCACTTCTGGAATGTGTGAATTAAGTGAGATGATATTGTAGAGCTCTTAGTGAAGACTGACTCATCGCTAACACCAAACAAACACTGATTGCCACCAGCTCCTAATATCACCTTCCTGACTTCCAGGTCAATCTTCTCAGGAAGGCACAGAGTCTCTTGACAAGCTTAATTTTTTTTCTAGGCAACTATGAAATTGATAAATAAAAGGAATGGGTACATCTCTCTTACGGGCCTTCATCAAATTGTTGGCCAGTTCCATTAAGTTGAGTGTCTTACGCTCCAACCACTGCCTCCCTCCACACTTGCCAAACAAAACCCACAACAGCTAACTAAATCTCAATGTACTGGAAATTCAAATGAACCAGGAGTCTTAAATTCTGATTTGCTGAATCTGAAAACTCTACCTCACTGTCTAAAACAGTCAAAGTAGATTTTCCAAAGTTTTGCCATTGCCATATTTACTCAATATTTCATTATTTGAGTAAGTTTAGACACACCAAGACTTAGACTTCTGGGAGTAAGCGTATCCTTTAGCTACAAATCTCACTTAACCAATGTCAGTTACTTTCTTTTGTGAAATTAAACAGTAGTGATTCACAAGGGAATTCTATACCCTTTTTTTTTATACCCTCCCTTTAGCTGGAAGGGCAAGTAAGAACTTTAAAAAATAAGAGGTTTAAGGCTCCTTGTTGAAAACAGTGAAGACTTTCCCTTCTCCCCTTTTCTTGGAACATTTAGTTTTAATTGTAGTTTTCATTTTAACTTGTCTCTTTGAAATGTAGGTAAATCTTTTTTAAAGTTAATGTTTATGACCCACAAATGACTTTATCAAGGATCTAGCAACCATCTCCTCCAAATGCAGGCATCAAACAGACAGTGCTGCTCTTTCCCAGTTTCTGCCGGGGGGGGGGGGGGCTGGGGAGGGTGGAGGAAAGCCTGTCTTCAGTCAGTGCCTTGCTCAAAACTGCCTCCTGTCATAAAGATATGACAAGTTTATTATTCCTTTGCATAAAGCCAATTAGCAAACACAAATGGTCACCTCAATGACCTGGTGAATTTAGGATGAACCATGTGTGACAAATGGTGCTGTCAAGTTCTCTTACTTGATTGCTAGTTACTGTTTATCTTGAGAACATGTGTGTAACAGGTTGCATCTGCTTGTTTTACAAAAGCCTAAGATGTCTTCTGTCTTTGCAATCTTTTAGGGGATCACCTGTGATGCACATCACATTTGGGCTTAAGGCTTATTCGATAATAAAATTCTCTTCTTTCTTTTCTACCTTCGTGGAGAGGTTTTCTAGTTGAGAGGATATTTAGTATTAAATTCTATTTGCTCATATTAAATTCAGGTCATGGTGAATGCCAACAGGTTGCTCTCGTTTATTTATTTTTGGTACAAAAGTTGAAGGGAAAAAGGCCTGTGAAATTTATTTTTTAAATGAATAAATCAAAAATAGTTTTTAAAAAATTAGTGCTAATTTTCTGTGCAGCCTCGTCTTTGTCTACAGCTTAATATCCTGCCCCTTTACTGTCCATCTTTGTTTTGGAATATCTTCACTTCGCAAAAAATAGAAAGGTATGATATAAAGTATATTTTCCTCAACAAGAAACACTTGTTTCTATAAAGACAAGCAAAAGTCATTATCTGCAATGAGGATAATGAAAAAAAAACATGACTTATTTAAGTTTCTGGACATTTAGAAATAAAATTGTTTCTATTTACCAAAGTTCTTCATTTTAATTTTTGCTTTACATTCTACTTCACATGTAAAGCAGGCACAACCTTGTTGATAGAGGCTATGTAAATAATAACTACTGATAGTCTTAAAGGCTATTTTAGTAAAGGTATGCTTTACTGTGAAAAGAAATAAAAAGTAGGGGCGCCCGGGTGGCTCAGTCGTTAAGCGCCTGCCTTCGGCTCACGGCGTGATCCCAGAGTCCTGGGATCGAGCCCCACATCAGGCTCCTGTGCTGGGAGCCTGCTTCTTCCTCTCCCACTCCCCCTGCCTGTGTTCCCTCTCTCACTGGCTGTCTCTCTCTCTGTCAAATAAATAAATAAAATCTTAGAAAAAAAAAAGAAATACAAAATAATTCCAACAAATTTCATTCAGAATCTTTCAGCCTAATTTTTGTTCCCATCACCTACTAATGGCAAAATAGTAAATGGGTGGACCTTTGTACCATAAATCAGTAGGTTCTTTGAAAATTATTCATATTGTCATAAGGTTTGTAATAATAATATACTTCAATCTGCCAATATGTATTTCTATCTTCAATAACAAAGGGGGGGAAAAAAAGCTTGTTTCATCCCTTTCTCATCCAGGCCACAACAGCTTATATAGAAACTTTTCCTCCATTAGCTTACACTTAATTGGCCCTCCATATTAAATAATATCACCTAAATGCAAAACAGCAATTGGCAGGATTCTGAAGCTAAAGATAGGGCGTAATTCATCGCCTATCATAACATCATAATGGTTATAAATTCTGGTTTGTAAATATTAACTTTTCTTTCAAGGGAAGGGTATCAAACTATTTATATATATGCCATATATATATATACACACATATATTTTATATAATCATATATGGTATATGTCTCTAAATATATATATTTCTTCTAGAAATGAATGTTATGTGATTTTGCTCATTAACCTTTCATTTTATAAAAGGGTGAAATCAATAATCTAGCCAACTGAAAGGCAATTTCAAACAATTTCATGTGAGATTGAATTTTTATAGCTTTTTTTTCATCCTACAAGTTCTAACAAAAAATATTTTCTCAATTGCTAGACAAATATAAAATGTCAAACCCTGGCAGCCTTTCAAATACATGAAATAAAATCTCCTACCTACAGGTGAATAATCATCTTACTAAAAATATTTCTTTCTTCAAAACCATGAGGCAGCTTTTAAGGCAGTGGATTACTGGCATGCTCTAAAGCTGGAAATGAATGAGCTTCTGTTTTTAAACATTCTGTAATGCTGACCTGAGAATCACGACCATTTCAAGTGTTATAATATAAGTCTGTTATTGGCCACTGACATAGAAACAATGATAGAACTTTTTATTTATTCATGTTCTGGAGGGCTGTGTCCAAAGACACCCAAAGGGCTGAACAAATAAAAAAATGAAGTCATTAAACCAACTATTGGCTGACCTCAAATAATCTCTTGACAATTCATAAAAATTTTTTTATGAATAGGCCTAATGTCTCCTTTAAAGGATAGGTAATTTCTGTGAGCCTTTTTGTAATAAAAATAATAATAGTAATATTAAGCTCACTGTCCATAGTCAACTGGGAAATCCAAACTGTTTATGCTCCAGATTGTCCACACCATGAAGTCCTTCTCTTAACATAAATGCTAACTTTGAAACAGAGTAATACAGTCAACTGGCAATTCAAACATCCAAAGTAAAGAAGTAACGTTTTTAGCCTGAGAAACACCAGTGTAACCCCTCAAAGACAATGTTATATACTTCCGATTCTGTTATATAACCTCATATCTCCGTCCCTTCTTTACTTTTTAAGTTAGTTTCTATTCCTTTATAGGTCAACCTAGTAAAATTAAAGAATATGCTTAAAATGTTATTTTGCTATCTAGCTTAGGCAAAATTATTTCCAGCTGTTCATTATGTAAAATAGTATTTTTATTACTTTCTTCGAGAGTTACTATATGATCCCCAGTTTCTATCAATTTTACCTTTATTCTTTTACAGTGTCAAGGCTAACAACATATACATTTCTTTGTAAACAAAAAAATATGCCACATGTTTTGAGTAAAAATTGATTGAAAAGTTTAAAACCCATAAACAGGTTACATTAACACAGCTCTACACATTTATTGATCAGTTAAGTATCAAAGTGTTTGCTAGCATTGTATGATCTTTCTAAGGGAAGCTACACCATTTGGAGGAAAATGCTCTTGGGTAAAGGGTCAAGTGGATCTTATTCTCTACATCTTATCAGTTGATCATGCTATGTTTTATTTTCTTCTCACTTGGATCATGACTTGACTGCACGTTTTTCCTCCTCCCTTGTCTTCAATGACCTTTCATTTTTTTTCTTGCTGACAAAAACAAAATATGATGTTATCAAATTCTTGACATTATCACATCCTTTAATGTACCTATTGCCCTAAATCTCCTTTTTCTCCCAATCTTTTGATCATAGTTGATCAGCTATACACTATAATCCCCTAATAAGCTGATGATTTCCATTGACTCCACTGCTGAATCCGAGCCACTACTTCCTACAATCTATTGCTTTCTACTTTGCATTTCTGGAATTCACCCTTGGTTATGCCCTCAGAAAATATGTATTGTGAGTTACACATTCTTAGTCCTTAAGGTTCTTTGTTATGACTTCACATTTGGTTGATATTTTTAAAAATAAATTATTTTAGGCTTAAAATTATTTTCCCATGGACCTCTGAAGGACTTTCCAACACTAAATTCTGCCATCCTATCTTGTGGGCTATCTTTTCTTCATCGGTGATTTTTTTTTTTCTCAAGTTTTCCAGAATTATTTTGTTTCTCCTTAGATTTTGAAAACTTTATCATACTGAGTCTAGAACTGGATTTTTTGAAACTCCCTTTTTAAATCTAAAATTGCATGCCCTTCCTCAGATCTAGGAAATGCCTTGTTATTTGAGTAAGTCTTCTCTTTCATTTTCTTTGTTCTCTCTTTCAGGATCTCCTACTGGGAGAGTCCTACCTCCAGAGCAGACCTCTTGAATTTCTCTCCTATTCTCATAAACTTCAACTCTTTGTGTTTTACATTAATGTTCTGGAAAGTTCCCTGGACTTTAGATTTCAACTTATGTTAACTGTGAAAAAACAAAATTCAACCAAGTGACTTTGAAGATCTGACTGGTTTAATTAAACAGTTCAGGAATCAGGCAGCATCCCATGTAGCATGTGGAGGGGTGGCTGGTAGGAGCTGTACAGAACAGGAGGTTTTTATAGGAAACAGGCTGGGGCAAGAAAGTTACTGGCAAAAGAAAAGGATTGCTCCAGGCGAAGTCACTTTCCCCAAGGGGGAACATCCGGGGATCTTTCAAGCAGATGACCTCACCATCTTCTGGGGGCATGGAGAGAGCCTATGGGGTGGGCTACCTCCTTGGCATTGACGAATTGACCTGTTAAGATTCCCATTTCTGGAGGAGGCTGAACCTGCCGTCAGATCAGGTACTGAGCCCCGGTTTGCCTAGTCAGATTAAGTGATGTCATTCTGGGCCTATGGTTTTCTTTTTTAATATAATAAGTACTTAAACATTAGCAAGTACCTTTTTAACAGTCAACAGACACCATGTGTTATTTGATTATTCCTTGTTCTTAGCATGTTATGCTTTTTTTATGAACATAGTATCTTTTTGAATAACTCTGAGGGTAGGAAATAATTTTTTTTTCTCTTATCTTGAGTTGTCTGTTCTCCACGGTAAGTTATTCTGTTTAATTTCCATCTTTTTCAACTGCCTGAATACCTTAAATTGTTTTCATGCTCAAAAGTGAAACAAACAGAAAAGATGATTCAAGGTATCTGTGCTTCATTCACTGTGATGGAAGGACCTTTGTGTGGTGCACCTCTTTCTTGACTGAAAACGCTAAAGGGAATTTCCAAGTACGATGGGAGGGGTTTGTGACTGGGAGGCCTGCCTCAGGCGATGGATCAGAAAGGGAGCCTGGGTGGCTCAGTAGGTTAAGCACCAGACTCTTGATTATGGCTCACATGGTGATATCAGGGTCCTGGGATGGAGCCCCAAGTCAGGCTCCATGCACAGTGGGGAGTCTGCTTTATATTTTCTCTCTCTCTCTCTCCGTCCCTCCCCTCACTCTCTCTCTTTCTAACATAAAAATAAATAAAATAAATCTTTAAAAAAAAGAGAGAGAGAAAAGAGAAAAGAAAGCCAGCTGACAAGCTCACCCCCTACAGCCTCAGGCATCACTAGAGAAGCTCTTCATTTCTGGGGTACAAACATCCACCCTAACATCCCTAGCTCATCCATCATAGTTATTTAGTGAGAAAACCCCTGGTTACTTTTAGGTTGTTTCTGTTTGTTCTTGTTATGTTGTTTTTAAGGTAACATAAAAGTCAGGCTGCATGAAAAAGGAGGGAAAGTGAAAATAGATAAAGTGGCTGAATGCAAAGCCTTTCTGCACACAGAGGTCCACTTTCTCTCTGTGTTTTGAGTCACATTTCTCATTTCTGCTCCTTGAATCGATTTATACCAAGCCTAGAACTTTCTGGGATTTCTGAGTAGATGGGCTCCCACACAGCATCTTCACACATACTTTCCTTGATTTCATCTACGACCTTATCATCACATGATATTCAGACTTCAGAAAATTTGTTGACATCCTTCTCCAGCACTGAACTTCCTTCTTTCTCTTTATCAGAATTTTGTATTCAGGGGCGCCTGGGTGGCACAGCAGTTAAGCGTCTGCCTTCAGCTCAGGGCGTGATCCCGGCGTTATGGGATCGAGCCCCACATCAGGCTCTTCCACTATGAGCCTGCTTCTTCCTCTCCCACTCCCCCTGCTTGTGTTCCCTCTCTCGCTGGCTGCCTCTATCTCTGTTGAATAAATAAATAAAATCTTAAAAAAAAAAAAAGAATTTTGTATTCATTCTATGGGTGGCCTTCAATGCATGAACTCAATCTACTCCCTTTAGAAAACTAATTAACATCTGAACAGCCAATGTTTATGTGTTACAGTGGGACCATTCAACCAGGTACATAAGCCAAAATGGCCCAACTAACATTTTGTTAACACTGTTATTGGAATATGTGAATAGGCAAGAGGTCCCATATAGAAATTAACTCCAGAAATTGAATTGTTCCTCAGGGGTTATTAATTCATATATTTATTCACCAAATATTTTGAGCACCTGTTATTATATAGCAGACCTTGTTTAAAATGTTAGCAATGACAGCAATGCCAAAAGAGACAAAAATTTTAATATGCCCTTATACTTTTAATCAAATAACACTGAATTAACACAACTATGAAGGCCATCCTGAAATGGGAAAAAAATCACATAAGCACAGTTTATGGGGTACACAGAGAAACAGAGGAATTGACCTAAGATAGTTTCTTCCTAACAAAGCCTGTAGGAGGAAAAAATTTTAGGGTTGTTTATATACACATACACACACACACAAATCTTAGAATAGTCAGGCTGATCCTTCCCTCTCTAAGAGGAGCCCTGGTAAGGTAACCTGGGCTCCCTGAGCACAGGATGCTACTTACCATACTAACATAAATCTATACTTGAGAAAGAAAACCATATCATGTTTCACTGCTGAGTTCCATAGTCTGCATTGAGCCAGCCATGGGCAGAGTCTGGTTTCACCACTTTCTCTCTGTGTAACATCAGGTAAATTTCACAGCTTCTCTAAGCCTGAATTTCAAATATAAAGTTAGTAACATTATATACCTCAGGGTTTGTTTTGAAAGTGAAAGAAACAACGCATGTAAAGGTTAGTCACATAGCAAATGTTTAATGAATGCCATGTGATGGTATAATGGCATTGTGCCTCATTTTTTCCCAAAGGATATGCTGTATTCAACCCTCTTACAACATTTGAATTTAGAGAACCGTAATGACATTCTCTTCATTTAATGAAAATCTCCACTTTAAAATGTCTGTAACTTAATATAAGGAAATTATTTAATTTCAGTGTGCTGAGTTCTCCTCCTTAGGCCTGGGAACCCACATTATGCTATTTCTCACAAAAACCTGAAGGTTTGTTTTATTTGACCTTTTTCAGTTTGAGAAAAAAGACTACAAGTCTAAATGAAATTTCATGAAAATTATGTCATAAAAGGTCATTAGAGAAACATTTCTCAATTTATCCAATAACTACCTACTTGAATTAGTTGTGTCACTAAAATCTTATGCGTACAGCTCAAGAAAGTATACTTTCCCACCTACCTAATAATTAACTTCACATGGGATGAGAAGGGAAAAAGGGTCTCCCCATAGTGGTAAGAAGTCTGTACGAATATAATCTGAAAAGCAAGACTTCACAGAAGGAAAGATAAAGTTTTGTGTCAGAGAAGACAGTAAGGTTGTGTTTGGTTACCAACGAAAAAAATTCTCAGTGAATTATATGACAGGTGCATTGTGGGCTGGTTAGACATCTGCTCCATGCTATCTTCACTCCAAGATCCAGTCAAAACAGACTCTATCAGAAATATTTCTGATCATCCAGACAGAAGGGACAGGGGAGCATGGGACCATGTGCTGACTCTGAGAGTTTTTCCCCAAAAGTGACACATGTTGCCCAAATTCTTATTCCATAGACCAAAGTCACCTGGCCGAGATTAATATTAACAAGGATGAAGTTTAATTTTCCCCCAGAAAATAAAAGCAAGTATTTGTGAATAACAATACCGTTTGCTGCGCTGGATACAATAAGTTTCTGACAGGCATACCTCAGCTTCACTGTGTACACCCTATTTTCTACACGCATTATATATCTTATCCTTACAATAATTCTGTGGAAGAGACAGCTATTGTTATCCAGACTTTCAACATAAGGAAGCTGATTCAAAAGAACAAAGTGAACAAAGACAAAATTCCTCCAACTCAGAGTTACCTGAAACGAGTTTGAGTTCATTGAGTCGTACTGAGTGCCCTGTTACTGAAAATATTTAAACAGAAGCAGAATGACTACTCTGTGGGAGTGCTGAAGAGAGAAGATCTATAAATTCTGTGAATAACTAGGCAAAATAACCTTTACAATTCCTTTTAACCCTGAGATTCTACGATTCTGCAAGTTGCCCAAGGTCACACAGCTAGTTAGAGGCTATTAAAGGCAACATATGCCTTCTGAAGAAGTGACCTCATTTACAGGAAAAAGAAAAGAGACTCCAATGTGATTTAACAATGTAGGATTCAAGTACCATTACTGTGAAACTCAGATGTTGAAAAAGTTTTATCACAGATCACTTCTTGATCAGCATGCAGAAAGAATCTGTTCATTTGGCGACTGAAATGCTATGGATTATTACTGGTATCACATCAAATTTTCCAAATGCCCGGGAGATAGCTGTTCTAACGTGGTTATGAATAAAATATAAGCAATACCATTTTTACCATTCCCCAGAGATAAACATTTTCTTGACTTGCATAACAAATAAATCAATGTTCTAATGGAAAGTGAAAAACAAGTACATCCTAAGTGATTATTTAAAATAAGACTGTCTTCAAACTGATGAGTTATAGGAGGTCTGACATTCTAAACATATATTGAGGAATTTTATAAAGAAACAATTCACACAGTGATGACTATCCTTTCTTACCATACGTCCCCAAGGAGTTTATAGCTTTAATAACTCAAAAGTGCTGTAATTCTAATATGGTTACTTTACACAGTGATTTGAATTTTTACCATTTGTCAAATGAACATATAATAATGAAATAAATACAGGAAGTAAACCTAATTATTAAGGTCAGTATACTTTTAAAAAATCCATCATTTTAATTTAATGATTCATAAGTCAGCACAATAAAAATGAAAAGAGTAATATGTATTTGCTTATTTTAAATGCATTTATTCATTCATTATTCATATTAGAAGCCAAGGATTAAAGGCTTTGGAATAAACAAATTAGCAGTTTGCTTACATTTTGTAAATAAATAAAATAGCATTCTCACCTTCTGGTCCAACTAAAGATTTGTCAATTCAAGTACTACAGATCTGAAAACTCACCAGGAGCACATCCAGGGCAGCTCATCCATGAAATTTTAAGACATCATCTGGCGCCTCAGTATAATCAAATAAAATTCCTTTTAAGCTGGCAATTAGCCAGTGACCCAGCAAACAGCCTTCTTCAAACCTAGATGATTCCAAACATTTAAAATGTATTTGAGGGAAGAAGCACTTCCAGGATAGTGTAATGAGTACTTCTGAAAATCTGTTCCTCCATTAAAGCAGTGAGACATTGGAAAAAATGTGCCCAAAACAACTTTTTCATAACTCTTAAAATTAACTAAAGGCGTACAACAATTAGAGAAATTTATTCAAGAAAAAGGATTTAATTCCATCAAGAACAGTTAACTTTATGACATTTTAGCTATACTTATTCCTTTTTCCTTCTCCCCAGGTCTGTGGTAGCTCTGAAAGTAAACAGACATACAACTATCAAAGCTGTGAAATTAAGCATCCCAGAAAACACTGTAAGGGGGAGAAAAGGATTAAAACCCATGGGGAAAAAAACCCTATTCCCCAGAGAATTCTCATTATTTTACATGTGTGGAAGTTCCCTGAAAGCCTCATTCTCAGGAATTATCTTTATCTGAACTGAATCAGAGCTCGTTCTCTGCAAATAAGTCTATCCCAGAACATTTGTCATAAACAATCAGTGGTAATTGTTTAACACTACAACTGCCAGAAGGAGTGATTTCAGTTGGGGTGAACAGATGGCTGACCAAGAAAGTGAAACGAAAAAATAAAGAAATGTGTAGTTGATAAGGTGTTATGAAGAACTCTGACATATTCCTAGTGATCAAAAAGATCATACAATGAGCATAAATATGTGCATGCTGAGGAAAGACCTCAGCTGTTATCTCTCACTTCTGATAGACCTGAAGGACCTGCACAAACAGAAAGTGAAGGCACAGAGTTGTAAACTGCCTGCTAAAATATCGAAAGCCCCAAACGCACATACAGAACTCCCTAACAAAGGCTAGGAGACTTACCAATTCAAATTAATTCAGAAAATCTCTGTCTAAGCACTACCTGATGACAATGCAAACCAATCAGAGATTTTAGTAGCTGTATACAACAAAGAATACAGACTTCATAGAATTAGTTCAGAAAAAAAAAAAAAAAAAAAAAAGCAACAGTAAAAACAACAAGCAGAAAGCAACAACAAACAGAAAGCAACAATGACCTAGGGTAGGTTTCTGATTTTCAAAGCAGATACACAATAATATTGAATTTTCCAGTTTTCAATAAAATATTATTAGATGCAAAAAAAAGGAAACATGATTCATACTCATAAGAAAAAAAACAGTCAAAAAAAGCCCAGAAGTAAGACCTATCAGATAAAGACTTTCAATTTAAACTGTGGATTTGAACTAAATAGTAATAAAGTAACCAAGTAATAAAGAAACCATGTCTAAGAAATTAAAGGAAAAGTATGAGGTCATCACACCAAAAAGAAAATATAATAAAGAGATAGAAATTATAAAAGAGAGCAAAGTAGAAATTCTAAAAAGTATAGTACTAAGATACAAAACGCATTAGGAAGTTCAACACCATAACTGAACTGGCAGAAGAAAGAAACAATGACCTTTAATATAGGTCAATTAATGTCCAATTAGAGGAAAGAGAGAAAGAAAGAAAAAATGAACAGAGCCTCAATAATCACAGACACCATCAAACAATGGAATACATATCATTGTTATCCCAAAAGGAGAGGACTGACAGAAAGGACAGAAAGGATGTTTGAGAAAATTATTGAAACCTCTCCAAATTTGATTAAAAACATTAATCTGCACATGCAAGAATGACAAAGAACTCCAAGCAGGATAAATTCAAATACACCCACATCAGCACACATAGTTAACAAGTCAGGAGTTATGAAAAATAGAAAATTTTGAGCAGCAAGAGAAAAGGGAGTCATCATGTACAAGAAATTCACAAAAAGGAAAATAACCAACTTCTTGTTAGAAACCATGGAAGCCAGAAGACAGTGGGATGACATAGTCAAATTACTCCTAGAAAAAGGACAGTGAATCTAAATTCTATATCTAGCAAAACTATCCTTCAAAACCAAAGCAGAAATTAAAACATTTCCAGATAGACAAAAGCAGAGAAAATTTGTCACAACAGATCTGTCTCATAAGAAATACTGAAAAGAGGGGCATCTTGGTGGCTGAGTGGGTTAAGCCTCTGCCTTCAGCTCTGGTCATGATCTGGGGTCCTGGGACTGAGGCCCGCATCAGGCTCCCTGCTCAGCAGGGGGTCTGCTTCTCCCTCTCCCTCTGCCCCTCCTCCCTGCTTGTGTTCTTTCTCTCTCTCAAATAAACAAACAAATAAATAAATCTTAAAAAAAAAAAAAAAAGAAAGAAAGAAAGAAATACTGAAAGGAATTCTTTAGGAAAGAACACTAGAAAGTAACTTAATTCCACACAGAGAAATAAAGAGCACCAATCTACTAAAATAGATACATAAATAGGAAAACAGTAGAAATGTATTTTTGCTTGTAATTCTATCTTCTCACATCAGTTTTAAAAGATAACTCTACAAAGAAATTATAAAACAGTGCTGATAGGCTTATAATATATAAAGGCATAATTTACATGATAAAAATAGCACAAAAGAGTAGAGCAAGAACAAGGTAATACTGGGGCAAAGTTTTGGTGTACTACTTAAATTTAATTGGTGTTATTCTAAAACAGATAACTTTAAATTAAGATGTTAATTTTAATCTTAAGGTAACCACTAAGAAAGTAACACAAAAATAGGGTAAAAAAAAAAAGGAATTAAAATGGTAAAGTAGGGTATATCTATTCAATTAAAAAGAAAGCTTAAATTGAGAAATGGAGGAATAAAAAAGTCATAACAGAGGAAACAAATAGCAAAATGACATATACCCCAACTTATCAGTAACATATCAAATACAAAAACAAAAAACACTTCAAAATAAGTTGGCAATTGTCAGAATATATAAAATAACATGACTAGACTGAAAGGCATCCAGATTGGAAAGATAAAAGTAAAACTATATTTACAGATGCATAGATGACATAATCTTGTATATGAAAAATCCTAAGGAATTCATATGAACATACACACACACACACACACACACGTAGTGCTTTAAAGGATTCCACCAAGAAGGTGAAAATACAACCTACAGAATGGAAGAAAATATCTGAGATAATCTCTTACAAAGGACATTTATCCATAATATATAAAAAACATAACTCAAAAATAAAAGAACCTAATTAAAAATTGAGCAAATGTTAGTAGGTGATTAAAACAAGTTTGCAGAACACAAAATTAATATACAAAAGTCAATCACTTTCCTATACACCAGAAATGAAAAAGTGGAATTTAAATTTAAAAACACCATACCATTTACATTTGCACTCCAAAAATGAAATACTAAAATAAAAAAAATCTAACAAAATATGTACAAGATCTATATGAAGAAAACTACAAAACTGATTAATGAAATCAAAGAACTAAATACATGAGGAAATATTACATGTTCATAGATATGAAGACTCAATATTGTCAAGATGTCAGTTTTTCTCAATTTTATCTATAGATTCAACAAAATCCCAATCAAAATCTCAAGTTATTTCATGGATATTGACTAACTGATTCTAAAGTTTGTATCTAGAGACAAAAAGCCCAAAAGCCAACTCAATATTGAAGCAGAAGAAGGAAACTGGAAGACTAACACTACTCAGCCTCAAGACTTGATGTGGTAATCAAGACAGTGTGGTATCAGCAAAAGAAGAGACATACAGATCGATGGAATAAAACAGGGATCCCAGAAGTAGACCACATAAATACAGTGGTCTTTGATAAAGGAGCAACCGTGATACAATGGAGCAAAAAGAGTCTTCAACATGAAGGAACAACTGGACATCCACATGCAAAAATTAATCTAGACACAGACTATACACAACTCACAAAAAATAAGCAAAATGGATCACAGACCTAAATGTAAAATTGCAAAACTACTAGAACATAAGAAAACAGACATACGAGAATATGGCAAAGGCTTTTTAGACACTGTGCCAAAGGCATAATGCATGAAAGAAATAATTGATAAACTGGATATCATTAAAATTTAAAATTTCTGCTCTGCAAAAAAAAACAATCTCAAAAGAATGAGAAAACAGGCCACAGACTAGGAGAAAATATTTGCAAAAGACATCTGATAAAGGAAAGTTATCTAAAATATACAAAGAACTCTTAAAACTCAACAATAAGAACACAATCTGATTTAAATATGGACCAAAGACCTTAACAGACACCTCACCAAAAATATTTAAAGATGCAAAATAAGCACATGAAATGATGCTCAACATCATAGGTCATCAAGGAAATGCAACAAAGAAACACCAGAACACACCTATTAGAATGACCCAAATCTGGAACAGAGACACTATCAACTGCTGACAAGGTTACGAAGCAACAGGAACTCTCATGCATTGTTGGTGGGAATGCAAAATAGTACAACCACTCTGGAAGACAGTTTGGCAGTTTTGTATAAAATTACACATACTCTTTACCATATGATCCATCAACTGCATTCCTTGATATATACCCAAAGGACTTGAAAAGTTATGTCCACACAAAAACCTGGATACAGATGTCTAGACCAGCTTTATTCATAAATGCTAATAACTGGAAGCAACCAACATGTCCTCAAGGAGGTGAATGAATAAACAAACTATGGTACATTCAGACAATGGAATATCATTCAGCCCTTCAAAAATAAAAAAGAGCTGTCAAGCCATTAAAATACATGAAAAAAACGGGCATGCATACTACTAAGTGGAAGAAATCAACCCCAAAAAGCCACATACTTATACTGTAACATTACAATTATATCACACTCTGGAAAAGGCAAAACTATGGAGATAGTAAAAAGGACCAGTGGGTGCCAGGGGTTGGGTGGAGGGATGAACTGGAAGAACACCAAGGGTTTTTAGGACGGTGAAAATACTGTATACAAAATCATAATGACGGCTACCTGTCCTGATACATTTCTCCAAATGTGCAACACCAAGATCCCAGAAATAGACTGTAAACCAATGTAAACTATGGGCTTTGGGCAAGTATGATGTGTCAATGTAGGTTCACTGAGTGTGATAAATGTACCACTCTAGAGGGGGATGCTGATAATGACAGGAGGCTATGAACGTGTAGGAGCAGGGGCATATGGGAAATCTCTGCCTCTTCCCCTACATTTTGCTATGAACTTAAAACTGCTCTAAAAAAATAAACTCTCAATTTTAAAAGTAGAGCAAATGACTTGAATAGACATTTCTTTAAAGAAGATATATAAATGGCAATAAGCACATGAAAACATGTCATTAGGAAAATGCAAATCAAAATCACAACATGCTACTTCACACCTACTAGGATACCAATAATGAGGAAAGAGAAAAGCAGGAAAGTATGAGTGATCATTAGGATAAAAAATTGAAACCTTCATGTATTGCTGTGAGACAGCAAGAAAGGGTAGCTGCTATAGAAATATACTGCAGATGATTTGTAAAAATAAATTTTAAAAAGTATAAAAGCACTAGTATCATTATTCTTTTATTGAAGCATAACTGACATACAATACCCTATTCGTTTTAAGTATACATCATAGTGACTCAGTACTTTTTAAAAAATATTTTATTTATTTATTTGAGAAAGAGAGGGAGCAAGAGCAGGGACAGAGAAAGAGGGAGAAGCAGACTACCCTGCTAAGCAGGGAGCCTGATGTGGGACTCGATCCCAGGACCCTGGAATCATGACCTGAGCCAAAGGCAGATGCTTAACTGACTGAGCCACCCACATGACTTGGTATTTTTTACTTGTGAAATGATCCCCACAATAATTCTACTTACTCTCTGTCACCATCAAAGTTACTCCAATATTATTGACTATATTCTCTATGCTGTACATTACATCCCCACGACTTATTTATACATGCAAGTTTGTACGTCTTAATCTCCTTCAACTATTTCGTCTGCCCTTTATTCTCCCTCCCCTTCAGTAATCAAGAGAACTAGTAAAATTATTAAACAATGTGTAAAAATATTAAACACAAAGGATTAATTTAAAAATATGCAATGTGCTTCTTTGAATTAACAATATGAAATAAAAATGAAATATATTTCAGTTATCAGATTGGCATAAATTCCAAGGATCGATAAAATACAGTATCAGTAATCATTTATAGATATAAATAAATTCAGCTCTTTGGAAGGTAACTGAATCTATTTTGTAAAATGTAAAATACTTATGACCTTTGATCTAGCAATTCTATATGTAGGCTCCTATCCTATAGAAATACTTATATAGAGATATATATCAGAGATACACACAAATATCACTTCAGTGTTGTTTCAAATAGAAAAAACAAGAATCACTAAAAAGAGACATCTAAAATACGAAATATTGTGTAAGCAGAAAAATAGAATGGCATAGGAGTATACACACAGGCACAGAAGTATCCTTAAAGCATATCATAAAATAAATAATGTATGTGTCATAACAATATGTACAATGTAAAGATAGCTGTGAAACATGTCTATCTGTGCACGTGTGTACATGTGTGTATAAAGTGCATATACAAAGGTACAGAGAAGGACACTGGTGAGCACCCTCACTTGTTAGCAGCCATTCATGTAACATGTGCAGAGAGATCTGGCCAAGGCAGATATCTTAATTTCATTTTCAACCTATGTTCCATCTTTGGATTTGGGTTCATCTTTTTGAGGGGCAACAAGATGCAGGGGCAATTCACAAAACACCACACAAGAATAACCGGCGCTGAGGTTTCCTCCCACGCAGGTAGGAGAGGTGGAGTGAGGAGCAAACAGCAAACACGGAACACGTTTACAACACGGCCGAGACGGCAGGACCTGGAGAACCTCAGAAACACTCCAACAGGCAGGCTCACTGCTCTGACTTCCATTTCTGCCCCCAGTACCAGTCCTGTGACCACAATAACCTCCCAGCGTTATGATGCCATATTAACATCAGGAAAATCAAAACAATAAGAACAGTCGTTGTAGAACCATACTTGCAACAAGACATCCTAAAACAAAAGCAAACACTACATTGCCGTCTTGGCTTTTCACTTCATTGATCACTTGTAGTCAGGAGCACTTTGCACCAGAGTAATACTATCTCCTTCTAGCATGGCATGACTTATTCTCCTGACTGTTTTTAACTAATCTCCTCTGCATCATCCAATACAGCACTCACATATTAATCAAACCCAGCGATACAGCTCTCTAGCTGCATATTCATTTGTTCATAGAGCCACACATGAATCCAGGTTCTGCACCTGTTGGCCCTGGCCATGGTGGGCACAGAGACCCAACTCTGAATACACGGTTTAACTTTTCTCAAACTCAGCCCCATAGTTTTCACCCATCCCCTCCTTGTTTCACGTTTACTTTCTCTTGACGTATTTGTTTTGACACAGAATCAGCCCTAACAGGAGGTAGGGCTCCATAACCTTGACCAGGCGATTAGCTCAAAATTTTAACACTCTGCAACCTTTACTTACTGTAGGCAATTTCACCATAAAACGTAAAATTCTTCCTGAAGTGTTTTTTCCACAATATCATGTGCTTATATTTTTACAGGCTTCTTATCAAATAACCAAATTATGTATTTATTTTTCATATATATTTCAAGTAAAATAAAAAATTCAAATAAAAATCAATACACATTATACATATATATTATATATTATATTATACTATATATATTTATGCTATATTTATACTTATTACTACATTTCTTACTATATTATATTTATATACTATATTTATATTCTCTCTCTATATATACACACACACATATATAAAATGATATATTCCTATTACTAGCAATATAATAACATATATTCCCATGGTTGAAAACACTACAATAAATGGAAATTCTCCCTTCTTATTCTACGGGTTTCTGCATATTATTTTCACGTGGAGATTGTTTTGTGTTTAGTAGAAAACTCCAAGTACAATTGTGTGTCCAGTTTCAAAACTAACGATTTATACAAAAACAGAAGGAAGGAGAAATTACTCACAGGGAGGAGAAGAAAGGCAAAATTCCAGATTCTTCAATGTCTAGAAAGCTCAATATTAAGAACCAAAGGGACAGCTATTATGTTACCATGTATTGGCATTATGTTAAATTACTCTAGAAAACTTTTAACTTGAATTACTTATCTTACTCCTCACAACATATGTTAAGAGCTATTATCTCTTCCAAACTAAGGAATGGAACTTTGAAGGAAGTAAATAATTGAGGTTTGTACCGCTGGTTAAGGGTTAGTGTCATTATTCACCTCCTGCTTCTGGGGCTCTAGGGAGCTTTTAAACACTAAGTAAAACTAACGTATTTGACCACTTGGCATGGGAAAAAATACCAAACATCTGTATGCAGAAAATCCAGCTGTGAATCCCAGATTTTCCACATAGACCCTGAGTGCTCATTAATTCCTAACTTCAGGTTTCTTGACTCAAAGGAGTGTAGTATGAAATTAGGTATGAGAGTATCAATTCGTGAAGGCACCTCTGGCTGCCCTAACACGCAGGCTATGAAGAATCCGTGATTTAACACAATAAAAATGTATTTCTCATTCTCAAAAACCTAAAAAGGTCTCTTTGAATGGTAGGCACTTCTCTTCCAGGTTCCAATTAGAGACTCAGAGTCACTCTACCCCACGGTTCCGTCATCCTCAATCCACGACTCACAACAGAACCCAGCGTTTCATCTCCACTCTAGATAGACTAAAAGCTGTTCAGAATAATGTTAATTTCAGGGCGCCTGGGTGGCTCAGTTGGTTAACATCTGCCTTCAGCTCAGGTCATGATCCCAGGGTCCCTGTGTTGGGCTCCCTGCTCAGCAGGGAGTCTACTCCTCTCTCTGCCCCTGCCCTTCCCCCCAGCTCGTGCTCTTTTTCTTTCTCTCTCTCTCAAATAAACAAATACAATATTTTAAAAAGAATAATGTTAATTTCTATTTGTGACACATTTCCCAAAGGCACCACCAAGAATTGCTAAAAATTACATAAAAATTTTAATATTCCTCAGAAAAATAAGAGAATTATTTACAATGTTTTAAATCAAACATTTATGAGGCGCTCTGTTTTTAATCCATGTTCTTGTGTATATATCTATGGTAAGACGCAGACATAAGAACAGGCCGCTGGATTTTTCTCGCCAAACAACAGGGAATTGCAAAACTGTTGCACGATCCCATTTATCAGCATTTTTATAGTTCTATCAGACACTCCTGCATTTCTTTTAGGATTTACTTTGCTGTATCAAATTGGATGCCAAATTAATTTTCTGAAGAGTTAAGTCTGAATTATTCCTCAATTAACTTGTCAAATTACTGAAATCTGAATTATGCCATCAAGGAATACTATTCAAGTAATAGCCATCTTTTTGAAGCATTAGCTGTCTGTTCTTTCTAGCATGACAAATAGAGCTACTGGGGCATCCAACTTCTGGACACTATTAACTTACAGTCTAATCAACAGGAGAATCTAGAATTCTGTCCATTATGACAAAGAACCTGATGATGCATGTTTGAGACATGACAACACCATGCAAGGATGTAGTGATTTGGTTAAACATCCCAAATTCTTTGTAACCATCTGATCCATACCGCCAGGGATAGTAATATTACCTCTACCCTTCTAGGAAAATTGATTTTTATGTCTACTGTTGAATTTGCTAATTTGCTTATTCCTTTCTTAGGAACTTTGCCCTGGCTATTTTCTGCCTGGAAAAATTTACCTGAATCTTCTGTATTCTTTTATTCTTTAGGCCCTAGATCTTTTTCTTTTTATGTAATAACTTTATTTTAGAGTAGTTTTAAATTTATTAAAAAATGCACAGATAGTACAGAATGTACCACAATGTTGTACAATTTTAATCAAAAGTATACAGCCTTTTCAGACCAGCTTCAAATTGCCCAGGATACAATTTGTCCATGATACAATTAATCATGGTATTAGTCTGTTGTTTAAGGGGAATATAAGCTCAACTGAGCCAAATATGAACCTGTGTCATGTAAGCATTCATGACTACTGATTGGATTTGGGGAAAACTTGCAAAAGGAGAATATTAAATGAGCACAAGTTGGTCTTATTAAATCTTTTTGTAAGAATGCCTATAGCTATTTCTTAGCTTTTGAAGACATTTTGTACTTTTACAATTTATAGGGTAGCTTGAAGGTAATCTCAATGAAACATTTACATAAATCAATACATAAAGAGCAATTCAGAGTTACAAAGTATGGATAATCAAAGTTTTTAGAATCTCGCAAGGATTACACACAACATAACAATTTAAAATAGAAGAAAGAACTGAAAAGATCTCATCATATGAGGAATTTTACTTTGAACGTATGAATGAAAAAATTATAATTTTGATTAGTAATTGTTTAATATTAAACCAAAAGCACCAGACTAAAAGACCAGGCTCTATAATGCCAAGACTACAAAACTAAACCAATTTATACATTTCTATGTGCTTTTTGATACACAATCAAACATCGTTGTCAAGAACTGAGAAAGAAAGAAAGATTTGAAAATATGATTATATGTTCAGCATGGCCAGGGAGAAATTACACAGAACTATAATTCATAATTTTCGGTTGCCAGTTTTCATACTAACTGATTGTAGAGTTTGGGCATTAACTTGAATCTCTGACTCCATTTGTCAAATGTAGACTAAAGTGTCCATCTGTACCACATAAGCACTTGGAGAATAAACTGAGAGAAGGATACGCATACACTTTGCAAACACCAGAATACTATACAGTAGTAAAAATAACAGTAGTGAGCCTGGGGCGCCTGGGTGGCACAGCAGGTAAGCGTCTGCCTTCGGCTCAGGGCGTGACCCCGGCATTATGGGATGGAGCCCCGCATCGGGCTCCTCTGCTATGAGCCTGCTCCTTCCTCTCCCACTCCCCCTGCTTGTGTTCCCTCTCTCACTGGCTGTCTCTATCTCTGTCGAATAAATAAAATCTTTTTTTTAAAAAAAAAAAGTAGTGAGCCTGCCTCATCTGGCCCCATACGCCCTCACGAAAGAATTCCAAATTCTTCTATGAATATTTGCTGGAATTTTCTGTGTATAGAAAAATCTTTAAGTACACCTCTTAATTCAGCTCAGCTCAAGTCCAAGGATTAAATTCCACAGTTGCCTTAAACCTGGCTCTTGGGAGTGATGACTGTCTAGAGGCACTGACATGTGTGGGTTTTAGGAGAGTTGCTGGTTAAAGACACAGGACCTGGACAGGGGAAAAAGAGGGAAAAGACTCCTGAGGCACAACACAGAGATCGGGGAGGGGGGGGAGCTGCAGGGGGCAAAGAGAGAGCTAGGTACAGAGGGGCAGCTGGAGGACAAGGTTGGGAAGGGTTCATTAGGAAAAGAGTCTAGTTTGCTAACTGCTCATTAGCTTTGGGCAGAGAATCTTTTACTAAAAGAATTTTTGATTCAGAGTTTCATTCGGAGGCCTCTCATACCAGTGAAAACTGCTGCCCCACTGGTCCTGAGAAATATTCTTTTATTTTTTGAGGGCACTTGTCAGGTGAACAATTTTGTTCAAGTCACATGTTCCCCAGAGTGGCCACTGAAGCCCTCAATCATCCTTAGTGAAGTTATGCCATTTAGAAAGATAAGTGCTAGAGTTAGTACTGTACACACAAAAAAAACAGAAGTTTTTCCTGGAAGACGATAAGATTTACATTTAGAAGACCCCATGAGAGCTGGCAACCATAGAAAGGAATATAATGCTTGTACCCCTGTGTCTCGGGTCCCCAGTCCTATGGATGGCCTCCTCTGAACATGGACTCGGCAATCTCCATTCCGCCCAGCAGGCAAAACACCAGAGAGAACACTCTCTAGGTCAAAGCCAAGATCTCCAGACAAAAGCTCAAGAAGGAAGGAAAACCTTGTCTGGTTTTATTGATGACTCAGCAGTTTGTCCAAATGGACAGTCTGTGTCCAGTCTGTGAGAGGGCCTCCGCCCATGTTCTCCCTTGTATTTTTCCGACGACAAACACTCTTAAACAGCACAATACAAAACTAACATGAAACAGAGCAAAAGGGATGAAAAGGAATGCCTGATTCCACCAAAAATGCAAGACAAAGGAAAACAGATCACAAAACCAGATACCAAACTACAAATCCATAGCAGTTGGCTGATAAAGGAACTCATCACAAAGAAAGAGCAGCTCAGAGCCAGTGCTGACTCACCACGCTGGAGCAGACTCAGCCGCTTGCCGCAGAGCAAGGGATCTCTGTAGCTACCATGCCTGGCAGGACACTGGGCTCCAAAACAGAGCAGTGAGGAACCTCCAGAAAACTGTGAAAATGAACAAATTCACATCACTAAGCGAGTGAGTGATTGAATCAATACCTTGCACATACACATCAAAAGATTTTGTGCAGCCCTCGGAATTAGAAGTGGACCTCCGTTCTCAGTAATTCCATAAACTAGGCTGTACTGAAAACCTCTCTCAAAAAATTCATAGGGATATAGATGCTGAATGAAAAGTAACAGTGGTTTTTACTTATTTTTAAAAGTTACAACTAAATGTGCAAGAAACAAACAAAAATCTTCATGTACCAGAATTAGAGTCTAATGAGAGAGTACTCGATGTGTGAGATGATGTTTCCACAGCCATGAAAGAATTCTGGATTCAGCCACAGTCAGGGGGTTAGATATTAACACCCACCTCCCTAAGGAGTGAGACCCCAGGCCTCCTTAGGCCCACAGAACACTGGGAGTTAGAGCTTAAACCCCTGTGAAAAAAATTAAGGCCACTTGAAGGGATATAATTCTAGTCAAAGAAGGAATAAGTAAGTAACTTGAAAGTATACAATACATTTAATGTATTTAATGTTTGTCTTGGACTTGAGTAGAAAAAAAAATACAACTTTCTTGTGTAAAATTGAAACCATACTTCACAGAGTTTGGAGTCCAAATTTCTTACTTATTATAAAGAAAATGGAAGTCAAAATTTATTTTAAAAAGTTGTCCCAAACAAGCAACGTCCTCTGACAAAATCAAATTCAAACCTGTTCTGGAGTGACACTTCAAAAACAGAAGCCAAAAGGATTTTATGAACAAATAAAAATCAATGAGTCCTTAGAAATTACATCATAGCGTAATATCTTACAACACGTAAAGAAACAATACATCATGATAAGAGTCAGAAGATTCTACAATTTCAGGAATTAGAATACTCAAAAAAAAAAAAAAAGACCACAAGATATCAGAACAATCTGCCTCAGCCTATTAAACAAATGTGTGTGAAATTATCAGCTACATACATTTTAAAAGTATGGAACTAACAAGGACAAAAGAGACATTAAGGAAAAATAACAAACAGATTATTTTCAAGAACTAACTAGAACATGCAGACATTGGAAGGTGGAAATTTTGCAATCCAGAACACAGCACAAACAACCCGAACTGACGACAAAAACCGACAAGCCCAATGATACCGAAACTGTAAAAGACTGAGTTGTAGCAGCAAGGAATAGGCAAACTGAAGATTTTAACAACAACAAAAATCATTAAATGACCAAAGCAAGAAGTAAAAAATTGTATCTATGATCCTATTTTTGTAAAACACTGGTAATTACAACAAAAACAACAATAAATAAAACCGTGCATGAGTGTATGTGTGTGTGTGTGTGAGAACGGTAGAAGTACTGAAGAATAAACTTCAAATTGTTAACTGAAGGAAGAGAGGATATATGTCAAAAACAGGTACAAATATGATTGAGATGAAAAGCAAATGCAATTTTTAAAGAGATACATATAAAAAGATGATGGCCAATGTTTTTAATGGAATTCAGCTCAGAGTGGTTTCAAATGATGTGTAACACTGTATAGAAGGTTAAAAGGTTCTATACTGAGCATGGACCACTTACAATTATGGAATTTTAAAGGGCTATTTGATTATGAAAAAAACCTTATTCCCCCTTATGACTATTCCATCCCTGCCATCCACCAAGCCTTAAACATTTAACAAAAGAAGTGGGGAAAGCTGTGTTTGTGCACTGGATGGCTTCCACACAGTGGAAAGCTGAGAGCTCTCACTCTGGTGTCTCTGCGCCTTTTCATGTCTTCACCTGCGACAAGCTGGTTCGACTCTGCTCATCACCCAACATGAGGCACAGGATTGAAAACCTTCAGCCTGAACCACTACAATCACCATTTCCAGAGATACTTCGTAGAAAGAGTTTCGCCGAAAACATGTTTTCTTTAGTTATCACAGTATTTTCAGGAAAAGAGGACCAGAAAGAATCATTTTCACGTAATTGGTATTAGTTATTGAGTAAATGAGGTTCTTGTTCCGCACACTTCTACAAAGCTTAAAATTTATTCTGAGCATTCTCATGCAATATAAATTGCACATCTGAATTTCTTATCATTTAAGTTGCACATAAATATTCGAACAAGAGGCACATAACATTTTAGTTTCCTCCATACAACTCCCATTAAAAAAATGTACCCTTTCTCTGTCTCTCTCTCTCTCTCTCTCCCTCACACATACATACACACACACACACACACACACACACACACACACACACACACACACACCTCTCATTAGTTCCAGGCTTAACTGCATCCAACGGATGCAAAAAGCACTGATTTTTAAAAGAGATAGTGTAATTCAAGTGACAACGTTGTATTTTGTTATTTGTTTTTAATTCTCTGTTTTAGTTCAAATTTCCTTCCTATTGCCTGAAACTGTCAAGGATGAGCTAGGGACATATGACTCATTTTATTACAGGTGCAATTAGTTACCTTGCTTTCTCATGGAGAGGCTGATTACTTTGACTTTGAGGCAGTCAGGGATTTCCTTATTTGGATTTTAATGCCAGCATTAAATACCTTCAATGTCCCTGTTAATGAATCTGCATTCAATTTTTTCTCCTAATGGAAGATGACATTCTGCTGCAGACACCTGTTGCAGCCACCTCTCTTTAACAGGATGTCAAGAAAAATGTGAGATTCTCTGGAATCACATCCAACTACTAATATTAGCATCTATTTATTCAATCATTTTACATTGATGCATGAGTTTGAGTTGACCCTTGAAAGCTTTTGCAGAATGAAGAGCTGGTTTGATCAAATGTTCATTTGTTGTAAAGGCAGATTCTCCAAGCTTATTTTTACTAATAAACAACAGATTTCCTGAGTAAGTTGGCTGAGATGCAGATGGTAGAAATTACAGACTTTAAGGACAGCAAACGCACAGTAGGCGCTCTTCCTAGAAATGCAGATCCTTTGCAGCTTTGAAGTATTAGCTCTTCAGATTTGAGTGATTTCATTGGTATTATATTTATACAGATGTCAAGTTGAGTTTTCTTCCTGTGTTTCAAATCTCGCAGGTAACACCTGTTCTCAAGAGTAGCACTGATCACCACCTTCATTCTCAATTTATACCCCTTCCCAAAAATACAAGACACTGTGAAACACAGCGAGACAGAGGCTGCTGTAACACCTGGGAAAAGTCTCACCAGTGACTTCTGCCAGGAGTGCCAAAGAAAACAAGTTACATGGGTAACTTAATTCAACTAAATGAGAACCCAAGACAGAAAGTACAGGCAACAATGTTTCAAAAGCCATAGATTTGACTTGAAAGATATTTTAACCTCTAGACAGAGAAGAAACGGCCTAGAAGTGGAAAGTTGTTGATCACAAGCACTATGCTGAGATGAGAAAAAGATCTTTGCTAAGGGTAACTTGAGTTAGATCTGGGAGAATATTCAGTATTTCCCTTTTAAGAGCCAGGTTATTCAATCTGAGCTTTCCTTTATTTCCTTTTCCCCCCAGCTCTTAAGAAATTAGGAATTTGCTTGTGTTCCCTCTCTCGCTGGCTGCCTCTCTCTCTGTCAAATAAATAAAATCTTTAAAAGAAAAAAAAAAAGAAATTAGGAATTTGCAACAGCTCTGAAATCTTGAATTTCCTTATCTATAAAACCCAATAACCCTTCCTTCCACTTGTCTTAGAATAGTTAGCCCTGGTCCTCCTCATTGATAGGTGGCGCTATGGAATGTGTGTGGAAAAAGCTCTGCCTCTGGATGGATGGTGACAAAACGGTCTCCCACAAGCTACCGTAGCCACCGAAGAAGGAACGTGGCTTTGCAAGCAGTGACTCTCACACAATGTGAATACTCCTTCATGGTACCTGGCTGGCTTGGTAAGAGTTAAACAATTTCAATACCTCCTAATTTTATTTAATTTTGCCTTGGTGAATCAAATTGCTGTGCTCTGAGTCTAATGCTGTGTAACCACTTCAACAAACATGCATAGATCATCTCAAAGTTTCCACAGATTAGAAGTCTGGGTATCACTGGGATGGGTCCTCTACTCAGGATCTCATAGGCGGAATCCAGGTGACAGCCATCTCCCCTGAGGGCCAGGGTCCTCCCAAAGCTCCCAGGGTTGTGGGCTGAATCCAGTTCCTTGAGATTATAGGACTGAGGGCCTCAGGATTAAAAAGACAAGATGGAGAAATTATGGAAAAGCCTGAGATGGAAATTCTAGAAATAATGGATGAGATGATCAGCAAATTTTACACAACTAAAAAGAGGCTTCTTAAACTGGAAGGTAAACCAAGATATAAAATATATCAAAGATAAGATCAAAGATAGACTTTTTTTTCAATAAAAACATTTTTTAAAAAGATGAAAATAAAGTCAAAAGCAGCATGGACACAGTGACATGGGAAAAATGGTCTGTAGTATTTTAAGGAAAAAAGAAAGGAATAGGGCATATTTCTGACAATTTTTAAAAATTATTGAAAGATATTAACTGTGAAGTAAAAGCTAAATTTTAAGAGATATTAACTATTACATTTTAAAGATGCTAACTTACAGATTCAAGAAGTGTTATGTATCACAAGATGAATATGAAGATCATAAATACCATACAAAATTGTTGAATATTAAAGACAGAAAAAAATTAATGCAACCAAAACAATACATATATTACTTCCCAAGAACTCCAAATGGACTGATGGCTGGTTTCTCCACGGAAATAGTTAGAGCTAAAAGACTATGGGATGTTATCTTGAAACCACAGAGCTGATATCTGTAGACCCATGTCACGAGAAATACTAAATAGTCCTCTTTGAGGAAATGTGGAAGAATGAAGAATAACAACACAGGTTATGTTGATTTATCTAAACTCATCACAATAAACATGGTCTGTGTAACACAGCAATACAATATCCTTGGAGCTTTAAGTATATACTAATTTTTTTAATGGCTTATAAGGATGAAGGGGTTTAAAAGTATTAGAATGTTCCAAAGCCCTGGAATTAAGAAAACAAAAAAACAAAACAAAACAAAACAACAAAAAAATGTCACAGATGCAGCCATATGCGTTGGCACTGCTTCTTGGCCAGCCAAAACCCAATGATTCTGGTCCTTTTTTAATTTTTTTTTTCCCTATTCTATCTCAAAATCTTCCTTATTGTTAATCCTCTAGATGTCAAGCATTGGCTTTGACCTTTAGGAAGAATTTCCCAGCTCTTCACCTAGCTTTCTAATTACCTCTCTCTGCCAATTTCAACTACAGTGTAGATTTCAACTGTATTGCTTAGATTAACAGTTAATATACATGACACATTTTTAAATGCCAATCCCATCACCACCTTCAGATACCACAGAAAAAGCTTTCTGCTTGGACTTTTTCTATCCTTCACATATTCAATCACAACCCGGCCCAGAGCATATTTGCATGAGTGAAGGATGAATAAATCAGAACTGAGGTCAATCCACTAGCAAAAGAACGCTGAGAAACAAACAAATTCACCTTTTTAAGGAAAAAAAAAAAAAAACATTTGCTGATACCTTAATTTAAATTGGGGAGTAAATTTTTTTTTATTTCATTAAAATATTCATGTTTGGAAGATTAAAAGGGTGGATTGAGCTGTGTTTTTGGAGAAACTGTGTAATACAGACAGATACAGAGAATTTGCTGCTGATTATTGAAAATTAGCTGCCATTAAGCTGCCTTGGGTGTATTTAATTTAGAAAGAAATATAAATGTGTCGCTCATAATGTAAGCCATTATAGGGTTTAGAATTTAAGTTTGAAATGTGAGGCTTTGCAATCTGGAATTTTGGCTTTTATGAAACACAACTTTAAAAAGTTACTTTTAGAGCTCTCATATTTACACTGTGAAAGTCTATATGCTTTACGGTGAATCCTCACTATTAGCAAAAATTTCAAAGTGAACATATCTAATGTCTCCACTCCTACTTGAACAGTACTTTAAAAACAACTGACAATTCCATGCATTTAACTTTTGGTAAAGCCCAACCACTAGATTCAATTTTATAGTAAAAATCTAAGTCACCGGTTTTAAACGGACATCTTAACAGCACCAGTTACAAAAAGCTTACAATATGCCTGTGCTTCTAACTATTTCTTCTTACCTGCGATTATCAGCAGGATGGAGAGAGTTTTCTTTATTTCACTCGTGTAAACAACACCCGAACCATACATTATCCATAACAGCATGTTATAGATGCAATTTTGAAGCACGTAATTTCATGTAACCAAGCATTAAATGTAAAGTGTCTACAAAGACCAACTCTCTCATCTCTAGCTCTGTGAATTATGGTTCTATGTCAGAGCCCAGAAAAATGTACTTACTCTTTCTGATATTCTCGGGAAATGATCTACCCTGTGGCAAGGACCAAGATTTTAAATTTCATGAGCTTTATAAAAGGCAAAGCTTAAAATATATTCATACCATATAGCAATTTCCATACATCACAAACTCAGTGAGTAGCTGCCACATGATTTACATCTAGAAAACATGCGGAGCGGTATATTATACAAGATACTGGTTTCCAAATATTGTGCATAGGATATATTCATCTATCTGAATGTATTTCTTTTCAATAGTACCGATTTTAGTCAGAAAAGTGAAACATGCTCTTGTGCTGGGTAAAGAGGACACCGTATCTTCTACGAGAGAGGAGCAGGACTTCTACCTTTCCGTGCTTTTGCCACATGTGTGTAGGGTCAAGCTGTTTTCCCCTCCAAGGATGCACTGACAGATCTCAAATCTGATTGGACAGAGCAGGGGTCTACTGGGAGCACTGGTAAGCTCTGAGGTTCTATTATTTTAAAACAAAATAATGAACACTGTAACCAGGCAGACATTGCTGCAATAAGTTCTTCTGCAGTTTCTGAAATTACCATTAAAAATAATGTAGTTAAGGTTTTTTTGTTGCAAATTACAGGTATCTATCCTGAACTAGCTTAAGTCATTAATTTAAGTCATTCAGTATCTGAAATTACCATTAAAAATAATGTAGTTAAGTTTTTTTTTGTTGCAAATTACAGGTATCTATCCTGAGCTAGCTTAAGTCATTAATTTAAGGATGCTAAGGGATCTTAGAAAATTCAGGAAGACAAACGGGACCTGGCCTTAACAAGAAGCTAGAGAACAGGGGCGCCTGGGTGGCACAGTCGTTAAGCGTCTGCCTTCGGCTCAGGGCGTGATCCCAGCGTTCTGGGATCGAGCCCCACGTCAGGCTCTTCTGTTGGGAGCCTGCTTCTTCCTCTCCCACTCCCCCTGCTTGTGTTCCCTCTCTCGCTGGCTGTCTCTCTCTGTCAAATAAATAAATAAAATCTTTAAAAAAAAAAAAAGAAGAAGAAGAAGCTAGAGAACAGAGCTCAGAACCCATCCTGAGGATTCTGCTGTCTTCTGTGTACACCTAAGTCCAGATCTGCTTAGCTGCTCAGGCACCCAGTCCTGTCCTACACGCCCACCGTGAGGCCAGCTGCTGTGCAAAACAATGCAGGAAACTGACCGGGAAGCCCAAAACGGGCACATCACCTAAACTAGGTCAGTCACTCCCTGACTCCAAAATTTGGAAGCTAAGATCAAGAATGAGAGGTCAATATATTGTAGGGCTGCTAAATATAACAAACAAAAATACAGGGTTCCCAGTCACATTTGAAGTTCAGATAAACAACAAATAATTGTCAGCACATATTTATACCAAAAAGTACGCATAATTCATCTGAAATTCAAATGTAACTAAGTGTCCTGTATTTTACCCCACAACCCTAGTACCTCTGGATGATACTGGAACATGTAAGCTTCGGAGACGGTCAGCTGCCAATGGCCAGTCTGTACAAAAGACTCTGGTCTTCAACCTTTATTACCTCTTTGCAGAATGTAAGGTGGTAACTAAGATCTCCCTCTTGAAACACTCTACCTCTTCATTTAAAAAGTCAGTGTAATTTAAAAATGTACTCACAACACTGAAGAGCTATTTTAACTTTGGTGACCACACAGTTAGATTTTTAAAGAGCAGAAAGTGCAGAGAGTATTTTCACATTCCCTCACTTCTATGGCTATTTCTTCTTTCCTACTCTACAGAAAAGCATAAAAATACAAAAATCACTTAGGAAAATTCCTAAACTTTAATAACTTTGTTTCTAGAGCTTATTCCCCTAATTGTAGGTCAGAGAATCAGGATGATGACACGCCCCAAGGCACGAACTGGAAGTTTATTGTGAGATTTCAATATGAAAGTTTAACTGGCTTTGGAAATATATGTTAATTCTAATATGGGATTGGTCTCACTACCAGTTTGAGTTATTGGCCTTTTCCTAGGAGCCTTTAATAAAAATCCAGTAAATGTATATTAGCTAAAAGCAAATTTCCTAAGATTACCCAATGTTAACAAAAGGAAAAGTAAAGGCTAAAATAACTCCTACAGGGTTTTACCCAGCAATTTCTAAGTTTATTAAAAGTATCGCTAAGATGGGGCACCCAGATGGCTCAGTCAGTTAAGCATCCAACTGTTGGTTTTGGCTCAGGGTCATGACTTCAGGGTTGTGAGATCAAGCCCTGTGTGGGGCTCCGTGCTCAGTTATCTTCTAGAGATTCTTCCTCTTCTCCTGCCCTTCCCCCTGCTTGTGCTCTCTCTCTCTAAAATAAATAAATAAATCTTTTTAAAAATAAATAAAAGTATCACTGAGATAATTTATATAAAAATATCCAGCTGCCATTTAAAAAAACCATCGCTTGTACATTTCAAATATGAACACTATTTATAATCTAATTTTTACTTAATAACTCTGAAAATTTTTCAAATATACAAAACATTTACCTAAAACTCATTAATGGTGAAACTTAGGGCACAGTATTCCCGCTGTGAAAAGACTCAAGAAAGATACTATTTACATAAGCTCCAAGTTTAAAAGAACTATTAAGACATTATGAACATTTACACAACGAATGAGGTTTAGAAAAATGTGATGTTTTGCTAAACATACTAAAATTTTATTCAGAAAGCAAAAGCATTATGAATGTATAAAAAGCAGTGAAGTATAATCTGCAAAATACTGGATTGGGGAAATGTTGTCTCCAAAAATAATGATGTAGAATAAAAGTTTAATTTTGAAAATATTAAAAACAAAAGAAGTCTTTTCAATAACTGGCGGGTTAGTTAACTTCATTGATTTAAACACTTTTTCAATGAAATAGTAATGAAACAGTAATCAATGATTCTAGCCACAGTTCCTATGTGTACACAAAATCAAGAACCTTGGATTTAGGTTCATAGCGCTTAGGAAAACAATGTGCTTATGTCCTTGTCAAATAGGCAACCTTGAGTGATTCACTTATGTTTTCAGTTCCCTCACCCACATAAGGGATGACATGCACGGCAAATTAACAAGGCTCAGGTAAATGAGCTGTAACGAGGCTGTGCAGACAGACCCTTGGCCGCTCTCACAGGCATCAGCATGCCCCAGGCCTATTTTGGCCATGCTCCACAAACTCCTTTTGTCTTCTCCCACACGCTCATGGCTTGGCTACGTTTCAGTCTTCACAGCATGGGAAAGTTGCCAGAAGTTATAAATGTGGCTCCCAGGCCTGGCCTTTCAAAAACTGGCACGATCATGTGTGCTGTCTTCCCCCTCCCACTTGGACAGGGAAATGCAGAGAACCAGTGGAAGGCTCCAGACTTTAGAGGAGCTTGGGGAGCCACCAGACAGAAAGAGCACAGGTTCCTGCATGACGGTGTGAAGGTGAGCCTCCTGCAGACCCATGTTCTAGAAACAAAACTGCATCGTGTCCAGGGACTGAGATGTGGAGGTTATACAAACAGTTGGCCAACGTGATTTGTACAGGGGCAAAGAATAATTCACAGATCCAAGTTGTTTTTGAGTAAATGTGTGCCACACAACCACTACCATAAATGGAAAGATGATCAGAAAGCATGGACTCAACGGCTGCCAGGTCATTAACATCATTGTGATACACTGACTTCTTACAGGATAGTCCAATATGATATAATGAAGTCATAATAACTAACATTTCTAGAACATAGATTATATGCCAAACACCACAACAAACATACCGATTTCAGTTGAAACTCACATCAGGAGCACCTGGGAAACTCAGTTGGTTGAGCAATGGACTCCTGAGTTTGGCTCAGGTCATGATCTCGGGGTCATGAAATCGAGCCCCTTCTCTGGCTACATGCTGGGCATGAAGCCTGCTTAAGATTAAGATTCTCTCTCCCTCTGTGCCTCCCCCTGCTTGTGCCCCCACCCGCTGGCTCCATCAAATATATTAAAAAAAAAAAAACCAACATCAAACCTATGAAGCAGGCATTACCATTATCTCTACTTTACTGATGGAAAAATCAGGCTCAGGGAGGTTAAATAACTCGGCCATATTCATCCAGCTTTCTGTAGTAGAAAAATCTTGAACCATATCTATCCAACAACCAAACCCAAGCAATTTCACATTCACTGCATCATCACATGCAGAAGAGGGCTGGAAAGCCAGCTGGAACACCAGAAATCCAACCCCAGCTCCAATGCTACAATTTACTGCATGGACCTGAGCAAGCGATTTCACCCATCCACACCTCAGGCTTCTTATGGTTCGTCCTAGTGGTAATTTTTTTTTTTTTAATTTATTTTTTGCCCAGGATTTAAAAAATTAAATTGCTCAAAGATTAAACACTTTCTAAATCAGCTTTGCTCATGCTTATATGCTTACCCCTGATATAGAGATTTCTTGAAATTCTAACCTTGTGACATCAGATGAAAGATGTAAAGCAGGAATCAATCTGTGTTTGAGCATCTAACCATGCAGAATACTATTATGAGGGCCTCCCTTGGGGAAAAGCAAAAATCACACTCTTATGTTGTACAGGGGCAAAGAATTTTGAAACAAAATCCCCTTCTGTGCTTTACAATGATTCAAAGATAATTTTGGTGACAGAAAGATGTACCTAGTAAGAGAAATAACTTGTTTTATACGTAGGGCTGCAAAGTGTCTTGTGTATTCTGGATACTTCCTATAATTAATGATTTTTGTCCTGTTTGCTATGTTGACTTTGTCAAAATCTCTTAAATGACTTGTATTCAGCTTTTTTCAATACTTTTTTTAAAAAAAATCAGTAGTCAGTTATTTTTAGGTTACAATTTTAATGCTTAAATCTCTAAAATGGCAACACTAGGTAAGAATCATAGCACCACAAATAAAAATTTGAACAATCCTTAGGTCTTCCCTACATGTTTGGCTGTGGAAAAGACTGGAATGGGAGAATGAGAATTAGACATACTTGTTTTTCATATTCAAGAAAGGATAAAACTGTTCTTTGGCTAGAATCCCAGGTCCTGGACAATTAACCATCTTCAGAGAAAACTTCAGATCAGTACCCCTTCTCTGAAAGTCAGCCAATCAGTGACAACCCCTTGTCTCAATAAGAGCAGGTCAGCAAGTACCTCACTCCAGTGTCCATGTTTCTGAAAGGCAGACGTTCACAACAGTCTTCCTCCCAAATCACACCAACACAGATGCAAATCTGTCAAGCCCTAAACATTTGTGCTTCTTAAAATTCACTGGTCCCCGAATAGAGACAGGTCTCCCCAAAACTTTATATAAGATAAGAAAGACTGTGCCTTGCAAGTACATCTGTCCCTTGAATCAGGAAAATGGAAAGTTCTCTTTTATCTCAGATGTGAACTCGATTTATTGATTCATATTTCCCAGTCTTTCAGTAGTTCAGCACATTACAGTGAGCTATGAGTTCACGTTAGTGAATGACAGACACGTCCATTAACGTGAGACACAATCTCCAGTTCTTCTGCTGATGGCTATTACCTTTTTATTTTATATGTTTGAAACCCAGAATGCCAAAATGCTTGTTAGTGTATATTCGTTAGTGCATATGGATACATTTTCTAAATAGTGAACATTTCTTAAGGAAAAGCCCTTCTGAAGTAAGTAATTTGTACAGTGTGCAATTATTCATTCAATATCAAAAATGGTGGAAAGTCAGCTATAAACCAGCATATACTGACAGCTAAGAATGTCACATGTATAATTTATTCAACTAGTACCAAGAAAGTGATAAAATAAAAACTTTAATAGAGAAATTCAGATGCAGATGAAATAATCACAAAAGAAGTTGTAATCACGTTCTGCGCCACGTAATGTTATCGGTTTTTCAGCTCAAGTGACTGTACCCTACCAGAAGTATTTTTATATTCCAAGAGCTTTCAATTTCCACAAAGAAATAATAGAATTCTAAAAAATGTAATAGCTCTTGCTACTATTACAGATATTATCAAAGATCTAAATGTCTCTCTTTTTCTATGGCATAGCCAAGGAAGCAAGTAATCACAATGCAAAATTAATTATTTTGCTAGTACAAGATTTTTTCTTGTGAAAAAGTCTCCCTTATAAGGCTATTGTGAATAAAACAGTATCCACTTGAGACTTCCAAAAAATTATTTGCAGAGTCTCATAGTGAGTTAGGAGTTAATGAGAAGATTTGCATTGTTTTTGGTGAGAGTAACAGACATTCCAGTAAAAGTCTCTGTAAAGGTGTGGACATGTTTATACAAAGTTGAAGTGAAGCATGACTGATACCAGGGAAGATGTTGACTGGCCTGCCCACATTTTGCATAATGTTGTTCAGATGGCATCTTGTGTCCTATCAAGACTGATCATTATCACAAATTGTTCTCTTCCCTCAGTAATTATACTGTTTGAAAAGAGCAATTAAAGTAATTTTATAATTTTGTTACCAGTAAGTATTTTTCAATTCTCTTGCATTCAAAAACCAATTTAGGTTCTGTAAAAAATGCCGCTGACAGAGTCACGTGCGAAAGAATGAAACTAGACTCCTGTCTTACACCATGCACAAAAATTAACTCAAAATGGACTAAAGACTTGAATGTAATACCTGAAGCCATTAGATTCCTAAAAGAAAACATAGGTGGTAAGCTCCTTGACAGTGGTCTTGGCAATGAGTTTTTGGATTGGATCCGAAAACAAAAGCAACAAAAGCAAAAATTAGTACCACCGCATCAAACTAAAAAGCTTCTATACAACAAAGGAAACCGTCAAAAATGAAAAGGCAGCCTATTGAACAGAAGAAAATATCTGCCAAACATCTCTGATAAGGGGTTAATATCCAAAATATATAAAGAATGCCTACAACTCAATGGCAAAAACAATTCAGTTAAAAAATGGGCAGAGGATCTGAATAAGCATTTCTCCAAAGAAGACATCCAGATGGCCAACAGACACATGAAAAGATGCTCAATATCATTCGACATCAGGGAAATACAAATCAAAACTACGACATACCACCTCATGTCTGTTAGAAAATGGTAATCATCAAAAAGACAAGAAATAACAAGTATTAGTGAGGGTGTTGAAAAAAAGGAAACCTCTGTGCACTGTTGGTGAACATGTAAATTGGTGCAATCACTATGGAAAACGGTACGGAGGTTCCACAAACAGTTTAAAATAGAATTACCATATGATCCAGTGATTCTACTTCTGGCCATTTATCTGAAGAAAACAAAAACAGTAACTCAAAAAGACATATGTACCCTGATGTTTATAGCAGCATTATCTCCAACAGCCAAACTATGGAAACAGTCTACCCATCCATCGGCTGATGAATGGATAAAGAAGATGTGGTGTGTATATATACACAATGGAATATTATTCAGCCATAATAAAGTATGAAGTTTTGCCATTTGCAGCAACAGGGATGGAAAGGGCATTATGTTATGTGAAATAAGGCAGACAGAGAAGGCGACTACCATATGATCTCATATGTGGAATTTTAAAACAGCAACAAGAATAACAAAACCAAGCAAATAAATACTGAGAACAGACTGGTGGTTTCCAGAGGTTGGAAGTGGGGAGGGGGAGAAACAGGTGAACACACAAATTTCCAATTATAAAATAATTAAGACATGGGAATGTAATGTACAGCGTGGTGAATATAGCTAATAATACTTCATTTCTGAAATAAGCGGTTAAAAGAGTACATCTTAAAAGTCCTCATCTCAAGAAAAAAGACCTTCTAACTATGTGTGGTGATGGATGTTAATGAGATTTATTGTAGTGATAATTTTGCAATATATACAAATATCCAATCATGATGTTGTACACCTGAAACTAATATGATGTCATGTGCCACTACACCTCAACTACAAAATAGAAGGCAAGCAACAACAGCAATACAGAAGGCAAAAACAAAACAAAACACACACACACACACACACACACACACAATAAAACAAATGCAGTTGAGAGATACCTGAGTTTACTTGGAGCACTGAAATTATACTCCAGTTCTACTTAAAAAATTCTTGTTGACTTTTTAAATAATTAAGGCCCACTTCTGTCTTGTTCATAGTTCCCAAAATCTCATTAGTGTAGGATCATGCCACTTGAGAAGTGCAACAAGTGTTACTCAGTACGCCATTGCTTAAAGACATTTGTTGGGTACATTCAGGAAAGAACTGTAACGTTGTAGACATTTAGTATCAAGTCTATATTCAAAAGCCACAACATCACTTATTAACAGGGAAAGAAATTCCACTTTGAAGAGAGTAATTATTAGGTCATGAAAGATGGTATTATGTGCTTCAACAAATCATATTTATAGAGCAATTCTCAGAGTTGTTAACTTTATGCCAGTACATGTTCACTATACTGGCTCTTGATGCTAATGATGAGTGTGTGCTTTCTTATTAATAAATATTCAGTGGGCAAAAGCATGAATTAAGTGGACTGTGACCACTGGAGAAGCTATGTTGTGATGGAAATGGAACATATAATCCTATGGCATGGGAATTTTATCAGCAAATTTTGCAAAACGAGGATTGTTAGAAACAAATCATCAGAGAAATATAAAAAAAAGAGGTCTGTTATTTAGAGATGTAATTTATTTCACAATAACAACTTTTTAAAACGTAAGTGTGGCTGATGCAGTATTTTTATTTTATCTCAATGAGAAAACGCATAGGCAATTAGGAATAATTTGGACTTAACTGTGCATCCTGCATTTTTTTTTTCTTAATCTGCTAACAGTCTCTGTAACATTGTTTTTAAATGCAAATAAAGCAACTGAATCACTCTGGATATTAAGAGAAACTACCCTTTGAATAAAAAGTCTGTTTTAAATGTAACAATATCAGGAAAAACAACAAATGAAGAAAAGGCTCATCTCTGCTGGATCAGGTAAGACTGAAGAGTTAATCCTTGATGGTTCCTCAGGGAATTTTTGAGAGGATGCGTCAAGGCAGAGTTCAGTCTTGACAACATAAACAAGTCAAACAATGGCGTTCTCAAGATTTATGAATTCTGGGGTGCCTAGTGGCTCAGTCTGTTAAGCGGCTGGCTTTGGCTCAGGTCATGATCTCAGGGTCCTGGGATAGAGCCCCAGGTCAGGCTCCTTGCTCAGTGGGGAGTCTGCTTCTCCCACTCCCTCTGCCCCTCCCCCCCACTTGTGCTTGTGTGCTCTGTCTCAAATAAATAAATAAAATCTTAAAAAAAAAAAAAGATTTATGAATTCTAAGCCATAGCCATAGTATGAGGAGAAAAAATTCTCTTCCTGAGAAACTCCCAGCCTAGGCAAAAGGTAAAAGAACAGGGAGATTGATGACTGATGAAATCCGATCTTTTCCTTATCCCCAATTACATACGATAAACTAGATTTCTTTCCACTGTTAGTAATATGCATTCTGATTATGATTATATAGGTGGGGAAACAAAAAAATGAGAGTCTTTTTGTGATATACTTATGATGTGCAAAATTAATTTTATAATTATACTTCAGATAAGTCAAGACCTGGAACAATAATCCTTGACCATGCACAGACCTTTACTATGCAATCTATTCTTACAATTTCCATATTATGTACAGTATCATTCCCCTTGCTAGTTTGTTGACCTTGCAGGCAAATCCTCTTTCTCTGTCACGTACATCTGTCTTCAGAGCTAGGAGTTTTTGTGTTCAATCTAAACTGGAATTTATGCTACCTTTACATTTTAACATTCATATTTTATAGTTTAATTTGACCTCAAATAAGGTATGGTTAGCAGCTCTGTGAAATATTGAGTGGCTTATAGCAGTGTTCTAGAGATTCTTATTTTGAACTGTGTGAGTGCTTTCAAAATATAGCTTTGACAAATCATCTTGAATTTTGTCATTTGTCTTTAGTGGGCATTTATAAAAATAAACTGTTCCTCCATCTTTGTGATTCATCACTAACTGTGCATATGAATCTATGTGGATCACCAAAGAAATGATCCTGCTGTATTTGGATCATAGACACAGGTGCTGAGAAAGAGGAAGGAAGGAAGGGACAGGACAGAGGGAGGAAGGGAGGAAAGGAAGGAAGGAGGGAGGGAGGAAGGGAGGGACGGAGGAGGGTCTACTTAACCTGTGGGTGAGAACACAGTGTGTAAGGAGACTCTGAGGGGCATTATTCTATTGTACATTCACCCTACACAGATTATTCGGCCATCCAAATTCTTCTAAACAACTTGAGACTGGACCTGTCACACATCCCAATATTAATTGAGATTTCTTCCAATAATGTTACTATCAGGAATATGAGATAAGGAGCCCATTCAAAAGCTGTGTCAAATCTGGCCTGGATCAAGTTATTAACTTAGGATGGGGGAGAAGATGAGAATAGAATGTATCTTTCTTAACTAGATTAAATACAGAGGGTAAAATAGGTCTGCATCTTGTCTTGACCGCCAGAGCTACTCAGGTTCTAACACTGTCACGGCAGCTCAAGCTTGACCCAAGCTTCACCAGCATCTGGTCACAGATCAGTGAAAAGTGCTGCTTTCTTGCTTACAAATATACGAGAGCACATAGAAAGTTCCAGCATTTTACCCAGGGTGATACACTTCACAGTTACTTCCCCGTTACACTCTGAAACAAGCGTCTGGGCTTCAGGCTTGGCTTACTACTCTCCATTATTATTTTAAGAGTCAATTCTGAGGGAGCTGATGAGCCCTCTGTCCTCAAATCCCTGCCACAAACCCCATTAGCCTCAGAGTGAATGATCTTTGTCTCTAAACATTAATTTTTATGCCCATGTCTTTCCCCCATTAGATAACAAATCTTGATAAAGTCTAGGCTCATCTGGGTTTTGTCCTCACTCAGAGAACACCTGCTACTTGATGTCTACTTACATTTTATCCAACTTTAATACCTAACTTTATTGCTCAGTCTATCTCCCTACAAACTCAATATGGCCATTTTCCACCTTCACTTCCGTCACTGAGCTTTCTGTTCCTGTGACATGAATTAAATAACACATGTTCTAGTCAAAGAAACATCTTTGGATATGTCTGTCCCTATAGCTAATGACCAACTGGTGACCATTCTGCGTGTATAAGAGAAAATGAGAGGCTTGATGTTCTAGTCTTTCTAAATTCACATGCTCTGTATTTTCAGCCCTCTACATAATATGACACCCACCATCAGGTGAAAGCCTACGAACCTGGCATTTTTTCCTCAAACACCTTTTGTATGCTATGTGCTACCAAACCAATGCTGCAAATAGTTGGTCAGTCCAAGCCTGCAGACATTTTTTATATGAACCATACATTCCTCACCTATATAATTTTTAAATTATTTGCAAACACTTAAAATTTGGGAAAATTCCAGTGTAAGTCATTTTCATAATTTGAATAAATGGAATACCCGGAAGCACTGGCCTCTTTCCCACATGGCATTATCCCCATTGCCACAGTCTGCACTACTCCCTGCTATCTACATCAAAGTATAGTGTTGACTGTGACACTATTGTTATTTTTATAGTAAAGGTAAACAGAAAATAATTAAGTTTTTCTTGTGCCCAACTCTCTCAGAAACCAGGAAATAAAATAGGGACATGTTTAGGAAAAACAGAAAAGCATATATGCTTCTTTTAGAACTCCAATCTTTTTAATACACAAAACAAAATGTCTTCAGGTGAAAGAAATGCTCCTGGCTTGCTGCACTCATGTTACCTGTGTAGCTCCTGTAAGTATTGTTCTTAGATTCTGTTATAGACAAAGGGTCTGTGAACTATGGCCTGCTGTCCGAATCCAGCCCATTGCCTCTATCTGTAAATAAAGTTTTATTGACACACAGTCATGCTCATTCACTTACATATTGTCTTTGACTGCTTTCACATACAATGTAAGAGCTGAATAGTTCCATAACTCCCTTACCCCAAAGGCATTTACTAACTGTCCCTTTACAGAAAGTTTGTTGATTCCTGCTATAGAATAAACAGTATCCAGGAAAAAGCTGGCAGCTCCAAATTTGATGGATCTTAAAACCAAAAATATGGGGGCACCTGGGTGGCTCAGCCAGTTAAGCACCTGCCTTCAGCTCAGGTCATGATCTCAGGGTACTGGGATCTGTCTCTGCTTCTCCCCCGACTTATACTCTCTCTCTCAAATAAATACAAAAATCTTAAAAAAAAAAAAAACCCACAAAATTATGACTAGCAATAACATAAAACAGCATGTAATCAAGCACCAAATTTCTTGAGAAACATTTATAAGCACAGTAAAACTTTAGAAAAGTGAGAGATGAAGATTAAACAGTTTGGGAAAGAATTCTAAAGGACACATTGGCAAGGATAGCTGCTGAATGTATTTTAAGGATATGTTACAAAATAAATTAAGTATCTCCAATTTGCCTTGGTTAGAAAGCTCCTGAATAAAGCCCTTGCCTAGAAACAAAGAAGAAAACAACACTTTGCATTATATTTCTTTGGAACATATATGGAGACAGATGATATTGGTAAAATGAAAGACACAGAAGCTGGAAAAGGAAATGTCTTTCTTTAACAGGATTTGTATGTTTTCATTTTTATATTTCCCAATGGAATGTGGATTAATATATTTTGACTTTTAAGATTTCTTGATTGAAAATAAGATACTCTCTCAACATTAAAATAAGACATTGGCAAAGATGTGAATACATTCTCTATGTACATATCATCGTCAAATTAAATCATTTTATGACATATTTAATAAAGTTCTTCACTTTTTCTAATGATTTCAAAATATAGCCATGACCAAGTAAAACGGTTTTACCAAAGAGAAATTAAAGCACTATAAGCATTTCCCATTTACGATATGTCAATATAGCACTACATCTATCAGACTTTATGTGGAGTCATCAAAGTAGGGTAAAAACAGATTCTGCACTTTCTAACTATGATAAATAGAAGGAAGACTTTCTTTTTTTCAAGAAAAAGAGTTTTTGAGAGGAAACTGTTAATTATGATTTGGTTTATAAATTTTACGGTCTTTCAAAAATAAACAGAGTCTTTTCCTTAAAAAGCCATCAATTCTACAAGATGTTAAAGACTTACGACTGTTTTAAATGAAGTGAAACAGCAGTGATCGTGTTTGAGGCAACTCTACAGCAAATGAATCAGTACAAGATGATATCTAAACACCATTTATCTCCTCGTGTGATATGAAAGAAAATCAATCACATAATCACATTATCTCTGAAGTATCGAGAAGACAGAGTAAGTGGTACTGGTTATGTGAGACAAAAGGACATACCGGGATGGGCGAGAAGCTGACCCCACACTGCATCTTCACCCGGAAGAGACGGTTGAAAGAAAAATATCTCTCTAGAAAAGACTGACATCCATGATGTAAAGACTCTCGGGTCTTCTTAGTTTGCGAGTTTTCCTTTCTAACTCCTTTCTTGCAGAAACACACAAACAATAGGAGCTCTAGTTACAAAAACAAGAGCTCAGTCTGGAAATTAAATATGTTGATGAAGGACACTACCTCTCTGTTCCTAAGAGATAAAAAACACCAGAAAGCAGCAACGTGGAGGCTTTCTTGGAAGAAAACACATCTACCCTAGTTCTGAAAGATGAATCGAGATTAGCCAGTTGAGAAGGCTCTAGGGATGGTGGAGGAAAGAGGGGAACGCTGAAGAAACAAAGTGAAAAAGTGGCACAGGTAAGTGATACCATCATCCACTGTGTCACCAAACCTCAAATGGAGAGTCACCTTTTCCACGAGGTTGTCCCCATTATGTCCTCAGTATCTCAACGTCACTCTGCTTTTTACTTACATGCCCAGGGAAGAGTGTGTGGACCCTGCCTGGTCTCTACTAAACACCCAGCACAGTGCTCGGAACAATTCTTAGAACAGAGCAGGTGCCTGATCGATCTTTAACTGAAAATAAGTAAAAAATAAACAAATAAACGCTTATATTGCAAAATGTTTTGTTTTCACATTTTTTTTAGCCTAGTTCATTGCAGTCGATTCCTAACTAGCTCCCCTGCCCACTGTTCCATTTTTCTCCTCTAAAGTGTGAAAGAGATTATAGCATTTTTTATGATACAAAAAAACCTTTTTATAACCTTCCAATGATTGATCTTCAATAACTCTGATACATTGCTGTGATGACATAAAAAGAGCAAAAACCACTTCAAAAGCAATTTTACACGAAATAGTAACACCTTTTCTTCATTAATTCCACTCCTGGAAATCTATTTATGTAGGGATATAATTCCAAATATAGGATAGTAAAGTTATGTCCAAAAGTTGTTCATTATAACAAAAATCACAGGAGTAAAAATTCTAGTAATCGAAATATATAACAATAAGTAGACACTACTTAAATTCTGGCATTTTCTCTCAATGCAATGATAGTATAAACATTGGAAGTAATGACATTAGAAGTGGTATTAATGTACCAGTATTCATATCAGCACAAGTTAAAACAGAATTTAAATTTTTATAAATAATTTTGATAAATATCTGAAATTTTACATATTTCATAATGCATATTCATTTATTCATATATAATTTAACTTACACATTTACATGTAATATGATATATATGTATAATAAGGTTATATGTGTGCATAGAAAATTGTAGAAAACAACACAACACTTTTAACTTTTTCTTCTGAAATGAGAAAATTTTTCAATCTTTGTCTTATGCAGTTAAGGCTTGTCTGGATTATTATAATGAGTGTGTATTTTAATAATAATTTAAAAACTAAAGATCAAGAAAAGCCAAGGAAGATGGCAGAGTAGGAGCATCCTAGGCTCACCTTGTCCCATGGGAACAACTACATCACACCCACATCAGTATAAATAATCCAGGAAATGACCTGAAGACTGGCAAAAGACCCTCCACAGCTGACTGTAGAGAAAAGGACACATCGAAAACAGTAGGAAGGGCAGAGACACAGTCGGGAACCAAGCTGACCCACAACTGTCCACAGGAGGAGGGTCACTGCAGGCACGAAGAGGGGAGAGGAGCAGACCCTACACCAGGCACAGGGGATCTCCACTGGGAAGACTAAGGCCCTTAACATTTGGCCTTGGAAAACAGAGGGACTTAATTTCTCCAATTCTTAACATCAGCAAGGCTTAACACCTGGAACTTTAAAAATCAGTTGCCCAGCTCTGCAAGAGCCCAGGGGTGAGAGGAAATGGAGTCTCTACCCTTAAAGAAACAGCACAGCAAATAGCCCCACTGAGATATAACAAAGAAGCAGCAGTTTGAAAAACACCTGGGTATACTAGAAGGGGATCTGTTTACTCATCTCAGAGTGTGTGCTGAGCAGGACAGAGATCTTTGGGAGACTTCGCAAATAACAAAGCCCTGGCAGACACCATTTCCCTCCCCTCTCCCCCAGACTAGAAACAGGGACCCTACAGGAACTAGCATAGCACAAACACTCCACCCAGCTTGCTAACAGCTGTCCCCACCCCCTCACACTTCTGCTGACCCAGCCTCTCCAACCTTCCCTCAACAGCAGTTCCCCAAATCAGCACCAGGTCCCCTCCCACAGCCAGCCTGCACAAACCTTCCTAACACTGTGCATCCTGCTTCCACACTTTCTGCAAACCCATCCACCCCTCCCCCCATCTGCATTCGGGAGTCTTCCAAAGTGGAGCCACAAGCCTACCAGTGTGCAAGCAGCAATGACAGGAACTGGCAGGACTCCAATATGACTCCTGCCCCAAGGAGAGGAGAAAAGAACCACACACACCAGTCTGATTGCAGCCAGAGTAATGGGCAGGGGCAGACATCTGGTCTGACGGCAGGCCCTGCCCCCAGATCAACCAGGGGACAACACACGGAGAAATCCCTGCAGTTCGGTGCTACTGCATCTCTGGCAAATGCTTAGTCTGACCCAACCCAAACCCAAGGTGGCTCCAGACTAGCCTATTAACTACACAGGCCCTAAACACTGCCCACAACAGGCAAAGAGAACCACTGCAGATGACTGGACTAAAGGGCAAAAGTGGCTCACCCACAACAGCAGGGTGCACACAACACACACAGGAGACAGCCCGAAACCACCAGGTTCTGATGAACAGGGGACACTGCCCTGCAGGACACTACACAAATCCTCTCATGAGGCCACCATTTTCAAGAGCAGGAGACGTAACTGACTTTCCTAATACACAGAGAAACACACAGAGAGTCAGACAGAAGAGGAGACGGAGGAATATGTCCCAAATGAAAGAACAGAACAAAATCACAGCAAGAGACCTAAACAAAAAAAGATAAGTAATATGCCTGATAGAAAATTTAAAATAATGATCATAAAGATATTCACTGCACTTGAGAAGAGTGGAATACCTAGAATTTAAATTAAAAAAAAAAACAAAACAGACTTTTAACTATATAGAACAAACTGATGGTTACCAAAAAGGAGGTGGGTAAGGGACTGGGTTAAACCAGTGATGGGGATTAAAGACTGAAATTTATATTACACTGTATGTTAACTAACTGGAATTTAAATAGAAACTTAAAAAATAATCATAACTTTTTAAAAAGACTAGAACACATACAGAAGAATGAATCAGAGATGAAGAACTCAATAACTGAAATTGGAAATACAGTAGACGGGATGCACAGCAGACTAGAGGAAGCAGAACAGGTCAGTGACCTGGAGGACACAGTAATGGAAAGTAACCAAGAGGAACAGGAGAGAGAAAAAAATAATAGTAAATGAAAATACATTAAGGGAACTCAGCACACCATCAGGCATAAAAACATTCACATTATAGGGATCACAGAAGGAAAATGGAAAAAAGGCGTAAGAAAATGTATTTTGAAGAATAATAGCTGAAAACTTCTGGAATCTGTGTAAAGAAACAGAAGGCCAGATTCAGGAGGTAAAGAGTGCCCCCAACAAAATTGACCCAAGGAGGTCCACACCAAGACATGTAGTAATTAAAATGGCAAAAGTAGTGACAGAGAATTTTAAAAGCAAGAGAGAAGAAAACATTTGCATACAGGAGAAAAACCCCATAAGGTTATCAGCTGATTTTTTCAGCAGCAACATTGCAGGCCAGAAGGGAATGGTACAATATATCCAAAAGACTGAAAGAAAAAATCTGCAGCCAAATATATTCTATCCAGCAAGGCTATCATTTAGAATAGAAGGAGAGATAAAGAGTTTCCCAAACAGAAATTAAAGGAAGTCATGACCACTAGACCACTACACAGCCATACAAGAAAGGTTAAAGGGGATTCTGAGTGAAAAAGAAAGACTATAAGAATGAATAAGAAAAGTAGGAAGCACTAAAGCAGTAAAACTAAGTATATCTATAAAAATCAGTCAAGGGATTCACAAAATTAAAGGATGTAAAGTGTGACACCATATACCTAAAATGTGGCAGGGAGAGGAATAAAAATTCAGTGCTTTTAGAATGGGTTCAAACTTAAGCAACCATCAACTTAATATAGACTGTTACATGCACAAGATGATATGCATAAATCAAAAACCAGTAATAGATACACAAAAAGTAAAGAAAAGAAATCCAGTACAGCACTAAATAAAGCCAGTAAACCACAAGAAAAGAAAGCAAGAGAAGAAAAAACAGAGAAAAACTACAAAAAACATAAAACAAGAAACAATATGGCAATAAATACATACCCATCAATGATGATATTGAATTTAAATGGACTAAACACTCCAACCAAAATGTATAGGGTGACAGAATGGATAAAAATGGAAGACCCAACAATACAGTGTCTATAAAAGACTATTTTTGGACCTAAAAACACATGCAGATTGAAAATGAAGGGATGTAAAAATATTTACCATGCAAACAGAAGTGAAAAAAGAGCAAGGGTAGCAATATTTACATCAGACAAAATAGACTTTAAAACAAAGACTGTAAGGAGACAAAGAAGGATACTAGATAATCATCAAGGGGACAATCCAGCAAGAAGATATAATAATTAGTTATACAACCAACAAGGGAGTGCCCAGATACTTAAAACAATTAATAACAAACATAAAGGAACTAATGAATAGTAATACAATAATAGGAGGGGAATTTAACACCCCACTTACATCAACTGATAGATCATCTAAACAGAAAATCAACCAGTAAACAGTGGCTTTGAGTGACATTGATCAGATGAATTTAATAGATATATTCAGAACATTCCATCCTAAAACTGGGATACACGTTCTTTTCGGGTGCACATGGAACATTCTCCAGAACAGATCACATGTTAGGCTACAAAACAAGTCTCAACAAATTAAGAAAGACTGAAGTCATACCATATATCCTTTCCAATCACAACACTATGAAAATAGAAATCAACCACAAGAAAAAAATCTGCAAAGAACAAATACATGAAAGTTAAATGACATGCTACTAAACAATGAATGGGTCCATAAAATCAAAGAGGAAATTAAAAAATACACAGACACAAATGAAAATGAAACACAATGGTCCAAAATCTTTAAAAAGTAAGTATATGGCAATAAAGGCCTACCTTAAGAAGCAGGAAATGTCTCAAATAAACAACCTAACCTTACACCTAAAAGAGCTAGAAAAATAACAAACAAAACCCAATCCAGGAGAAGGAAAGATAGAATAAAGATCAGAAAAGAAATAAATGATACAAAAACTAAAAAACAAACAAAAAAAACAAACAATAGAACAGATCAATGAAACCAGGAGAGTGTTCTTTGAAAAGAAAAAGAAAATTGATAAACCATTAACCAGACTCATTAAAAGAGAAAGAAATCAACAAAATCAGAAATGAAAGAGTAGAAATAACTGACACCACAGAAATACAAAGGACTATAACAGAATATTATGAAAAATTATATGCCAACAATTGAACAAGCTAGAAGAAATGGATAAATTGCTAGGAACATATATACCAAAACTGAATCAGGAAGAAATAGCAAAGTTGAACAGAACAATTACCAGCAATAAAATTGAATCAATAATCAAAAAAATCCAAACAACAAAAGTCCAGGAGCAGATGGCTTCACATGCATATTCTACCAAACGTTTAAGGGGGAGGGGGGTGGAAATTAATACCTGTTTTTCCAAAATTATTCCAAAAAATTGAAAGAAAAGGAAGAAGAGCTCACAGATTCATTCCACGAGGCCAGCATCACACTGATTCCAAAACCAGATAAAGACACTACAAAAAAAAAAAAAAAAAGAAAAGAAAAAGAAAACTACAGACCAATATCTCAAATGAACATAGATGCAAAAATTCTTAAGAAAATACTAGCAAACCAAATCCAACAATATATTTTAAAAAGTCATTCACCACAGTCAAGTGGGATTTATTTCTGGGATGAAAGAGTGGTTCAATATACACAAATCAAACAATGTGAGACATCATATCAACAAGAGAAAAGATAAAAACTGTAAAACCATTTGAACAGATGCAGAAAAAAAGCATTTGACAAAGTACCATGTCCATTTATGATGAAAACCTTCACCAAAGTGGGTTTAGAGGGAACATACCTCAATATAATAAAGGCCATAAATAAGAAACCAATAGATAACATCATAGTAAATGATGAAAACCTGAGAGCTTTTCCTCTAAGATCAGGAACCAGATAAGGATGTCGACTCTCACCACTTTTATTCAACATAGTACTGAATGTCCTAGCCACCGCAATCAGACAAGAAAAAGAAATAAAAGGCATCCAAATGGTAAGAAAGAAGTAAAACTATCACTATTTGCAGAGGATGTGATACTATATATAGAAACCCTAAAGACTCCACCAAAAAAACTGCTAGAACTGATAAATGAGTTCAGTAAGGCCACAGGATACAAAATCAATATGCAGAGGGGCACCTGGGTGGCACAGCGGTTAAGCGTCTGCCTTCGGCTCAGGGAGTGATCCCAGCATTATGGAATCGAGCCCCACATCAGGCTCCTCTACTATGAGCCTGCTTCTTCCTCTCCCACTCCCCCTGCTTGTGTTCCCTCTCTCGCTGGCTGTCTCTATCTCTGTCAAATAAATAATAAAATCTTTAAAAAAAAAACACAAAATCAATATGCAGAAATCTGTTGCATTTCTATACAAGAATAATGAAGCAGAAGAGAAATTTAGAAACCAATACCATCAATAATTGTACAAAAAAGAATAAAATATCAAGGAATAAACTTAATCAAGGAGGTGAAAGACCTGTACTCTGAAAACTATAAAACACTAATGAAAGAAATTAAAAAACACTAATGACACAACCAAATGGAAAGTAATTCTATGGTTCATAGTTTCAAAGAATTAATACTGTTTAAATGTCCACAGTACCCAAAGCAATCTACAGATTTAAGGCAATCGCTATCAAAATGCCAACGCAATTTTCACAGAACTAGCATGAAGAATCCTAAAATTTGTATGGAATCACGTAAGACTCTGAATAGCCAAAACAATCTTGAAAATAAAGAACAAAACTGGTGGTATCCCAATCCCAAATTTCAGAATATACCACAAAGCTGTAGTAATCAAAACCGTGTGGTACTGGCACAAAAACAGACACATAGATCAATGGAACAGAACAGAGAGCCCAGAAATAAATCCAGGATATATGGTCAATTAATCTTTAACAAAGATGGCAGGAATATCTAATGGAAAAAAGACAGTTTCTTCAACCAATGGTGCTGAGAAAACTAGACAGGAACATGCAAAAGAATGAAACTGGACCACTTTCTTGCACCATATACAAAAATAAACTCAAAATTGATTAAAGACCTACATGTGAAACCTGAAACCATAAAAATCCTAGAAGAGAGCACAGGCAATAATTTCTCTGACATCAGCTGTATCAACACCTTTCTAGATCTGTCTAGACAAGGGAAACAAAAGCAAAAATGAACTATTGGGACTACATCAAAATAAAATGTTTCTGCACAGTGAAGGAAACAATCAACAAAAGAAAAAGACAACCTACTAAATGTGAGAAGATATCTGCAAATGACATATCCAAAAAAGGGTCAGTGTCCAAAATGTATAAAAAACTTAGACTAGTGAACAACAAAAATTCCCAAGTAATCGAATTTAAAAATGGGCAGAAGACATGAACAGATATTTTTCCAAAGAAGACATCCAGATGGTCAACAGACGCATGAAAAGATGCTCAATATCACTCATCATCAGGGAAATACAAATCAAACCTACAATGAGATACCACCTCACATCTGTCAGAATGGCTAAAATCAAAAACATAAGAAACAACAGGTGTTGGTGAGGGTGTAGAGAAAAAAAAGAACCCTTGTGAACTGTTGTGTTGGGTTTGGCCAGCAAACCCTGAGATTGTGAATGAAAAGATTACTCCAAACACCTATGCAGGAGAAATGAGAAGGGCTGGGGACTAGATGCTCTCGTGGCAAAAGACTCCGAGCCAAACTCTACCTCCATTTTCAATATGCATGTTATCAAAGAATCAAGATTAGAAAGGAATGTAAAGTTCAATAACTAGGCAAGGGACATTTACAGGCATTGTGGGATTAGAACTATCTAGGTTCCCGGTTTGCAGGCAGGGAGTAGGTGACTATTAAGGATATGTAACTTATAACCTAAGTTAAGTATCTGTCCCCTGGGAGATAGCATTGAGCCTCCATTAGAATCTGGCTGTTCTCAGCCCGGAAACCTAAAAGGAGACCCAGTTTTCAGGTTACTCCTTCTTTGCTTTTCAACTAGCCTCTCCCAAGGAGGACTGTGTTTGTTTTATCTTAGTTAGCCAGGCTTTGTGAATTCCCACGCTGTTGGTGGGAATGCAAACTGGTACAGCCACTGCGGTAAACAGTATAGAAGTTCCTCAAAAAATTAAAAATAGAACTACCCTATGATCCAGTAATTGCACTACTGGGTATTTACCCAAATAAATACAGAAACACTAATGAGAAGGGATACAAGCACCCCTATGTTTATTGCAGCATTATTTACAATAGCCATGATATGGAAACTGCCCAAGTGTTCATCAACAGATTAATGAATAAAGAAGATTTATTATAATGTATATATATATGTGCACATAGACAATGGATTATTACTCAGCCACCAAAAAGAATGAAATCTTGTCATTTGCAAAAACATAGATAGAACTGGAGGGTATTACGATAAGTGAAATGATTCAGTGAGAGAAAGACAAATACCATAGGATCTCAGTCATATATGCAATTTAAGAAACAAAAAAAAAAGGGTAAAAGAAAAAGAGAGAGAGATCAAGACAAACCAAGAAGCAGACTCTTAACTACAGAGAAAAAACTGGTGGTCACCAGAAGGGAGATGGGTGGGGGGTGGGTGAAACAGGTGATGGGGATTAAGAGTATGCTTGTTATAGGGCACCTGGGTGGCTCAGTCCGACACTGGGTGGCCAGCTCTTGGTTTGGGTGCTGCCTGATCTGTGGGTCGTGGGATGGAACCTCAGGTTGGGCTCTGCACTAAGCACAAAATGTGTTTGTCCCTCTCCCTCCGCTCCTCCCTCAGCTTGTGTGCTCTCTCTCTCTCTGGAGTAAAAAAATAAAATCTTAAAAAAAAAAAAAGAGTACACTTGTCATGACAAAAACAAATTAAGTTAAAAAAGAACTTCAAAATGGGGAAAGTCTTCATGTGGTGGTATAACACAGAATTAAATTTTTTTTCTTCTATATTTTGTATTTAACTATAATAAGCATTACTTTTAAAAGGAAAATGTATCAATTTTTTTTACTAAAAATTATGAAATTGCTAAAAGGAAATTTATAGTTTGTGCTTTTCTCTATGTTCAGTGATTTGCTTTGTCAGGGTCAAGATTTGTTTGTTGCATAAAATATATTAAACATGATGCCACAATTATGTGGGAAAATGAATTAGGGCCTAGTTTGTGGATTACCATTTCTAACGATATCTTTTCTTCATGTAATAATTCTAAGATTATCATAGGTAGTGTTTTTATCTCAATATTTAGCAGGTGCAGGTCATGTTTTTTTAACAAATCTTTTAAATTATTTAATAGGATCTTAAGTTGTAAGCATAATCATTGCAAAAAATTTTCATTTGCTGAAGTGACATTTGCAAACCAGCTAATATTAACAAAGTAAAAAGAAGAAAGAGACTTTATTGATCCCCTGACTTTTAACATTAGAAGAGGATTTTAGGGGGCGCCTGGATGGCTCAGTTGGTTAAGCATCTGCCTTGGGCTCAGGTCATGATCTCAGGGTCCTGGGATCGAATCCCTCATCAGGCTCCCTGCTCTGCAGGAAGTCTGCTTCTCCCTCTGCCTCTGCTGCTCTGCTACTTGTGCTCTCTTTCTCTGTCAAATAAATAAATAAAATCTTAAAAAAAGAAGAGAGAATTTTAGGAAGACATTTGGACAGAATTAATGATTTGTGGTAAAAATCAGATAGTTTTACATAAAAATTGAAACATTACTTCTTGTATACTTGTCATTCACTTCATCCTGCCTCTTGCTCATAATAGGGACAAAATTATACAGCGAACAAAGAATTGGTACTTTTCCACTTATTTAGTTCTGTATCCCAGGTAAAATATTTTTTGTAGCTTTTTCTTTTACTGAGACATATTTGACATATAACATTATACTAGAACACGCTTCATGAGCCGTCTCATTCACTGCTTTGTATACACCTTATGTGTCTATATCTCATCCATCATGCCTGATAAGTTCTAGACAGTAAAGAATGTTCCTGAACCAACAGCACTGCTGCCCAGTGCTCTGTTCCTCTTGTGCCTCTGACCACAGCAGACCCAACGTCCTGCCTTTGATAAACGGGGGAAACACACACCTCCCACAGGCCCTGTTTGCAGTAACAGGCTTCCTTGCTTACCAACTCTGGTTTTTTTTTAATATTTCTTCAAATTCTGCAAACAAAAATAATGCAAGTTTCAAAGCCTTCCTGTGTTTGGCATGACGACCTTGCTGTGTTCAGCTCCCCAGTATTCCCGCAGTGGCAGAGGACACCATTCAGTGGTAAAGACCCCTGTGGTCACAGCGCCGGGGGTTCCAGGTTCCCCTGCTCATGAGACAGGAGGTGTTCGCTGCTTTACACACTGTACCAGTCACGGGACATTTCTGTACAACACCCACCAGTTTGAAATGAGAATTGTGGCTCCTCCCGATGGCAGGTGCACACTTCTCACAACAATAAGAGGGGATTCATGACACGAAAAGACGATAAAAGCCTTAAGCCAAGACATTAACATGGTTTCATTACTAGCCTCAGAGAAAATGTTTTTTTATTGAAATAGTAAATATGTAATGTAATAACAAAATGCGTTTGGATACATGAGTGGTTTATAAATACTGTATAGAAACATGTATGAAAAATTAATTTTAAAACTTCCAAATATGCCTACTTAAGTAGATCCTATTTTATTTTGAGACTTACTGGTTGTGTGGAAGCTCGTGTATCACTGTATAATCAATGGATTTTGATACATATTCAAGTGAATTTTTTATCAGGTTATTAATTTTTGGAGTTAACTATTCTGGGTCAGATTAAGAAACTGATCTTATTACTGTTGACAAAATGTCAAGTTTCTGTTTATGGTTTAAAGAGTCTAAAATCAGATATTTTATTATTATTTATATCACATTAGCTCAAAATTGTTTAGGAACAAAGTTTTGTCTTTGTCTTTACTTTTAATTTCCAAGCATTTGTAGGTTTTTAAATTCTATGCTTATTTTCTAGATTTTTTTTTTATATTGGTTTTTTAGTATCATTTCTACTGTTAGAAAACATGAATAATTTAGTACTAATATAATTAAGAATTGCTCAATTCCTATTTAAGTCTGTTTGATCTATTAAAAGCTGACAAATTTAAAGTTTATATTACTATATAAAATACATAAAATTATATTATATATTATTATTAATTACGTTTTCTCTATTTTTCTGATAGATTTTGATGTGGTCACTCATTTACTTGCTGCTGTAGTCAAGAACTCTTTACTAAACATCAAATTTTACCTAGTTCTCTTTGAGGAAATGGAAAAAAAAAAAACTGGGAATAGACCAATATAAATTCCTGCTTTATAGCGTATCTGTTCCATTAGGAAAAGCAAAGAAAATAAATACATACAATACAAACTATTTAAATAAGGAGACATGCAATGGGAAAAAATAAAACAGGGATGGGAACAGGCGGGATAAATAATACAGTGTTGCTATCCAAAATCAGATGGTGAAGGAAAGTACAGCAAAAATCCAGATATTTCGGTAGATCCTTTAATAAGAGGTGAGGAAGCAGAAGGCAGCAATCACGGTAATGAGATGGCAAGAAAAAGGACAATGATGGAGACCCAAGGAAGAGCTTATTCTTGGAGCGTTACAATCAAACAGCAATCCCAGCAATGTGGCCACAGCATCTTGATAAACCTGGATGATGCTAGGAGAGGATATAGGAAAGGGAATGTGGAAGACCCCGTGGGGGGAAACAGGAATGGTGGTGGTCCCTGCCTGGTGCGGTCATGCTGGGTGTTTTTTCAACACCAGTGATCAGTCAGCCTCTCCAGTACCCAACTACAACAGAATCCCTGGGCTAATAATGCACATCTTCATTTTCGTTTCTTTGTTCTAGTTCTTTTTCCCGTTCTCTCTTCTCTTCTTTCCTTCCTTCCTTCCTTCCTTCCTTCCTATCTACCTACTTTCCTACCTTCTTACTTTCTTCCTCCTTCCTCCTCTTTCTCTCCCTCCTCTCATCTGCTTGATTTTGTTTCCTTTCAACTTTCAAGGTACTCTGCATATCCAGCCAATGATTGGCATCATTAATGTGTGCCAAATTCACCCAAAAGCTGGAGGTTTCGCTTAAACTCCATATTAAAAAAAATAAAATAAAAGAGAACTGCAGACATTTTCACTATCCTGTGCACCAGGGACTTTGCCTGCTGCATACACCTGAGCAGAAGAAGGAAGTTCTGTTTTCTGAAAAGAAACCTCAGACTCAGGGAAACCAGACATAGTTGAGAGTAATCACAATAGGGGGACTGAGCAAAAACCTGAATTCTGAACAGTAAGATGCCTCAACTCCAAGAACACACGTACAGCTTGGCTGCACCCTCATGGCCCCCTCCCCAGGAGCAGATCAGAATGTTCCACAGGAAATTTGCCCTAAAAAAAGATCAAAGATATGTGAATTCTGCTATGACACAGAAGGGCAAGATCACCCAAAATAAAATTCACCAGTAGTCCAAATATGTATACAGATTCAAAACAGTGTGTTAGAAACTTACATTTAAAATAAACAGGAGACTTTAAATTACTGATAGTGACAGCAAAGGAAACAGAGATCAAAACACCATTTTAAAGGTAATCATAGGAGCACCTGGTTGGCTCAATCAGTTGTGTCTGATTTAGGCTCAAGGTCATTGGGATTGAGTCAGATTCCTGCTCCCTGCTCAGCAGGGAGTCTGCTTCTTCCTCTGCCCCTTCCCTCTACGCATGCTCTCACTCTCCTTCTCTTTCAAATAAATACAGAAAATCTTAAAAAATAATAATAATAAAGGTGACCATAGTTAATGTAGGCAATATGCAGAGTAGACATAAATTAGTTACCTGTAACTCATTCCCCTGTGATTTCAGAAAATATTCCACTGGTGGGGGTGGGGGGGAAAACAGTAAAGTCACTTGAAATTTTAAATATGTACATGAAAACTATAATAATAGACATAAAATATAATTATTGAAGATATCTCAAAAAAAACAACAAAAACTTCATTGAAAATGGACAAAGGAGCTGAATAACCATTTGTACAAAGAAGATATACAAAGAACCAATAAGAGAGGAAAAAAATAAACCAATTGAGAAAGAGGGAACACATCCCAACTCATTCTATGGGGCCAGTATTACCCTAATACCAAAACTATGGGGGAAAAATCACAAGAGAAAAACTACACAAAAAATATTCTTCATAAACATATACACATACAGCCTGAACAAACCATTTTTTAAAAGCTTCAACATGTAAAAAAAAAAGTTACACATCATGAACAAATATTATTTATCCCAGAAATATGAGGCTGATGTAACATCAAAAATCAATTAATTTAATGCAACCATATTAATATAATAAAGAACCACCACCACAAGGTCATCCCAATAAATGCACAGAAAGAGACAAAACTCAACATCTACTTATGATAAATAATCTCAACAAACCAGGAACAGAAGAAACTTCTCCAGTGTACAAAGAGCATCTACAAAAACCTACAGCTAAAATCACACTCAGAATGAAAGATGGGATACATTTGCCCTGAAATGGAAAAGAAGGTAAGTATATCCATCCTCATTACTTCTGTTCAACATTTTACTGGAGGTCCTAGCCAGTGCAATAGAACAGGAAATAAAAATTAAAGTCATCTGATTAAAAAGAAAGATGTAAGCATTTATTTACTTGCAAAGGACATGATCCCATACAGTAATCTATAAGTGAACACTAGAATTAATAATTTTAACATGTTTGCAAGATATAAGAATAACATACAAAAACCAATTATATTTCTATATACTAGAAATGAACAGTTCAAAATTGAAATTAAGAAACCAAGGGGCACCTGGGTAGCTCAGTCAGTTGAGCACCCAACTCTTGATTTAGGCTCAGGTCATGATCTCCGGGTCCTGAGATAGAGCCCCTCATCGGGCTCCGTGCTCAGCAGGAGTCTGCTTGAGATCCTCTCTCTCCCTCTCCTTCTGCTCCTCCCCCAGCTCTTTCTCTCAAAATAAATAAATAAATCTTAAAAAAAAAAAAAAGGGAAGAAAGAAAGCAATACCACAGCCAACCAATATTTTACAAGTGAGTCATGAATTCTTAATGGGGAAAAGACAGAATCTTCCATAAATGGTGTCTCCCACATACCTGGTCTTGATTCACATTTCCTTGATGATTAGTGATGTTGAACATCTTTTTAGGTACCTGTTGGTCATGTGTATGTCTTCCTTGGAAAAACATCTAGTCAGATTCTCTACCCATTTTTTAATCAAATTATTTGGTTTTTTGCTAGTGAGTTATATACATTCCTTATTTATTTTGGCTATTAACCCTTTATCACACATATGGTTTGCAAATATTTTCTCCCATTCCATAGGTTACATCTTCATTCTCTTGATGGTTTATGCTGCTGTGCAGAAGTTTTTAGTGATGTAGTCCCACTTGCTCATTTCAGTTTTCATTACATGTTCTTTTAGTGTCATATCTAAAAACTCATTGCCAAGACTAAGGTCAAGAAAATTTTTCTGTGTTTTCTCCTAGGAGTTTTATGGTTCTGGGTCTTACTTTTTTGTTGTTGTTGTTGAAGTTTTGTTTGTTTATTTCAGAGAGAGAGAAAGATTGCATAAGTGGAGGGAGGGGCAGAGGGAGAAGGGAAGCAGACTCCCCACTGAGTGTGGAGTCCAACATGGGGCTGGATCCCAGGCTCCATAGATCACGACCTGAGCAAAAAATCAAGAGTTGGATGCTTAACAGATTGAGCCACCCAGGCACCCTTCTGGGTCTTACTTTTAAGTCTTTAGTTCATTCAAGTTAATTTTTATATAACATAGGGTACGGGTCCAGTTTCATTTTTTTGCGTGAATATCCAGTTTTCCCAACACCTTTTATTGAAGTCATAATTTGCATGTAGATTACCCTTTACCAAATGAAACAATGCTTTTCCCCATAACTCACATGGCTAAAGAGTTCATGAGGATATATCTACATACTATTGATAGGAGAGCAAACAGAAAAGCAGTCTCTTACTTAGACATTTAATTTCTGTGTCATATGTGTGTCACATATATTTGTTATATATCCACATATGCAGATATGGGATTTATGGTTGGCTTTTTATATCCAAATATTTTGTATCACAGAGAAACATTGCATAGCAATTCCCTGATGTTTTGGTAGTTTCCAAGATACATACTATGAAACAGAAATATTGCCAAATGATTATTTCATTATAGGAAATACATGGGCTTTCCACCCAGACCCAAGGTACAAATATTTGAGTCTGACTAGAATATCAATATTAGATCTGAGATCTTAGCTGTCTTTTCATTTACCTCTGAGACTGACTATCCTAAGGACAAGTGGGTGTGGGAGCATATGACATATACATGAAATTTCAAGAAGCATTTACCACCTTGATCACATATACACTTTCTCCCAGCAGAAGAATCTAATGATGGTTTATGTTTGTTTGTTTGTTTGTGTTAGGGGTATTTTAATTATGCAAAACAAAAGCAGGAAAAAAGAGATAACAAATTAGCAGTCATTCCTTTCAAAACTGGAAAGCATATATGCTAGTGTATTCATAACTATTATTCTTAATCTTCTAATTAGAACATAAAATATGAGTATCTAACAAAAAGTGCTAGGGTTATATAAGTTCTTAATACTTGATTGACAGATCAAGTATCAATTAAATACTCTATTGACAGACTCCTGAAAATTCTATTAATGGCCAATGATGAGGAACTGTTCAGATATAAATTCTTGATGAAGCAAACAAAACTGTATTATTGACTTAGTGGACAGGGAAGGGTATATAAGTAACTCCTTTTATTCTACTGTTGACCTTATACTTGTGTATAAAGACTCCTCATATGTTAATACCAGCCTGAGAGATACATACACTCATTCTCATCATCTCTACATAAGAAACGTCAGGCTTAGGGGCGCCTGGGTGGCACAGCGGTTAAGCGTCTGCCTTCGGCTCAGGGCGTGATCCCGGCGTTCTGGGATCGAGCCCCACATCAGGCTCCTCTACTAGGAGCCTGCTTCTTCCTCTCCCACTCCCCCTGCTTGTGTTCCCTCTCTCGCTGGCTGTCTCTGTCTCTGTCAAATAAATAAATAAAATCTTTAAAAAAAAAAAAAAAAAAAGAAACGTCAGGCTTAGCTGGTTAAGTAAAATATTTTACGTGAGAAAGTTAAATAACCAACCCAAAGTAGCACCACAACAAGGTGGCAAGTCTGAAATTCAAACCTAAGTCCTAATTCCAAACTCAGAGCTTTCCCCTCAAAAAGCTGGCTAGAGAAGAGGAAAAAAAAATCTGGCTAGAAAAGCAAATACTTGAATGAACAGCTACTGTTTCCTCATCGAACCTTAATATTCCACCTTCTCCTGACAGCCTTAAATGGACTCTCAATACAAATCCTATAAAGATCTGTGAGGTTTTCATTGAGATGTTTGTTTAAATATGTGATGTTTTCGAAATATCTTTTCTTCTGCCTGTGATTATTGTTTGTGACTATAATGAACATTCATCCTTGTTTCTGAAAAGGTATGCTCCTTGTGTCCAGTGAGCTCTTTTATGTTTGTTAATTAAAAATGTGCAGAGATAAAGGACAATCCCACTAATTGCACTTGGCAGCTAGCCCACCTTGCAACGACCCCCTGCTTCCTCCCTCTTCTTCTTTGTTGAGGCAAAGTTGGCCCTGCAAAGTGACGCAGCACTGCCCAGCTCCAGATGGTGATGAAAAATCATGGCAGACTCAGTGGTTAGGAGTCTGTTCCTAAAAATCCACGTTGTACCATTGTAAGCAGGTGGCAAATAACGGACCCCCTTGTTGTGTCACTGCTTCGAATATAGCAGCTGTTCACACAAATTTACTTTATTCTCTTCTGCTACGTCTTGGAAAGTTCAACCTTTTAAAAAAGTCAGTAGAAATCTCAATTTTCTTCAGGGATACATCGATTTTTTACCTTAACTGGTGCAGAGAGAAATGTAGTATCTATTTGAATATGAATAAAACCATTGGGATTGTATTTTTGTTAATAATTACATATATTTAAGCTGTTGGACACATTTTTGTTCCAAAACATAATAGAAATATATTATTTTAAAGAAATTAGTCTACAATTGCTTAGTGATAAAAAAGTTAGATTTTTTTTTACTTTTAAATATGTTTTACTTTCACATAAATATAACTTATCAGCATCATTCCCTAGAGAGTGATCAAAATATATTTATACTACAAGAACCATTTATGCTTCTTTGAAACTGTTAATTCACTACATCTATTTCCTATATGTAATACTTCTATTAAAATAAAATATGTATAAGGGAAGGAAAAATAAAATAAGATGAAAACAGGGAGGCAAACCATAAGAGATTCTCAACTATAGGAGGCAAACTGGGGGTTGCTGGAGGGGATGGGGTGGGGGGATGGAGTAACTGGATGATGGGCATAAGGAGGGCACGTGATGGAATGAGCACTGGGTGTTATATGCATCACTGAACTGTACCTCTGAAACAAATTATAAAAAAATAAGAAGAACTTGAAAAAAATTAGAAATAGAAAATAACATAAAATGTTACATGTAAAATAAAATGAAACCTACTTCTGTAAACTATTGGATAGATTTTTTTTTTAATTTTATTTATCTGATGGGGGGAGGGGGAGAGAGAGAGAGAGGAAGAGAGAGCATAAGCAGGAAGAGTGGGAGAGGGAGAAGCAGCCTCCCCGCTGAGCAGGGAGCCCGACGACTCGGAACTCCATCCCAGGACCCTGGGATCATGACCTAAGCTGAAGGCAGATGCTTAACCAACTGAGCCACCCAGGCGCCCTATTGGATGGATTTCAATTATGTACACATCACTACCCTGGGTTCGGTCCATGACAGGAAGCAAATATTAAAATGTAATGTGTGGTAATGTTCCTTAAAGGTCTGCACTTTGCTGCTCAAGAGAAGGCTGAAGGCCCATGAAGAAGCTGGAGAACCAAACAAAACAGTCACGCAGACAATATATTTTCGTTTGTGAGCGACAGACACCATAATCAAACCAGCCCTAACCAGAAAGTTACACCAACTCCTGTAACTGCCCTGTCTGTGGGCACGAGGTGACTCTCACTTTTCCTTTCTCAAATCACACCCACTTCTCTCTGCTTTCTCCAGCCCTCTCCGAGCCTCCCTTGGCCCAGCTTTCTTCTTTCTCCAGGTCCCTCATGATGTGTCCAGACTTCAGCATCTTTCTCCAGCTACCTCTCTCATCCTCCGTCTTCTACCTCTTTCTTCTGTATCTTTCTCAAACTATATTTCCCTCTTTCCAACACTTTTTTTGCTTCCTACCCCCCTAAGAGAGTAACAAAGAAGAAAATGAACGAAAAATTAAAGACTGAAATTTAATGTTTTCCAGATACAGGTAGTGCAATGCAGGTTTGACAACTCTAAAACACCAGAGACTGAGACTCGCCCCTTCTTTCTGTTATACCATCCTGAGCCACACGGATTTTCTCCTTAAACATGACTCATGGTTCAAGGTGGCTGCTAGAGCGCCAGCCATTACAAATGTGTAAGAAGGTGAGGGAGTGGAATAGAAAAAGGATCTATACCAGAAAAGGATCCTCCTTTGAAAAGCTTTCTAAGAAGGCTTTCTCAGAGATTCTCCTACTGGGCAGAGGTGTTAAAGGAGAGTTCAGCCAATCTCCTCTTTCATCTATTAGGGACGAAGAAATGAGGGGATTTAAAGGAGGTGGCTAGAACTTTCTGTCCCTCACTGTCCTCCTTCATTCTGTCTCTGTAACAGAAAGCATTTGTCAAAACCGCTGGTCTACACAGAGGAAATTCTAGAAATAATTACTGAATATTTCTACAGTTTAATTATTTTCTCCTTAATGTCCTAAATTAGCTAGCCTTAGGGAATTCTGTATAGCTGCAACTGTTATCCAGACTCATTGCTACACTTGTCTGTGAGAGAAACTCTTTGTGATGTTTTGGTGCATTTATCTTACAAAATATCTCTGGGAGGTAGAATCTATGCGACTGGACCAAAGCCAGGAGTGGAGGAGTTCACGGCAGGGCTGTGTGCCCTGGGGAATGGCTCAAAGGCGTCTGTTTACCTTCTGCTCAAAGGGCAAACTGCAAATCGAAAAGGGATGCAGGCTTTTATTCTTTGTGCTGCTATAGTAAGAAATCAAATCACAATACTGACACTGATAAGCAATGCAAGAAATTAACAACAGCCACCATTTATTAAGAACTTAAGTACCAGGGGGGGTACCTGGGTGGCTCAGTCCTTAAGGGTCTGCCTGTCTGCCTTTGACTCAGGTCATGATCCCTGGGTCCTGGGATCTAGCCCCGCATCCAGCTCCCTGCTCAGCAGGAAGCCTGCTTCTCCCACTCCCACTCCCCCTGCTTGTGTTCCCTCTCTTGCTGTCTCTGTCAAATAAATAAATAAAATCTTTAAAAAAGGAAAAAAAAATTTAAGTACCAGGCAATGTGTTAGACATTTTAGTTACTGTACATCTCTAAGAATATTTGACATACTTAGTAGAAGAGATCATTTTATCAGCATCTCCTGGATAACACATATTCCAGGCTCCATCTAAAAACCTATTCTTTGGAATTTCCCGAGCTTGTAGCTTACGTTGATAATAAGACTCCTGGGATATTCTAACGTTCAACTAAATTTGAGAACCTCTGCACTAGATTAAATACTTTATTCAATAAACAGCAATTTCAGAGAGAATGGATAATACCATAATACTCAGAGAAGAGCTACACAACAAAAGTCCTGAAATGTTTGCAATTAGGAGAGATTTATGGAGGGTGGCTGGATGGCTCAGTCGGTAGAGCATGCAACTCTTGATCTCAGGGTTATAAATTCAAGCCCCACATTGTGTGTAGAGATTACTTAAAAATAAAATCTTAAGGAGCACCTGGGTGGCTCAGTCGGTTAAGCAGCCAACTCTTGATCTCAGCTCAGGTCTTGATCTAAGGGATGTGAGTTCAAGCCCTGCTTTGGGCTCCACACTGGGAGCCCATAAGTTAAAAAATAAAATCTTTTTAAAAAGGAGAGATTTATGAATTCAAAACCTAGAATTTACAAGATTTGAAGCTTGACATAGGGCTAATGTGTACATTTGCTATAGTTTGAGTCCTATATCAAGTTGGCTCAGTAAGCTCTGTATGGTTCTCATTACAGACTCCGTGTTCAGTGATTCTCAATTAATCCTCTGTGATTATTAGTGTTCCAAGTTGAAGAATTCCTTCAAGAATTAGTATTGTTCTATGTGTCTGTTTTTGTGCCAGTACCATGCTGTCTTTGTGATCACAGCTTTGTAGTACAGAATAGAGAACCCAGAAATGGACCCTCGGCTCTTTGGGCAACTAATCTTTGAGAAAGCAGGAAAAAACATCTGGTGGAAAAAAAGACAGTCTCTTCAATAAATGGTGCTGGGAAAATTGGACAGCTACATGCAAAAGAATGAAACTTGACCACTCTCTCACACCATACACAAAGATAAATTCCAAATGGATGAAAGACCTCAACGTGAGACAGGAATCCATCAAAATCCTAGAGGAGAGCAAAGGCAGCAACCTCCACGACATCAGCCACAGCAACCTTTTTCACGACACATCTCCAAAGGCAAGAGAAACAAAAGAAAAAATGAACTTGTGGGACTTCATCAAGATAAAAAGCTTCTGCACAGCCAAGGAAACAGTCAAAAAAACTAAGAGGCAGCCCATGGAATAGAAGAAGATATTTGCAAATGACACTACAGATAAAAGACTGGTATCCAAGATCTACAAAGAACTTCTCAAACTCAATACACAAGAAACAAATAAACAAATCATAAAATGGGCAGAAGATATGAATAGACACTTTTCCTATGAAGACATACAAATGGCTAACAGACACATGAAAAAATGTTCAAACTCATTAGCCATCAGGGAAATTCAAATCAAAACCACACTAAGATACCACCTTACGCCAGTTAGAATGGCAAAAATTGACAAGGCAAGAAACAACAAGCGTTGGAGAGGATGTGGAGAAAGGGGATCCCTCCTACATTGTTGGTGGGAATGCAAGTTGGTACAGCCACTCAGGGAGGTCCCTTAAAAAGTTAAAATTGAGCTACCCTATGATCCAGCCATTGCACTACTGGGTATCTACCCCAAAGATACAGACGTAGTGAAATGAAGGGCGATATGCACCCCAATGTTCATAGCAGCATTGTCCACAATAGCTAAATCGTGGAAGGAGCCGAGATGTCCTTCAACAGATGACTGGATTAAGAAGTTGTGGTCCATATATACAATGGAATATTACTCAGCTATCAAAAAGAAGGATTTCTCAACATTTGCTGCAACATGGACGGCACTGGAGGAGATAATGCTAAGTGAAATAAGTCAAGCAGAGAAAGACAATTATCATATGATTTCTCTCATCTATGGAACATAAGAACTAGGAAGATCGGTAGGAGAAGAAAGGGATAAAGAAAGGGGGGGTGATCAGAAGAGGGAATGAAGCATGAGAGACTATGGACTCTGAGAAACAAACTGAGGGCTTCAGAGGGGAGGGGGGTGGGGAAATGGGATAGGCTGTTAATGGGTAGTAAGGAGGGCACGTATTGCATGGTGCACTGGGTGTTATACGCAACTAATGAATCATCGAACTTTACATCAAAAACCAGGGATGTACTGTATGGTGACTAACATAATAAAAAATATTATTATAAAAAAAAAGAATTAGTATTGTTATCAAAACAAGATTAACCAAATGGGTAACTGTGACAAGGTAATGGTGTCTAGAATGGACAGATCCAGTTGTCAAGACATTTAACAGATGCTTCTCTGTCAAAAAACATAAAAAAAAAAGCTACTATAATCTATGTGTATCATAGTCTTTAATAGGTAATTAATTCTTCCATAAAATCAGAGGATGTGAACAATTCAGCAAAGAATTCCCCAAATCACAAATTTTTCAAAGACTTTTTTTTTTTTTTAAAGAATTTATTTACATACTTGAGAGACAGAGAGAGCACAAGCAGGGGTTGGGGGGAGAAGACAGAGAGGGAGATGCAAACTCCCCGCTGAGCAGGGAGCCCAATGTGGGGCTTGATTCCAGGATGCTGGGATCACAACCTGAGAAGGCAGATGCTTTACCCACTGAGCCACTCAGGCATCTCAAAAAGACATTTTCTTAATATATGTATACCAACATGTGTACATGATTTCTGCAGAGGCTGGTAGGATTATTGACAAATATTCCAGCTCTTCTCCTTCTGGGCACATGGCAGGGTTGAACAGCCCTTTGAAATTCTGATTTGGTCATGCAACTCTCTGGCCAATGAAGATGTGAGCAGAAGAGTCTGGAGTCACCGCCAAGGGGAAGCCTTCAGAACAGGTGGATCCAGACTCTAGAAATGCAGATGTATATATGCATCTCTAATTTCTTTTGCCCTGATACAACCTGGAGTGTTTCAGGTGATAGTTATTACATTGTCCTGGGTCCTGGCTTGAGGAGGACATGGGGCAGAGTTCCCAGCTAGCCCACAATGGGCATGCTGTGTGGGCGAGAAATAAAACCTTCCTTACTCTAAGCCCCTAATATAGGGGGTTTCTCATTATCAGAGAATTGCCTAATTTATCTTGCCTGACTCATCTGCTTATCAAAAGGTCTCCTGCCTTTCCTTAAAATGTATACCATGACCACAATGGCCCTTTTCACATCCACCAATTTAAGCCTAGTTATGGAAAAAGAAACTATGCAAAAGGAGCAGTGTGCAGTTTAACCTTTTCAAGGACACAAAACAATGGTTTTAAGATCTGTGAAAAGCAAGGGCAGACCCCCAGCATACCATCAATAACCTGTCAGTAAAAGCAGTTTGTTTTTAAACTGAGCACACATGATAGTGGCAGCAAAGGCACTATCATGTGTGCTCAGTTTAAAGACAAACTGCTTTTCCTGACAGCCACTCTCAGCTGCGACCTGTCTGAATGATTTAAGGAAACCTTACGGCTGCAAAATTAGTAGAAAAACACATGCATCTCTGAAGGAAAACTTGTAAAGTTACAAATATTCTTCTCTAAAACAAAATGGTTATGGACACACCTGATAATCAAGACTCTCTTCCCAGCAGGTCAGTTCCCACGTCTGAACCTCCCTGTGTATCCCTGGCCTGGAAGGCTCACAGCAGTTTTCCCACATTTCTGCCTGGGGATTCTTTTGACATAAGATTAATTGTGACATTAGGTTAATTTTGCTTCACCTTTCTTTCAACTGTATTTCCTCATCTTTTAGAAGCAGTTTCCTGTTTATTTTAGAAGCTTAGGAGCTTCTTACTTGCTGACAAGTAGAGTTTGCTCATAATGGCATAAAGATTGGGAGTAAGGGCACCCTTTTTCAAATTCAGGTCACGTAAACATACCAATTTCCTTTAAATAGTCTATGAAAAAATTACACTGCAGCACCATGCACGCTGTCTGACACAAAACAGTCCTTCTGCTTTTCCCAATATGCACACAAAATGCATCCTGTCTTAACTCATAATGTCATAGTTCAAGCTTTGATATAAAGCACAGCCAGTCTTGGCATAAATTATACATGTTTAGGGGGCACACCCCCTAGTGTCCCCTTGTTTTCAGGTGTCAGATCACATTTCTCCCACACACAAAAGCTATGTTCAAATTCCATGAAAAAGAGGGATTTCTTGAGATGTTCTTATAGGCCACAGTCTTGCATCACACAGAATATTGAACTAAATCCGATAAAATGTGTCTTCTTCCAAAACTTTTTAACCAAAATAACTTTGTGATTTTATTCAAACATTTATTGTGCCCAAATTATGGTTTACTGCAATCCATACTAATGATATGAAAAGTCCCCTAATGAAGTATACTCACAAAGCCCACGGCAGGTTTACTTTATTTTTTTATCAAGCAGCATGAGTAGAACTTTACTGCACCTGCTTTCCCAAACTACAAATGAAAAAAAACCACAAAAATTTCCCTCAAGAGAACTGAATCAGACAGCACCAGATACCATAACACATAATATTTACTCATTCAACCAATATTGCACAAATGTTTTATGCAGAAGAGGAAAATACACTGATCTATGAGTCAAACTCTGGAATCAAACCCTGGCTGTTGTACTAAGTAGCCATGTGACCTACAGGTAAACACCAAACCTACATAAAGCCTCAGTGAAGTTACCGATAGTCATGCTCCATAGTTATCATAAGAATTAAAAGAAATACTGTATAGAAGTCTCCTCTCCCTGAGCCTGACCAAGCTTGAAGGCAACAAATGCTAGTTCGCAGGGTGGCCTTTACTTGTGGTGACCAACAACCCAGGACCTTTCCCTTCAAGAAATTGGAAATTATACTTTCCAGCCCCGTTATAGTTAGACAGCACCATATGGCTAGTTATAGCCAAAGTACTATGAACAGAAGTGCCAGCCAAAATAAAAAACAAAACAAAACAAAAACACATTTCTGAGAGTGAGGCTGTAAGATCGAGCAGTGTCCTCACCCCCAGCTCCCTCCACACAAAACCAACATGTGTGAGAAATAAATGTTTATCGTGTGAAGCCAGAAATCGCTATCAGCAGTGGGTTGCTGCCGTGAATAAAACCTAAGCTATGTAGCACTGGATAAGGAATTAGAAGGAAGATAGAGAAAACAATTGCAATTGGAGGATGCAATAAGAGAAACTGTCACCAAAGGTAAATTAGGAGGCAGACTGTGAAGCTAATGGACTTGTCCTTTTAGGAAAAGACAGCAGAAAATCGAATGGTAGTAGCATTTGGAAACATGCTACAAGAAATAAGTGAGCTCACGAACAAATTTGTGAGATTAATGGCAGGAATAAATGGGAATAGAGAGCAGTGTACTTCGGTTTAAAGAACCAGCTTGTGTCAGGTAAACGCTTCCATCGAAAATAAACGAAGGTCCTCAGAGAGCAACAGGACATTATCTGAGGGGGAAGAAAGACGCCTGCGATGAGTCCAGTGTTCTGCACCGCTCTGCTCTACAATACACCTGTCAGGTTCTGTCCGTGCAGACGAAGCAGCTGAGATGCTGAGTGAAAAGCAAGAACACCTAAAAAGTCCCTGAGCTAAGCCAAGTTTTAAGAGCCTCGCGAATTCAGGAGAAAAGTAATCATCAAGTTCAAGGGACAAAGGAAGCCGGAATTAAGAGCCAACCTCAGAATAAACAGTATCACTTTAAGAAGTCTGTAGATTCCTAAGTCGAATGCGGCCAAGAAACGGAGAAGTGGAAGCTGCTGCTGAAGGCCGAGCACCCAGCCTCACAGCACGGGTGTGCCCGGTCACCAGGTCCCCCACAGGCTCGCACAGGACTCAGGCCATCACACTGGCAGTTACGGTTAGTACGGCCAAGGAGACACAGTGGAATCAGCAAAGGGAAAAAGGAGGAGGAGGAGAAGTCCAAGAGAAAGGTGGAGCAAGCCGTCCCAGTTCTCTCCGGCGAGACACACGGGACACGACCAGTTCCCCCAGCAGCCCTGTGTGAGAACACGTTCACAGTGTTGCTGATCCGGAAGCTCAGCTGGGTCTCAAGTCCAGGGTTTTGACCGGGGGTGGCGCCTGCCTCACTGACCCGGGTGTCAGACCCCAGCCCCTCAGAGCAAACACAGGCACCACTGCAAGTCACAGTGTGGGGATGATCTTACCTGGTCATACAGGTAGGGGGTGGCCCAGAGACTGAGGCACACAAAAACATCTGTGCTGGGCAGAATATTCCAACAGCTCAAAGGTTATTTCCCCAGGGCCATTCCTGAAAACAGGACTTACTGTGGAACCGACAGACTTGAGCAACCTTGGTCTGCTATTAATCTCTTCCTGTGCCACTGGGAAAACAAAAAATTGAAATTGAGAAGGCCCCCAAAGACAACGGACTCAGATGATTAGCATAAATTTTTAGTAGGGGCCTCCGAGGCGCAATGTTATAGGAAGACTACTAGTGCTCCGGAGACGTCATCTCCTTATCCCTGGGACGTCTGACTATGTTCAGTTACATGGAAAAGAGGAATTGAGGATGCGAGTGGAATTAAGTTTGGTAGTCAGCTGCCCTTTGGGGGACATTATGCCGAATTATCTGGATGGGTCCAATACAATCACAAGGGTCCTTACAAGCACAAGAGGTAGAAGAAAGTCTTTAGAGATGGAAGAAACGCTGTGACGAAGCAAGCAAAGTCTGGAGCCATGTGTTTACAGGACTGAAAGACAACACCTCTGAAGATGGACCAGGAGCCAAGGAATGAGCACGGCCTCCGGAAGCTGGAAAAAGGAAGCCACGGCTTCTGCCCTAGAAGCTGCAGAAGAAACAGCCTTGTGAAAACCTTACTGTGAGCCAAGTGAGACTCACTTCAGACAGCTTTTCTCCAGAGCTGTAAGGTAATTAGTGTTGTTTTAAGCCATTAAGTCTGTGCTAATTTGTTTCAGTAGTCACAGAAAACTAATGAAATCTACCTCATATGATGTTAAGGACCCTTTTCTCTTTCTTTCCTTTTGTTTTTCTTCTTTCTTTTCTAATAAAACTTATGGAACAGGTTCAATGCTTTATTGGATTGTGATGTGTGGAAGTGACCATATTGGATGTGACAAACGTTCCCTCCAAACCACAACAGATGTGTCATCGGCGTACCCATACTAACATGAGACAAAGTGGCTTAACTTTATTAATTTATTTAGAGAGCAGGGGTAGGGGCAAAAGGAGAGGGAGAGAGCGACCCTCAAGCAGACGCCGCACTGAGCATGGAGTCTAATGCAGGGCCGGATCCCATGACCCTGAGATCATGACCTGAGCTGAAATCAAGAGTTGGACGCTCAACCAACCGAGTCACCCACGGGCCCCCCTCAAAGTCGCCTTTAAAGCAATGGATACTGTAAGACATGAAGTTATAGAAGTCAAGACACAATCAAGATTTAATAATCCCAAATCTGTGTGCACATAACTAGCCTCAAACATATAAAGGAAAACTGACAGAATTTAAAGGAAGACAAATTCACAATTAATGTACATTAATACTTTTTCATTAGTAATCAATAGAACTAACCAACAAGTACGTATATGTGGAACAATTTTTAAAATCAGCATATTCTACGCAAGTCTCAAAAAGTTTTAACAGACTGATATAAAGCTCTCTGACCATAGTGCAAATATGCTAGATATCCACAGATGTTTGGAAATTAAATGGCTAATAAACAAAAAAAAAAAACTCAGAGGTAAAATGAGAAATTAAAATAAAACATAAAAATTCACAAAATATTACAAATAATATTGTGTAGAAAGCAGCTAAAGCCCTGTTGTAAGGGACCTAATAGCATTAAATGTGTATGTTAGAAAATGAGGCTGAAAACATTATTTAAATATCCACCTCCAAAAGTTAGAATGATAATAGTAAGTTAAATCCAAAAGAATTAGAAAGAATAAGAAAAGTAAAAACATGCATTAATTTAATATAAAAAACATGGAGACCGAATAGTTTTCAAAAATCGAATGCAATGGGAGTGGACTAAAGAGTAACTGGGAAATTTCCTATTTGCATCTCTTTATTACTATCTCTTTAATAATGAAAAGGGAATATGAGCTATTTCACTGTGTAGAAAGTAGATTTCCTCAGCTAATATGTTTGTGTTCTAACAAGTCGTTGTCAAAAATCCTTTTCTCTTTTTTAATTGTTAGCCTGTAAAGGTAAGGACATAAGTTACAATGTCAGAAGACTCCCAGTTTCAAACGCTTTCTTCCACTGAGGTCCGTGTTGCCGTGGCCACAGAATTTATTGTCATTATGCATCAATGTTGTCATCTATACGGTGAAGACTGTACGTTAAATCTTGAGTTCATTACGAGGACTCGATGTTAAGCTGCATAGTGCCTGGCAGGGGTAAACATTCAGCACTGGGTAACTATTACCGTCTTTATGCTAAGATTGACTTTTCATCTCCAACCTGAAAGTCCTACAGCCTACAGCCTTCCACAGCGCAGCTAAAGAATGTCCTGCAGCCTTGTTTATCTGAACCACAAATCACATAATGCCTCAAATTTTTCTTTGATATTTCCCAAAAGGTAAAGGTAATTTTATTTGAAGTCCCAAGATTTATTCTCATTTTTTATGTGCAGAGGAGTCAATAAGGACAGGGAACTACACATTTTCTATTTTTAAGAAAGAGAAGGAATGCAAAAATACTGGTTGTCTCCCATTACATTAACGTTAAACACTTTCATGCAATAAGATGTACTTAAATCTTATCGGCTTGTTTTCTTTCCTCCTTGACATATTTGGAGAGTTCCACTAACGTCACAGGCAAAATTTGAATTGTCAAATTAACACTTAACACTGTAAAACGTTAACCAGAAATACACCTCAAGTACTTTGGTGTCATCAAGAATCCAGTGAAGAGGAAACAGATCCCGGAGATGGAAGAAAAATTTATGTGATTCCACAGAGGTTATGCTCGGTAGGGAGACAAAATGTATTTGCTGCTTCAATGAGCCAGTTTAAATTCACCAGTCTTGATGGAGGTGAATGAGCTCGAAAAATGTTTTCTTAGGCTTTTTCCCCTTACGTAGTCTGTTGCTGCTTTATTTTCTGGCCATAGTCTTACTAGGTGCGATGTTCAGGAGTTAGAATTCTAAGCATAAACATGTGGTATAATTGTCAGATTTTAGGAGAGATTATATAGGTGCCTCAGGCGAATGAGAAAGTATGATTTACCTCAAACCAAGCAGCCAATGCATTAATAAACTAACCCAGATATATTCAATCCAGAAACCAGACCAAGAGGCAAAATAACCGATTTGAAGAAAGTAACATGTCTTTTAGATGAGAACGGGAGATTTCCCACAATATGGAACATTCTATCGTGCTTCATGTTTATGTAAGGACAGGGAATCATTATTCCAATTTTTTAGAGAAGGAGTCACAGAGATACAGCAGAGCTTGCGTGAGGTTGTATATTCTAGTACCTGGAATATGATTTATTTTTGTCAGTTTCCACTCCTCTGACATTCACTAGTGAGCCATGCAATCTCCAAACTTTAAGATTCCCGTTTTCAAAGCACAGCCTAACAAATTTTAAGAGAAAATAAGGCAGAACTCAAGTTCATATTAATTAGTGGGATCTTGTTTTGAGTCAGAACATCACTGACTCTTGCTATGAAAATTAGGTCATAATTAGGACTCTTATCTACAACAAAAAGCTTTGGCATTTAGACTTTTCTTCTTCTTATCCTCAAAATAATCCTGTTTTTTCATAGGAACAAAAGTTGGAGAAGCAACACACAGAGAAATACAGACTGTACAGTTGTTCTGTACAGCGAGGCCTGTCCCCAGCTCTGACACGTAGCTCTTCGCTCCTCCAGCCAGAAAGTATAATAGACAAGAAAGTGACTAGCTAAGAGCAAAATATGAAATTTAAAGAACTTTCATGTTGATGCTTTTCACTGTTACTCTTAACTTCTCCCACACCCTGTGGAGCTCCCCAAGAATCCGATTTCCTCAAACTACTGGCTGTTAGATTTCTTACTGAGGGTCCCCAAACGTGACCTGTCTTACAATGTCACATGCTCTAAAGTTACATCTCTTATTTCTTTTCCAAATAACTATTTATTTCACCAAAAAAACTAAATTAGATATCAAGAAAAAAATCTGATTAAACTAAGTCACCCTAAATAAAAACTTTCTTATAAGACAACTCATTTCCCTAAATTTCTTAACCTTTCCCCATATATTATCCTTTTAATTACAATGATTTTTAGATGATATTAATCTCAACAATAAGGTATTTGGTAACAGGGGCACCTGGGTGGCTCAGTTGGTTAAGCGTCTGCCTTTTGCTCAAGTCATGATTCCAGGGTCCTGGGGTTGAGCCCCACCTCGGGCTCCCTGCTCAGCTGGGAGCCTGTGTCTCCCTCTCCCTCCGCCGCTCCCCCTGCTTGTGCTATCAAATAAATAAAATCTTATAAAGAAAAAAAAAGATATTTGGTAACAGATTGTATTTTTAAACCAATGATTTTCAATTTTTTTTTTTTTACATTAAAGAATATTTCCCTGAAGGCTCTGGATGTGTGTGCTATTGTAAGCCTGCATCTGAAATCAGTGTAGTAGGTCCAGAGACATCTGTTTCCAACCAAGACAGAGTAAAGGAGACTCCCCTTGCCCTCCTACCAGAAACAACCAAATAACTAGATAAAATATACAAAACACTGCTTTTGACGACAAAAGGCAAAAAGCATGGTGGTGCCTGGAAGAAACAGGTGAAGATAATACGATTGCTCTGGTTTACTGTCCTGAGAGGGGTTTGAGACCATGACATGGTGGAAGAGAGGGGACCCAGGCAGAGACAAGCAGACTCGGATGAGGAAATGCTGCAGTGAATACAGGGTCACCAAGGCAGACAGAGTTCTAAAACCAAAGTGCCGGAGAGGGAGCATGTACAAGATGCACAGAGTACTTCCCCTGTACTGAAGAGGGCATGTGTACAAGGAAACTACCAGAGATGGGGGGAAGGGAAGCCGCCCAGAGGACTGGAAGGGACAGCGCACAGCAGGAACAGATGGCTGAAGACAGTACTGACCCCCCCCCCCGCCCCCGCACACAGACTGATTCAGCTCCCCCAGGTTAGGGGGAGCGGGTCAGAGCACACAGACGGTTCCTGCCTTAGCATAGGGGATAGTCAGCCCCAGGCTCAACACTGCTCTGCCCCTCTCATAAATGTTAAATGCAAGACTCAAAGGATCAAACCACTTCCAAGGAACTTACCTTCATGAAGCACAAGTTCAAGAAAATTTACAGAACACGAAAAATATCCAAAGAGGTAAAATTCATAATGTCTGGGATCCAATAAAAAATTACCAGGAATGAAAAAAAAAAGGCACATAATTTTTAGGGGGAAAAAAATCGATCAACTGTACCTGAATAAAAATTGACAAAGATTTCGCAGAAGAGGATGTTTAAACTGTTACTATCACTGTCTTCCAAATGCTCATACATTTAAGAAGATGCAGAAGATATCAAAAAGACCCAAATCAAATGCAAAGAATTGAAAACTACAATATCCGAAATAAAAAAAAAAATACACTGTATGGGAGATTAGACATCACAGTTTAAAGGAGCAGTGAATTTCAAGGCAGAGCAATAGAAACTGTACAAATGGAACAAATAAATTTTTAAAAACAGAAAAAAGAACAGCAGTGCTCTATAACTTCAAGCTGTTAATATAATTGGAAACTGGAATCCTTAAAGGAGACAAATGGAGAGAGAGACAAATTACTTGAAGAAATAATGCCTGGAAATGCTCCAAATTCAAGGAAAGCTATATAAATCAATACATCAATACACTCAACAATATCAAATTAAAAGAAACACTAAAAATGACACCAAGGCACATCATAATCAAATTCGTCAAAACAAGGATAAAGACAAAATCTTAAAAGCAGTCAGAAAAATTTTTTAAAAACTTGTTACTTATGGTAAAATAAAGATAAAGATGACAGCAGACTTCTTGTGTGAAAAAAACTGCTAGTAAAAAACAATAAAATACTTTTCAAGCATTGTAAGAATAAAGCTATCATCCTAGATAAATCAATCCACTGAAAATATCTCTGAAAAAAAAATCTTAGTAAAGACATTTTTGCATACATAACACCTGAAGGAATTAATCACCAGAAGACACAGTCCAGGAAATGTTAAAGGAGTTCCTTCAAAAATCAAGAAAATGATTCCAGGTGGAACTGTGTACCCACTCAAAGGAACAAAGAAAAACAGTAGTGGTAATACATGCGTAAATATATGAATTTAATTTTGTTTAAATATATTGAAAAGTTAATGGACTATTTAATAAAAGCAAGTACAATATATGGGGGGATAACATGTGTATATGGTAAGACATATGACAAAACTAACATGTTACGTATGACCAAAAACACAAAAATCAGGAGAAAATAAATGGACAGTACCACCACAACCTTCTTATACGATAAGTGATAAAATATCACTTGAATATTGACTGTGATAATTTAAACATGTACTTAAATAATAAGCATCCTAACAGAACACAAAAAATTACAGTCAGCAAACAAATAAAATGGGACAAATACAGAATGCAAACATGGGAAAGAGAAACAAAGAATAAACAGAACAAATACAAAACAAATAATACAGTAAACTTACAAGATCAATGTTAGTGGTCTAGACATCCTACTTAAAAGACAGAAATTTTCAGATTTCATTTAAAAGCAAGATTAATACTATATGCTGACCACAAGACACCAAGTTAAATATAAAGACATAAATAAACGAAAAGTAAAAGGATGTCCATTTATTATGCTAATCCTCCCCCTCCAAAAAAAAGGAAGCTGGAATCACTATATAACACAAGACAAGACAGAGTTAAAAATAAAGCATACCAACAGGGATGTAAGTAAATAAATAAAAGTCATTTCATAATGATGAAAGGTCTACTTATCAAGAGACCAAAACAATCCTAAAAGTTGAAATACCTATAGTAATCAAGATTCTCCAGGCAAGGAATTGGCTCAAGTGATCGTGGAGGTTGGCAAGTCCAAAATCCAGAGTAGCCAGCATGCTGAAGACCAGGGAAGAGCTGCAATTCAAGTCTGAAGGCAGTCTGCTGGCAGAGGTCCCTCTGCCTTGATGGAGGTCGGTGTTTTTCTTAAGGTCTTCTACTGATTGGATGGGGTCAATGCACATGATGGAGGACAAAGTCTATTGATTTAAATGTCAATTTCATCTAAAAATACCTTCACAGAGGCATACAAAATAATGTTTGAACAAATGTCTGAGTACCATGGCCTACCCAAGTTTACACATAAAATTAACCATCAACCTGACAACAGTACTTCAAGCTACATGAAATAAAAACTGATAAAACTGCAAGGAACAATATACAGATCAGTAATGACGGTCACAGATACCTTTCTCTCAATATGCAATAGAATGTGAGACAAAAAAATCAGTAAAGCTATAGAAGACTTGACCAATACAATCTATCAACTTGACCAAACTGATGTACAGAAAATGCCACACAACAGCAGAATGTGCATTCTTCTCAAAAGCAAACAGAAGATTTATGAAGATATATCTTATTCTGATCCATAAAACAAGTCTCAATAAATCTAAAAGGATTCAAGCTATACAAACTGTGCTCAGTTATCATCATGGAATTAAATTATACATGGGAAAATCCAAAAATATTTGAAAACTAAATAATAGACCACTAAATAACCTGTGTGTCAGATAATTAATCAAAACAGAAACTGAAAAGCATTATGTGGGATGCCACAAAAGCCACCTTTTGAGGGAAATTATAGGATTAAATGCCTATACTGAAAATGAAGGAATGTCTTAAATCGATAACCTCACCTTCCCTATTAAGAAATTGGGGGGGGGGAGGAAGAGCAAATAAAACCAAAACTATGTAAAAGAAAAAAAAAAATTTTTAAATTAAGTTCAGAATGGAAATCAATTAAATAGAAAATGAAAAAGCAATAGTGAAAAGCAATGAAACCAAATATTCTCCAGGGTGTCTGAAGAAATTGACAAACTTCTAGCCATACCAACTTGAGGGGAAATAATAGATAACAAATTACCATTATCAATAATGAGGAGTTATTATGACAGATTTTATAGTTATCAAAAAGATAATGAGGAAATATGAACAATGTTATGCTATCAGTTTTGATAATTTATATAAAATGGAAAAATTTCTTGAAAGACACACAGTACCAAAGCTCAATTAAGGATAAATTAAAAGGTACAAACTTACAATTCTAAAATAAATAAGTCATGGAAATGTAATGTACATCATGCCAACTATAGTTAATAACAGTGTATTACCTATTTGAAATTTGCTATGAGAGTAGATCTTAAAAGTTCTCATCACAAGAAAAAGAACTCTATAAGTATGTATGGTGAAGATGTTAACTGGACTTACGTGATAATTTTGAAACATAAACAAATATCAAATCATTATGTTGTACACCTGAAACTAATACAGTGCTGTATGTCAATTATGCCTCAATAAAAAAAAAGAATCAATAAATAACCTTAACAGTCCTATATCTACAATAAAAGAATCAATAAATAACCTTAATAGTCCTATATCTACTAAATAAATTGCATCAGTAACTTAACACCTCCCCACGAGGAAAACTCCAAACCAGACAGATCCACTGGTAAATGCTACCAACATTAAAAAAAGAAATCATACCAATTCTATGCAACCTCATCAAAATATGAAAAAGAAGGAAGTAACTCCCTATTCTTTTCATGAAGTCAACATCACCCTGAAGCCAAAACCAGACAAAAATATTACAAGAAAAGAGAGAATCCAAGAGGATTCACAGGTCCTTTGTCTTTATTTGTTTAGCTCAGGTCCCATTATGCTCAGGTCCTTTCTATCTGGTCCTCTACCTGGAATAAATGCCCCTTTGTTTTAATGTATCATCATTTCTATACAGTGTTGATTAGCTCTACTAAAATTTCATAAAATTCATAAAATCTCTAAAAGTTCAAATAAACTTTCTATCTATTCATGACACATTTGTTTTTAGTTCCCTTTTCTAGACAGTTTTATGTCTTCATTCACATCAGTCTACCTTGTCTGTCATTTTCTTGTTACATTAGCTACAACTTCTAGTACAATGTTGAATACGAGTCCTGAGAAGGGACATCTGTGCATTAGCTTTGATGAATTGTTTTGTTATGCCTTTTCTATAAGGCTAGATTAGCCTTCTTTCTAGAGTATGTATTTCCTGAGATGTCTAGTGAATGCTTTCAGTATTCACAAATTTGTCTCCAGTCTTGCTGAAGTTGTAAGTTAAGCATCCCCCAGCCCTGTGCAAGAGTCACAACTCCCATGTTGTTTTTATTTCCCTCATAGCTGTGCTTTATCAGGGTGTTTTTGATTTTGTTTTTTGAGAGGCCTCTTGGATTCTCACTTTGCTTAGGTACAGCTTAGTATTTGGACAAAGAATCAAGGGAAGTCCTATAAGCATAAATAAACTGTGGTACATTTAGACAATGTAGCCACCTTATACAGGGAAGAATCTTTTTTTTTTTTTATGATTTTATTCATTTGTCAGAGAGAGAGAAAGAGAGCACAAGCAGGGGGAACAGCAAGCAGAGGGAGAAGCAGGCTCTCCACTGAGCAGGGATTCCCCCGATGCCTGGCTTGATTCCAGGATCCTGGGATCATAACCTGAGCCGAAGGGAGACGCTTAACCAACTGAGCCACCCAGGCACCCCAACATGGAGGAATCTTAAATGCATATTACTAAATGAACGAATCTGATTTGAAAAAGCTATTTACTGTATGACTCCAATTATGACACTGGAAAAGAAAAACCCATGGAGATAGTAAAAAGATCAGTGGTCGCCAGAGGCTAGGGGAAAGGGAGAAATAAACAGGCAGCATAAGGGATTTTTAGAGCAGTGAAACCACTCTGTATGGTACTATAATGGCGAATACATGTCGTTATACATTTGTTCAAACTCAGAATGTACAACACCAAGAGTTCACCCTAATGTAAACCATAGCTTTGAAGTGATAAATGTGCTAATGCAGGTTCATCGACATGACAAATGTGCCATTTTGATGGTCAATGTTATTAATGGGGGTGGCTATGTATGTGTTTCCAGGGAGTTTATGAGAACTCTCTGCACCTTCCTCTCAATTTGCTATAAAGCTAAGACTCCTAAATAAATAAATAAATAAATAAATAAATAAATAAAGTCTTTAAAAAAATACACATGGTATTGTGCTAAGCCCTGTTTGAGAGTCTAGCAGTAAATGGGAAAATCAGTGAGTGCACTTTTTCTGGAAAACAAAAACAAAAACTAACCAAAGCAAAACAAATTACAACACCAAGTGTTGGTAAGACTGTGGAGCAACTGGAATTCCCATACAATGTTAGAAGCGTGAATGTATAAATGCACTTTAGAAATCAGTCTACTAGTTTCTTGTAAAGGTAAACCTGCAACTACTACTCTAAGAGCCAGCAATCCCACTTCAAGGTATTTATTCACAAAATGTGAAAACTCAGGTAAACAAAGGGACTTGTGTACAAATGTTTGTAGCAAATCTATTCATATTAGCCAAAACACTGGAAAGCTCACAAAATGTCCATCAACAGAAAAATGGATAAATAAATTTTGGTGTATCTTTTTTTTTTTTTTTTAAGATTTTATTTGTTTGACAGAGAGAGACAGCGAGAGAGGGAACACAAGCAAGGGGAGCGGGAGAGGGAGAAGCAGGCTTCCCGCCAAACAGGGAGCCCGATGCGGGGCTCGATCCCAGGACCCTGGGATCATGACCTGAGTCGAAGGCAGATGCTTAACGACTGAGCCACCCAGGCGTCCCAATTTTGGTGTATCTTAACCATGAACTTCACAATAGAAACTGATCCCCCCAAAAACATGGATCAACCTGAAAAACATTATGCTGAATGAAAGAAGCCAGACACAAAAAGAATCCATATTGTGTGATTCCATTTATATAACCTCCTTTAACAGGCAAAAGTAATATATGAGGAGTGAATTATAACATCATTGCTGGGGGTAGTGGTACCTGATTACCTGGGGTTAACGAGACAGATTTTTCTTGGGTGATAGAAATACTGTATGGTGACTAACATAATATAATAAAAAATCATTATAAAAAAAAAAAGGAAAAAAAAAAAAGAAATAGTGTAGATCTTAAAAGAGTACAGTACATGAATGAATGCATTTATCAAAACTCATATTATTATAACTTAAATTCTACATGGTTTAGTATATGCAAATTATTTCTCAGTTAAAAAAATGTGTAAAATAAGTACATCTGTTCAGAATCCAGCTATATTAGATATACCCACAAAGTTTGGTGAATGGTCAAATAAATAAATTTTATTTAAAAATCATTGCAAGAAACAGTTCCTTTTCGAACTGTTTTTATCCAAAAAAAAATAAAATTAGTTGTTTGGGGAACATGATTGTGTTATAATAATAATAATTATAATTTAAGAACAACCAGAATTCACATATATAAATATGAATAAGGTAATTGCTCTAAAATTAGAGTAATTTTTCTCCACTCAAAACTGACAGAAGGCAATAATATGCTCAAATTACTTCTGTTCCAAATATGACATTAATACAGAATAAAAGTCCTAATAACGAAAATTATGATAATAGCTAATATGTATTGGATTCACTATGTATCCAAACTTGTTCCCAGTACTTACCATATGTTAATTCATTTTATTCTTACCACAATATTTGAGATAGATAATACTACTAGTTACAACTCTTATATGAGAACATTGGGGCATTAAAAGATTAAGTAATTTGTCCATGACAAAGCAGACGAATTAAAACTCAGACAATTTATTCCAAGTTCTCCTGTTCACCAGTAGAATACACTGGCTCATAATAAATATATTTCAATACAGATGCTCACACCAGAACTGGATTATAGTAGTGAATCAAGATGCAAAATATTGATTAAGGAGACATGCCAAAATTAGCACTGCTCTCTGAATTTCCCTTTAACACCAGAGAACTTTTTATCATAATTTATACATGATGTTGATTCCCAAAATAATTTCTGTACCAACGTATCTCCCCTGAAAGCCAGACCATATCCAACTGTCCTACTTGACCTGTCCACTTGGAT